>NC_083363.1:39953163-40568413 GCF_030254825.1 Meriones unguiculatus | reverse complement strand
AAAACAAAAAGGGGGAACTGTAGAGAGCTGCGGAATGCTGTGCCTTAAAGATGGAGCTGGTTTCTGCCTTCCACCTTCCCGATGGTGAGTGCTCTCTGTCACGAACAATTCCACATTTGGCTAAGGCTGAGGATCTGGCTTGCTTCCATGTATGTGGACCTATCTGCATTGCCCACGTGGCACGCCTGGGTTGGCTACCCAGAGGCTATTTAAGCTGTGGGCTGGCTTTCCCCAGGGTCCGAGGATTGTTCAAGGTTTCTGAATAAACTGCATTGAAAAAAAAATAAAATAAAATAAAAAAATAAAACAAGATAATTGCGCACTAAAAAAAAAAACAAACAAACAAAAAAAAAAAGAACTCAGCCACTCTCTAGTCTCATGTCTTTTCATAATCGAAAGAGGGAAGGAAAAAAAATCTAAAACAGTTTTCATCTTTAGTTTTGCATTTTCTCAGCCTTCAGGAGTTATATTGCTGGTCAAAACACTGAGATCATTTTGTCTCTAATTTTGATGCATGCACGGAATAAGAACAACAAGCCTGGACAAAAAAGAACAATTTTCTATACTTTTTAGTACATGGTTGTTTGCTTTAAACTTAGCCTTTGAACACTGTTCTTATAGACTCATGATGTTCTTTAAATGGCTGTTGTTTTGTTCTTTGAGTCCTTTTTGTTGAGTGTCAAGGTACCTGGAGACTCTGTGGGTCAATAGGTTCTAGAGATTGTCCTACTTTCTCTCCCCCCATGAAACTTGTGTTTGCACAGTGTGAGCAATGTTTTCAAGACATTGACAACCTTTGGCCTTCCATTTTCTGTTACACAGTTTCATGACAACATTTTCTTTTTGAACTCTTTATATTTCCCATTCTAAAGGTCACAGTGTCATGTCTAAGCCTAAGCTTGATTAAAATGAGGTTTTTAAAAAAGTGAGAACAGGCATCTGTGTATACTTCCTTTATGAATAAAAGGACACCTGGCATACTAAATCATAGGAAAATCTGTACACCTAAAGAAGCTAAGCAAAAAGGAGGACCCTGGGTAAGATGCTCAATCTTCATTCAGAAAGGAAAAAGGGCTAGACATTGGAAGAGGGTAAAAACAAGGAACAAGGCAGGCACCTACCCACAGAGGGCCTCTGAAAGACTCTACCCAACAGGATATCGAAGCAGATGCTGAGACTCATAGCCAAACTTTGGGCAGAGTGCAGGAAATCTTATGAAATAAGGAGGAGGTAGAAAGACCTGGAGGGGACTGGAGCTCCACAAGGAGAGCAATAGAACCAAAATATCTGTGCCCAGGGGTCTTTTCTAAGACTGATACTCCAACCAAGGGCCATGCATGGAGATAACCTAGAACCCCTGCACAGATGTAGCCCATGGCAGCTCAGTGTCCAAGTGGGTTCCCTAATAAGGAGAACAGGGACTGTCTCTGACATGAACCCAGTGGCTAGGTCTTTGATCACCTATCCCTGATTGGGGAGCAGCCTTACCAGGCCATAGAGAAAGGCAATGCAGACAGTCCTGACGAGACCTGATAGGCAAGGGTTAGATGGAACGGGAGGAGGACCTCCCCTATCAGTGAACTGGGGAAGGGGCATGGGAGGAGAAGAGGAAGGGAGGGCAGAATTGGGAGGGGATGACGGAAGGAGCTACTGCTGGGATACAAAGTGAATAAATTGTAATATATAAATAAATAAGGACTCCTGGCTTCTGGAGTTTCCCTCAGTATTTAACTGGTCCCCAGATTCATTAACTACATATTTTTACCTACGTGCCTACCCTACTTTCATTCTCTTTTGCTCTGTCAAAATGCCCTGACAAAAGTAGTTTACAGGAGTAGGAGTTTATTTTGTCTCACAATTAAAGGTTACAGTGTAACTGCAGAAAACACAAGACATGAACTTGAACAAGCTAGTCAAGAACAATGTCAAGAACAGAGAGAGAAATGAGTCCTTTAATGCCTATCAATCAATTTGCTTTCTCTAGTCCTCCATAGCACTGTACCCAATCCCACATGTTATCTATAATGGGCAAGATCTTTCTACACTAATTAATGTAATCAAGAGAACCCCCTACAGATGTGACCACAGATCAACCCAATCTACTCTTTTGAGGTGTCAAGTTGACAATTCCACAATGTGTCAGGTTGGCAATTAAAACTATCACACTGCTATGACCCTCAGTCTGGCTTCTTTGTATAATCTCTTCCTCCGGCACATTGTGTTTCTTCCATTATCTTTTCTTAGTCATCTCCTTACTCATGTGTGAGTTTTTAATTTCTCAGGAGTTAAAACTAAATTATTTGAAATGTTTTTATATCAGTTTTGACTCATTAGCATTAAACTCACATCACATGCATTAGAGAATGATATGCTAGGGCAGCGAGCCTCAACCTTGAGTGTACATCTGCTAAAGAAACAAGTATTCAGTGATACTGCTGAAGGACAGTGGGGTAGACTGTTTCAGGCAGAGTGTTGTGAACAGGCATTGGGACCCCAGCATAGTGATGAACGGTAAAGGAAGAAAGACTGAAGTCAATTCTAAGATTCACACAGGAAAGCAGGGACTTATAAGTCAAGGAACAGGAGAAAGGTTTTCTGGGTAAAAATTACAAACAGGGGAACATGAGTGGCTAGCTACACTGACCTGGTAAGATTCTTGCCAATCAGACATTACCTTGAGAGATGATGAAGAATGAGGAACCCAGGCAGAAATTCAGGGTGATCATATGGTGAGGATAAACCATTTTGGATCAACTGATTTTGAAGCATTACTCAAAAACTGCATGCAGGAAAAGTGTGAAATTCTAACAATTGTATTCATTAACACAGAAGACCAAAAAGCATGGGCAGCTCTTTAAAAATGACTCAGAACAGAAATCTAAATACAGTTTTGTCAAGGAGAGGGTCTTTGTCACCTCAAACTCACCGGACAGTGTAATAAACCAAATCTTACTGGGTCTCATCCACCGAATTTCTGACTCAGAGAATCAAAAATTAGTGAATTTAATAACATATTGGATATTCAGTTCATACTGAGAATTAGTCCTGAGAACACGCTTTGCTATGCAGTAGATTAACTGCAGGGTTTTGGTCACACTAGTCAAGCCTTCTGCCACTAGGCAATACTCTATCCCAAAAAGGCACCTTCTGAAGACCACTATATAGAAATATATGCAGCCTATGAAATATTAATTTTCCTAGTCCACAAACAGTTTGAACTATTGGTGTGGATTCATAGCCTACCATCATTAAAGCAAAAGTTTCTGTGACATGTTATACATATGAAGCATGATGTCTGAATGCAATTCTCTGCAATATGATGACGTTCTTATTCCTCTACCACAGCGATAATGTGGGAAAAGAGTAGGACATAAGGAAGAAAGTAAAAATAGTTTACATTTTGTACTTGAAATGCATTGTAGTAGGCAAGTGTCATAGAGCATTCTGATGGAGTTAGAATTTCATGAGAAATTCGTCTTCCCCCGCCCCTTTAGAATGATATATGAAACCAAAGGTTTCTGAAGGGAACAATGCTCAGCTCTCCCTGTTAAGGAAGCTCACTCTCTCATACCATCATCCAGAATTTTATTATTATTCACTATTCAAGACATTTCATATCTTAACGACTGTTTGAAGAGGAAGATGGTAAAGAAGTAAATGCCACATTTTCATTGACTGCCGAGAGAATGTGTTCTGATAAGGGACGGAGCCTGTGGCAATCAGGTCTGGAGTAATGGAGCCTGCTGACAGGTGATGAGAAGTTGCAGTGTGATTTAAGCACAGATGAACAAAACCTCCCCAGAATAAAAAGGCAGTAACTCTGAAAACACCATTTCTCCCGCCTCAGCATCCCTCTCTGCCAGACTTCTGACACAGTGCTTCTGTGTAAGACTTCCAAGTTCTATTTCAATATTAGCACAGAAGATCCTAAACTACAAACATTATTTTAATATTTTCCCACCAGTCAGCTGTGTTTCATGAAAGTATGGGCCCAATTGTTCCCATATAACGTTTGCCTTTCTAAATAAAGAGACATGCAGTCGTTATCAATTGTTCTTTACATCTAGCTTCTTATAATGAAGTCCCATCTACCAGAGTTAGAAACCACATGTAGTTTCCTGCTAATGACTGTCTGTAGACACACATGTCATTATTGAGGTATAAACCTACATATTAATAGCCTTCCCTGGTAAGCTAGGTGTACCCGTTTATATGAAATAAATATATATATAATTCACATAATTGAAATAGTAAACAGCACAGTTAATTTTAGTCAGAACTGTACATCATACTCAAGCTCCCTTTCGCTTTGGGGGTTTCCTGAAAAATTCAGTGCCCATTATGCTTCAAAGCACACATCGTGTCTGACTTTTCAAAACCTATTTAGTGAGTAGTCACTTCCAAAGCAACAGCATCTCCTGTGGGCAAGCCTGTTGCTGGGAAAGACGCAGCACCACCCAAGCTAATTATTCCTGTTCAATGACATGCTAACAGTGATCTCTCAGGGAATGTTGTTACCCACCTTGTCTATGAAAAGGCTGGTAGCACATAATGGCAAAATAAATGTTCAGGGACAAATAAGAGGTGAATGCAAAGCTATGGAAATCAGTATAATGGGGTATTCATGAAAAGGCAGAAACCATGCAAATATGCCTGATGTCATTCCGACTACCAATTTGATATAAAATATTAATTACCTGGACCCCCATTTGTCTGCTGGGAACTCTAATGCTTTCCACTCATGTGCTAGTGTGATCTAGCATTGTAATTCTCCACATGTCTGCATGTAGACTTTTCAGTAAGTCCATATGTCTTAATGCCCACCTTTGTTGACACAGTCTGTGAAGAAGTTCAGGTCTGGGAGCTGCATTGTGATTTTCAATGGGGGTCCACAAAAACCACTGTACATCCAAAGAAAAAGATGGAGGCTTGTGGCACTCTGTGGTGAGACACAGCATTCCTGGAGACATTTGTTGCAAGTGTTCAACAAAGTCAGATCCTCACACAGCTGACCCTGAAAGTCAGGCATAGAGGAGAGCCCGGGACTGCACCAGTTACCACACGGGATGGGAAGAACAAAAAACACTGCATTCTTTAAACAAAGGCCCTAATGCTGCCCCAGCTTCCTGAGAGCTCTCCAAACTAAAGGTGATAGATCCCCTGGATGAAGACATTCCAGACACACAAGCTCAGGTCTGTGGTATTACCATAATGATGGAAGATGGTTTTGTGAAGTGCCTTCAGAGATATGCTTTTCAGTGAGGGCTGCCAGCAAGTTTCAGACTTTGAAATTCCGTGCTAATTGGAAAGCTAACTGTTTCTGTTCAGGAAAACATACATCACACAGAGAAAATATTTTGAGCTAATGAGACATGCATGTCTCTCCGTTTAATAAATAACCCTTGAGAAGATATGATAGATGATTATAATCCGAAACAATATCACACCTTAATTCTGCTTTCAGGAAGTTCCCAGTAAAGATGGAAACAGAAGTCTTTAAAATGCCATGTAATAATTAGAAACATCATAAAATGAGACAGAAAACAGCCTAAGACATCAGAGAAAATAGATGTCTTTCAGCTCAAGTTTACCAAAAAATGCAGGTTATTTCTAACTTTTTTACTATCCCACACAGGAAAGTTTCTGAAAAATAAAACAAAGAGTTAGATCATTGTGTTTCTCACTAAAGCTTCAGAAAGGCTGAAGCTTTAATGCTCACAATGATCCAACTTGAAAACCTGTTTTAGTCTCATCAGCAAATGTACAAAGTTGTCAAATTGCTCTCCACACAATATGCTATTGTTTCATAAACAGGAGCATTTTTTGTTAATTTCTTACAGCTTAATTTTACTTCTGTTTAGTCATTTTTTTTCATGTCAAATGAAGTTCGAGTTTTGGAAGTATTCCCTCCTAGCACAAACACACATACACACGTGTACACACATGTGAAAGATGCACAGTCAAAGAAATTGTCATTCCTGGTTTAAAATCTGCCATAGACTCAAGGGGCCCATTTATAAGTAATTCTTACACATCCCGTATTCAATTTAACACCATTTTTTCATCAAAGGTCCATCGTTCCAGATGCCTTACTGCTAAACAGAAAATCTGTGAAGTCACTTTTTACGATTTTCTTTATATCGTACCCAAAAGAATATATGTTTTCTTTGAATATTCAATTCCTTTTAACCTTTTTTTTTACTGTCTTAAGATAACATTTTCAGAACCTGACATGACTCTATCCTGAGCACAGAATCCTGAGGAGCCCTTCCTTCTGTGAAGAATAGCCCAGTCAAGGACAGGGGTACATCCTTATAATGAGATGCAAAGTTCTCATTAAAAGTCAAATCCTTCCTCTCCAAAGGGTGTACAGGAAACAAAATAAACCCTTCTAGTGAGAATTCCCTATTAAGAGCATTGAAAGAATGTTCCAGTTGGAACCAATGTAGGCTTTAAGTTGCTCTCATTTTAATGAATTAGAAAATGTGAGTGCATTTCTAGTCCAAAGCCAAGAAAAAAAATTATTCTGAAATAGCCCAGCACATGTCAGCCAATGGGTTGACATCCATCTCCACCCTTTGATTAGGATATTTATTCATGAAATAGCTCATTAATGGGGACTTTCTGTGAGACAATGCTAAGTTGCAATATTATTTTGTTATGAATTTTCTCAGTATTGTTTTCCTTATTCCTATGAATTAGAGTCTTCAAGTGGTATCCACCACCCCTGTATAAACATGCCCTCAGATGCTGATATGTCTTTACTAAAATATTCTTCACTGAAGTCAGGTACAGTGATGAATGCCAGTAACCCTATAACTCAGGAGGCTTAGGAAAGAAACTCAGTGACAGAGAACCTATCAACCATGTCTGAGGACCAGAGTTTCTTCACAATTTTTTCATTATATATATATATATTGATTGATTGATTGAAGCTCCTCCTTCAACTCCCCCCAGTCCTGCCCTCTCTCCTTCTTCCCCCATGTCCTTCCCCTAGTCCACTGAAATGGGGAGTTCTCCACTATTGCCATCTGCCCATAGCTTGTTAATTCTCATCAGAACTGTTTGGATCCTCTTCCTCCGTGGCCTGGCAAGGCTGCATCATCAAGAACAAGTGATCAAAGAGCAGTCAAATGAGTTCATGATAGAGGCAGGCCCTGTTCCCCTCACTCAGGAATCCACATGGAGACTGAGCTGCCAATCAGCCACATCTGAGCAGGGCATCTTGGTCCTCTCCATGCATGGTCCTCTGTTGCTGCATCAGCTTCTCCAGGACCCCATGGGCTCAGATCTTTTAGTTTTATTGGTCTCCCATGGGGATCCTGTCTCCTCCATGTCCCTCTCTTCCTACCATTTTCTTCCTCCATAAGACACCTTGCCCTCTGCCCAAAGATTGGCCATGATTCTCAACATATGCTTCGATCCCTGTTGGGTGAATCATTTCAGCGGACCCTTTATAGTAGGCTCCCATCCGGTTTCCTCTCTTTCAGCACTTCTGATGTCTATCCTGTTTGCCATTCTGAATGAGATTTAGGCATCCTTCCTAGAGTCCTCCTTGTTGTCCCTCATTGGAGTAATGGATACAGAAATTGTGGTACATCTACACAATGGAATACTACTCAGCTATTAAAAACAATGAATTCATGAAATTTGGGGGCAAATGGATAGAACTAGAAGAGATCATCCTGAGTGAGATAACCCAGAAACAGAAAGACAGGCGTGGTATATACTCACTTATAAGTGGATATTAGCTGTATAATATAGGACAGCCATCTACAGACTAAAGAATACCAAACATTTATAAAAATAAAAGTAATTATTCATAACATGACAGGAAGATGTCTCGAAGGGTCTATTACAATAGGCATAAGGACCACCACAATGACATTTGTAGTAAGAAAAAAAGTTAAATTAACTATACATACAAAGAGAAACTTGTGGGTTTGTGTCTATAATCAGGGTGCAGGTGAGTGGGTGAAACGTTATTGGAAAAATCTTTAGGAGTAGATAGGAATTCTGCTTAAACCAGCCTACCAGGATCTTCACTGATAATCCAAAGGGATCAGACATTACCCAGGGATGATACAGGATGAGGAACCCAATTAATTTTGAAGATCAAGTGTTCTGACCAAATCTTGCTAAAACAGGATTTATACAGACATGCACAGAAGGTCCCAAAAGAAGATCCAATTAAAGACCTAATTAAAGCTTGTTAAAGTAAAGAATCTTTACAAGCTGTCTCTTTTGGAAAATACTAGGCCCATTTTTTTTAATTCACTTAGTTTTTGTTTATAAGGACCAAATGAGTCATCAAACAAACCAAAGATAAATAAAAAAAGATGAATGTCTCAGTCCAGAGGTGGTTAGTTGACATGTCCAGATGTTAGGTTTGAAACACAGTGAGTGTATGGAGAAGTAAGAATTGGCAATGTATCTTAGCCATGTTTCTATTGTTGGAAAGAGAGACCATGACCAAAGCAGCATATATGTTTTTAAAATATCATTTAATTGAGGGTTTGCTTTAATTAGAGAGTGAGTCCATGACCATGGTGATGAAGATGGCAGCCAGAAGGCAGGCATGGTGTTGGAGCAGTAAGTGAGACTTTACATGTTGACAACAATCATGAGTCAGAGAGAGAGAAAGAGAAGAGGCATGGCATGGGCTTTTGAAACCTCAAAGTTCACTCCCACTGACACATTTCTTCCAACAAGGTCACATCTCCTAATCCTTCCTAAACAGTTCCATCAACTGTGGACCAAGCCTTCAACTATATAAACCTATGGGGCTGCTCTCATTCAAATCACCACACAGAGATAATCTGAGACATTTTCTGGTTTGCAGTTTGATGATGTCATTGGCAGTTCTGGTAAATGTCCTTCCTGTCTCACAAAGCAGCAGATGTGAAACATACCTGTACATGATAGTGTCCTTAGATTTTATATCAAGTTATCCAATTTTAAGTTGTGGGACTTTGAAAAAAAATGGGATTTTTTTAAATTATTTTTTTGAAAAAAATGGGATTTTTTTTCAAGGTTTTTGTTTGGTTGTCCTTATTCCAAGTCAAGAACATAGAAGAAAAATAGAAAGTTATTTTAAGTTGTAGTGAGATAGGAAACTAGAATATAAACTTACCCCAGTATAGGGTGAACAAAATCCTAAGGCAATGGACAGTATTAGTATTATGATTGCAAACCAAAAGAATCTGCTAAAAGTTATTAGTGAAGCCATCAGACTAGCTTGGTGGTTCAAGCTTATCATTTCAGCTGCTTAGGAAGCTGAGACTGGGGGATAATGGGATCTGGGCTGCTTAGGAGGCTACAGGGAAAGTACAAGGTCTGAGTGAGCAACAAAATTATATTCTGTCTTAAAATAGGAGATACAGAAAAGGAATAAAAAAAGAGAAAAAGGTGAGAGAGAAAGGGGTGATGGGAGAAAGGAGGGAAGGAAAAAGAAGAAGGAAACTCTCTGGAAAGCTTTAGTTCTTTCAGCTGCCTGATCAGTTCTGATTCTGAGCCTAGATTTTCCAATAGGACATTTCATTAAAGACTTGTCTATTATAACCAAGTTTTCTAACTATATCCTGTTTGATGATCAGATTATTATTTAATCAGTAAATTGCCATTTCTATGAAAGCAAAAGCATTCAAAAGGAGTTTCTTAATTCTGTAGGGAACAGGTTTTAACTTTATTCACAAATATGTTTTTGACCAAATTATTTGTAAGTAAAGGACAAAAGAAAAGTTTTGTTTGGGGTTACTTGTTTGTTTTTTTCCTACAAAATAAAACATTCAAGAAAGAACAACCCCTCCTGCAGTGAAGCTACCCAAACTTTAATCCTCATCGTCAGGAATGCAGTTCCGCACCATTAATTGTTTTACTTGAATCTCAGCTAATGTTTTCACAAAAGCCATCACTGATTCCTGTATCTCTGGAAACTCTCACTGGTACGCTCATTTTCACAGTTCTGAGAGGCTTACTTTTCAGATTACATGTCAGAGTATTTTCCATGAGTATCTTTAAAGACGGAGCAATTGGCTCAGAGTTTCTGCCAGGGCATCCAGAGGAGAAACAAACAAACACTACTATTTCTGAGTAGGTAGAGACTTAGAAGGGTTGAGAATAAAGATCATATGAATAAGGCATTTATGTGATATGCAGTGTTGGAAATAATAGCTAGAATTATAAAATGGTACCAGAATATATCAGATTTCCATTTGCTGAGCAACTTCCAGGTTCCCGAGCAATAAGAATGGGTGCTTTTCCATGTATTCCTTGTTTGTAGTATGGGATTGAAGCTAAGGCTCATGCATGCTAAGCAAGCACTATACAACCAGGCCTCACCTCCAGGCCTGTTTTACTCTTCTATCTTGCATTTCATACATTCAATTAATCATCAGATTCTATCCATTAGACTTCTGAAATATCCCTTTACTAACTCATTTTCTCTTTTGTCTGTTGCTACTTGCCTGAGTTAGGCCTTCTCTCTCAACTGGTATATCTGCTATGATCTACTCATCTGTTCTCATAAGTATTAGTGTAAATATTTCAACATGTTCTCAGAGACATCACATGTACTTTGCAGACCACTTCTCACACTGCTGCTGAGAGAACTTCTGACACATACATGTCATCAGATGGCTAAATCTTTTCAAAGGCAACCATTACTTGGGATGGTGCAGAAGCTCTCTGCATGAAGGACCTCACTGCTGGTTGTCACCAAGAGGCCTGCACGGCATTCCATTCTCTGGGAGCCACCCCCAGTATCCCTGTATAAGCAGCTCTGATGAGATCCAGGCAGCTGCCAGCTCCAGTTCTGGGGGAGTGTTGTTTGGGGTGCATGCTATCACTGGTATTTTTAACAATGCATTGACATAGCAATAAGAATTTGGAAGCCCTCCCCCTAAATACCTGCTTATGTAACTAATTACAGAGGCTTCAAATAGCCCTGAGCTTTCAGTCAAAGCAAACACCCACTTAGAGAGTGAAAGTACCTCTGTGTAAATGAAGAATGTTAGATTGTTTTCTTTATATAATCTCTCTGAAGAAGAGAGCCTCTTACCATATTCCTACAGGATGACACAATCACCTTGAATTGTCTGAGTACTTGCAATATCCAAGGAAGTTACTTGCTTTGTACTCAGAGTATCAGATAAGGAATTTAGGAATGATAGGCCACATCACATATTTTTGTACGTATTTATCAAATAGCTTTGCTGTAGAAACTGATTTGGAAAAGCAGATCTTCATCAGATGTGTTGAGAACAGTCTCTTGTATTTGCATTTCTTACGGTGTATTTCTCAGCATCCTTGCTATATCTAAGCATGCCAATTCTAATTAGTGTATCTATGAACAGTGGAAGTGACACAGCACATTGAAATTACATGCTGCAGTACACACCCTGTTCCTGGCATTCAAGTACTTGATGCCTGTGTCATGTCACAGAATGTAAAGAGAGGGCATTTAATATATACAGCAGGGAAATACTGTACAGAAACAAATATGCTAAAATTAAAGTTTGCTGCAAATTATCTTGATGAAACATATTTCTCTGAATAATCCAGTACAATCTTCAAATCATGGAGCTTCAAACACAAGGTGAAACTGTATGACCTTAGCATACTGCATCTTATATATGAAATTAAAGATAAGTTTTTTATTGAGACACGATTTCTCTCCACCAGTAGTTCTCAGCCTACTGGTTGTGACCATTTTGTGGGTTGAATGACCCTTTCACGGGAATCACATATCAGATATCCTCCATGTCAGATATTTACATTACAGTAGGAAAATTATGAAAGAGCAACAAAAATGATTTTATGGTTGGTGGTCACCACAACATGAAGTCGCAGCCTTAGGAAGGTTGAGAACCACTGCTCTATACAGTCCTGGCTGTCCTGGAACTCAACTATGTAGACGCTGACCTTGAACTCACAAAGATCCCCTGCCCCAACCTCCAAGTCCTAGAATTAAAGGTGTGTGCCAACACTTGTGGCAAGATATGGGGGGGAAACAAACAAAAAGCAGGAGCTTGCTTTTTGTTTGTTTCTTTGTTTGCTCTTTAAAGGAAACCTTGAGACTCCTCCCTGATGCCTCGGTTAATGCTTTTAGTTACAAGTCCTTCTGGCAGGGGCACTCTTAGTTCCAGGACCCTCTGTTGGGGGGGCTTTCTTACAGCTGTAGAGTCAGGTTAGGACTTTCCATCTTGCCCTCTGGCCTCCAGAACAAACCACAGACACTGCCTCCCTGTAGAGCCTGTCACACCATGAAGCCCCATCTGCTCCGCATCTGGAATCAAGCAGATGGCGACACTGACAGGTAGCTCTGATGCTTAGTCCCAGGGGATCCTGGAATCCCTGACGTGAAGGAAGGTAAATCCCCACCTCTCTGAGCTCAGGTGTGTCAGCAACATTAAGTTTGCTCTGATAATGAATCATCCTTCAGGTTTGTGAAGACCCCGTTCAGGTGGTCACCCCAAGTGCCTTACAGAAATGTTTGAGCTGTCTTCATTATGTTTCGGGTAAAAATACCTGAAACATACAGTCTGTCCTGAAAACTTTCGCTGACCTAGAAGCAAGCTCTAGGTGGCATTGAAAGAAAATCTCCAAGACTGCATCATGGGTGGTCTGGATCTTTTATTCCTCATTTTAGCTAAATATGCCCTACTTAAAGAGCTCTGGAAACATTCTTTGTTTGTATTGCAAGCTGGAGCTGATGGAAGATTTTTAGTGTCAAGAGCCATGTCCTATTTTCATTTATTTTATTAAGAACAGTAAATCACTCAATCACTTTTTTCTAATTAGATAGTAACTGTTGATACAGCTTTCATAAAATAACACACAGGATACCAGCCCTCTTCAACCATCAAACTTGACTGCGATAATGAAGTTTACGAGCCCTACAATTCCAGTGTATAGCTGAAGAAGGACCAGAAACCTCTATTTTGTCCTGTGGGTGGATCCCCCTTCTGAAGAACTGGGAAAAGAGCTCAGTTGATTTCCTAGTACTTTATAAAAGCAAGTTTGGAAGAATTCTTTATGCTGAAGCTTTATCCATTAAAAAGAACAGCGGTGATTTATTGAAGAGAAGTATTGATTGTCATATTATGAGAAATTAAGCTGCTAAGACTAAAAGCAAACCAAGAAAGGTTGCATTGATCAAAGTGTTGGCTCCCATGCCTGTGAGACAGGACAGGGGTTACAACAGGATGACACAGCAAGCAGGTATATTTTTGTTACTAGAAAGAAAAGCTGCCCACATGTATATAGAGCCCCGTGGGCCACAGTGCTCGTTTCTCAATATTGGCCTCATTTTGATTGCTACTTACACAAGAACTGCTTTCACTCTGATGTGACTGTCCAGCTTAAAATTTCCTCCTACCATAGAGAAATCAAAACAAGTCCAGTATTAAACCACTGGGGTTGTCCAACCACGTAGGCTTCTATCTGTTACTAGCCCTTGGATTTTTGAGGCTACCATATTTTCTAAGTAAATGTGTAGAAGTGTCATCAAAAGAAACAATGTATTTTGTAAACATTATTAACAAAACTTCAAAGGGATATAAAACAAAATAAAAGGGGAGATTGTTCTGTGAACTATTCTCACTTAAACAATAAAATTTTATCTTCTTCACTAAAGCTAGTAAACTGTCACTATACATAATTTAATGCTTCTCTGACGTAGTTCCCAGCTTACAACACATTTAGTTTGTTATAGCTATTTCTCCTCTACATCAGACAAGTGACTCTAAGGAAAATACAAACTAATTTTAGAGTTAACCTTAAACAAAAGCGACAAGAAAGAGATTTGTTTTTATCTCCAAAAATAAAAAAGAGTAATTATTTCTTAAAATTTCAGTGAGTTTTGGTTAATATCTTGCAGTGAAGCAAAACATCATTTTCTAAAAGCCACATGTGCTTTAGTCTAGAGTCATTTTTATTCAAATATCTTGCTCTTTTCTTTGTGATGTTTACTTTCTTAAGGCATCAAGGTATTCCAAATAACATTTAAGACTGTTTTCTAAAATACGCCTCACAAGTCCAGGAAATGTTAATGCATTTACAAACCTAAGCCATTACACTCTCATTCCTTCTGCCTACAAAATAACAATAACAACAACAATAATAATAATAATGATAATAATTAGCCCCTATGTGAAGCTTCAAGATAAGAGAATGCTTAATTCTTGGCTTTATCAAATGACATTAATTTCCATAATTGAGGCAGACAATGTTGGTCATAGTAATGATCCATCGTAGGGAGCTTATTAGGATGGGTACCACATCCTATTTTCAAAGCATGCCTGATCTCTGGGAGATTACAAAGAAAAGGTAACTGAGTGGTCACAAATTGGACTTAAGCAAGTGTTGTACCTTTATCTAGCATTTTGTTGATGGAGTTCAATATTTATCCTTCACTGTGAGTTTAAGGTAGTTGACTGTCAGATAGCAAAAGGACGGATTCAAAAGGGGAAATGTAAGTGCGTGGGCAGAAAGGTTCTGAGTAGGTTAAAAAGAAGACAGAGAAAGAGTAAGAGGGGAAGGGTAAAAGAGAAAGAAGTGATGCGCCAAGGAAGAGAAGTGTATTGATAGAGAAACAGTAAAACAGTGAGATTTGGACTGGCTTTGTATAGATGCAAGAGTGGTACCTTTGTGTTATCAGAGAAAAAGAAGGCACAGCCAACCTCAACCACAGCTGTGATAAAGGCTTCACTATTGACTTCACATTCTCTCACATAGTGTCTTTTTCTTTGACATAAGGAAAGATACAATCTGTCTTCCTGATCTCCATTAGACTCAGAAGTTCAGTAGAGATATAAATTAAGAAACCAAACAGGTCTCTTTGAATGTATATTTGAAAATAAAGTGAAAATAAAAATTGGAAAATTGGATTTTCTTTCTAACTTGCTAACATAACTTCTACATTACATGAACCAATGGCATATTTCTCAGTAAATTAATTTAATTTCATAATTATAGATTCTTATAGCTATTTAGATAATTCAAGAAAATATATAAGCTGTATTTCATTTTGCAGGATATTTCATTTATAGTAACTGCTCAAAAGCTAAGTATCATTGAACCAAATGAATAAAAAGAAAGATAAAAAGAGCCATATGAGGATGTATTCAGAACGCAAACTCAATACATAGGTGAGACTGAGACACCAAATTCATGAGATTTACTTTGTTGGAAAAATACTGTTTGCCAAATACAAAGTCACGTCAGCTCAGGGATTAAGTATAGTAAGATTTTACTTTACCCTTAATACCAGGAATCTACTGACACTTGTCTGTAGCTTTAAACAGGATGAATTACTCATTGTACCTCAGTGGGACGAACCACAGCCATCAAGAAGAAGGCTGTTATGTCCCTGTGCGTTCATTGATTAGAACTTGATCCTAAGAAAGCAGGAATCCTGATCCCTGTTCTTCCTCCCTCCTCTTACTGCTGTTCTGTTCTATATGAACCTTGGTGAAGCGGAACACCTGCTTGATCCCGCTCATTCTATTCTACCTCTTTGTTCTGTTCCAACGCTACATTTATTTCTGTTACTTCTGTAGGTGACTCAAGAGGGGTTAGTTTTCACGATAATAATTAAAAAAATAAAAAAAAAACCTACAGGTAAAAGCAAACGTGACCTGGAAGTTTATATCGAATACAAACCATTGCTTTTCTTTAGAATGTTGATATGTGTGCATGCAGCTTAAAATGAATCAGACTGGATGTTTGCGATTCTGAAACACCAGCACTTATTTAGATTCTTTAATGCTCTCCTGTATGAAATGTTCCTCGTTTTTTTTTTTTTGTTTGTTTGTTTGTTTGCTTTTGTCATTGTATTTATGTTCTCTGTTCCTTTAACAAAAGCATAAACTCTCTGAAAGAAGAAAATGTATTTTCTTTCCTTTTTTATCTTGTTTTTTTCATAACCCACAATCTACCTTCCCAAACACCTAATACAGATATTTTTGATGTGTTGGAATGGTGGAAAATTCTATATAATTTCCAACAACTCCTACATGTCTAAGAGGCAAAATTTTTCTAAAATGTCTTTAACACTCCACAGAAGTAGTTCTTTGGAAAAAAAAAAAAACACAGGTGTGGAGACATTTATTTTCAGAATACTGTGTATTCCAAGAGATGTTTAAAAATATCTTTCTAAGGCTCACACAATGTTAGGTAATATGCTTTAGAGGAAGCTGTGAGAAAGACAAAATATGCATATGTACATATATATGGTATGTATGTCATCCTCCCTATTCCATCTCTGTACACAGTTCCATCTCTGGTGTACTCCAGAAGTTCAGATCCTTTTATTTCAATAAATGTAGCTTAGAGGTGGGGAGGGGACTGCATTACTCACTATCAGCTCCACCTGCAATGTTAGCTCAGCCTCCACGGTGCAGATTCCAGTCATTCTGGAAGCTCCAGAAATATAATGCACTTACACTCTTGTGGAAGCCTTATGCATAATGTTGTTCTCTATGTGCAAAATCCTGGAAGATTCTCATTGTTACTCCTGCTTCATGGTTCTGCTAAAATATCACTGTCTCAGAAAAGCCTTCTTACTGCCTCCTAGGCCAAGGGATTCTTTCTTAATGTTCCCTAAGCACTTTATATTAACTGATAATAGGAAGAAAGAAAGAAAGAAAGAAAGAAGGAAGGAAGGAAGGAAGGAAGGAAGGAAGGAAGGAAGGAAGGAAGGGAAAGAAAGAAAGAAAGAAAGAAAGAAAGAAAGAAAGAAAGAAAGAGAAAGAAAGAACGAAAGAAAGAAAGAAAGAAAGAAAGAAAGAAAGGAAAGAAAGATAGTCCTAAATACTTATCACTCCCACATCAGCTTTCTAATCTAGCCCATAGCCACAGTCTCTGAAGAAACTAACTGTACTATTCACCACTCTAGCCAGGGTCCACTGAATATCTGAACAAGTGGAAGAATCTGCCTTCCCATCTGTTTCGACCCATGTGTAACCTTCTTAGATACCCAGATGTGTTTACTATACTCAGGTCTAATATAAATGTCTATATTGCTTGGCTTTTTCTGCTTTTCCTGATTTTCCCATTGCATAGACAATGTTTTATATTTAAACCTTTTTAAATAAAAATATAACTATAGCACCATCCCTCTTCCTTTTCCTTCCTCCAGCCCTTCTCATGCCCCTTTGCTTTCTTTCAAATTCATGGCCTCTTTTTCTTTAACTGATAACACAGGCACATACATACACACATACAGAATCTTTACTAAGTCAATTTAGTGTGCTGTTTCTATATGATTACCCATTACCAAGTGGGTATATCTCATCTAGGGGTTCTCAACTTTTGGGAAGACAGTTCTCCCACCCTCAAAATTCCTTAGTTGCCTGTAGTTCTTTTTTTTAAGGGTGGGGCCCAATGAGATTGCCCTATTCCGTGTCAGTTTGTCTCTTGGTGTTCTTGCTTAGGCAGCCATATTGTCAAGGTGTCATGGGTGAATATTCCCTATCATTTCTAGTACATACTGTCTCACAGCTGACTTTCTGGTCCTTTAAGTCTTATGATACTTCTGCCTCACTCTTTTGCAATATAATATTCCAGATAGTGTATTGTAGATGTAGCTATTGAAATAGGTACTCCATGATCAATTGTTCTCTGTATTTAGACCAATTGTGCTTTTCTGTGTTGGCCTCTGTTATTTGAGAAAAGAAGCTTCTTTGATGAGGAGTAGGAGCTACACTTGTCTGTGGGTTTTAGGATAAGTATCTAGAATATGGTTAGGAATTATGCTTGTCTATTAAAGTGGAGGCTGTAAGTTCTCCTCTAAGACCCATGAACTTATTAGCCCCAAATTGTCGGGTACACTTCCAGTACAAGGCATAATTTCTCTCCTGTTAAGAGAGGCTTTTAGGGAAGATGCTCAGATCATTTATCCAAAGTGCATATCCAATAGTGTTTTCAGCAATGGGAGCTTATCTTCATCCTGTGTAGAGAAATGCTTTTAGTTCTACTCTGAGGTTTTCCCCTGTAGGTTGTCAGGATGACCTGTTTCTCAACTCAGGTGCTGACACCCTAAGGGCCATATCTATTATAGGACCTGCGGTGATAAACAGAGCCTTTCAAAGGGAAAGATTCTTAATCCAAAAAGATTATAACGGTGAGATTTTCAACGCTTCTACAGAAAGAGTAGAAAGAGTCATTGCCCGGCATAAGAACTTGCAGTATTCTGTAAGTAATCATTTAGGTGGTGGCCAACTTTCTTAATGCAGGTCAGCACCACAGCTTTGTAATACTTGATGGCAAATACTTGTCCTTGAGTAGCTATTACAATTCCCTTGTGAACAACTTACCTAAAAATAATAATATTTCATTTAATAAAAAATTGGGTGATAAGATCACTATTAATAGGAACTGTAGAGAAATAAAATATTAATTTTTATATAGTTATGGGAAAATGTGGGGATTTTTCTCTTCAGGTTCTCGGTTTCCTTAATAAACAATTTAGAAATGAGTTTGAAAAACAATTTTATTAGAATTCGTAAAATATAGGTCCAGAAAAAAATGTAAATATGGCAATTGTCAGGAGAAGGAATATAGAAAGAGGACGACCAAACACAAGAAGGTTTAGTTATGGAACACCAAACAAGACAGACCAGATTTGAATGGCAAAGGAGAGAGAACCTCTAGAGAAAAAAATAGTATGAAAACACAGAGTGACTTAAGAGCATGGTTGGGCTTTGGCCAGTATCCAAAAGAAAAAGAGATAGAGGAAAGCTAAAGAATAACACAGAAAAGCTGGTAGGCCAGAGTGCTGATAATGGAAACTCCAGAGTGACTGCACCACTTGGGGTTAGAGGATTCTGGAAGGGGCAGGCATTAAATTGTTAATTACTCTTCCCATCTTCTTAGCATGGATTTAGGTGAATTGAATTTTCTAAAAGGTGGTGTCCTGCAAAGCCAGGTAATTGACAGGCTCAGCTGGAAAAACTGTTAAGGGAAGAGACAGTGGTGTGTAAATTTTTATTACACTTTATTCACTTTGTATCGCAGCAGTAGCCCTCTCCCTTGTACCCTCCTAATCCTGCCCACCCTCCCTCTTCTCCTCCCATCCCTCTCCCCAGTCCACTGATAGGGGAATTTCTTCTCCCTTTCCATCTGACCCTAGCCTATCAGGTCTCATCAGAACTGTCTACATTGTCTTCTTCAGTAGCCTGGTAAGGCTCCCCTCAGGGGGAAGTGATCAAGGAACCAGCCACTTACTTCATGTCAGAGACAGCCCCTGTTCCCATTTCTAGGGAGCCCTCTTGGACACTGAGCTGCCATAGATTACATCTGTACAGAGGTTCTAGGTTATCTCCATGAATGGTCCTTGGTTGGAATATCAGTCTCAGAAAAGACCCCTGGGCACAGATTTTTTTGGTACTGTTGCTCTCCTTGTGGAGCTCCTGCCCCTCCAGGTCTTTTTACCTCTCCCTTATTTCATAAGATTTCCTGCACTCTGCCAAAACTTTGGTTATGAGTCTCAGCATCTGCTTCGATATCCTGCTGGGTAGAGTCTTTCAGAGGCCCTCTGTCATAGACTCCTGTCCTGTTCACTGTTTTCTCCCTCTTTTGTTGTCTATCCAGTTTGCCTTTCTGAATGAGGATTGAGCATCTTACCCAGGGTCCTCCTTCTTACTTGGCTTCTTTAGGTGTACAGATTTTAGTATATTTATCCTATATTATATGTCTAATATCCACTTATAAGTGTGTAATGTTTTAATCTTTGGAACATGTTTACATCCAGGATCTGATAAACATTTTTATTCTTTCGATCAGAAGAAAATAGCTTTTCCTCAATGGGCTTAGCAGAAATCTGATCTTTATTGTGAGCTGCCTTCAAGGTTACTGTAGTATTTGCTCCTTTTTTTTTTTTTTCAATGCAGTTTATTCAGGAACCTTGAACAATCCTCGGACCCTGGGGAAAGCCAGCCCACAGCTTAAATAGCCTCTGGGTAGCCAACCCAGGCGTGCCACGGGGGCAATGCAGATAGGTCCACATACATGGAAGCAAGCCAGATCCTCGGCCTTAGCCAAATGTGGAGTTGTTCGTGACAGAGAGCACTCACCATCGGGAAGGTGGAAGGTGGAAACCAGCTCCATCTTTAAGGCATTTCCGCAGCTCTCTACAGTTCTCCCTTTTTGTTTTAGACGCATCAGGCAAGAGTAGAGGTTTGATCTCTGATATTAGAAATAAATTGGGATTTTGTACCGATGTTCATTTAGGTGTCATCCACCCAAAGAGCATCAGACCTGTCTGATACCTTTTTCTCAGAGGCGGGACCTGGGGCATCAACCCGCATGCAATCAGACATGCTCTTCTCTGGGTCCAAAGCGGCTGACCCTGAGTGCAGTGCTTAGCCTCGCATCCTGAGCATATCATTTTAGCTTTTTATGGTATCCAACCATGCTTGGGGAGAATGTCCTGCTTCAATGGCTGTAAAGGCCTGAATGATCATGGCTGCATCACACTGTTGTGAGACTCTAATCTTGCATATATACCACAGGCAAACCAAGGAGACCAACACCAGAAGGCCTGCTAACGCTCCCATGCCCGCCCATTCCTTCAGATGATTCATGGCTGCAGCAATCCATGATGATAATCCTGTGGCTAGTCCTGCGTCCACTCTGGTAGAATTTACTGTGACAATGGCCACTCTCAGCTGCTCCATCGTAGTATCGAATTCTCCAGTCCAATTACCTAAAATATAGCTCGACAATTGTTTAGACAGATTTGCAGCACAGGAAAAATTCTCATGTTGTATGCTAGTGACACAAAGTCCAGCATACTTTCATTGACAGCCAGGTTGAGCGATTTGCCATAGGATATCAATTTGCTCCTGCAAGAGGTCAATCCTCTGATTGAACACCATCAAGCTTCCTTTTAGTTGAGCATTAATTCCTTTATGTACAACTAAGGCATGAGCTACATTGGCTAAATGATTATTCAGGGTCTGAGCCGTCTGCCCAGTATGACTCATGGCTAATGCCCTGGTGGTAGCTCCAACAGCCGCCAATGAGATGGTAGTAACAATGGTGGCTGTAGTTCCAAGATCCCTTTTCTGTCTGAAGAGAGTCATAGCACAGGCACCCAGTGAGGAATGCGAGTAACCAGGGCATACCTAAATTTACTAGCATTCCAGCATTGGGCAAAAAAGCAAGTATCATTACCACAATTACTTGGCTCTATCTGGCTAATAATGAATAAAAATGGGGGATATAGACAAACAGGTGTGGGCTTATAGGAAATATTATGAGAAGCCTTAACCCCTCGTTGGAACATCCTGCGTCAGTTCTAGAACTAGCAGTGGTGGTGTTCGAGGTCTGAGTAGGTTCAGGAGACCATTGCCCCCAGGGGCGAAACATGCTCCATGCCAATTGACTAACTCCATGTTTTCCTCCAATTTTGAAAGTCATTTAAGGTTCTTAAATTATTTTAATTTTAGGTAAGAACTGGGAAATAGTAAGAGCTGGAGAGGACAGGGTCTCCACAAGGAGAGCAACAGAACAAGAAAATTTGAACACAGGGAACTTCCCAGAGACTCATACTCCAACCAAGGACTATTCATGGAGATAACCTAGAACCTCTGCACAGATGTAGCCCAGGGCAGTTCAGAGTCCAATTGGGTTACATAGTAATGTGAAGAGGGACTGCCTCTGACATAATCTGATTGGCCTGCTCTTTGATCACCTCCTTCTGGGGGGAGCAGCCTTACCAGGCCATATTAGAGGACAATACAGCCACTTTTGATGTGAACTGACAGACTAAGATCAGAAAGGAGAGGAGAACCTCCCCTATTAGTGGACTTGGGGAGTGGCATGCAAGCAGAGGGAGGATGGAGGGTGGGATTGGGAGGGGAGAAGGGAGGGGCTTATGGGGAGATGCAGAATGAATAAAGTGTAATTGATGAAAAATTTAAAACAAAAGGGAAAAAATAATTTAGTATTTGCTCCTTAAGGGTTGAGTTCTTAAGATTATTCAAGAGAAATTAGAAAATAAGCATCATCCAGTTCCACTATGAAAATCCCTAGCTCTAGTTCCAAAGCTGTTCATCAGAAGACATTATCACTTAGACTAGAATGTTATGGTTCCCTGGTAGGTAGTTGTATTTAGAAGAAGAATGATGGGCTGGGAGTATACCTCAGAGGCAATAATCTTGCCTAACATATGTAAGACCATAAATCCAATTATCAGTACATACGAACTTACACACATACACACACACACACACACACACACACACACACACACACACACTTCTGAAACCTCAACTCTTCATCCAAGACAGGACTGAAATGCAACTTGGCTTCTGGCCCAGGACAAAAATGGAACTGCTATTTTTTGGGTTCCTTTCCTCCCTATGTCTGTCTCCTGTCTTCACCAATATAACTCACATTTAATACAGGTGATAACTCTATTTTTATTCAGTTTATAAATTTGTGGAATTTTTTACAAACAGGAAAAAAAACATGGTAGAAGTAATTTGATAGAAATCTGAATAACAAATGACTTTTACTACCTAAGAAATGTATTATTTCCATTTGCGATACTGACTGTTTACATCGTAGAGAAAGGGGACAAATTCCTTTTTGTTATTGCTTAAGGAAATCTCTCTGAAGATCACTGGGGAGAAAAGAAAGAAGTGAGTTTTTCCAGATTTAGAAAGAGATAACAACTTCTTGTTGAATGAGTACAGGTTGTGTTGTTTTCCCATTCTTTCTATTTTCGCTTTATCACAGTAAAGCAGGCTGATTCAGTTTGCTTTGTAGCATCGAATGGCTTCACCACTGAGAAATCATTTTGTTTCTGTTGCTGTAATAAACACCGTGACAAAAAAAGCAAACTGGGAAGAAGTTTACATCAGCCCATCCTGAAGAAAGGTGGGAGCCGAATTCAAGGCAGGCAGCTGGAGGCAGGCGCTGAAGCAGAAGAGTGCTAGTTACTGGCTTGTTCAGTTTGCTTTCTTATAAAGCCCTGTACCACTAGTCCAGGAGTGGCTAACTACCACCCAAGTGAGCTGGGTGTCCCACACTATTCAATAGCAAGAGAATGTCCTACAGATTTGAATACAATTTGCATACAAGAAAAAACGCACCAACCTGATGGCAATTTTCTCAATTAAGGTTCATCTTCCCAAATGACCTTAGCTAGTGTCAAGTTGGAAAACAAACAAACAAAAACAACAATAACAACAACAGCAAAAAAAAAACTACAGGACATTATTTAATGAAGAGCACATCAGAACTTCAGAGATTACATAAACCAAACTTTTTGTCTCACCTGATGAAGAGAATACTCAGAGAATCTCGTCAGCAGCTCCTGTCACCCTGTTTATTGTAGGAAAAAATAAATAAATCTCTATGACTTATTCCTGCACCTATGTTCTTGACAGCACATTTCAGACACCTGCAGGGAGGTAGAAATAACTTTAAATGACTAAGTGAATAAACAGTATTATATAAATACCCTATGTGTTGCATATTAATAAGAACAGTACACAACCATCTCTGAATACTAATCATACTTTCTATTAACATATTTGACCCTCACAAGACCTTAAGAGTCTTATTTGGTGAACTATCGAAATTACCCCTGAAAGTATAGTCTTCAATTGTCATTTTAAGTAGTAATAAATCTTATGCCGAGGAGCTTAAGATACCTGTACTCCTTGACAGGCGTCTGGCTGGGACCCCAAGCTTCACAGGTGGCCTCTTGTGTCTTTTCATATGACTGCTATCTTGCACATCCTCCCATTCAGGTACGCTTACAGATTATCCAAAAATATGTACGAATGTGTTAGGAATAAGGGTGTTGGAGCCAGAACCCGGAATGAAGCCATTGCTGTTGCTCCTGCAGCTGTATAGGCATATTTTGCTTGCTTACCCTCTTCTAGTCTCATGTTCTCTTTGATGCCTTGAAGCCACTTCAATATAACCCATCCTTATAGACTAGTGGGAGAGTTGACTAGGACAGTGCAAACCAAGATCCTAAGTCTTTGTGTGTTTGTCACTTGGATTAAGTCATTCCTGCCTAGCTCGGTCCACTGATATGTTGGCACATTCTGTTAAAATCATCTTATGTTCCGTTTGGCTAACATTTTTGGTCTTATTTCAGTAGCACAGAAAGCTGGTGTTTGATTTTTTTTTAACTTTCCTCTCTGAAAAACAATCTGAAATATTACACTTTATGAACTTAAAGTATGACAAGAGGAATTACATTTCTTCCCTCTTAGGGGCATTTTAATCCTTTAAAGACCTCATCTAGAAAATGTCTTTTTATTATTATTCTTTAGTCAAATACCTTGTAGGAAGTTGTTTTCTCATTATTTGCTTATCCCTTCCAAGCTTGAAACCCCGTGATGGAAAATCAAGATAAGAAATGATTTCATTTAATCCTATTTTGTATTTACATCTTACATGGGTGAATGAAACAAAGAAATATGTTAAGAAACACAAATGAAAGTATTATTTATACAAATAAACAAAATCTCATCATTCTCTTTAAAATGTCACTAGCTCTTTTGTCTGCAGGAAAACTTTCTTTTCAGTAATAAAAGGCAGTTGACCATCTTAAAAGCTTATATTATCCTCACAGAATCTGCCTCACTGAAAATCAATGAGATCTGTATTACAATTGCCTTGGCCAGGAGCTGTGGTGGCAAATTATTTCACAGTCACAACCTAGCATCTAATGAAGCAAACACCGTGCTTGCTTTCTTATAATTCAGAAGCACCACTGAATAATTTTTTTGCCCTGCACTGTTGTCTACAACATGAATGTCTCCACATTGCTTATCTCTGTGAGAACACACTCTCTGATCTTAAATCTTCGGTTTAATTTCCTCTTCACTGCAGAGGTGTGGACTGGCTGGAGGTGATTTAAAAGCTACCAAGGAGTAGGTTTCAATACCAGCTGAGGGATCCGGGGACATTGCTGCATTGCTGTTCTTGGATAGAAACTGTGATGCCTCTGAGACAGCATTGTGACCGGCAATTTTATTGATTCACCTTGCAACAATTTGCCTCCTGGAGACTGCCTCAGCTGGCGTTTTCCTTATACTGCATCCAGAATCCAAAATGCTGCAGGATTCCTAACTGATCGTTTTGCTCCAGCGTCATTCTGAACCCCAAAATCTTTCTCTGTAGTGCCTGAGTGTAAAATTTTTTTAAAAGTACATCAAGTCTTTCTCCTAAGTAAACTCTCCCTCAATGGATGTCTGGCTTTCACTGAGCCCCCCCCCCCCCACAGTCTTTTGACTTGTGACTTATTGCCTTGCTTGTGCTTGAAATACAGTGAAAATTGAACAGTAACATGTGCTAGGGAAATGATACAGGAAACTAAGGAGATTGAAAGCTAGATAATGTTGTTTCAAATTACCCAATTTTAGCAAAACAATCTCTCAAACGTAATGTGATTAGTAATTTACACCTGAAGGTGAGTTTCCTCAGTTAACAAATGTTATGCAGAGAACCGGCTTGTGTGAGGCTCCTGGAAGTTATTAGTAAGCAAACCAAGAAAGGTCCTGGCTCTCAGATAGTGTGCTCTAACTTCAGAGACAGAAAATGAGCAATTGAATGACGATATGCAATCATCTCAGATAGAAATCATTAGCAGGATGCTTGCAAAATAGAACAATGCAATGGACTGAAATGGCCTGGCTTTGGGGAACAGGATGTCCAGTTTAGATTATGATTTAAGTCATTTTTTATCTATAACAAGTCCTCTTTAACTGAAAGTAGTCCTGGCTTTAAGAAGAATATAAAAAATATTCAAAGTAAGTGGAACCCCAGACACAAGCATCATGAAGTGGAAATTTACTTGGTGTACTCAAAGAAGAAGAGGGGAAGAGCATGTGGAGGAGTAAAAGAAGGGGTAAAATGAACAGAAGAGCAGTAGGCCAGGTCAGAACACATGTCTGGTCGCTGTGGCCACGCATTGCTCTACAGGCCCAGTAAACAGCCCCTGTTGCATGGCTAATTCAAGTGCAAAACAGTGGAGGGTTTTAGGTACAGAAATGATGTGGTCTAGTTAACAATTTTATGAGTAGGCTCCAGACATCATATGGAGAGTTGATAGCAGATATGACCAGAGACCTGATGTCATCTTGTGTTGTTGACATGTCATCTGTGCTGAAACATCCAATCCATTGTGGTTATAAGAACAGAGTTTCTGAAATTCTTGTGGGTAGTTTTTACGTGGAGTAAGAGAGCTGAAAACTTAAGTTTCTGTATCCTAGAATCATTTCTACACTCATATCTCCTTCCGTTAAGGATAATGATACTGAAGATTACACAGGCAACGAAACTAGGTTGAAGTTTTCTCCAATTAGATTGAGTTATGCAGTGCAACTCAAGTCACATGATCTTCTGAGCAATTCTTTGCATTCACCTCACTGAATGTATTACCACTCCAAGGAAGTTCTCTGAAAGACATAAATATTTGCTGCATTCATTCTTAGTTTCTCCTGCTTAGAAGTATCTAAAGGCTAATTAGTTTGAGTCTGCTCTTATCCAATAGAAGAATGTCCTCATGCCCATCATATGTCTATCATCGCATTCCTAAGGACTGTAGTAGGGTAGGTTGGTAGAGTCAACTTCATATACTTATTGTAACCATCTAATGGAGTTTTGATCCAAGATCTTAAAACACCTCATTTATATTATTCTGGTACATAGATTTAAGCATGGACCAGAAATCCATTCTTATTTATGTAAATATAATAGAGAAAGATACGATGAAGGTGTATCTTTTCTAAGATATTTTTGTTAAAAAGTATAAATTAGGCAACTTCAATAGGAAGGTTAGCAGCTGGTAAAACTTGGCTATTTAAAACTCTATACATCTTTAAAATTTTGACTTTGTCCAGAAATACAGTCAGCACCTTTCTTGTCCACTATAATCTCTAAGTGAGACCTAAGGGACACATAACTCTTTGTGCTGCTGCTAAAGTTCCCCAGAGGTCTCTTTAATGACAGAAATGAGCTAAGACAGATATAGCAGCACGTACTTAAAATTAAACGGAGCTTTAGGGATACAGATTTGGAGATTCTCAGATAATCAGACACACAAAAAGACAGAATTTCAAAGCCATAAAAAGAAAAATTGAACTGAAATGTCGACTAGTAGATAAAAATACACCAAATAAATGAGCAATTTTTGTATAGTGGGCAAACACAAACTAAATCTACACTACCCAGTTCTGGGGTATGAGTCACATCTCTCAAAGAGGCTTGCCAACCCTCTTTGCGAAACCCAATGGGTTTAAACAAGGAAACTTACAGCTAAACTTTCAGTTTGAGGATTTTTTTTTTTACTCATTTTTTTTTTAATGTATGTGGGTGTTTTCCCTGCATGTAAGTCTGTGAACCAAGTGAGACCATAGAGACCAGATTAGAAGTCAGATCCCATGGAACTAGGGTTACAGATGGTAATAAGCAGTCTTCTGGGTTCTGGGAATTAAACCAGGATCCTCTGGAAGAACAGTCCATGAGTTAATCACTGAGCCATCTACTCAGCCCCAGTTTGGTTTTATACAAGAAACAGCAAGATTATAAAGATCCCATGGAGGTGAATGATACACCTAGGGAGAACCTTCAAATTAAATTGTTAAGAAATAAGTTGTTCACTTGGGTTTGCTCAGGTTTGTTTTCTTAAAGTGACTGTAACTATTTAACATGTAGAGACAGGTACACAGAACTGCTGTGATATTGTTCTCCTTCCGTGTTTGATCATTCTCCAAGCTGCATTTTCAATACGAACTGAAGCATTAGGTTGCTTTCTCACATGTTAAGAGCAAAATGCAAAAAAGTGCCTCACATCTAGGTGCCTGGTTAAACAAATCCATGGTGATTTTCTCACGGGCTAGCCTGCTTCCCAGTAGTTACGTGTAATCTCCTACGGTCAGCATACTGCTCAGTGTTTTGCTGCCTTCGCCTACTGCTCTTGAAAGAGAAGTGTTCTATGCTAAGAATCAACTCTTTCATACCTTTGTGAGAACATCTTTTCTGACTCCATTCACTTACAAACTACTTCGAGCATGAGCTCGGTCTTGTACTGCTAGCTGGCTAGCAGCTCATTTTCAGACCTGTAAGTCATTCTGGAGCCTCCTTTTGGGCTCAACATTCTATCTAACAACCGTTTTCATTGAAGTACGGAGACAGATGTGACAAAAATGAAACTTCCAAATAGATTAAAAGTTTGTGATATCTGTCAGGGAGCTCTCTGGCTGGGAGAGTAACAGTGGTGATCCTTTGTCCGTCCAAGTGTGCTTTAATGAGGAATGACCACTTTGCTTGTCCAGTTCCTACAATGATGATTTTATCCACACTTCCTCAAGGCCACCTTTGAAACTGAGACACTGTTTGGTGACACTACCTGAAAATCTTATCAGCCTCATTTGGGAATTTATCTCTAGGAAAATATAAGTCTGAGTCAGAGCCAAGTGGAGAGAGGGGAGACTGTACAGGCAGGCCCAGCAAGTTCCTGTATCATATGCAGGCAGTGTTCTTAGTTTTTAGACAGGTATTTATCATATTCTGGACTGTCCATTTAATCTCCATAATGTAAGGAAGTAAGGACCTCCTTATTTTATGTTGCTGAATATATTAATTCTGGAATGCTTAGCATATTTATATACAGGGTGGTTGTTTTAATTTTTGAAGCTCAAAGACAATTTTCTTAGAATTTAAAAAAGGCAGGCAAACTGTAAATATCAGAAACTGCTGGAAGAGGAGACTGGAGAAGGGAAGGAAGAAGGAAAAAAAAAAAACATGCCATTGAAGCCAGAGCATAGGTCAGACACATGGTGAACAAGCAGACACATGGCAGGAAAGGAGGCTTTAGAGAAAGTAAGGAAGTCCAAAGCATCAGGAAAAAGACTTACTTAGGTTCTGGCCAGAACCTGAAAAAAATAGGCAGAAAAAGGAAGAAGGACAGGCAGTGCCTTTCTGACTCAGACCACAGGAGGAATGTGGCTCGGGGGAACCTCATGATGGCTCACAGGGACAGGGATGGGGTCAACAGCCCTGGGGAGAAAAGGTGTAGGATCTCATTGGAGGAAAAATGTACTCCGTCTCTTTAGCATGGCCTAGGGTGAGCCTTGCCATGCTCTCTACTTAGAGCTAACCATCAGTCATAAGCTTGATTTGCCATGAAGGAATGTATTGCTATAGAAGAAAATGTTAGGAATGAGAGCATTTGGGAATGCAAATTTAGGAGCCTTTTTCCTAGGCATGTGGGCCGTCTGGTGTGGCTTTGTGACACTCTCCGTCATCGTTATTCCTCACGCAGGGTCTCCCATGTAGGTCCACAAGGTTGAGAATAAAATCCTGACTTTCCTCTCCACCCACATCAATTCCACCATCACCAGCACCGCTCTCTGCCTTCCTTGTGCTTCTTCACTTAGGATAAGAAACTGCCCCTTGGAATGTGCATCCTTCTGGTAACCGAAGTCTCCCCTGTTTCTGTTTTCAAGGATGGGAGGAACAGTTTTATTGGACACCAGCTGGGCGGGGTAGTGGAAGTGCCAAACAGCAAAGACCAACGGGTCAAGTCAGCCAGAGCCATTCAAATCACCTACTACCTCCAGACCTATGGTTCTGCCACTCAAGACCGCATAGGGGAGAAGTGGGAGAATGAGTTCTGTAAGCTTATGAGGAAGCTCCAGGATGAGCACCAAGATCTCCAACTGTACTCTCTGGCATCTTTTAGCCTCTGGAGAGACTTCCATAGGACCAGCATCCTGGCCAGAAGCAAGGTCCTGGTGAGCCTCGTACTGATCCTGACCACGGCCACCTTGTCCAGCTCCATGAAGGACTGCTTGCGCAGTAAGCCCTTCCTGGGCCTCCTGGGGGTGCTCACAGTATGCATTTCCATCGCCACTGCAGCCGGGATCTTCTTCATCACTGATGGGAAGTACAACTCCACCCTGCTGGGAATCCCTTTCTTCGCCATGGGTAACTATCCATCCTTGTGGTAATCAGATTCTTGCCGGTTTGGGGCAAGGTAGTACATTTCTTGGCTTCTCAGGGCAGATGTTTTAGTTCTGCTTTGGTGTGTCTGTGTAACTGTGTGAAATTTTCCTTGGGGTCTGTGCTTGCTTTGCCTATTTGAAGCCATTAGAGGAAGTTATAGAATAAGCAAACCATCCTTCCCTTTAAGCTAAAGATGTCAAAACTTTTTAGATTATACAATACAGGCATTCTCGACTCAGTTTTTTTTTTATAGCTGATAGATAGAAAGTATCAGATGCATAACTAAAGAGAGTTGATGTTTTATTTTCAAATATAATTTTGTGTCCCCAATCATAGCCACCATTAGTGAAAGTGACAGGACAGTTAATGAGAGTAACAAATGAAATCTAAGAACAACTGATGTTTTAATCCCAAAGATCTCCTAAAGTAAACTCAGATTCATTTAACGCTTTTGCACAGAATCTACTCGATTCTTTTACGTGTGTAAAAGAAAAAAATTTAAATGAAGAACCCTGCCTGATGCCACCTAGATAGATATATTATCTAGTTCATCTCTGATGAAGATAATGAGTAACCATCCTTAAGATTGTGAAGTTTCTCCCATCCAGACATAGCTGATGTCCCTGACTATAGAAATGGTGTATGTATGCATGCAGGCGTGTGGTGTATGTGTGTGTGGATATTGTCTAGGAATAAACATGAGGGAGAACTCAGCGACAGGGTGAACATCTTATTATAAAAAGGAGACAATGGTAATATCTGTGGTATTCACAAGGCTCTGCTCTGTGTTGTGGAATCATGTGTAACAGTTCAGAAATTGCGCCTCCGGGTGGAGAACTGACACAAGCAGGTGATACATAAGTAAAATGAACAACTTTTGAAAATCAGTTGTAAATAAGTTTCACTATTTTTTTTTTTGTGTTGGTTTTAAAGACATTTTTTTTTTCAATGCAGTTTATTCAGGAACATTGAACAATCCTCGGACCCCGGGGAAAGCCAGCCCACAGCTTAAATAGCCTCTGGGTAGCCAACCCAGGCGTGCCACGGGGGCAATGCAGATAGGTCCACATACATGGAAGCAAGCCAGATCCTCGGCCTTAGCCAAATGCTAGATAACCAGGCATATGTACAGAATGCTCGCCATGTGGCCAAAGCACCTATTTCTTTTTACCTTCACTAGCATATTTGTAAATGAACATAAGGCATGCAAATGGTACATGCTGAGGTCAGATGTCTGTATTGGGAATCCAACATCATTATAGTTTAATAAGCTAGCTCATCTATGCAATCATCTAATTCTTGCATTCAGTACTAAGAAAAGGTCATCAATTGATTGTAAACGCTCAACAAATATCCACAAGTTTTAGTAGGTAACACTATGAAGGCACAGTGAATTCCACAGTGATAAGGAAAAAACCCTTGGCTTCACACAATTGACTTTTCAAGATTTTGCATAGTATCACAAATGCATATTCACTAGCTAACAAAGTAACCTTTCCAAAAGCTGTGTAAAATACTTTGCCATTAGTGATAAAGATGATTCTAAAACTGAATCATCTATACATTTTATTTTTTCTAAATATTCAAGTCTCTTTTATACTTTAAAAATGACTAAAGATTTCTAAGAATCACACAGTAAGACTCACAAATAAAACATGTCTTGCTCAAGCCTAGTCAGAACCAGTAGCCCCTTAATTATAGAAAAAAAAGATATTTTTCAGAAATAGATAGGATTATACATTCGAAACAAATAAGGTAAAAAGAAAATAACTACCTCTATTAATACTAGATTGTAACATCAGTTCTACAGGGGTAGAGTGCTGTTTGTGTTCGAAAAGTCCAGATATCTAGCACACACTTTGTGCCTATCTTCTGACTTCTGCAAACACAACCCTAGACACTGAGGACGTGGACTGTAAGAAGAGATCAGGGGCATTCATGGTGCTGCTGCAGTTCTGAGAGGAATATGTTTGCAGTTCTCAGTAGGTAAAGCAATGAAAGACCCACAAGCATGTGTTTAAAAATTCTTCTTCAAGATCAGGTCTCTGTTTTCATCCTAGTTTTCTTATGTTGTACGTTATACTGAGTACTCAGTAGCATCTATCTGTCTGGTTCTTTACATAAAAATGAAGAATCGGAATTACTTAGTATTAATCTGAAGATGCTACAGCATTATTCATTTCATCATTCCTTTTAAAATTGCAGGGTATATCAATCCCAAAGCTCTAGCTAAGGAGATACACATACACCCAGAGACAGAAAGAGAGAGAGAGAGAAAGAGAGAGAGAGGGAGAAAGAGGCTAACTAACCCTTAAGGAAACACAGCCTTGCATACAGAGCATCACATAAGCAAAGCTATGAGTCACAGAAAATGCATGGCTGTGAAGGTGCTGAAGGAGAATGTGCTATTAAAAATGTTTTTCAAGTGCCTATTTACCAGTGCCATGCAAACCCTTCAGTTAACTATTGTCTTTGAAATGTCCAAACTACATAATCTAAAATCAGTGGTCTATGGAAAGAAGCCCAACACTTCTTATAACCTCTACTTCTTCTGTAGTGTACTTCCTGTGTGATAAATCATGACCAAAAGCAACTTGAGGAGGAAAGAGTTTATTTAGCTTACACTTTCACATCATAGTCCATCACGAAGAGGAGTAAAGAAAGGGATTTGGAGACAAGAACTGAAGCAGAAACGATGGATCAACACTACATACTCTCTTGTTCTTCAGGCTAACGTTCACTTACCTCTCACAGGATTACATGCCCAAGAATAGCTTCACCTACTGTTGGCTGGGCTCTCCTACATGAATCAGTAATTTAAAGATGTCCCTACAGACTTGCCGCCTCTACACACCAGTCTGATAGAGGAACGTTCTCAGTTGAAATCCACTTTCCCCACATGACACAAATTTGTGTCAAGTTGACACAAACAAACAAACAATGAGAATTTTTTTCTATCTTTCTGGAAGGGTTTTGTGTACCAAGATTCAAAACCCTTCACTCTCTTCAAAGATGATTCCCAAAGTTGTATGTATCAATTATAGTCTGTTCTATAAACCATATAGGCACCTATCTCATATTTTTTATCTTGTATCTTCCCTCTCTTTTCACTATGTATTTTTCATTCATTTGATGGGCCTAGTCTCATTCCAGAGGCACATAATCTAAGTATTCTTTCTTTTTAAAGCCAGTTCCTGTTTTGATACTTTTTTTTGTTGATTGTCCCTTGAGCAAAGTTTTATTTGTCAGGTTATAGGCTCCATATTTGGGCTTAGAGAAGATGACTGTAGATACATAGTCTCTCTACACCCACAAACACAGGATTAGAACACACTTTTTAAAGTCATGAAATGACTCAAGCCTAATATTCTTTCTCTATACAAGAATAAACCAGTGAGGATTCCGCCAGTTAAAATTACAACTCACTGTTGACTGTTTTGTCTTAAAGGTTTTCATGCTTGCCATGTGTGCGTTTTCTCCTTATGGGAGAGGCAAAGTAAGTTAACACCACACAAACTGCTAAGCCGGCCCATGCTCTGTCATGCTGGTTTCTCATAGATAGTTGCCAGGGTATAAATAGCCTTGGTTGACTAGTATTTGTCTGCTCACTCTGAGTTTGAGCTGAGTCTCTTACTGGTCATCTTCACACACTAGTCACACACAGAGAACTTGCTTTGTGCAGGTGGGCTCAAAGTTTACAGATACAAGCTTGTATGTATCTCAAAGTGGAGATTTGCTGACTAATATGATACTCGAGGTGTTTAGGATGATAGACTCAAAGGTTTTGGATTAAAATAAATCAAGTCCTTGCCCTCGTGGATTTTACACATAAGTCCAAGAGAAGGGAGTGAAGGGACAGCAAAATGAAGAAATGTTAACTTTGCCATATTGTTAAGAAACAATGCAAAAAAAAAAAAGGCATAGGTGGGATAAAGAGCATAGGTGGCCAGGATTGGGGGAACTTTCTCTAAAACCTAAAATTAAAGTAGAAAGCTAAGTGAAGTAAAGGAAGGAGATGCATAGAAATTGAGAAAAGTGCTTCTGGAAATGAAAACAGGAACTGAGAAGAAGAAAGAGAGAATGGCTCAAGAGAATGGGAAGCCAACTAAAGAGAAGGCTGGAAAAGGTACACAGAGATTCCACAGGACACTGAGCAGTTAATAGTTCAGATTTTAGTCTGTGAGAGATAGAATACTATGTGAAGCACTTTGGTACGTTCTGACACATTTTTTCAAGAAACGTACATTAAGTCGTATAAATCAGACTGCAATGGAACAAGAATGAGGGAAGTTACCACAAAGCAGTCCTGAGGTAACGTAACATGCTAGCATAACATAGCATCAGAACATTGATAGTGGTAAAGAGAGATTCAGCTCAGAGGCTGTACCTGAAAGTCAAATTGACAGAGTTTGCTGAAGGATGGGGTATGCCCAATCAGAGAAAGAGTGTCAAGGGTAACTCCAGTGTTTGCAGAGTGAATAATTAATAGACTATAGATGCCATTGCCTGTGCTAAGAAAGTTTTTGAGAGAAATGTGTCACATGTTTAGAGGAACATAATCAACAGTTTAGCTTTGTACCTGCTAAATCAGAGATATCCATTAGGAATTCAACTGCAGAAATGTGGATTGGACTAGCTGTATAAAAATGTGTGAAAAATAGGTTCAGAAGTTGGAGCTGGAGATATTTGTGACTTGTGATGGCAGTAATAATATTAAATAGTATGAAAATGTACTAAGGTCAACTAGAAAGATGATTATAGATGAAATAAATGCTTTTGGCTCAAGCCTAAAGCACTTTAATACTTTCAGAAAGAGAAGATGAGATGATCCAGAAAATGAGCAATAAAAATTATTTTAGACAATGGGAAAAGCCTACAAATCAAAAAGATAGTGTCCTGGGAGCAAAATAGAGAAGATGCTCATGAAGGAGCAAGATACCATTCACATAAGAGATTCTAATGCCCTATATCCGGTGAGAACAAAAAGTGGCCTTTAATGCATCAATCTAAAGGCCCGGGATGACTTTGACAAGAAGTACTTTGGGGGATGTTAAGGGCAAAAGGGTCATTTAAAGATGTTGAATGGAGATGAAAAGAAAGTAAAGACAGCGAGTAAAAACAATGCAAACTGTCTTTGCATTATTTGTTTTAATTTGAAAGTAAGGCCCTTTATATATGGTAGAACATGGTCAAAAGAGAAAAAACTCCATAGCACAGCAGAAAGGAAAGGGGAAATTGTAAAACGAATGTGTTTGAGCAGAGACAGCTCTGCATTTAGAGCACAGCGACCATAGCCAGTCCAGAGAAAAGGAAAGGAAGAACACAGGGGAAGATACAGATGCTTAATGATGAAGGTGTCGCAGCTTGCATGTGGAAGTTTTCTTCTGCGGCTTCAACTTCTGGCAGGAAATTATTAAGTAAATCAGCAGCTGAAAATAACCATTAGAAGGGAGGTACTGATTTTTTGAAAATGAAAGAAATGTGAAACAATCACTTGGACGTATTGAGGCTAGATTTAAAATTTTGAGAATAACTAGGGAATGTGAAAAAGCCATTCATGTTAGTGTTCGTGATTTTAATAAACTAATCAGTGAGCAAGAATCCTGAATGTTTAAGTCCTCAGCTACAAAAAGCTGGGTGCAAACATTAAATTTGATCAGCAAAAAAAGTATAAAAACTTGTGATACTTTGGCATAATATTGTCATCCGCAAAGTTAATGCTTGGGAAAACAACAACTTAGTTACAAAGAAAATTCATTGTTTACAATTTTGTTTTGGGCCATACTCATAGCCAGCTATCTTGGAGTATGTGCACACGTTGGACAGAGCTGGGCTAGAGCAATTTTTATCTTCGCTCTATGACTGGTAGCAAATATTGGACTCTGATAGGATGGTTTTATCATAGACTGTTGCACTGAGTCTCTAAATGTGTCCTTACCAGCATGATGTTCTCTGAATAATTAGAGACTTCCTATATAAGATCAAAAGGATCCTAGAAAAAGTATTTCAAGAAGGCTAGGCAGAAGCTGCAAGTCTAGTCTATATACAGACCTTGCATCACAGCAAAACTGCCATGTTCTGCTGGCTGCATACCAATTAATAGGGCCAGGAAGAAGTCAAGAACGGGACAGTAGGTCTCCATATCTTGAGGAGATCTTTGGCAAGACAACATTGCAGAAGAGTGTGTGAAACTAGAGCTACTGTTCTGGAAGCCCTTTGAAGATGTGCAACGAGAAAGATAAAGTAGAGTCTAGAGACGCTTGATTCAATGGTCTTTCAGAACAGAATATTCTCATGAAAATAGCTACATTCTTCTTTTTCTGGTATGGAAGACAAATGCAGGACTAAGGACTTTTGGATTTCATAGGACAAGATGGTCTTAGTATACAATAGATTTTATCCCAGGGAAAATAATGTCATCAAAAACTATGTTAGTATTTGTGGTGGACACAGATTCGCTGAATTATTTTGAAAAGGAGAACCTGTCACTGAGATCCGTAATCAAGTCTAAAACACACTAGAAGTGATTTGTACAATATGTAATAAATACATCAGAAGGATGATGTTTTCAGAAAGGTCAAAGAGACCACCCATGAGGATGAAGAAGGATACTTTTAATACCATCAGTCCAGAAGCACAGGAAGAGAGAAGAAAAAATAGAACCCTTTTCAGAAAGGGATCCTTAGAAGAAGGGTACATACACAAGGAACAGCCAGTTTTCACTAAAGCAAGACTCTAGACATACCTGCCAAAAGGATTAATATTTCAAACACAGTGCCAGGGATGAAGGCAGTAATACTGGTGAAGGAGGAAGCTGGAAAAGCTCATCAGCCATGCAATTAACAGCTGATCTTGTTGGAAGTAGAGTTAAGAAAGGACTGTGTTACCTTTGTTGTCATGCTTGTGTCACCTGCTACTTGGAACCTTATCTAAAATGTTTCCCCTCATTGGGGAATGCAACTGTGACTACATGACATCATTACTGTTGTGTAAAGTACCCACAGTGGAAGTTTTTGAACACTGACTTATTGACGTGTTTTTTTCTAACTCTTAGCCTTTTAAGAATAAGATGTCTAAAGTTTTGTTTGCTTTTTTTGAATTAGATGCCTTAATGTGCCCTACCTGCCATTGTTTAATTATAGTTTCCTTACCCTTGCACACCTAGGGATTGGTGCCACCCACAGTGAACAGGGTTTTCCCACATTAATGGGTAATTTCTCACAGCTATACCTTCCAGCCAATCCAAGGTAGATAGAGAATCCTTCATTGGCACTCTCTTCCTAGATGATTCCAGGTTGTGTCAGGTTGACAGTAAGAGCTGACCATCATATTCACTTCCTTGTTTTATTAGACTTTTTGAAAGGAGAAAGAGAAGATCTTCGCATAACAAGACACTGAAGATTATGTCAAACATTGAAGGTAGCATTGAATAGTATGTACTCTTAGTGTATAATTCAGTTAGAATTATAGGCTGACTCCTAGTTCCTTAAGGTTTTATATACTCCATAGCAGTGGTTCACAATCTTCCTAATGCTGAGATGCTTTAATACAGTTCCTTATTCTGTGGTGACCCTCAACCATAAAATTATTTAGTTGATACTTTATGCCTGTGATTTTGTTCCTGTTATGAATTGTAATGTGAATATATGATATGCAGATGTGTGAAACCTGTGAAAGGGTCCTTTGACCCCCTAGGGTTGTAATCCACAGGTTGAGAACCACTTGTCCACAGACTCCATCCTCATTTTTTGAATATTTGTTTGTTAAAGTACTTGTTCATAGAGGTCTTTTCAGAGACTGATACTCCAACCAAGGACCATTTATGGATATAACCTAGAAACCCTGCTCAGATGTCGCCCATGGCAGCTCAGTATCCAAGTGGGTTTCCTAGTAAATGGAACAGAGACTGTCTCTGATGTGAACTCAGTGGCTGGTTCTTTGACCACTACCCCCTGAGGGGGCGGGGAGGAGCAGCCTTGCCAGGCCACAGAGGAAGACAGTGCTGCCAGTCTTTATGAGACCTGATAAGATAGGGTCAGATGGAAGGGGAAGAGGACCTCCCCTATCAGTGGACTTGGAGAGAGGAGTGGGAAGAGATGAGGGAGGGAGGGTGAGATTGGGAGGAGATGAGAGAAGGGGCTACAGCTTGGATACAAAATGAATAAACTATAATTAATATTAAAAAATTAAAAAATTTAATTAAAAAAGTACTTGTTCAAGTACAGTAAGGAATTTAGGAGTGAAAAATATTGTTAAATAACACAATTTTACTCAGAGTAAGAAGCATGGAGACCAGGTCTGGAGAACTTAATTGATAGGTTCGACTCTTTAAATGGAAATAACATGTAAATGTGCCTCACACTTCCCAAGTTGCTTCTATTTTTAGTCCCTGGATCAGATGACAAATCGGGATTGGATATTAAGCAGTTAGGGAAATGAGTAGAGCAGCAATTTATCCACTACGCTGTAGAATGATGGATGTGCCAGAGAGCTTCAAATCTCCCAACTTGGACATCTGAGCTGTCCTCAAATACATGTCCATCAAAAACAGTCTCAACAATCCTCGTTAATTATACTTGACTCGGCTGTCAAGTCAGAACGTTCTAAGAAAAATGTTTCTGACACAGACCAGCTGCAATTGCCAAGCAGAACTTGATTTTCCGCAGAGCTGCTTCAGTGTACACACTAGCATTCACACTCTGGGAACGTCAAACCGAGAACACAGCAAAGCTTATGTCATTGCTTTTCTGGTGGGAAAAAAAAAAAGCCCTTACCAGGTAGAATTTACTCTAAAAGTGAAGTTTTAATTAATATAAAACAAATTTTAATCTAGAGTTTTCATACCCTTTCATTGAATACAAGAGAAAATTGAAATAGAAAAAAAAAGGACACCTTGTGTTTTTGGGGGGTCCTAGAGGACTGCCTCCTATGGTTGAGGAGCCCCTTGGCAGTGGTTCCACCTGATATTCTGAAACATTTTGAGTTCTACATGAGTCAAATATCTGTGTATCAGAATTGTTGGTTACTTGGTACTTTTATTTTTATTTTTGTTCTCTCTTCTTCACTTCCTTCATTTCTCCCTCATTCCCTCATTCCCTTTTTTTCCCTCTCCTTCCCTCCCCCTTGTGTGTATGTGTGTGTGTACACACGTGTGTGTCTGTATGTGTATGTTTGTGTCTTTCTACGTGTGTATGTACACACATTATTCTATGAGCGTGATACATGTGGGCCAACATATTCTTGAGGTGGTCCCGATCTTCCACTTTGTGTGAGAAATGCTCTCTGTCCTTTGGGTTTTTATTGTTGTTGTTGTTGTTGTTGTCATGGTACACAATGTATGGCAAGGTAACCTGTGTGCTAGCTTCCAGGGACACTGCTGCTCCTTCCTCACATCATTTTCACAGGAACAAAAGGACTATAGATTCTATTACACTGTGATTTTAAGTGGGTTCCAGAAGTTCAAACCCAGGACTTTCTACTTATACAGCAAGTGTTTTTACCATTTCCTGAGTCATCTCCAGCCCTTTCCATTTAAAACCATTTTTTCATTGCTATATCAAGACATTTTAATACGATTACATATCATACATTAATTGTATTCCCTTCCATAATTCTCACTCCCCCTTCCTTGTTCCATTCTCTGTTACTTGAGTTTTATTATGATTGAGCTTTTTTCATCTAGGCAGGGACAAAACTTTAATATTCAAGTCTTTTAGACTTGATTAGATGTCATTGTCTACCTTTAAAGGATAAACCTGAGAACACCCCTGAGTTTAAATTTACTATGAAGAAGTTGCTATTCTTTTTGCCATGATTTATGTGGCCTAGCTGGGAATAAGAATAGAGACAGGTGAATGATTCATGCAGGGACTGATCCAACTTAAAGTCAAAATTCTAAACAGTGTCATAGATTAACAACATAAATCAGTATAAAATGAAAATATGTGTCATATTAGTTCTAATATCTAAAGATATTCTTTGAGAGGAAAGACAGAGGCAAAAGATAGACATCTTAGTGAGTAATAAAAATTAATGAAGGGAATTTTTACCAGAAAGAACAGATTAATATTAGACTAGGCTATTTTTAGTAACAAGAAAGGTGACGTATAGGAGAAACAAGACAAATGATTCAGTTCCCCAGATAAAAGTAAATAAGATTCGCAATGGGAGACATGAGTGCGGAAGGGCTCAGCTCCTGTAGAATTCAGACCCTGTGATGGTGAGTGTGATGAGGACCTATCTATAATTTTGACTGAATTGGTGGAAATACCCTCTAAAATTCTGCCACTTCTTCCCTCCTTTCCTCTGTGGGCCCAAAGGACATTCTGAATTTGTGTATTATAATGTGCTTACAATGCTTGGGTTACAATTGGTACCCTTAACAATTAACTTCTTTTTAACATTTAATTGACTGTTTGGGGGAATTTCATACACACGTACTTTACATCATTTCTACCCCAAGCTCTCCCCCTCTCCCCCTCTCCAATTTTTATTGCCCTACTCTCTCTCTCTCTCTCTCTCTCTCTCTCTCTCTCTCTCTCTCTCTCTCTCTCTCAGCTTCACAATTCCTGATTTAATTATTATTGTAACACATACATGTATGTATGAATACAACCCGCTAAGCTGAGCCCATTTACTGTTTACAGATGACTGGTTGGAATTGGACAACTAATCAGCAGCCTCATCTCTTGGGAAGATTGATTCTCCTTCTCTCAGCAGCAATTAACTATTTGTAGCTACTGAAGGAGGGGTGAGGCCTCATGAGATGTCTCCCACCCAAGTTGGCATGTCAAACTGTCAGTATGCAGGTCGTGTTTAAGTAACCACGTTTGTTAGGATTTTATGGGTTTAACAGCCTGTCATTTATAGAAGACATGATCTAGGAGCTGAAGTACTGATCCTCTGCCACACATGCCTGGCACTTCCTCTTCCATGAGGTTCCCATAGCTTTCTGTGTAGGGTTTGTATTACAGGTGTATCAGTTAGGGCTAGGCACCCCATAATCAGTTTTGTCTAAGTGTGAATTCCTGTAATGGTCTTCATCCTCTGCAAAGAAAACCTTCCTTTTGATGAGGGCTGAGAACTGTACTTATCTGTATATACAAGGGTAGGTGTTTAGGATACAGTTGGGAATGATGGTGGTTTAGGAAAGTTGGCAGCAGTAGCTTCCTTTCTAGGGTGCTTGACTTCACCAGACACAGGGAGTTGAGGTTCCCAGTACCAGGCACAAACGGGCATTAAGTCCAGTTAGGTAGCTGTTGCTTACTGCTGTGGATGATTACTTCTTGAATAGACGTTTCATCTTTCCCCTAGTTCACAGGTGTGGGCTTCTGTAGGCGGAAAGATAAATCTGAGAATGGAACTGGAAGCTCATTCAAAATTTTTTATTTACTTGAAAAGGCTGTCAAACTGTTGAGGCAATTTTAAATTCTAAATATGGGAGTTTTGTTTAATGATTTTTATCTTTTCTTTGTCTGGTGCTTTTTTTTTTTGGCACTGAAAAGTGTTCTGGTAGCTGTTCTTTCATTTGCCTAGATGTAAGTAAGGACTGGCATTTCTATCCAATGAGGAAGTAAAGCCATCAAAGCCTTTCTGCGCTCTGCTGTGGATCAAAGATCAGAACCTGTACCTCTCCACCCTTCTCCCAGATTTTGCTTCTCTCTCTCTCTCTCTCTCTCTCTCTCTCTCTCTCTCTCTCTCTCTCTCTCTCTCTCTCTCCAGCTGTTCTCAAAAGAGCCTCGGAGGGTTTTCGCAGTTCTGAAAAGAGCTAAGATAGCAGGACTCCTAGCCCCTCCTCCTGCTTCTGGCTGGGTTCTTCACCTTGTCTCATTTCTGCACACATTTTGTTTAATATAAAGTGGGTTTACATTTGTTTGGAATCAAAGAAGAAGGAAGAGGGGAGGAAATAAAACATGAAAGTGGAGGGGAAGAAAGGGCAAAGGAAGGAGGATAATATAAACACACACACACACACACACACGAGTGGGCACAAATATGATTGTTCCATTTTCATTCTATGCTGCCTCCTTCATAATATAATGAATGTGTATACTTAAAATGTATGTGCTTCTAGCCTGAGTGGCTGTGTTCTAGTTGACATACTTTCTGTTGTCTTCCTTGAAGTGTTTCTACAGATGTAATGTTTATTTCACACCTCCTACTTCTCTCTTACACACAAATTAGTTTCATTTAAGGTTGCAGGAGATAAAGGCTCATGATTGCCAAGAAAAACGGAGTGAGAGACTGCCAAAAGATTCAATTATGGCATGATCTTGAGTTCCATTGTTTTCCAGTCTTATAGATCAGGATAATGACACAGTAACAAAAACTGTCAGTGTTACAACTCCATTAACCAAGTCCACAAGAGGTAAAAATGTTAGCCAGAACTTGTGTTCCAGTAGTCTCTCTAAACAGTGAGCTACCTGCAACTCCTGACGAGGCTTTCCTTTTGTTCACAGTGTATAAAATATTAGTTACTAATAGAAGGCTTTGTCATGCCATAAACTACAGCAAGGGGACATCTTATAAATATCCTTGGTCTAAAAATTACTGTCAAAATCTCTTCGTCTTTGTCTCCCAGATCCATTCTTATTCTTCCTGGGAAATCTTTCTACGTTCCAGAGAGCTGTCTACCTTGCTAGATTCTACTAGTCTGTATCAACCTTCCTTTTTCTGTTGCTAATTGTTCTCTAAATGGATCAGTGTGGCTTGCTAAGAACTAAACAAAGTGTCTGTTGACACTGGGAGACAATCCTTTTTGCTGTTCCTATACTGATAAAATGTGTTTGATCTGTGAGTGGTCCTTTTAGCTCTTTCCAGATGATCTAGGGTTCTTCCCCTTCACCCCATAATCTCCAGATGACAGTTTTCTCTGAGTTCTGTTATTTCAGTTAGTTTAATGTTTTTAGACACTAATTTTGAGTGTTATCCTGAAAAAAATGGAAAACCCAAGATCGTAGTACGTGGTGTGAATCTTGCTGATTCTCTCCTACTCTATTTCCAAACTGTTACCAAGAGCTGTAATTACACAGCTCAGTGCTGCTGTTCTCTAATAGCTGTCTGGCCCAGAGACAGTGGTTCATCCAAGGAAGCTAATGAGTTTTGTTTGCCTCTATATTGCTTCTAAGTTCAATCACCTTTACATTCATTGCTACAATCAAATAAAAACTTTTGTGTGCACAAGGCTGTTTCCTGTCTAATATTCTTTTTTTTTTTTTTCTAAAAATTCCCAATGTATTTCATTTTTTTCTAATTTTTCAGAGCTCCTTCTTTACGGCTTAAGAAAATAACCTACATCCCATTTGTCTTTCTGTTGGAAATAGGAGTAAACAAGTAACAGGACAGGAGCCTACTGCAGAGGGCCTCTGAAAGACTCTACCTAGCAGTGTATCAAAGCAGATGCTGAGACTCATAACCAAACCTTCGGCAGAGTGCAGAGAGTCATATTATGAAAGAAGGGGGAGTTAATATGACCAGGAGAGGACAGGAGCTCCACAAAGACCAAATATATCAGGGCACAAGAGTCTTTTCAGAGACTGTTTCTCCAACCAAGGACCATGTATGGATATAACCTAGAACCCCTGCTTAGATGTAGCCCATGGCTGCAAAGCCCTCCTCTGTGGCCTAACAGGACTGCTCCTCCCTTCGGGGGTGGGGAGACCAAAGAGCCAGTCATTGAGTTCCTGTTAGAAATAGTCCTTGTTCCCCTCACTTTGGGAAACCAATTGGTTACTGAGCTACCACAGGCTACATCTGAGTGGAGGTTCTAGGTTATATCCATACATGGTCCTTGGTTGAATGTCAGTCTAAAAAAAAAATAATACAGAAAATTTGAAAAATTAAAAAAAAAAAGATGTAGCCCATGGTAGCTCAGTATCCAAGTAGGTACCCTAGTAAGGGGAACAAGGACTATTTCTGACATGAACTCAATGGCTGGCCCTTTTACCTCCCGACCCCACCCCACTCCCGAGGGAGGAGCAGCCTTGCTAGGCTACAGAGGAGGACTTTGCAGCCAGTCCTGAAGATACATGATAAGCTAGGATAAGCTAGGACCCCCACCCCATCAGTGGACTTGGAAAGGGGCAGGGAGGAGATGAGGAAGGGAGAGTGGGACTGGGAGGGAATGAGAGAGGGACCTATGGCTTGGATACAAAGTAAATAACCTGTGATTAATATAAATAAAAAAGAAAATTTATAAAAAAAAAGTAAAGAACCTCCAAATTCAGGAATAGCTATTGCTTTCCTTTTCTGCTTCTTCTGTGTGCTTGTTTACATGTCTATTTCTACTTCTCCTGCTGAGTTTCAAAGCCCACATTAAGGCATTGAGGCTATTTTTGTACCCGCAGCCAGTAGAAGAGGTCCTAGAATAGTGTGGGAGGTATTTTAAAGTCATTTGTGCTGCCTGAATGGAGGGCTGCTCTGCCATTTGACCCACTGTATACCCTAGGACTCACCCCTGAGTTTCCAGAGCAGTGCTGCTGGATTCTGTTTAAACTATCCCACCATGCTTTCTTTCCATTTTTTATCTTTCCTGATCCTGGTTCTAGAACAGTGATTTTCTTCCAGGGACTGCATGACTGACCCTATCTCCTTCAACTTCTGTCTTTTTGTTGAAAAGAGGAAGGCAAAGAGAAAGAGCTGTCTTCCCAGCTTCTGACCACCTCCTGCAGCACTGTTTCATTAACACTGACTCTGCAGAGTCAGGCAGACCCTCTTCCTTATCCCCAGCCCTCACTGGTTCCTGGCCACACTACTCAGAGCATTTATACCATAAGACTCTTAACAACTTCCTGCTATTGATAATATTAAGATGCCAACAAACTTTGTTTCTTCTCTTTTTCCATTGGCTCTGACCATATCCACATAAATAGTTATCGAGATAGTTACCAACCCAGGATACCCCAAGGATCCCTGCCCCAGAGAGACAGAGCACAGGGAATAAGAGACAATGACAAGAGATAGAGGACAAGAGAGAGGAGGCAGGGATATTTGTCCTGGGGACAAGGAGGGAGCATACGACATAGAACTGCTTCTGGATAGAAGCTACAGACACGGCCCATAGGAAAAAAAAATGGTAATTTATAAAGGTAAAAGGGGAAACCTCATGTAGGATGGGGTTTAATTTTAATTAGGTATGTTAATTAGGTGAGCCAAAGAGGGGTTTTGATTGCTGGACTTCAGTAGTTTGATAACAGGACCTTGACAGAATCATGAGGAAGAGGTGGCCAAATAAGGAATAAACCTTGGGGGCTAACTTGAGGAATGTGATCTAATGTTTTCGTTTTTGTCTTTGTAAGGCAGAGGGAATGAGGAAGAAGGGCAAGGCCTGCCAGAGCCATTTTTTGCCGCGCTCAAGCTGGCTAGAGTCTCTTCAAGTATTCTATTAGATTTAAAGTATTTCCCAGAAGTTTAAAGAAGTCCATGTAGTTATGTCAGCTGTTGTCAACCATATTTCAAAGGTAATGGATGCCACTCAATCATCAGCAGTCCTAAGAGAAGCCTTGCTGTAGATATTGCCCAGAATGTGGACACATGGCCTCTGTCCATCTCAAGTTCACAACACCCTGAATTCAGTGCACATTTTACCTCCTTTCGGACAACAGGCTGGAATCATGACTCGCTCACCCACTTTTACAGTTTCTGGGGTACACTTTCCCTAATAAGTTGACATTTCCAGGGCAAAGCTTCCCTGCAGACTTATTTTTGAAAAACATGTCTCTACTCTTTTGATAAATTTGCTCTTTGAGAAAGTGCCTGAAAGGTAAAAATTTTAAAACTGTTTGTGTTTTATTTTCAGCACCCTTGGTAAAAGCTGAAGTGCTCATTAATAGCTACTACCTTCTCTAAGAAGTAAGAATGGGGAATGATCCCTTGGAGAACACTGTGTCCCAGGGTTCCTGGTGGCTATTTTCTTCCTTGAACCCAGTTGAAGCTAAAAGTGGTTGGATATAAAAAAGAAATTGCCTTTAAACTCAGAGTTTCCAGTTATATTTTAAAGAAGCTGCCTGTCCTTGTTCTGTGCCATGATTGCTGTGCTTCCGCAGATAAAAATAGCGCTGGCACTCACTGCTGGCACTGGGTGCTAGAGGCTTCTGTCTAATTTGTTGTCCACCCTCCTCCTGAAGGCCTCTCAGTGTTGCCGCTTTCCAAGTATTTCCTCCTCGTTGACTATCCGTGTCTTACTCTACACAAAGCCACTCGTTCTCCATTCTCAGGGTTGGTACATATCATTGCACCGATGACTGCTTTGCCAGAAACGCTATTTTCTGCCCCTAGGCAGTGAGGTTTAATTTTTATTATCCTTAGTGAATTATTTATCTTATGTTTGAGCGTATGATATAGTTGCATCATTTTCCTCTTCCCTTTCCTCCATCCAATTCCTCCTACACACCCCTTCTCACTCTCTTTCAAAGTCATGGCCTGTTTTTGCACTATTTACTATTACAGGAAAATATCTATTTTCCTAAATACACAAGTGCATCCTGCTCGGGCTATAATGTTATTTGTCCGTGTACTGTTTTTTTTTTTTTTTCACATTTATTGTCACCTTATCGAAAACAATAAAGCACATTTGTTATAGGAAGACAGAGAAGCACTAGGAAACCACCACATGAAGCAGCAGTCAACAAACATAGCCTCTGTCTATGTCAGTTAGTGCTTAAATAAATATACAAATATGGAAAATAGAAAACAAAAATTAAATGATTCTTCTTAAGTACTGTTTTCATGCTGTTTTCCCATAGAATGCTAAATCAAGAATTTCTATGCATGTAGAAAATGGACATGATCTTTATCCATCTGCTCTTTGCTAATGTCAGCTTGTTAATGCATGTGCAACTACTCTTCAGTGGAGGAGACAGAAGATTATGAGTGCTGCATCAGCCTCTTGAGGGTCATTTTAGGCACAACATGCTCCCTGCAATCACCGGTGTCCTGGGTCAGCTTTTCTCTGTAGTTTCTTTATCTACTTTATTCTATGCACACATACCTGTGTGGTTTTTATCTTCGTGGTAAACCGACTATGCTATCAGTTTAAAGTGCCTTTTTATCTAGAAAAGATCCATGTCTTTAAAACCAGATTTGACATTAATCTAGCTCCTGAGATTCTTTTCTTCATAAATATTAAATATACACTTTCCATTCTGCTAAGATCAGGGCTCTTAGGAATTCCACATTCCTGTTGTTAATTGTCACAGCCAGATGTAGAAAACATTTTTCAGGGAGTGAGAAGTCAATTCCTTTAGTACCTTAAAAATAATTTTGATATTAATTTATATCTTCTATATTTTCTTTTATCATTTTCTTATTAGTGTTTTAATTAGCATGCAAAATAATGGATTTTGATATAACATTCCACATACATACATATATGTTAGTGTTAATGTTATTTTTTATTATTTGTCCACATTTTGGATTGCATTAACACATTCTAATACCCTTTTTGAATGTTTTTCTTTTTATTCATATGTAGTCATGGTACACTGTGCTAGAGTTCATTTTGATACGTGTATACATATTTGTCAGACACTTTTGTCACTGTCATCCTACTCATTTGTCTTATTACCTGCCTTGTTCCCACTGTCCCCCTACCTCTACCCAAATAGCCTTCTACTTTCATGTCACATATACATAATATTCCAGTTTCTGCATGTGAGTGAAAAGCAACAATGGCTGCTAACAATGGCTTAAATAGCTTATCACTGCCCTCCCGTCCCATTCACTTTCCAGCGGATGACCTAATTTTGTTCTTTATGTCTGAATACAATTCCGTATATCTATCAGACTCCTTTCATTCACCTGGTATTGAACATCTAGGCTGATTCTGTAACTTACTGTTACAAAAGATACCAGAATATACAACAGTGATAATAGCATATCTGTGTTTATCATATCACTAGCCTCCACTCATGCCTAATTTAGAGATCACAGTATACATTATAATTCTCACGTTCAACTTACCCAAACCTATGCTTTTTGAATACTTCATACATGAGTACTGAATTCACATCATTGTCTGTTCCTTTTCTCGTCTTTCCCCCATTCCTTCTCAAATTCATGACGTTTATATTATAAACGTGTGTACATTTATGTTAGACATACATGGTATCTTTGAATACAACCTGATAAATTTCATTTAGTGTTGCTCATATGTGTCTCTGTTTAGGGTTGACCCCTCAGGACTGGATAACCTGTCACTGTTCTCATCCATGGGGAAGACCCATTCCTTTCCCTGTAGTACTTATTAATTTCCTGTAGCTCTTCATTGAGAACCACAGCCTGATGAGTTTTTCCCAATCCACACTGGTATGTCAATTGGTGGTGTCATTTTTCAGGTCTTGTTTAAGCAACTATATTGTTGAGATTTCATAGGAGCAACTTTTCTATTGTATAGAGAAGACACTCCCTCAAAGCCGAAAAGCTACTCTTCTTCCTCTTGCAGTGTTTCCTTCCCATCCTCAGTGATGTTTTCTGGTGCTTAAGTGTGGTTGTATATGTATCCCTTGGAGCTGGACACCCATGATCAATCATTCTCTGCATTTCGACCGGTTGTGGCTTTCTGTAATGGAAAAAGAAACTTTTCTGATGATGACAAGTGAGAACAACACTCAGCTGTGAGAATAAGAGAAAGTATTTATAATGCAGTTAGAAGTTACAGGAGGTTCCCACGCCTCACCTGGCATGATTAGTAAGCTAGGTTTATAGTGCTGGATATGAATGCTCACCTATTGAACTCTGCTTATATCTGATTAGACAGCTGTTTGTATAAGTACCACTATTGCACATTTCAGAATATCTTGTCATTGTTGTGGTTCACAGACAGTATAAAGCTTGGTAAGACTATTGATTACTTTATTCCCTAGCTAGGTCCTTCTGATACTATGAGGATAATCCTCAAGGAAGAGGCTTCCAGGACAGTGCAAGCTTGACCCCTCCAAGTCCTCTTGGAAGTGTATAGTATCTTCAAAAATATAGTCTTCCCTTTGATTTCTGAGAGACAAACAAGCACTATGCCAATATTTGGGTGGGGAGAGTAGATCCTTTGGTTTCCCCTCCCCAACAAACAATTCAAAAGGAAATTTCCCAAGCCTGGAATTGTTTTTGTTAGCTAGTCTATAGTTCTTTGGAGGAGTGTTATCACGCCAAGTAATATATATGTATATATGTGTGTATGCATGTGTGTATGTGTGTTCATATATGTGCAATTTTAGGTAAAAACAAAACAATATGATTCCCTTGGCTTTCTCAAGCAGTATTAGTGTTTCATATTCCTTCTCTCTTCCTATCTCTCTCTGGACCCTCCCTCTTGACAGTTTTCATTTCAAGAACACAATTATTTATTTTGTGGTAGAGTCTGATTAGTCTGATCTATAGAAACCACATACAGTCCCACTCGCAAAAACAAGTCCAGTGACGTCATGGTGAGACATGCAAGATCTTGCCAAGCAGCTCCAGACAGGTAGGAAAGGTGCTATACTACTCCATTCAAAGCACCCTAACTCCCAGTGTCTCCGCTCACAGCTACTAACTGATAGGCCTAATATACTCTCACAGGACAGCAAGAGCTGGTAGGTTCTGTTTGCTCAAGAATGAATGCACTGGCTGAAAGGAAGCATTCGTTGTTTTTTTTTTTGGGGGGGAGGGGTTTTGTTTTTCCTTTTTATTAGCACAGTACACACTAGAGACTTCTGCAAGGCAGATTTCGTGGTTAGTGAATCAGAGCACTTACAAGCACTTACTTACAAGGTACCAAGGATGAATACTTTACATGCACTAATCAAATTATTTCTCATAAAAATAGTATATGGGAATTGTTATAAATCAAGACAATGATATATCAAAAAATTAATAACTACCAAAGCGTTTAACAAATGGGAGGATGTGGCAGCTGGATGAAAATTACATATCTCTGGTTCTATCTACATTATGTGTCCACAGCACTTTATCCCTTTCACATCATTAAAAGTAGCTAATTACTTAGAATGATTAAAGTTCAATAATAAACACAGCTCTTACTGTCTGCCACACCCTTTCAAATCTCAGACGTATTTCTCATTTTAAGAAAAGGGAAAGATAGCATGTAAAATTGTATCACCATTATTGTGTTTTGATAATAACTATAGCAATACACTAATATGCAAACAATTATTAAGTTCAATATAGACCAAAATTTGCCATGATGTCAGTTGGCTTCCATTTGTTTTAAGAAAGAATTGAAGAGCTGGAGACATGGCTCATCAATTAAGAGCACTTGCTGTTCATGACAAGACATGGATCCAGTTCCCATCACCCATGCCACGTGCTCACAACTTCCTGAACTCCAGCTACAAAGGGACGAAGTACTCCCTTTTGGCCTCCAGATTAAAAAACACTCATGCACACAAAAAATAAAATAGTAAAATAAAAAAGTAAAAAAGAAGATCATGTAAATGTCGAAAATCTAACAAGCTGAAAAGGCAAAAAAAAATCTCTCTTCTCAACATGAGATAATGGTATCACAAGTTTTCTCATAATGTACACTCTATGAATATGGCATTTACAAAAGTGACATGTTTTAAATGGAAATCTTTTCACTGAAATGACGGCCTTTGTTTCCTTAAATTAAAAGTGAAAAAATAAAGCATAGCAACAGAAACTCATCTAAAGATGGATACCCAATGTAAATAGTTATATCAGCATGAAATTAATTTAATTAACATGTTTTTTTCACCTTCCACAAAAAGATTTATTCTAGATGGAGAAATTAAGCATAGCTATTTATATTATGAATTGTTCTTTTTGTTATTCTAACTAATAATGTTAAACTATTTTGAGACTAAATGGATGGCTTTCTTACAGTGACTTACTATCTATGGATATGCTTTGTTACTACAGATAGTTTTATTGCCAGCTGGAAATGCTATACCTTAGCTTGTTACACACATTTTCACCTGTGCTTTAATATCTGTCTTCATATAGTTTATAGACGTTAGCACATTCTTTACTTCATGTTGTCCATTTTTAGGTTTTTTTTTTTTTCATGTCATAGAAAACCAATCCTCATATAGTAACTCTTTCAGTTACATCAGCTACAGGACAATTAAGAGTGGGAGCTATGCATACAGAAAGCAGGAGTCTGACCCTAGCAAGTTGGCTTCTTGGAATTATTCCAAAGACTCACAGGAAGGATACATTATGCCTGATGAGCAAAAGTCAGTTCTTGGAATGAATGAGAGTTGGAGAGATGGATCTCATTAAGACATTTGTTATGCAAGCATGACGACTTGAGTTCAGTCCCCAGCATTCAATGAAAGTGTTCAGTATAACACACACACTTCTAGTCCCATTGCAATAGTGGCAAAGATAGAAAGATAACCTCCAGCTTGCTGACCAGCAAATCTAGTCGAAGCAGTGAGCTCCAGACCACTGGGACCTGTTTCATAAAACAAGGTGAATAGTGACTGAGAGAGATCCTCAAGGTTGACCTGTGACTTCACACGTTTATATGCATGAAGTTATACCATCATGTATATCAAAAACACACATACACATACACAAACCATCACCATCACCACTACCAACAGTAACAATAACAACTCAATGAAAATTTATTTCACGGCCAAGTATATTTGAAATTTCTATACCATGCCTGTCATTGCAGAGTAACGAGGTAACTTTATGCTCATATTGAATTTATTCAAAAATTCTTGACAAAATATGTGATATGAAAATTCACCTTTAAAAGTAGAGTAAAAATTTCAATCACAAATCATCTTTTTGTTTTCACTACTTTTGGAACTTCTCCAGCCGTGGTTGCAGCACGTTTAATTTTTTTTTTTTTTTTTAGATCTGAGCACAACTATGACAGATTTAAACTAAAGTCATAAAATGATTTATTAAGCATGCAATGTCCTTTTAGGCATAGAACTATGGGTAAATATCTGCTAAAACTGTGCTCATATGCATTCCTTAGGATAATATATATGTGTGTGTATATATATATATATATGTATTAATCTCCACAAAAACTTTATATATGAAATAGATATTTTCTCATTTTGAAGAATCCTTTGTTATCATCCTTCTTTTCTGGTCCAGTCTATTTGATGTTCTGTAGGCCTCTTGTATGTTTATGGACATCTCTTTCTTTAAGTTGGGAAATTTTTCTTCTATGATTTTCTTAAAAATATTCTCTGGACCTTGGAATGTGGAATCTTTTTCATCTATTTCTATTATTCTTAGATTTCATCTTTTCATGGCTTCCTTGATTTCTTGGATGTTTTGTATTTGGGACTTTTCCAATTTTACTTTTTTTTGAGAGAGAGAGAGAAGTATCAATTTCTGCAAGTGTATCTTCATCACCTGAGAGTCTTTCTTTCATCTCTTGCATTCTATTGGTGATGCTTACCTTTGTGGTTCCAGATCTTTTCTCTAAGTCCTCCAGCTCCAGGGTTTTCTCTGTTTGTGGTTTCTTTATTGATTCTAACTCTGTTTTCATGCCTTGCAACATTTCCTTCATCTGTTTGAATGTGGATTCCTGTCTTTCTATTATGGGTTCTGTTTTTTTTTTGTTGTTGTTGTTGTTCGTTTCCTCTCTATATGCCACTAATTAATTGTGCCTCTACTTGTGTCTCTATTTGTTTGGATGTATTGCTTGTATTTCTTTGAGGGCTTTGTTCATTTCCTCTTTATTTGCCTCCATTTGTGTGGCTATTTCTCTGAAAGATTTGTTCATTTCCATTTTATGTGCCTCTAATAACTGGATAAGCATAGCTTTAAAGTTATTTTCCTGTGTTTCCAATGCATTGAAATATCCATTGATTTTGGGGGCTACTGGTGGAGCCATAATGTCCTGATTTTTGTTGGGTGTGTTCTTATGTTGACTTCTGGCCATCTGCTTATCCATAACCTTTACTGTTTGTTCCTGGAGTCTGTACTTCAGACTGGGGTCTTTCCCTGGTATCTGGAGTATTCTTCAGGAAGATGAGAGAGGTCCACTGGTTTGAGAGTATGTGTTGGTGTTTCAGCTGGACCTGAGGAAAGAAGAGGCACTGACACAGAATCACAATTGTTTGGGAGGCCTGGTTGGCCTGGTGGAGCCGCTAGCACTGCATTCTGTGGTAGGAGTTGTGGGCATTGCAGCCTAGGCATCGTGCTCTGTGGCGGACACTGTGGGCCGCCTCTGTGGCCTCTGCGGCCTCTGCCTCTGCCAAGGATGGAGAAGGAAGACCTGTTGAGGGGAAATATCAGGGGATTGAGTATTCTGTTTCAAATCTCAAGCAGGGGGTTCTGTGCTAGGAGCTGTGTGCACTGCGGGCCTCCTCCGCTGCCTCTGCTGCTGCCTCCACCATTGAGTAGGAGTCCCTTTAAAGGAGGAGTGCCTGGGAATTGAGTCCCCAGGAGAACCTGGGGTCCCCAGTTAACCTGAATTCTAATAGTCTCAGCTCAGGGTTTGTCCCCTTTATTCCCGGAAGCCTCACTGTCAATGTTCTGGGTTCAGCTGCCCCTCCACTCAACAGTTTTGGAGTTTCAGCTCCTCTGTCCCTCAGATATGGTGAAGGCTGATTGCCGCCATCTTGGATCCCCCCATCATCATCCCTCAAACACCATTTAAATATTTAATTTAATAAATAGCAAGGTAAAGAATTTAAACTTTTCTTTAATTATGAAGTGAAATAGTATTTCATTTTGTAAATATATTTATATGGAAATATTGCCAGTGAAGATGTATTCCTAAGATATTTATTAGCTACTACTGTTTATATAGAGCCTAACATTTTTATTTTAATTTACCGTATCAAAGGGGATGAAAATAAGTGTCTTTTCTCTAATGTAAACATTACACTTACGATATTGTTATGAAGCAGCAGCATTGGTTAAAAGGCATTCTCTCATTATTACATATTTGGTATATATGACCCATCATGCTTTACAAATTTGAAAATAGAATTATTTTATGTGACTGAGTTTACAATTTATTCCTTTATAATTTCATACATATATAGACGATAATTTGAGCATATAAACCCCATTGTCCTCACTTGTCTACCTTCTATTCTAGCTGTACCCATTCTCTCCAACAAGTTCCATTCATAACTTCATCTTTATTTAAAAACTATTAATTAGATTTATTTTTTTATTTTATGTGGTAAGGGTTTTTTTGCCTGCATGTGTGTGTGTGTGTGTGTGTGTGTGTGTGTGTGTGTGTTAATTACATGTCTGGCACTTATAGAGATCAGAAAAAGGTACCATATCCCCTGGAATAGAAGTTACAAATGGCTGTTGGCCACCATGTAGGGTCTGGGAATAAAACCAAGCTCCTTAGGAAAAGCAATTAGTGCTCTTAACTGCTGAGCTATCTCTCCAGATCACAACTCTTGCTGTGTGTGTGACCCAGTGAGTTTAATCAAGGTTGCTTTCGTGAGCATGATTGTGGAGTATAGACCAGCAACCTTAAATTCCAGTGATTTTTTTTTAAATTTAAACAGCATGGATGTTTCAGCTACTAGTATGTTTTACTGAGTTTATTGATAATTTATTCTTTCTTCTTACTGCGGAAGTTAAAATAACTTCAGGCATTTACCAACAAATTATTCTATTACACAAAGACCGTTCTTTGTCATAAAACAGCAACATACAAAAAATAAACTTAGAGGGCCTTTGAAAGACTCTACCCAGCATGCTATCAAAGCAGATGCTGAGACTCATAGCCAAACTTTGGGCAGAGTGAGTTCAGGGAATCTTATGAAAGAAGGGGGAGATAGAAAGACCTGGAGGGAATAGGAGCTCCACAAGGAGACCAACAGAACCAAAAAAAAAAAAAAAAAAGCTTGGCCACAGGGATCTTTTCTGAGACTGATACTCAAACTAAGGACCATACATGGAGATAACCTAGAACATCTGCACAGGTGTAAGCCATAGCAGCTCAGTCTCCAAGTGGGTGTCCTAGTAATGGGAACAGGGACTGTCTCTGACATGAACTCAGTGGCTGCCTCTTTGTTCACCTCCTCCTGAGGGGGGAGCAGCCTTATCAGGCCACAGAGAAAGACAATGCAGCCAGTCCTGATGAGACCTGATAGGCTAGGGTCAGATGGAAGGGAAGGAGGACCTCCCCTAGGAATGGACTTGGAGCATGGAAGGAGATGAGGGAGGGTGAGATTGGGAAAGAACGACGGAGGGATACAAAGTGAATAAATTGTAATTCATGAATAATTAATTAAAAATAACCTTTGAAATCTTAGTTACTTATCTCCCTGTTCTTAAAAAAGCACCAGTGCCTTCCTCAACAGAAAATCAAAAATATTAAAAAAACATTTCAGTGCCATGCTACGGGTCACGATGCCTTACACCATCCAGCCAAGCAGCCAACCTTGCAGATCACGGAAACTCCCCAAGAAGAACATGAAGTTCATTATTGAGTACAAGGACCTGAAGGTGGCCATTTCCGCTTAAAGTGTCTTCATCAACAAGGTGCCCATAATAGCCATAGACTGGATTCAGATTAATGCTTATTTCTCAGTCCTTTCCAATGAATTCATTGCCCACAGGCTTGGTTTAATCCCTCTCACTAGTGATGACACTGTGTACAAGCTGCAGAACCCCTGGACTGCACGAGCGAAGAGTTCTGCCTGAGTGTTCGATGGAGGTCACTCTTCACATGAGGTGAAATGAAGACCAGATGCGCCATGTTGCCTCTGGAGACCTCACCTCCAACAGCCCCTGGGTTATTCCAGTGACATCCTGTAGCCGGGATAATGACCCCAATGACTGTGTGGAGCAGGATGACATTCTTATTGTCAAGTGAAGGAAAGAGCGGGCGCTGAGACTTCGAGCCTATGCCAGGAAGAGCTTCGGCAAGGATCATGCCAAGTGGAACCCTACCGCAGGGGTAGCTTTTGAATGACATCCGGACAACACACTTAGGCACACAGTGTATCCCAAACCTGAGGAATGATCCAAGAGTGAGTACTCGGATCTGGATGATGATGTCACAGGCTCCCTATGACGCCAACGGCACAAGCCAGAGAGGTTTTACTACCATGCGCAGAAACCATTGTCCTCTCAGCCCTCTCTGGGTTAAAGAAGCTGAGTAATTTACAGACTCAGCTCAGCTATGAGATCCAGAGTGATGTACTCGCATAAACTCTCCTCAGCTCGCTTGCTGCAGAAGACCGGTTCAAGGTGGCTGGATTTCAGGTCTTGTGAGCGCTTCTGGTTTATGGGCTCTGGACTGAAGTTGCTCAGGCTGCCTCCTAGAAGGTCATCAGAGAGATTGCCAGGGCTCCACTGCTGTTAGACAGGGCAGTTTTTATTAGGCAGTTAGCATCCCTAGCCGACCTCATTGATCACGGCCACTCCTCAGAACCCCAGGCACCCCTTCCATACTGTTTCCTAGCTCACTACTAAGGAGCCCTATTGCTTCCAGGTCGAGAGTCACTGAGCCAGCTTTTTCACCTTTTTTGAAGCAGCTTATACTTTCCAAGTTCTCTGCACATAATCCTCTCTGTCCACAGATTAACTTGGTGCTTTATTCTTTTTCTTTCTTTCTTCCTTCCTTCCTTTCTTTCTTTCTTTCTTTCCTTCTTTCCTTCTTTCTTCCTTCCTTCCTTCCTCCTTCCTTCCTTCCTTTCTTCCTTTCTTTTCTTTTCAGATTTATTTATTATTTACACAATGTTCTGTCTGCATGTACACCTGCAGGCCAGATCACATTATAGATGGTTGTGAGCTATCATATGGTTGCTGGGAATTGAACTCTGGACCTCTGGAAGAACAGCCAGTGCTCCTAAACTCTGAGCCATCTCTCCAGCACCCAGATCTTTTTTTTTCTTTAGTGACTTTCTCACCCTGCCCTTAGCATGTATGCAAGTATGAGCAGGCCTGCCCATAGTGGTTTTCCAAGAGCCTGGAAGGGAAACACCAGCACAGAAAGGAAGAGATATTTATTGATAAACGATAGTTGTCTTTTTTCAAGGTTTTTTTTCTGCAATAAAGAGAACAACATAATTTTTTTCCTTCGATTACTTTATTTTAGTATAAGAAAAGCTCATGTCCTTTCTGAGAAACAAGCAAAAGTCTCTTATGTTTTAGAATACAGTAAGACTCTTTCCAGCCACCATCTCAGCTCTACATCAGTGCTCTTGTGCTAGTCAGCTCTCATTTGTCGTTTTGATGTCTGCTTTACTGTTCAGTTCCAAACCCCCATAAAAATAAAAATCTGTATAATCAGTCTGATAAAGTTTCTCTGCACTTATTGCTTGAGTTCAATTCTGTTGCTCTGTCTTCAAAAGATTGTTCACTTTCTACTTGTCATGCTCATAACATGCATGGCTTACTTGTCTTTGTATAGCTGAGGCCCTATAATATAACACATTTTTTTGGAGGCCAGTCTATACCATAAGTGAGTTCATTCCTTTATTCAAAATTCTGGCTGAGCATTTGTTATATGCTAAACACCATGCTAGGTAGAAAGGTAAAGAGGACGATTTTGTTGTTCAATGGAATTAAGCTTTTAATTTTTGTTTGTCTATTTGCTTGCTTTTGTTTTGGGGTTTTGTTTTGTTTTGAGGCAGGGTTTCCCTGTGTAGCCCTGGCTATCCTGGAATTGGCTCTGTAGACCAGGCAGGCTGGAACTCAGAGATTCACCTGCCTCTGCCTCCTGAGTGCTGGGATTAAAGGTGTGTGCCACCAACACCCAGCTTAAGCCTTTAATTTCTACACATATGAAAAATGTGGGCTGCTGGGGCATAAACTGTTACAGGAAATGATCTTAATCACCATTAAGATTAAGGGAGAAAGAGTATGGGTCAGGTTATGATTTGTTTACTTGAGAAAATTCAAAAGGAGATTGATCTTGATATCAAGGTGACCAGTTGTCATGCTCTTCCTTAGAGATACTTCCTCAGACTGCTTTGGTCACTCCTTCCGTACTCACCAATGGGGGCAACTCAAAAGTCACAGCCACAGTGTTGCTAGGCTGGATTAAAATGAATGAGAAAGAAAGATGTCAACCTTCATCCATTTAAGTCAGACAGGAGATTTTCTGACAGGTAAATGCTGTGGTTACAAGAAGTGCACCAAGTCACCTTTTTAACAGAGGTAGGATCTGTTTTTGCCATGTAGGATCCAAGGCACACATAGGGAGAGATAGCATTAAAAAATGTGAAATGTTTGGAAATTTGGAGGAAAAAGGGAGATCGTCTTCACTAACAAAGGTGAGTCTGGGTGAGAACTGGAAGGGTTCTCTGATTGCCTTCTGATCCAAGACTCTTGGCACATAAAGGCGGCCTCCTAAAGTCGTGAAGACTCCCAAATACCAAAAGGGGTGTGTGTAAATATTCACAGTCAAAAGAGAAGCAAGCAGACTAATTGCAGGAGATTTTAAGTGAACCCAACAAAATTAAAGATTAAGGGCAAGCCCACCTTTCCCCTTACAAACATCCCCCTGATGTTAGCAAAATATCACTAGAGACAAAACTGTATCTGTGTAATAAGCAAGGGAATGATAGCACATGGAAATAAGATAACACCAAGCAACATGAAAAGTGATGAAATTCTACCAAATGAGTTCTGCCCCATGAAACAGAATTATAGAAAGAGAAAGAATAGACACAATGGAAATCAGGAAAGTTGAAGAGGCAGCACAAAGAATGCTGTCAGAGCACACAAAACATTATTTGGAAGAAAATAAAAACATTAGAAAAAAATGAGCTACTTTAGAAGCAGCAAAATATAATATAAGCTTGAGTAGAAGTACATTTAAAAATAGGAAGACTGATGAGGAAAAAAATCACACACACAAAAGGGACAAAATAGGAATGGAATTGGAGAAGTGATTGTTAGGATAGACACAAAGACATTGGCACAGTAACAAAATATGATTCTGAATAAAGTAGGAAAATAGGAAATCAACGTGCCACTGCCGCCTAAGTTTCTTGCAGGGAATTAGGAATAAAGATGTGAAATGTACCTGCAACATCTCATGGGGCACACGTGACTTTCTCCTAAAGAGGAAATACTTTTTTTTAAGTGCATCTATAAAAAGAAACAAAATAAAACTCAGATGAGAAGCTATGATAGAACTGCCCGAAACACGGAACTGAAATCATTGATGTTGAGATCCACAACAGAATATTGTTATTATGACTATCAAAGGTGTGAGTGTAAGTGCGTGTGCATGTGAATACACAAGTGTGTACACGTGTGTGTATTCTTACGCATCTGTGTATACACACATATAGACACGTACATACACAAACAACTAACAAAATTGAGGAGAAGAAAGAGGTGGTGAGATGTATATACGTTTTCATTCTGTTATGAGAAAGAATGTGTGGATATTAGCATTGAAATATGAAGTTAAAATTATATTTGTTTCCTTCAGATTTTTAATAAATTTGTCATTTTTACTCTGACTTTTCATTTTCACTTAGAAGCCTGATAGTCTTATGTAGAATTATATATGAATTTTAGTAAGTTATTTTGAGCAACTTTATTTAAAAACATGACAATGTTTTACCATTAACAAAAGTATTTAATAATCAGCATTAATAGCAGACGAACATGTTTAAAACATGATTTGTAAAAAGTCATGTTGCTAAGTTCATTTTCTTGAGGAAAATCCCTTAGTGAAAGAATGGTGGGTAAGGGGATTTTAGTAAGATGAGCAGTTAGGAAGAAAAGAGGGTTAGCATGGGAGACTAGAACGAAGAACAGAGTAGAAGAGATGCAGGGACCTCTCTAGATACCAAAGTGAGGTATCCTTTCTGCAAGCCCTGTAGCCTGTGGGCATGCTTACAACATGATTCTTTTTGGTTTAGTTTAGTGCAGGTGGGTGGGGGTAGGGGGAGTGAGGTGTATGTACATATATATTTAAGAGTAAAAGTCATAGGTTTAGCTTTGTTCTATGTGAAGACCCTAGAGAATCTTTCTTTCTGGCCTAATATTTTTGTATATAAAAATAAAAGCATTTCCCTTTCTGGCTTAATGTTCCTGTGTATAAAAATAGAATCATTTCCCTTTCATGTGTTTGGGTATTTAAACATCATTGAAAAATTTGCTTTAACAAGAAATATTATCATCTTATTAGGACTTATATAAGTGAACTTTTAAATTCTTAATGGAAATAAAAACTTATTTTGGTAAGTTACCCATTCATATTCTTTCCTATTAAAATGGGGTATGGTTTTTAAATTGGGAATTTGTACTAATCTACTTATATAAGCTAAACATCTCTGAATGGATTGATACAGTGATATTTTAGCAGACACTAGCCACATGGGAGAAACCATCTCCCATGTGGGAGTTGAGATCTGTGAAGGCTATAAGGAATTTATGCTTTGCTCCTGGGAGAATAAAAGTGAGCTTTCGCATGAGAGGGAAACAGAAGTAAGTTTGTTTCCTTGCTGACCTGTGCTTATAAAAGGCTTCCCAGGAGTTAGGATCTCCATTCAAAAACTGAGCAAAGGGCATCAGAATGAATTTCAGTCTCAGGAAGCACTTTCCCAGAGGAAAGCCCAATAAGCCCAACACTCAAAAGAATTTTGGAGTGATGTAGTCTATAATAGTCTCTAAATGACATTGCCAACCAGAAGGCCAGGGCAGGTGAAGTACCTGAGTCTCACAGTGCTTAAAAGCAGCAAGCAAAGAAGAGAGCTTGAAAAACTTCCTTAAGGGCAGGTACCCATCTCTCCTGACGTTTGCCTTGTGTGCAAATGGCCTGAGATGTGCAAGTAACGTTGAAGCATGTGGCACACTGTGAAAGAAAAAAGCATTCCCATGCTAAGAACAATTCATTAGAATGGCTCAAAAAACACTGCTCGTTTAACTAAAGCATGGAAACAGTAACACAATAGGAAAAAGCACATATTGATGAAACAGTGATACTTGCTTGGATACATGCTAGAAGGAGATGGAGTAATTATTCATTGTAGCAAGGCAGGAAGGGACAACTTGCTGCGCAAGAGGGATACATCCAAAGCTAGGTGGGATAAATAGCTAGGAACCTGCCAGGAAATGATAAACCCATGGAACAAGCAAGCTATAAATACAAATGTTAAGAAACCAGGAAGAAAAACATTAGCATTTGTGTTAAAACCTGCCTACATCAGGATAAAGCATTATTGTTAAAAAGCCTTAATGGAAAACATTTCCCAAGCGAGTTAGGCATTCCTTTAGTTATTCAATAACTGTAATTAGCCCACAATCTGGGGCAAAATATGCTTCTAATGCATGGGGTTCCATTGGTGAGAACAAAATATACCCTATAACTTCAAGAAAGAGTAGAGAATAAAGGCCATGGTGCAATGCAAAAAGAGTTGTAGGTTTGTTTGTGTGTGTGTGTGTATGTGTGTGTGTGTGTGTGATGAACTTATTTTATAATTTTTTTGTTTGATAATTTTTTTCTTGTACATATAAACTGTTTTGATAAAGTCAGTCCTCATTATCTCACCCCTAATTCTTCCCTTTTCCTCCTCAATACTTCCCCTCCCAACTTCATGTATTCCTTATAATAAGCCCAATAAGTCTGCTTGGTGTGGTTCTATGTTCATGGACGTAGGTCTAAAGGAGCGTGGTTAGCACCACAGAGGCCACATTCTTAAAGACAATTGACTCTCTTCCCTGACAGCCATCAATCACCAATACCTCCTTGGTTAGGGCTGGGGCTCTGAGAACCTCTGCTCCATACATGCCAGGGTTTGGGTGAGCTTGATATTATGCAGGTCTTCAGCATACAGTCACAGTTGTGATGACTTCATGCGTGCAATGTTCCTGTCATCCCCAGCAGATTTTCTTCCTTTGTAGACAACTATTACCTTTGGTTCTTACTAACTTTATTTTGGAAAAGAAAGCACAAAAATTGTTAGAAGAGAATTTTAAAAATGTTTCTTGGCTAGTATTAGAAGAGGTGAAGGCTTCCTAGACACGATAAGTCAATTCTATTTCTTTTAAACCATGGAGTCCATAACCAAACCTTCGGCAGGGAATCATATGAAAGAAGGGGGAGTTAGTATGACCTAGAGAGGACAGGAGCTCCACAAGGACCAAATATATCAGGGCACAGTTGCCCTCTATGAGACTGTTTCTCCAACCAAGGACCATGTAAGGATATACTTAGAACCCCGCTCAGATGTAGCCCATGGTAGCTCAGTAACCAAGTGGGTTTCCCTAGTAAGGGGAACAGGAACTATTTCTGACATGAACTCAACGACTGGCTTCTTTACCTCCTCTCCCCACCCCTGAGGGAAGAATAGCCCTGCTAGGCCACAGAGGAGGACATGGCAGCCAGTCCTGAAGGTACCTGATAAGCTATGGTCAATGGAAGGGAAGGACCTCCCCTAGCAGTGGACTTAGAAAGGGAGAGGGAGGAGATGAGGGAGGGAGGTTGGGATTGGGAAGGAATGAAAGAGGGGCTACAGCTGGGATACAAAGTAAATAACCTGTGATTAATATTTAAAAAACTAAAAATAAATAAACCATGGAGTCCATAGTATCTTGAATGGTACCTAGTAAATTTAAATACAATAGCTTGCTTAGAACAACCTGCTAAGTATAAAATGTGTCAAATTTTGGGTGGTTTCTTGGCTAAGACTTTTCTATTTATCAGCCAGCCTCCCTCTTTGCCAAAAAACTTTTGGTCAGCAAATAAAAATCAATGTTAATATAAGCCCACAATAAACACAATTAGAAAGGAGAAATCTGCAAGGAAATTAATGGTATGGTTTGTGAGATCAAGTGCTGTCATAGATTATTACAGTCTTCTTAATTAAAGGTAGTTTAGTCCCACATGGGATATTCAATAATATCTGAAAACAGTTCTGATTGCTGATGAAGGAGGGGTAGCAATGGTGGGTAATCAGAAAAGGAAATGAATGCATCCAAGAGCCCCAGCAAAGAAATGCCCATCCCCAAACATCCATAGTATTAGACTGAGAAAGACTGGATTTCAGAAGCAAGGTCTCTGTCTATTGTCACAGAATCAAAATAGTCTTATCTTTGAAATCTTTGACTCTTATACCTCTCAGAGTCCATGTTTAATTACAATGAATATGCTTGGGTCCTTGAAAGAAAAAAATAAATAAAGCATCATGGGAAGCACAGAGGAGAAAGCAGCCTAGTCCAAGGGCACAGGAAGGATAAGCCATTTCCTGCTGCTAGAACAAGAGAAAATATTGAGCCATCGTTTTCTTTGTTTTCCTTCTAGAGTGGAGCCTAAAAAAAAGTTAACAAATGCAAAATGATTGTCCCAGGCATTTCTCCTATGTAATCTCCTATTGTTGATGTCTCCTTTACTCCACTTGGGACTCTTGGATGCATTCATTTCCCTTTCATGTGTTTTTTTCTGATTACCCACTGTGCCACCCCTCCTTCATCAGCAATCAGAACTGTTTTCAGATATTATTGAATATCCCATGTGGGCTTAAACTAGCTCCCACTAGGACCTCCCCCTTCCTTACATCTGCTTGTTTAGTAATTCTGATACGGATACAGCTATATCTTCAGCCACACTTATTCGCCTACACTTATTGTCAGCACTGTTAGTGGAAGTGGAGCATTTCATGGGTCCCAATAAGCCAGTTTGAGTGGGAGAATCTCCTTGATAATTCTGTGCTTGTTTTGAGTGTTTCAAGAGACACAGAAAATCCCAAACATAACCTGAAAATTTAGCCTTCCACGGTAATTCTTAACAAAGGCCTAAGAGTTAATTAATCATAAATATTCCATCTAATTGAGAAAAATCAGAGTAAAATAACTATTTAAAAATATTGCCATTCTGTTGATGCCATTTCAAATGCACATTATAAATACAATGTAAGAAATAAGCATGTGCATTAAACATGACTCATTAGGATAAAAATATAATGATGTGTACATGGAGAAAAAATAGTAAGTGAGGAAATTAGCAACATGATAAAGTGGCATGATTAGACAAGTTCTTAAGCATATGTAAGGAAATCATCATGCAAAGCATGATTCTGAGGAGATAACATCACTCAACATTCAAGCAACGGAATCCATTTAAAAACATTCTTTTAATTTCAAGTCTCTACAGATTCTTGAGAACGGAGATAATTATTATAAAAAAACTGACATACAGAAAAAAGTTGAAAATAATTCCAAATATCACATCTTATAAACATTCCATTAATATTTCATGAACCTTAGTCTGGATATTTCACACCTATTATTTATGCAGACATCATGTGTTTGTGGGTGGCTGGATGGATGGATGGGTGGATGGATATTTAGATAAAACATTTGAAAGATTGAAACAAATTATTTAGGATATTTGAACATATTTAATGTACATTTTAAATGATAAAAATACTATAAAGCCCCAAAAATTTAGGGAAATTATTTCCAATTTTTTTTGGTTTTGTTTTGGTCTTTAATTTTTATTAATTGTACTTTATTCACTTTGTATCCTCCCTGTAACTCCCTCCCTCCTCCTCTCCCAACCCCCTTCCCCCCCCTTCTCCACACATGCCCCTCCCTAAGTCCACTGATATGGGAGGTCTTCCTTCTGATCCTAGTCTATTAGGTCTCATCAGGAGTGGCTGCATTGTCTTCCTCTGTGGCCTGGTAAGCTGCTCCCACCTCAGGGGGAGGTGATCAAAGAACAGGCCAATCAGTTCATGTCAGAGACAGTCCCTGTTCCGTTACTATGGAACTCACTCGGACACTGAACTGCCATGGGCTACATCTCTGCAGGGGTTCTAGGTTATCTCCATGCATGGTCTTTGGTTGGAATATCAGTCTCAGAAAAGACCCCTGTGCCCAGATTTTTTTGTTTTGTTGCTCTCTTTGTGGAGCTCCTGTCCTTGCCAGGTCTTACTATTTTCCACTTTTTTCATAATATTTCCTGCACTCTGCCCAAAGGTTCACCATAAGTCTCAGCATCTGCTTTGATACCCTGCAGGGTAGAGCCTTTCAGAGGCCCTCTGTTGCAGGCTCCTGACTTGTTCCCTGTTTTTTCCCTCCTCTGATGTCCATCCTCTTTGCCTTTCAGGATGGGGATTGACCATTTTAGCCAGAGTCCTCCTGCTTGATTAGTTTCTTTAGATGTACAGATTTTAGTAGGTTTGTCCTCTATTATATGTTTATGAACCAGAGAAAAAGACTGGGCAATACTCTTTGATCACCTCCCCCTGAGGGGGGAGCAGCCTTACCAGGCCACAGAAGAAGACAATGCAGCCACTCCTGATGTGATCTGTTAGACTAAGATCAGAAGGAAGGAGAGGAGGACCTCCCCTATCAGTGGACTTGGGGAGGGGCATGCGTGAAGAAGGGGGTAGGAGGATGGGATTGGGAGGGGAGGAGGGAGGGGCTTATGGGGAGATACAGAGTGAATAAAGTGTAATTAAGAAAAAAATAAAATAATAAATAAAAAGAAAAAGACTGGGCAAAATATTAAGAGAATAGAACATTTCAAAGCTGCTGTTTCCTCTTTGGGGCCATCGTTACTTCTTCTCCATTGCAAAGTACTTTTGAAAAAGTGCTAGCACGTATTTTCTCCCTTACAGTGCCCTCTTGCAGCTTCTGAGCCTTGCCATCATATGCTTCTTTATAAACACAAACAGTAGCTGGCCATCATCCCTTCACTGAATCCATACACAGTTCTTCTCAGTTTTGTGCTGTATTTAATAAGGTTTGTTGTTGGCTTTCCCTAATGTGCTATGACACCTTGGCATATCACACCATCTCTAGCACACAAGTTTCCCTATGCTCATCCTGTTTGAATCATATCTTCATTTAAATCAATGGACAGTGTTCATATTACTGTGTCCATATTTTTTTCCAAAAGCTAAACCATGATTAGAGTTCCCTCTTGTTTATTGTGTTTCTCTCTCATTAGCATTATGCACGGTGCATTTTTCTCTGTGACATTACTTTTGAAGTCACCTGCTCTGCAGAGCCTTCTACTGTTTACTCTAAATCTGCTAAACTGTCCTCACCCTGACAGTGTTCATTAGGTAAAACCCTGAGGACCCGCTTCTCAGTCCTGTGATGGTGTATAAATCTCATTGGCTATTTAATAAACAAGATATTCTCCTTTAAATAGAATGTGTTTTGAGCGGAGAGTGACGGGTAGGTGTGTAAGATCCTGTCTCTCTGTAAATTTTCAAATTTCTGTTCTTAGGGTAGCTTGCCTGAAAGATAGTCAAAACATTTTTCTCCAGGCCTGGAGAGATGCCTCAGTGGTTAACAACAAGTACTGTTCTTGCAGAGAACCCACGTTTGGTTCTCAGCACCCACAAATAGTAACCCACAACAGCCTGAACTCCAATTTGCGGTAGATCCAATACCTCTTGCTTGCTTCTTCAAGCGTCTGTACTTACATGCGTGTGCCCAAACACAGACATATATAGAGACCTATAATTAAAATGGCAAACCTTTGAAATCGTCATGTGGAGCAGAAAGACAGCCTTGTCTTAAATTCAGGCGTTTTCCTCTCGCGTTCATGTCTGTTGCAGTGTCGAAGCCTTTAACTTTACAGATTTTACATCTCACTTCCCCTATCACTCTCAAACCCTCTTCCTCTGAAGTTTCAGATTCAGAACGGACGCCAGCATTTTTATTTTATTGAGTTTTATGCTGCGCAAACAGGATGCTGTTTGAACTTGGAGGACACACTTATTCTTATGAAGGGCCTATTTTTAATTTCGGCAATCATACTTTCATTTCCTGGAGGACGCCTGGTTGCCCCTTTTACACACCACCTGTTCTGAGGCCAGGGATTCAATTTCTTTGCTTGGCTTCCTTACGATTTCCACTTACCGTTGTTAGTAGTCTCTGTTTTTGTCAGTGCCACACCTTCTCTATGTCCTTTGCTTATTTTGTCTTCACACTTTCTTCAAAATTTTTGCAGCCTCTTGTGTGCCCAGTGTTTAGGCACCACATGCTGAGTTCTGTGCACAGATTTACATTTAGCCTGTTCATGGGCTTCATGGTGGAGGCATCAGGTTGATAGTGTTGGACCTCTTGAACCAGTCAATTTCTCAAGGACACTGCTACTTGAACCTGATTTGGGGATTGAAACTTCAGTGCTATGTTTTGCACAAAAGGTTTGTTAAAACAAAACTTGAGTCAGGACCCAGGAAGAGAATTTGCATGTTAATCAGTTTTTATGCCATTCTAGTGTGGCATGTACTAAGGTAAAGGTTCAGAACTGTCCTTCCCCTTGCTCTGTCAATTATAACTCTTTCCCCTGCTTTACATATTTCATTGCTAACACTGCAGCCAGTAGTGTCTCTCCAATTTCTGTAAAGATTTAATGTATAGATTTAATGTAACAAAATAATCTCTGTTGTCCTTTTGAGGCTCCAGTGGGAGAACAATGAAAATATATGGGTCCAATCTGCTGTCTTTGAAATCACCCTCCTTTCTTACTTTTCCTTCCCTTCTATGGGTGTCCTAAATGAGACAAAAACCAACTCACACACAGTGGACATGGCTGTGGGCACTGGGAGCCCCTCTCTCTTCCAGCACTAACCCTCTGGGTTGAGACAGTTCCTCTTGAGGAAACAGGGTGAGCTACTGAACAGGGTGAAATGAGGTTAAAGTTGATTTTCTCACCTTCCTTTGTTTTGGTCTCTACCTGACAGTATTTTATACCTAGTGTATTATTTAGGTTGTGAAATTGTTCCTATTCCACTGAGGATAAGTTCTTTGTCATTTAATTTGTTCTTAATATTGTAATTTCAAAGGAGATTAGAGTAGAAAATTGCACTGTGCCAACTTTAATTGGAGATTCCCATTCTGGGGATTTTAAGTTTACTGAATTTTTATTTATGCTGCTTTGAAGTAAAATGATAATTACCTATTTGAAAATTCCCCAGGCTCTCTGAAAAAGAATCTCCTAATACCTTTGTAATTCTGTTTAATTTCTTTTTATGTTTTTGAAGTTTCATGCTAGTGGCATTTAATATATACTTAATGTAATTACCTTAATATTCAAGTCTAACTTTTTAATTTAAATTTTTGAGAATTTCATGCATGAATGCTACATTTACATCATTTCTACATTCCTCTCTTTCCCCTTCCAGTACCCCAGTGCCCTCCCTCAGTCTCTCTCAAAAACATGACCTCTTTTTCTTGAATTACTCTAGTTACATATGTATTTGTCTCTATATAATCTAGGCTATATTACTGAATCTAATCAGTGTTGCTCATGTGTACCTGTGCTCAAGGCTGAGTGGCTTTAGATAACATATCAGGAAGCAAATCTGACTCTGCAACTCTCAGAGGCCACTAATTGCCTATTGCCCTTCACATAAGGCTGAGACCTGGTAAAAATTTTCCCATCCTCGAGTTTACTAATTATTGAATTTAAATGAAATTTTAGTTTGCATACATCCATGACACATAGTGACTTTTTTGTTCGGGTTTTTATTGTTGTCGTGTTTTAAAACAACGACTTCATTCTGTAGCACAGGCTGACCGAGCATTTGTTCTATTGCTCAAGCTGGCCTTGCACTCAGAGCCTCAGCTGCTCCAGCACCTGCGTTAGTATGAGCTCTCATACGTGGCTCAGTTTAATGTGAAAGGAAGAAAGCTAACTCCTCCAGATAGGTCACTAATTATCTAGGGATTTTGTTTTCAGATTTTCTGGCAGATGCCTGTAAGTATTAGATGCCCAAGGATGGTATCTAAACCACTGAACTTAAAACTGAATTCTACCGAGTTGTGAATGTTCATGGAGAAAGAGGCCACTTTTCTAGACGTCGCTACGAATAGATCACCAGCAGGGATGTGAAAGAGAACAACATGGGAAGAAAGCCTCTGTTCCCCTAACACCTTAAAGTTTAGGCACTGAATGTACTAGATGATCAGTCCTCCTAGTTTGTCTGAATTTCAGTCGTAGCCCCTGTCTATGCTGTTTTCCTTATGATACAATGAAGTGCTATAAAACCTGTTTGTCAATTTGGCGTATAATTCAGATGACAAAAAAAAAAGTATTTCTGAATTGTTGTTTAGTTTGTTCATATATTCTTGATAAGTATTTAAAATCAGTAAGCTAATGTTAAAGAAAGATATTTCTTGCTTTTAAGATATATATATGAGAGGCTAGATTAATGAGGCAATGGGTAAAAGGACTGCTTCTTCAGAGCCCTCCAGCTCAGTTCTCGTCCCCCAAGTTCATTACTCCGCAAGAAAATGCACAACATGACCTGTACTGTATGTGATACTATATTGCTAACCACAGACATAATGCTATACAACAAATCTTTGGTTGGGATCATTAATCAAGAAAATACCAGCACAGACTTTCCTACAGGCCAGTCTTATAAAGACATTTTCACAATCGAGGTCCCCTCTTTCTAGCTCTCCCAAAATTGTATCAAATTCACAAAAACTAATCACATGCCTTGACCTCCCCAAGCACCTGCGTTCACATGTGCATACGCTCCCCCCACACACATACACAAACATACTTCGAACTAAAAATAATAAAAATAAATCTTAAAAAAAAAAAAGTCAGGCATGGTTCATGCATGCCTGTAATCCCAGCACTTAGGGAGACAGAGGCAGATGGATCTCTGTGAGTTCCAGGCCAGTCTGGTCTACAAAGCGAGTCCATGACATGTGAGGCTCCACAGAGAAAACGTCTCAGAATCAACAACAACAAAAGCATGACTGAGCAGTGGTGGTGCACCCCTGTGATCCCAGCACTTAGGAGGCAGAGGCAGGAGTTTCTCTGAGTTCAAGACCAATCTGATAGGATAGCCACAGCCATGCAGAGAGATCCTGTCTCGAAAAAACAAAAAGAAAAAGAACACAATTTAAAACATTTTTTTTAAATGACAGAAAGTGTTTATTTTCCCAAGCCTCTCATAAATACATATATCACAGTTATGATCAACAATTTCAAGCCTGTATAGCTACAAAATATGATTTGCATGGACAACAAAATCCGCCTTCAAATGTGTTCTGACAAGCTTCAATTAAAAATCACCCTAATTTAACACATGTTCAGAACACTGAGAGTTGCTTGCTAAAGCACTCAGATGGATAGACATTGCTCCAAAGCACAATTTTTTTTTATTTAAAAATGTTTACCCATTTGTGCTACATCAGACAAACCTGAACAGCAATGAAAGAAAGTTGTTTCCCAGCTCATGACTGACAGGAGTGCTTCTATGAGCAGAAACATTTAATCATCATCATCAGTCCTCCAGAAAGGATTTCATTTAAGCAAAAAGAGATATGTGCTGTTGTCAATTCTTCACAAGGCTGCCCAGCGCAGCACTCACATACTGCCTGGGAAATAGAGTGCAATTTCAATTGAACGTGGAGTAGGGAACGTTATGCTAATTGTTGAAAAGTTACTGCTGCTCTCGAGCGATCAAATAAACCATTCGGCAGAATGCAGAGCTTGTGGTGTTGACATAACTAAGACGTGACTGAACCACTCATTTCCAAAATGAAACTGCTTGTATAAAAGTGCTCTTCTGGGCCCTGAAAGTTAGATGCTTTGTGTATATTTGAGATATTTAGAACTGTCTATCAATATTTCTTCTCCAAAGGAAACATGTAAAAACCCTCTAAAGAAGTGGCATCAACTGTTAATTTTACTTCAGGGTAAACACTTATGTGCCCGGCATGGATTTCCAGCCCTTTAATAGCTGTAGTTGATCAAGTCCATGTGATTAGACCTGACCAATGCATTAAAGCAAGATGTATATGCTGCTTATAGACAAGGCTGTGGCAGACAAAGTGTGACTCCGACCTTACAATGCTACAGTGGACTCGGGAGTCCTCCGTGCCTCAAATGATCTTCCTTGATTCCTTCTGTATTCTTTAAATAAGACACATGAGCTCTAGTCCCTGAAAACCTTTGCAGGATGCTTGATGACATTGCCAGCCAAAGGCACGATGTTGCACAGCAAATCTCTAGAGCCTATTCGCTCACCTTTCACAGATGAAACTTTATATATCGACCAAGGGCCAACAGCCTCCTTCCCTGTGCCCCATATTTCTAGTTCACCGCTGCAGTCATCTTTGTGTCTGTACATTCGACTGTTTTAGATAATGCCTCTTAGAGGACTACTTCATTATTCCCATCTGTGATTGGCTGGTTTTACTTAAAGGAAGTCCTCCAGATTCACCCATGCAGTCAAATATGTAAGCATGCTGTACATTATGTTTCAAGAATGAATAATATCTAATTGCTTATGCACACCATGTTTTGTTTTTTAATTCATCTATCCACAGACAATTAGATATCTTTCCTCACTTGGCACCTAAGAATAAAGCTGCTATGAAGAGGGAGCGCAGGTATCTCTTGAGAAATACTAATTTCTTTTTTATGTTAGTGCAGAAGTGAGATTGCTGAATCGTAGGAACGTTCTATTTCTAAGTTTTCTTTAAGAGTGCATGAGCAGCTGTACTAAGTTCTTCCTGCGTTTTTACATTCCCACCAATAGTTTACTAGAGTTCTTGTTTATCTAGCTTCATGCATGGTGAATGCTTTTACGATATCATCTTATTGCCTTTCTTATCTCTTTATTTACAGTTCTCATGGGTTTTATCATGGTTTTTCAAGGTGGGACTTTAGAACTTCAGAATTTATAGCACATCTATAAACTACTACAGTCTACCCTCAGAGGAGTTTATACTGTGGCACATACAATCTAACCTCACACAAACTGCCAGTTTTGGCAGCCTTGGCCTTGTTATTATGCTGGTCCTGCACTTCACTTGTTATGAACCCTACTTCATGTTATCATTTTTTATAAACAGCCAATTATCTTTGAAAATATCTATATAAGAAAAAACTCTTCAGTATTTGTACATATAACTCCTATTCCTCAGTCCTGTTTATAATCCTGTATTTCCTTCAGTTGTCATTTTTTTTCTTCTGCTCAAAGACCTTCTGTTTCATCCTGCTGCTGTGATTAAACAACAACAACACTTTGATCAAAGCAACTTAGGAAAGAAAGAGTTTATTTTATATTACATGGCTCAGCTAACTTTATTATATATGCCAAGACCACTGTCCTGAGGATGGCTCTACCCACAGTGCGCTGAGCCTCCCCACGTCAATTACCAATGAAGACAATTTCCTACAGAGCTGGCCAGAGGTCAATTTGATCTCGGCAATTATTTTTTTTTTCTGGGCAATTATTTAATTGAAGTTCCCACTTTGTGGGTTGCGTCAAGTTGACAATAAAAACTAACCAGCACACCTTCTGCTAGCATTTTCTGTGAATTTTTTTTCTGTGAATTTTTTATTTTTGCTTTTATTTCTCTTATTTTCTCCAGGTACAGAATTCTAGAATGGCAGATCTTTATCTTTTTTTTTTCCTTTCGTTTTTCCTTCAAGTGTTTCAACGATATTTTTTCATTGTCTTCTCAAGTTTCCAATGAATTATTATCTGTCACTTTAAATTTTTTTTCTTCTGTATGAAATATACCCCAGTCTTTTTATAGCTTTTAAGATCTGCTTTGTTACTGGTTCTGACTACTTTTAACTACCTTTGTGTAGTTTTCTTCATGTTTCCTTTCTTTAAGTATGTTGGATCATGTGTTTCATAACATACTTTTCATCAAATTTTGGCCATTGTGTCTTCAAATACTTCTTTGTCTTACTATTCTGGGACTATAGTAGCATATCATTTTTAGCTCTCTTATTACTCACAGACAGTGACATACACATGATTATTAACTAATACAGGTGCCCACATCTACTTTTTTAACTATTTTTAATTTTTTTGAGATGATGTCTCCTTGTGTCGCCCAGTTCAGCCTTGAGTTCTTCCACCTCAGTCTCCTGAAAGTTTAGATTACAGGAATACGCCATTGCTTTCAGCAGGATTTAGTTATCTTTGTCTTACTATAATTATTGTAAAGACTTATATGAGGACAACACTTACTTGCCAGAACTCTTTCATTCTTTTAATTCTGATTTAATATTGTTGGGGGAGATCGGACATGATGCCTGTGCGCCACATGCACTCCAGGTTGACTGTGATCGTAGCACAACACATTTGTCACTAACATCAACTGTCAAAAATCTCAAAAGACAATACAGCCCTGCATAGCTCACCATTTCCCTCTATGATGCATGACCTTAATACCATGCCTCATGAGCTATAGTTTTTCAGAATGACCAGTGGGTAAAGGACACTATCCATGAGCCTGGTTGAACACAGGCTCAGTCTCCTCTGTTTCCTGCAATTGTCCTTCATCCCCCAATTAAATGAAGCTTTCTTAGATATGTTCATTAACACTTTGTGGATTCTCAGAGTTCATTCTGTACAGCTACTTATTCTCCAGTATTTTATTTTGCAAATGTGCACCAGGACAACATCCCCATACTCTAAGCAACCCCTCAACTCAAGGAGTACTCATGGCTCTGCCTGAGGTCTTCCCCTCTGTATGATGGTGTGAGATGTCCCTCAGAATGGTATGCTGCAAATAACATGATTCACTCCATTTGCCCTCCATTTCTCAAGAACCATTGTCTTGCATTTTCTGATATCTAGACACTGAGAAACATTCTTCTGCAGTTTTCTATTGTGGGAGTTGTTTCCTGAAGAAGTCTGTTTCGGGTGAAGAGAAAAAAAATGGGAAATATGGTCCTTGTTACTATGTCTTGGCCAGAAGTAGAAGTCCAATAACTGAAGGCTTTATATTTATTTGTTACCATAGTGTAAGCCACTCCAGCCTGATTAATGCATGCCTGGTATGCCTACCTATAGTAGAAATACCACAAACAAAGTGTCTTGGGAAAAAAAATTATGACCTATAATTTCTCAACTTGTTACACAAAGATAATAGCTTTTTATTAAAATACAGAAAAAAATATCAGAAATATCAATAATTTCATGTGATATGATTTTGAACAACATTGAGGACTTGGTTCTTTTCAGTTCACAATGGGCAGATCTGCTCAGAATTATTTAACTATACAGATCTACTCCTAAATCTAAATGGCAGAAATATACTCATCCTTGAATGCAAGAAATTAGTAAAATTCAAGTTATCTTTTGACCAACTGTCATGCTCAAAGACCAAGTGTGCAAGTCAAGTGAAGACATTCTCACTCACATCTTGGACAATTGTTGTTGAGGCTATGGCCAAGGCAAGCAGCCAGAACACCTCCCCTTCCCATGGAGGATGGGCTTTTCTCAGCATGACAGCTGGCCCAAATGTAACCTGTGAGAGAGAAAGCCCGATGGAATCATCTCTATTACATTTTCTAACAATCTGGCAGAAGATATTGCACACTGTTGCTTCTCCTGTGTTTTTTATTTGCTTAGTTTGAGTTGGGCTTGGGTTTTTCAAGACAGGGTTTCTCCGTGTAGCCCTCTCTGGCCTGGAAATCACTCTATAGACCAGGGTAGCCTTAAACAAAGAGATCTGCCTACCCCTGCTTCCCGAGGGCTGAGATTAAAGGTGTGCACCGATACACTGAGCTGTACATTTTATATTTTTGAAGTAATCCGAACAGCCCATCCAAAGTCAAGAAGAAAACACAGAGTCTACATGTTGTAGACAGGAATGGCGAAGTTCTGGAAGAAAGTGTGAGAATACCGCCACTGTCACAGTTTCTGGAAAGTGCAATCTACCACACCTATCATGCTAATTCTGACAGTCGTAATACTATCTGCTACTTAGAAATACCATGTATTAAAGCTGAAGTACCAATATAAATGCTGCACTCCTCTGGGGATGTCTGCTTCTCTTTAATATTCTTCTTTGTATTCATTTCCACCTCTTTCAGTAGACACAGTTTCTCTGAATTTACACCTTAGTCATTCATTTGATTTCATAACCATAACAATAAGTTTGCACAGAACAGGCTAACACCTTCCTTACATGAATAAAAAGTTAGAATTATTCCAACTGAAAACAGATAAACAAAAAGCTCTACATAGTTTCCTCAAATACTTCCAGTTCATAAGCATAGTTCCAAGTAATAAGTATTTTCTTCATCATAAAATGAAATAGATTATGTCAAAATGTAAAGTATTAGTGGGTTAAACTCTAGCTTTTCTTCAATGTTGCATTTTTGCACACAGAATTTGGGGGAAATATACATTCAAAAGATGCTACAATGTTGGGCTCACTCAGCTTCATGGACCTTCTGCTCTTGAATTTCATTTCTTTGGGCAGCATTCAAAATTAAATGAAGGTTTCAGTTTGGAACAGATAACAGTTTATGTAACTGGTATGCTGAGCAGCCAGCGTTTTCCTGGGAAAGTATTTCAGCCATAAGTCATATCAGGACATTACCCAATACTATTTCTTTCAATGGAATGCATGTGAATCATTTTAGATAAGATAGTCATGGCTTGCCATACTTCCACACAAGTTCCTAGCATAACTGTCATCTGAGAGGCTTCACCCAGCAACTGATGAAAACAGATGCAGAGACCCACGGCCAAATATTAGGCAGACAATCTTGTAGAAGAGGGGAAGGGGGATTGGAAGAACCAGAGAGACACTTAGTGCTATATACTTTCTTCATAGCACTGCTTTCATTGTGTCTCATACTTTGGGGTTTGTTGTGCCTTCATTTTCATTGAATTTAGGAAGTCTTTAATTTCTTTCTTTCTTTTTTCTTTGACCCAGTGGTCATTGATTAGCGAGTTGCTCTGTTTTCATGTGTTTGTAAGCTTTCTTTTTTTTTTTTTTTCCGTTGTCGTTGAAGTCAAGCTTTAATCCATGGTTATCTAATAAGAGACAAGACATTATTTCAAGTTTCTCATATCTGTTGAGATTTGTTCTACGTATATGGTCAATTTTGAAGAAAGTTCCATGAGGTGCTAAGAAGAACTAAGAAGAAGGTATATTCTTTTGTGTTTGGGTAAATAGTTCTATAGATATCTGTCTACTTGATTTATGACAACTGTTGGTTTCATTATTTCTCCATATAGTTTCTGTCTTAATAGCCTATGCTTTGGTGAAAGTGGGGTGTTGAAGACTCCCAATATTAATATATGGGGACCAATGTGTCACTTAAGCTTTATCAATGTTTCTTTTACAAATATGGGTGCTCTTGTGGAGTGACAGTTTTGGTTTCCTTTAAGTGTTTTTTGTTTTGGTCCCAAATATCAAATGTGGAAATGTTTTTAATTCATCATCAGTTGAATACAAACACATGAAAGGACACATGATCTTGGTCAGCTGAAAACAGACACGTGAGAGGGCATGTGATATTTTGCTAAAAGCTGTATCATGCAAGGGATGTAGTTTTTAAAAAGCCTAGTGTAGACTCTGAGAAGGGAAGCCCATGGACAGGGACACAATACTTTTGGATCACTATGTTTTGTCACAGTCTATGTCTCCTTGCTAGTCTTCATTTCTCAACAAAGAAATACGCTCCAGAGAACTTCTCATGACACTCTGGCTGAGTCTTGCTGCTTTTGCTGATTCGTTCTGATTTAGCCTATTCTTGATGTTTCTGCTGAATTGTGCTGCTGTTGTTTATTCAATTTACTGTTTGGTGTTGGCTATTTGCCTAAACTGCTAGTATCCAGACAATGAAGCCTGGACTCGCCCCAAGTAGCTATGTCTAAAGAGATCCACAACCCCCTTTTCCTGATAACCCTCTTTCTTCCCTACCTTTGGTCAGTGGATTGTAAGGGTAGTATGAACCCTAAATAATGGAGGCTTCTGGAAAAATCTAGGCCTACACCATTGTATTTGTGGCATTGCTGTTCAGAATTGAGATGTCTTGGTGGATTTCTCCTTTGATGAATATGAAGTGCCTTTCTCGATCTCTTTTGATTAATTTTGATTGAAAGTCTATTGTATTTGATATTAGAATGGCTACTCCAACTTACTTCTTGGGTTCTTTTGCTTGGAAAATCTTTTTCTATCTCTTAATTCTGAGTTATGTCTGTCTTTGTTGCTTAGGTGTGTTTCTTTTATGCAGCAAAATGATGGATCCTATTTATATATCCATTCTGCTAGCCTGTTTCTTTTTATTGGGAAATTGAGCCCATTTATGTTGAGAGAAATCAGTGACCAATCATTAGTAATTCCTGTTATTTTGATGTTGGTGATGGTAGTGTGTGTGTGTGTGTGTGTGTGTGTGTGTTCACTCACACATGTGTGCTTCTCCTCTTTTTGTTTTTGCTGCAGTGGAGTTATTCATTTTCTGTTTTCTTTGATGGAGTTAACCTTTTGTTGAAGTCTTCCTTCTAGTATCTTCTAGGGCTGGATTTGTGCATTGATATTGTTTAAATTTGGTTTGTCATGGAATATCTTGTTTTCTCCATCAATGGTGATTGGATGTTTTTCTGGGTATAGTTGTCTGAGTTGACATCTGTTGTCTCTTAGGGTCTGCAAGACATTGGCTAACCCCTTCTGGCTTTAAGAGTCTCTGTTTTGAAGTCAGGTGTAATTCTGATAGGTCTACCTTTATATGTTTCTTGGTCTTTTTCCCTTGCAGCTTTTAATATTCTTTGTTTTGTAAATTTAGTGACTTGATAATTGTGTTGCAGGATGATTTTCTTTTGTGGTCCAATCTATTTTGTGTTCTGTAAGCTTTTTGTATGTTTATAAGCCCGTCTTTCTTTAGGTTGGAAACATTTTTTTCTATGATTTTATTGTATCTGCATTGCCCCCGTGGCACGCCTGGGTTGGCTACCCAGAGGCTATTTAAGCTGTGGGCTGGCTTTCCCCGGGGTCCGAGGATTGTTCAATGTTCCTGAATAAACTGCATTGAAAAAAAAAAGTTATAAATTAGTGAAACAAACAGCTAAAATAAGAACAAAGAAGTGAATAATAAAACCGTTATATACAAAAAAAAAAAAAAAAGTATTTTCTGGTTCTTAGAGCAAGGAATCTTCTTTTTCTTCTATTCCTATTGTTTTTAAGTTCCATCTTTTCATAGTGTTTCTGATTTCTTGGATGTTTGTGTCAGGAACTTTTTAGATTTAACATTTTCTTTGACAAATGTATCTTCTATGCCTGAGATAACCTCCTCCATTTCTTGTATTCTGTTGTTGATGCTTACTCTTGATTCCTGTTCATTTCCCTAAGTTTTCCATCTCCGGAATTTCCTCAGTTTGTGTTTTCTTTATTTTTTTCTATTTTCATGTTCAGGTCTTGAACTGTTTTATTTATTTCCCTCACCTAATTAATTGTATTTTCCTATATTTCTTTAAGAAATTTATTTGCTTTTTCTCTAAAGGCTTCTATCATCTTCATAGGAATAAATTTAAGGTCATTTTGTTGCGTTTCAGCTATGTGAGTATATGTGGGGCTTGTTGCAGTAGGATTGCTGGGTTCTGATGGTGTCATAGTGCCTGGCTTTTGTTGGTTGTGTTCTTATGCTGGTGGTTAGGCACCTAATCATCATTGGTGTTATCTAGGTGTTTCTGGTGCCTACACGACTCCTTGGGAAGTCAGGTAGAGCCATGGGTCAGAGGCTGGATGATCCAGTGGCCCAAGAGCCCTCTTCAGGAAAGTAGGAAAGCCAGTGGGCTAGAGGCTGGAACCCAGGGCCCTCCACAGGCTTTCTCAGGAAGGCAGGTAGAGCCATGAGCTGGAGGCTGGAACTCAGGGAATAGAGCAAAGCTGGCTGTTTCCAGTTGGACCCCCAGGCAGTAGAATGGAGTGGGGGGCGGGGAATCAAACCTGGATGATCTGGGGTTTGGTCCAACAGGTCTCCTTGGGAAGACAGGTAAAGCCCTAGTGGCCCTGCAGGCTTCCTTGAGAAAGCAACTACCCAAATTTAAATCTAAACCAATAGAATACCATCTTTACATTAATGCTAGAATCTTTTCTTTAAAAATATCTTGAACATTATGTGCAAATAATCTCTCTGGGAAGCCTAATGAAGATGTCTATCAAGGATAAAAAGTGTAAACTCTCAAGTGTAAAAGGGAAAAAAAAAGCTTCTTGGTTAAATGTTCATTTGAACTCAAAGTCAGATCCGGCACTTGCATGTAATTAGATCTTTCAATAACATTTTATCTGAAAAGTAGAACTGTTAGCTTTTGGCAAATACCCTGACATTTATGAACTACTGATTTAGTGAATAAGACCTTACCTGTAGATTAAAAACAAACACATGGACATAGTGACATAGTATCATGATTACACTTTTTTTATTTGCATGCAGTTATCATAGTTGCTACAAACTCTCAAAAGAATCATTTTCCATAAATTGAAGTTGTTCTGAGGAGTCCTTCATTCTGGAAAGTATACTTTATTGTTATCATTAAAGACACTCCCATCCTTACCACTATAATTGTTTTATGCTATTTCTGTAGAAATGTATGAAGTAAACATATGGCACTCAATTTTAAAGTTCTGTATGTGAGAATACATATACATATGTATATTCATATATATTTATATACATATTTATTCTATAGTTATTTTTATTTTTTTAAATTAAAATGTAATTACATCATTTACCCTTTTTACCTTCCTCCCTCCAGCTCCTCCATGTAGGACCCCTTGCTGTCTTTGAAATTTATGATCTCTGTCCTCTTTCTTTAATTTTTATTACCCTAACATACATGCATGTGTGTGCATATATAAATATGTGAATATACATGGATATATTTATAGATATAATCTTTTTAGCCCATATAATATAACTTCAGTGCATATTATTTCTGAGCATCTATTTGTGCCAGGTATTTTTATAGACACTAAAAATAAAAAGAATGGACATCTTCGGGAGAAATACATCTTTAATATTGATGGAATCACAGCAGATAATTACAGGGAGATTGGATACTTAAGCCAGGAGAGATCAATAACACACTGTTGCCCAGGAGACAATTAATTGTCCTTTGTGGGAACTCCACTATAAAAGCTTACATTCAAACAGATGTAGAATATCAATGGTCTTATAAACATGGGTAGGAAGATGGTAGCTGGTTCACTAAAGTGCTTGGATTCTAATTTCGATCTCCAGAACTTGTGTTAAATCCCAGGTGCAATGCTCATTGCTTGTACTCCCAGCACTAGGGAGAGGTGGATGGATCTCTGAAGATCACTTGCCAGCCACCTTAGCCTAGTTGTTGAGTTTCAGGCCACTAAGAGATATTTTCTCATATATATATATATATATATATATATATATATATATATACATATATATATTTCATAGGCGGGCAGCTATTAAAGAAAGATACTCTAGATTAAACTCTGGCCTCCACAAACAGGAGAATATAAGTGCCACACAATTTTTTTGTCAAGAAAATAAATACATATTACCTTACCACCACAACCATTCAATTTCATCAACCCCTTCATAAGATTTTCTGTCCAGTTCATTCTAATCCTTTTTCAGCCCACGCTCAAGATTAGCCTCTTAGACCTCACTCTTCATTAATGAGATTATGACATAATAAACATCTTACTTTGTCTCTAAATTTAAACATCTTTCTTTAACATTCAGTGCTATTTTCTAGTTCATAACTTTCTGATGACTTTACATGTTGGCATTTTTCACATGCTATGTAATATTTCAAATTCATTTCCCCTTTTTGATCTCAAGCATCTTTTCCAAGATTATTATCATCCATTGTCTGTAACAATCATCATCACAAGATTTCTTTTTTTTTTTTTATGTTTCTTTTCTTTATTGCCATTCTTTTTTTTTTTTCAATGCAGTTTATTCAGGAACATTGAACAATCCTCGGACCCCGGGGAAAGCCAGCCCACAGCTTAAATAGCCTCCAGGCGTGCCACGGGGGCAATGCAGATAGGTCCACATACATGGAAGCAAGCCAGATCCTCGGCCTTAGCCAAATGTGGAGTTGTTCGTGACAGAGAGCACTCACCATCGGGAAGGTGGAAGGCGGAAACCAGCTCCATCTTTAAGGCATAGCATTCCGCAGCTCTCTACAGTTCCCCCTTTTTGTTTTAGACGCATCAGGCAAGAGTAGAGGTCTGATCTCTGATATTAGAAATAAATTGGGACTTTGTACAGATGTTCATTTAGGTGTCATCCACCCAAAGAGCATCAGACCCGTCCGATACCTGGGGCATCAACCCGCATGCAATCAGACATGCTCTTCTCTGGGTCCAAAGCGGCTGACCCTGAGTGCAGCATCACAAGATTTCTATTCTTCAGTTTTCTGGCATACTAATTCCTGACCAAATATTATACTAGGAAATAAATAAGCATCTTTAGAGAAATGAAGAAGATCCAGATTAGAATCAAACGGGGGGGGGGGGGGAATTACCCTTTCTTGCTTGGGAAAGAGTTACTTTTAGCTACTCAAAAAATAATTTCTGGGTGAAAAAGTTTGTCAAAATTTATGTAATTTAGCCCCAAATAAAAGTTAGTGGCTGGCAGCTCCTTGATCACATATTGAAACTATTTTTATCAGAAATAAATACAGGAACTCTTCTGATGAGGAAACCTGGGTAGCTCCCTGTGGATATGGCTCTGGCTTTGCATATGTACTCTGCTAGTTAATCATGAGTGAGTGTTGAAATCACAGAGCAAATTAGGAAAGAGAGAAATGGGAAACAGAGAATTGCATTCATAATATTTAGAGCTATTGACCCTAGATTTCACAATTCCCAATCAGCAGAGTTTATTACTCTGCCACCTGAAAACCAGGTTTAGGTGTAGAATGAAATGTTACCAAAGTGTCAAAGGAGATTGGAAGGAAAAACTCTAAAAATTTTGTTTTACTTTGAGTTTTGTATTCTGAATTGCCTAAGATCTCTGTCAGCCATCTACTTTATTGCTCATCTCCCCAAAATCTCAGGATACGAAATTTCCAGAATCCCTTCCACATTTCAAACCTTTTCTTTAATGACTCTTTTCTCTCTTCTCTCTGTATTTTCCATACCTTTGGGATAGTTCCACCTGAAAAGATATTATTTCTTGGCCATTCTAATAAAAATCAATCTAGCTGGTTGTGGCTTTCCCAGAGAACTTTATCCCTCTGATCCAGGAAACTTATATTTAAAAAGTGTCCGAGAAAAAAAAAAAAGTGTCCAAGAGAAAAGCGACAACAACACAGAAAAATATTAAGCGAGATGAAGAAGGGGAAGGCAAGACGGAAAGGGAAAAGCTCTGATGCACATACCGGCTGCATCAATGTATTTACGTCCTCTGTAACTAACACTGACATGGACCCTAAGAACAGTGTCCAACACTGGTCATCCAGACTCAAACTCTTCAGCATAGCTCTCTGAATGATGAGCACACAAGTTCTCCAAGAGGTAAAACACCATCCACTGTCCAGGACTTCCTCTTAGTAGCTGCCCTGTCAGACCAAGGACAAAGGTGGATTCCAAGTACACTTTGGAGTGTTGTGCTTTGGTTCCCCTGGATTCCACCCATTTTTACCACTTCCTTGAAAAATTGAGCAAAGGATATTGTGCCTGACCCATCCCTCTTCAGTGCTACACGATTTTATTTCACTCCGTTTCTTTTTTGATTATTACAATTTATTCACTCCCATTTTTTAATCAGAACTTCTTGGAGTTTTCTCTTTCCAGTTTACTTCAATCGGAAGTTTTCTCTTATTATTCCACCAACAATATGGACGAGGTCAACAAAGAGCCCCAACTTTGCCAGATCCACTCCATTGGCATGTTGATCATTCCATTATTTATTTTCCTTTAAGACCCAGAGTCTCCTGCAGGTTTTTTTTTTCCTCCCTCCAACCCAGACTGCCACTTCTCATTCTCTTCTTACTGTTTTCCTTATTATTTTTCTTCGTCTTCCCAACTTTTAAGAACCGGCCCTTTCTCTACCTGCTCAGTCCCTATGTGAAATCTGGTCCTTCATATTATTCCGCTTGTATTGTGACGTCTCTGACATTTGGCACTCTGTTTCTTACCTCCATTCCCAGAAATGTAAAGACTGTTCTGTCTTTCAAAATATGTTTTAGCCATTTCTCATCTATACTGCTCCACACTAGTGCTACTTCTGTCATTATGCACTTGAGAGCCTAGATTCATGCGATCCAAACTAATGTCCTGAGTCTTGTTCCTACCTATTTTCTGTTTTCCTCCTGGGAGCCAGTGATCTCAAAGCTGTGATTCATTATGCATGCGTCGTTCTAACTTCAAAACTTTCAGAGGCTTGACAAAATCATTATCACCACTGTCAGTAATTCAGTGCATTGGTTAGGATCTCTCAGGAAAAGACTGTTTATAGTGGGATTTGACTTAGATTTTGGTGAAGGGGCTGTTGACGGATCATGAGCAGAATGTGTGGAATCACAACTGACTGACAACCAGGGTTAGTAGCTGGGATGGTTGGAGCACTTCTGCTTCTGATGTGCCGGGAGTGGGAGAGTCAAAAGAGGAAACTAAGAATCAATGGGGCAAAAAAAAAGAAAGAAAAAGAAAAACCTGCATGGAAATAACTGCCTGTCAGGAACTGTGACCTTGAGTAAAGGACACAGTCAGCCAAAATGACTCCTCAAATAGAGTCAGTGCAGTCATTTCCCAGACACCTTTTCCCTCCTGCAGACTTACTGCTTGTGGCTCTGTATTTCCTGCCAGAGAACCTGTGGATGCAGTCACACCAGTGAACCTTCTGGGGCAGAGAGCAGGTGGAGGCAGATGGAGGGCACACAGAGAGCATACTGATGGAGCATACTGATGGAGGCTGGAGAGAAGCATCGCCCATATTTGCTTGTGTCTGATACTACCCTCCCCTTACTGTGTCCCAGCCAGAGACTTGCTCCAAGGTCTTCACACTCTACTTTCCTTTATTTTCAACCTGAATCTCCCTTCCCATCATTCAGATCTCCTCCTCAATAGATCTTCCGTATAGGACAGCCCTATGCAGAAAGGACCAGCCCATCCACAGACAGTCTACTGTCCTCCACTTCTGACATTGCCATGCACTGTCATCATCTCGATAACAAAAAGTTACTGGTCTGTTCAGTTGCACCACGTGGCTCACATGTTTATTTTCTGTTTTTCTTATGTAAGAATGGAAACTTCAGGAATGCAGGGACATTGTTACCTTCCTGTGAAGCCATTGAGAGGGGGAACAAGCCCAGCCACTTCACATGGGAACATACTGTGCTAGGACGTGGCTGGGGATGCAGCATCCAAGAACACATGAGAGAGACACTAAGTTACAGAGAAGAGACCAGTCAGGCAATTGCAGAACCTCAGGCAGAGACAACAGGTGAGAGAATGAGTGGGTTCAAAAGCACCTGAGTGGTGTACCCAAAAAGACATCCGTATCCCAACACTTATAAGCGCATTTGAAATTACAAAGCCCAGACGACACACACAACATTTTGAAATCAGATAGATTCAAAAAAGACATAAAGTAGACCAAGATTTTAATTGCTATTTGAACAACAGACAGTAGAGTAGAATGATCTTTAGGGCACTGAGAAAAAAAATTGCTGACATAAAATTAAGTAGTCAACAACAAGAAAGAAAAAAGGCTCTCACATATGGGGAAAATAATGGCTAATACTAAAGCATAGCTGATAAAAGAAAATGATCACAAATATATTATGTTAATATGGTTTAAAACTGTATGAACTTATTGGTAAGTAGTCAACAATAACAAAATTTATTTTACAGATCAAAATATCAAGATTGAACTAAAGGTCTAGGCAATTTTGGCATGTAAATGGAATGTATCCTCAATATAAAATATTCTTTAATTGAGTAGAAAGTCGTTTATTGATAAATTTTAGTGATCTTTGAACTAAAACTGCTAATTAACATTTCTAAAATAGCCTTCAGTAGATGTCTGCATATACTTTTTAAACTACTGAAAAATATTTGAAGAAAATAAAAATAAGGCCACACTGTAATTAAAAATTTAAAAGAGAAGGCAAATTAGATGAAACAATTCAAATATTTAAGTCATCTCAATGTAGATTATCTGAACCATCCATGTAAACCTGTTTGCATATTCTAAAATATAGTTGTAGACACTGGAGAGATGGCTCAGGGGTTAAGAGCTCTTGCCATTCTTGCTGAGGACCCAGGTTCAGTTCTTAGCACCCACAGGAAGGCTCACAACCATCTGTAACACCAGTTTCTGAGGATCTGAACCTGAGGCCTTTTTGTGGGCACCTGCGGGCACCTGCACACACGGTACACATTTATCTCCTCGGCATGCACACCTGTACGTTAAGAGAGTAGGGGAGAGAAGGGAGGGAGAGAGAGAGAGAGCATTATAAGACAGACACTAAACACAAAGATGGGGGAAATGAATGTAAGACGATAAAACTTACACATCAGCAAATGACACACATACCAAAGTAGGTAATGCTATAGTGATATTGGAAGACATCCAATTAAAAAACTTTATTAATGAAGATAAATGTCCTCACATCCTGACTAAAGGTCTCTATCAGAAAAAAAAAATAGTGTTCTGGTGTGTGCTTTCTCAAGAAACCTGGAAATCCATTTTCTCAAGTTACATGACTTCCTTGCTGGCTTTCTGGAATGCTTGCTGAATATCTTAGTCATCAGAGGAAGAAAAATAGGGGAAAGACTCTCTTCTTTCTCTTTCCCCTGAAAGGCATGCTTCATTAACAAAAGTGTGCCTTTTGTTTAATGCCTCCTTTTGTTTGAAAGACTGAGCAATGTCTGAGAGGAAAGATAGACAACATCAAACACTAGTTTGCTGGAGATTTAGGATCACTGTCTATTATCAACTTTTTTGTAGACCAGACTTTTCAGATGTGAGGGTGTGCCTGACATTTGGGACACCTTGGCTTCCTCTCAAGGAGCAATAGAAAGAGATGTTCAGCTGGGCTAGAAATAACAGTGTGGTGTGTGTGTGTGCGTGCGTGTTTGTGTGCGTGTTTATGCATGTGTGTGTGTGTCTACTTGTATGTGTGTGCATTTGTGTGGATATATGGGTGTGTATGTGTGTGCTTGTGAGTGTGCACACATGTGCGTGTATACTTACTGTGTTTCCTTTCATTATTCTAACTTGAAATCCATGAGAATACAAAAGACAACTCAACGTACTTAAGGAATATTTTGACACAGAAAAATATCTTCTGGGTGAGGGACCCAGTAAGTCCCACCTCAGGATAATAATCAATGGGCAGTTGGTGGTTGCTGGGGGAGGCACAGTGAGTTCTCTGTAGAAGTGCAGTCTGTGTTCCAGTAGAGATCCCCACGCACATACAGGCAACGGTAAGTGGACTGAGTAAATTATTAAAACAGCACATGGAACGAGAGGGGAAGATGGTGGGAGGAGTGGAGACAACCTGAAGGGGAGAGAACGAGTGATTAGTTTAATTAAAACACATTGTTCACAGATATGAAAATCTCAAATGATATTTTTGTGTGTGTGTGTGTGTGTTGACACATTGGCAAATTTTAGTCAAGCAAACAAACCAAAAGCGAATGTATTGATTTCTTATTATGAATTCAGAAGTATTAAAAGTCCACATAAAGGGAGAGCTATATATTTAAGGCTGATAGTGACTATAGTAATATCTTTATTATACGATTACACTATATTATAATAACACAATATTGTGTGTTCTGGGGTTAATAATCAGTGTCTTATACTCCTATCAGGGCTGCATCCAAAGGAAGCCACAAGACTCAAGAGCATGTCTTTTGTCTCATCCTACTTCAGTCTGGGGAGATCGAGTTAGGTTAGGGAAGCCTTTAAGGGACACAAGAAAATTTGGGGATCACTGAAGAAATGAGAACTAGCCAGACCAGCATGAACTCCACTTAGGTGCCCATTCTTTGTGTCAAACCTATGGCATTCATGCCTACAGAGTTTCTTTCAGAACTGACATTTGTGATGACGGAGATGATCTGATAAAAAAAAGAACAAGGTAAAATAAAGAAAGTAGAAAGGTTGGGTGTGTGGGAAGACAAGTATCTCTGTGTGTCTCTCTCTAACTGTCTCTATCTCTCTGTCTCTCTCTCTCTAGAAGCAATCATTGTGACTCTATTTTTTTTTCTTTTAAGTTGACCAACCAAACAGTTTTGTCCTTTTCAAGGTAGCTATTCTGAGGCAACCAGTATGTGCCCGGGGTGGTGCCATTGTCTAGAATGTCCTGGCAGCTCCTCAGTTGGAATCCCTTTGCATTCTCAACTCTGCTATTTTGAACATCTTTGAGGGTAGAAATGCTCCATCCTTTGAGAGTGTGCCTGGTTTTATCTGAGCAGCACTGAGTCATTTAGAACCAAAGCACATGGACTAGAAGCATGGACAAGTTATGTAACAGTGTGTCACTCTTCAGTTGAGGTGGGCTGTTAGACAGAAAACCTGGACTTGGGAGCTTCCTGCCCTCTCAAAATGGAACTCAAAGCTGCAGTTGTTACTTTTCTGATTGGATTGGGAGATGGGACATCAACACAATTTTAAAACTGTCTACAATCCTGAAATGTGAAGTATTGCAACTAGTGTCCCATACTTATTGGATGCCATTTAATATTTTAATGCATGAAATCACTATCCAATACATATGTCAGAATCTGTAAATCCTTCTTCTCAAACATTTATCACACAAAGCATTCAAACATTTTTCTGGTTTTCTGAATATGCAATAAATTATCCTTTGTGGATACCCCATAATACTAGAAGTTATTATTTAAAACCAACCGAAACTTAATACAGTGACTCACCACCCAACTCATCTCTTTCTCCTCCTTCTCTTCCCAGTTCCCAGTAACAACCATTCAGTTCACAATGTCTATGAAATTAGCTTTGCAGAGTTGACATATGAATGAAAACAGGTAGTCTTTCATGGTTAGTTCACTTAACATCATTATCTCCAATCTCATGTTATTGTGAGTGACAGGATTTCATTCTTTTAAAATGGCAGAATAATATTCTATTATGTTGGTGTGGCACATTTTCTAGTTAATGGACAACTATGGTGTTTCCATCTCTTGACTCCAACATATGAATATATGTACATATATATATGTACATATATATGTGTGTGTGTGTCTAAATAGTTAACCAGCACTTAAATAAAAATCACACAGTAGTACCCTACATAAGTACCTTTACTGTACACACTGTAAATATTAATTGCTTACGTCACATACTATCACTATGACTTTGGTTCGGTTTCTAGTTTCTAACTTCACCTTACAGGTGAGCAAAGTGAAGTCATCATATAACCTCTCCAGGGTCAAACAGTATCCCAGGTTTAATATCCTACTTTAGTAGCCTAGCTTGACTGGCTTTCCATTCAGTTCAGACTCCCAAATACTTAGTATCTTTTTTACATGTATTTTTGCCACTTTACAGATTTGTCTATTACAAGATGGCTTCTGGTAGTGACATCGTGACTCCTGGATTATTTCCTTTTAACCAATCTACCAGTTTCCATCAGGTAGAATGCGTATGTTAAAACAAAATGAGTTTGACTTGGGGAACTATGAGCTTGGAACCATTAGGACGACAAGAAGAATGGTCTCCAATAGGGTTCAATAAGAAAGGAAGACATGCCAGGTTCACACAGGTGCCCCCACTCCAAATCTCTCTCCTCTAACTGTGAATTTGCAGACATCTCTTTCTGGAAAAACACAGGTTCTTTTCCATCTTTCCCCTTCCTCCACAAATCTCAAAGGTGTCTATCACTAGAGGACTGAACCATCAAACCTACTAGTAAGGACTGTGGGAAAGGAGGTTCTTATATACAGCCATGAGCCTGCAAGAGGGAACACATTAAGAGGGCAGTGACCCTAAGTGGCTGACGGTGGTATACTCTAAGAGTCAGGTAAGGTCAGCTCCAAAACAATCTTCTTTTGTAGCTGTATCAGCAGGCCAGATAACAGAAGACATGTGTGTTAGACTCTGTGCCAGGGAATCAATATTTACTAGTGATCTGCTGTGGACCAGCCCTGGAAAAGATGCTATGAGAGATTTAGCCTTCCAGCCTCTCCCATAGTGCAGTATTGATTTGCCTGTTAGTGTGGGGTGACCTATTCCTTCTCTCTTAGAATAGACATGGGATCATGTGAGTCCTGAAACTAAGCTGGAATGAGTAAGTAGGAAAGAAATACAGCACTATGCACACAGTTTCCTCTTTGGCTTAGTCTCCTAGTGTCTCTACTTCGAAGCCGTATTTTTCAAAGTCCCACTTCTCAAACAAATGAGCACAATAAAGTAGCCAAGGAAAATGTCGATTTCACTCACTTTTAAAGGCCTGTAGAAGTAAAGGTTTTAAGTATTTATGGTTTTAATTTTAGGCTGAGATGCACTACAGTGACCTAGAAAGGCTAATGCTTTGTGATATAAAGCCTGAAAAAAAAATATTCAGCTGAGCAATTCCGGGGAACTCCCTTTGGAAATTAAAGGAATATCGTTTGTTAGATTGATTCTCTCTTTCTTTATGATTTTTTTTTAGAAAGTCATCCAGCAGGAGAAAATACATGAGTAACATAGAGCTCGAGCCAGCTAAACCTAATGCTTCTTTCTAAATTATAGAACAGAATCCTGGAAACATATGGGTAATTTAAATTCAGTATTCAGGTCACTTACTATCTCTACATGGTCAGTGAAGCTACAATGACATTCAAGATGCAGTAGAAATGTCCCGTGTATTCCTTCTGTGATGTTGTTTAGTATGCTCTCCATGGTCATGTATGGATTTAAGATTAAAGAAAAACAGAAAAGATCTATGATCCAATCAGTTTCCACCATTTAATGCGTCCTTCACAGAAGGCATTTATAATGGCAGTTTCCAGCTCTAAGGCATAAACTGTACAGGCAGTTGTGAATCACCTGCTAGGGGTGCTGGGAACCAAACATGGCAAGAGTTGTATGCATTCTTAACCACTGAGCCATCTGTCCAGCCCATGTGAGACTTTTTCATTTTTTTTTAACACATCAGTCTTAGAAGCTCTTACACTAACAATTCCCTCTGCCTACCTTCTGTCCTGTTTGATTCTGTCACCTTCACAAACATACTTGGATCATCTCTATATTAAAACTAGAGGTTAACCTTACAGCCTTATTAGGCCACTGCTCTTAATTCCACTCTGCTTTCACTTTTTTTTTAATTTCCATGTTAACACTATGTTGTTACATACTTTATATTACATGTATTGGTTTTTTATTATCTTTTTGTCTTTATTGTATTCTGCTAGGTGATTGGAATCTTTGTCTTTAATGTGTCTCAGACAGTTAACACAGTACATGGTACATAACACTAAATTTTTAATGAATGATGAGAGACTGGATGAAGTTATGGAATACTTATGTCTACTTAGAAAACTTGACTGGGTCTATGAAAAAGGATGTCAGATGAAAAGCCCAAAGCCTCGTTTGGAAATTCTGTATTTCCCATTACTACCTACGACTTCAGAGAGATCTCTAACGCTTTCTTTTGTCACATTCTGTATCTCTCAAGGAATGATCATGCTGCCTTTACAGGTATATTTTTAATCATGTTTGAGAAATCTTTGAAAGTTAAAAAATTTATAATCCTGGCACCACATAATTCATTATGGACAATACTTTGTTGGTTTTGGTGTTTGTATGGTTGGCTGGTTTTGGAGACATAGTCTCTGGTGACCTTCTTAAATGTATCCAGTCAGGTAATTTCCATGCTTCTGATTCCTTAGGGACTCTTGCCTCACTCAAGACAAGACCTTATCTTCTTAGCATAGAAGATAGGGACTAGATCTATCTTCTCTCCCCTGACAACTCCATGCCTGCTGTGCAAATATTTCTGGCTGTTTCTGTTGTTTTCCAAAACATGTTCTTAACTTGGGGACTTTTACTTACTTATTCTTCTATTGTGATTTGTTTCCTCTCATATTTGCATGTCTCAGGGTCCCTGGCCTCTCTGTCTAAATGTCACTTGTCACATTATGCAGTAGTAGCCATTTCTCCTTCCCCCACCACTGGCACACTCTACCGTCTTCTTCTGCTTCATTGGTTTTCTTTATTTACATGCACTTCTCACCCCTAATGTTATACTCCTTGTCTATATTCATTAGTTACCTGTTTCACACCTTAGCAGTAAACAATATCAATTAAAGCAAGAACACTTCCTTCCTTGCTGCTGTGCCATCGCATCAAAAGTGATCCCTGGCACCTAATTAGCAATTGAAATATCTGTTAAATATATGAATGAATAAAAAGAGCTGACGATCAGATACAAATACACTTATTTGAACCAGGAGCTACTGACCTAGGATTTGCAAGCACGTGGACTCTGATTAATTCCTTGCAATGCTGCCCCAGTGTTTGAGCTCTCCCATGATGCAGTTCACATATCCTGAAGAGAATGTATAAGTTAGCCATGGTTTGATCTAAAGCAGAGCTGACAGAAAGCACAATATGAGTCAAGGGGTGATACTCTAGAGTCCATGCAGACATCTGAACAATTACATGCCCCATGGCATATTCTCTGTTTCAAAGACTCCAACATATTAATTCCTTCTCTGCCTTATGCTCACCATGAACATTCTCCAAATAAAACGTAAAGTGACAGAGAAGCAGTACAGACACAAGATAGTTCCTGGCTGATTTGATAGTTCCATTTTTTTAACCTAAGAATGGAATTACCTATGTTTGGCATGTGGAACTGTATAAAGGAATATTAGCTTATTTTTCTGATTAAATCTTTTAAAAACATCTGATTTCGTGATCTGTGACTAAACAACTTACTGGAAATAAGATACTCAATCAAAAATGCCAAATAAACAAATGACATATTTTCAATTGAATTTGCTTTGCTATTGTGAAGGTAACCTTATTTAATTTTATACATCAGTGGAATGAAACATTCAGAAATTTAATAATGTAATACATATCCAATAGTTGAAAGGACTTTATAAAATCCTATAAGTTTGAAATTTTATTTAAACTCTCTCTCTCCTCAAAATTGACATAGGTCTTACAGTCAAATATGAATAATATCCCTCACCAGGGGCTGAAGATAACAGAATCAGAGTGGGTTGAGGAAGTGAATGATTGTATAAATTTAGAATTCTGCAGGGAGCAGTTTTCTGAAGCTCTACCGTGGCACTTCAATTCAATCCCAAACACTTTATGATGGGGGTTTATGAAATATATTTAAGAAGAATTTTGAAAAGGGAACTAAAGAACATGCTAGTCAAGCTTAACTCCTTGTGTGCTAACTAAACCGTGTGTATATATAAAGACACTAGATTTAGATCTGTAGTGTATGTGCTGGAAATCAAATGTAATATTCTTGACTTACTATCCAGATAGTTTATCCAAATAGAATGCGGTGCCTTTAGGAGGAACTTGATAGCATGCGAATGTATGCAAATAATATATATTAATTATTGATATATATATTAAATCTTACAAAGAATTGTGAAGGTTGCATCCTATATGTTTGCAGGCATCAATCATCTAGCTAGTCGACACATTTTACAAATAATTCATTTGTTTTTTGCTGTCTGGTAGCCAAAATAAATGACTAACAGTTTGGAAAGATAGCGTAAAAGTTTGTTTAAAGTTGAAAAGAAAGAAGGTATGTGTCGTTTTAGATAAAATATTTTTGTGTCATCATGATGATTTGCCTCAATGGGTTTTTCAAAGAGTAGACTTATGGCAACTACTGTAATGGTAAACCGTGATTTCTCAAGACAATGCTTGGTCAGCTTGTATATGTTGTGCCTATCTAGCAGGTCAAAACTCAATTACATAGAGGTTTAATCATCTTAAGGCTCTAGCAGCCATTTATTGTGCTCCACATTTTTCTAGTTACTTATTGAGATTCAGCTACACAGTACTTGCTTTGAAAACAACCCAGATTAAAACTGACTAAGCCAACCTCACTATTACATAGAGTTCCAACCGCTAAAAATCTCAGTGAATCCCAAAAGTCTCTTGATATAATGTTTAATTACACACCTGGGGACTGGAAAAAGATCAGAGAATAAGTATAATTTGTCCCTATGCTTGCTCTTAAAAATTCATCTGATGTTATTAACATGTCTGGAGTTCACGGCAAGGAAAGGCCTTTATTTTTTCTGTGTGTCTAGCTGGACTCCTGAACTATCACTGCAGATATCAACCTCACCTGGCTTATTATCACAACATATGGCTCCTCCTTTGCTCAGGCACAGATAGTCTCTGCAGGTGAGGCTCTTGTCAAGAAGGATAATCTCAGCATCTTGCTTCCTGGCCAAAACATAGTGAAGGGGCGTTGTTTACTGTATGTGGCCTTGAATAAGCCTAGAGAGTTCATTATGGGGACTCAATGCTTTGATTACTCATGAAAAGTTAGTTCTACTATAATATTCTGTGGCTTCATATACATCAACTTAATGCTCACAGTAAACCTGTATACTGGATGATGATATTGCTCCTACTTTATAGATCAAGCCAGAGAGAAGAGGTAAGCTGTTAAATGACACACACGGCCAGGAATCGGGTTAGGTTACAAGTTCAAGCAGTTTGTCCAAAGAGCCTGTCTTCTTAACCCTCACACTGTTACAGTTGGCGCTGTACTGGCACCTTCCAGCTGAACCCCGTAAGACTACCTTTATTCAGCTTTGCCTTTCCATGGAGCCATTTACTATGATTCAGGCCATTCTAGAAAGTAGCATTGGAAAGCCTTTTGAAAAGTATTGCTTTGAACTTAATCTGGTAAATCCTAGCATACCCTCCTTAGGAAAATAAACACTCTTTGGGGCCAGGAACAAATGCAAGTATCCTCTTATCATAAACACATTATTCTCATTCTCATTCATCACTTATTTCAGTGGTGGTGAATGCACTTATTTTTGTCCCTCCACCATTCTGTACCTTTGTCCTTGAAAAAGGTCCCTGTCCTTTGTCCAAACTTGATTCAGCCTCCCTTTAGGTCTGCTTTTAACTCCCTTTAGGTCTGCAGTCTAGAGTTCTATTCTTGTCTCCTCTTAGCAAGACTTCTACTGGGTTGAGTTAGTGAAAAGACCATACCCTTGATATCTGCCATATTCTCTTACAGCCTACCTTGGCCAACCATCAAGACAAACATGTCAAGTCAATTTGAACAGCTTGTATTTTACTCTTGTGCTTTCCCCTTGATCATTTTTCAATCCATAATTTTTTTTTTCATATGCAATAACTGCCCCAATTTTCCTTGTGTTTGTAGTAGAGTTCCAGTCCTCCGGCTACACAAGGTCCTGTCACAGTTATCCTTACCTAAGCTCTTCAACAGCTGTCATTGAATTATATTTTTCCTTTAACCCTTGCTTGGCATTTCTTACTGAATGATTTTACTGCAGTTCATCCTTATTTTCCTACATTTCTCTATATTACTTGTTTCTCCGTTATTTTCTAGATATCAAGTGTCTTCTCCAAAGTCATATGTTTGCAGACTTGACCCTCAGCGGGTGTGCTACTTTGAGGTGACTAAATCATGAAGGTCCTGACCACATCAGTAGATTAAATCATTAATGAGCTTAACTGGGGTAGGCTATGAGAAGGTAGATTCTATTTGAAGGAGGTGGAGCACCGTGGCTGTGAAGGGTTAAGCATTTCATCAGGTGCTTCAGACTCTTCACCCTCACTTCATTCTAATGCCAATCAGTACACCGCTTTTCTCCATTAGTCCTTTCTAGGGCGATTTTTTCTGCCCTGCCATGGCACTAAGAGTAGTTAAGTGAGCTGACCACACAGACAAACCTAAAACAGTGAGCCGATTGGCAGCTCAGTCTCTGTGTGGATCTCTGAGCGAGGGGATCGGGGGATGCCACTGTCATGAACAAAGTTGCCTGCTCTTTGATCACTTGCCCCTGATGATGCAACCTTGCCAGGCCACAAAGGAAGAGGATCCAGGCAGTCCTGATGAGACTTGACAAGCTATGGGCAGAATGACAAGGGAGGAGAATTACCCCTTTCAGTAGACTAGGGGAGGAGTATTGGGAGAAGAGTGAGGGAGGGTGGGACTGGGAGGAGTTGAGGGAGGGGGCCTCAATCAGGATATATAATGAATAAATTGTGAAAACAATAAAAATAAAAATAAATTTTAAAAAATGTTAGCATTTCTGGTAACCTTACAAATATTCCACATTGCACATCAGCTCTCTGTCCTGCTTAATCTACAAGAACTCTCCAGAGCAAGCTCATCAGACACTTGGAACATTCGTGTTCACACTTGTTCTCCTCCCCAGCTCTTGTTTCATTACCTTCACGTCTTACTGCTTAATATGAGCATGACTTATGCCTTCCTCAAACCTTCCCAGCATCCACATGGAGAGATCCAGTAACTATATTTTTACAGAGTGACAGAGTTAATTAAATTGTGACTAAAAACAGTTCACAGTGAACAGTTCTCTTGGGTCAGTGTAAATCCTCTATCCTTAAATCCCTGTGATACACACAAATACACACACTAAAGGTCTTTTTTCCCTAGGTAAGAACAGATAGTAGATGTCATTGATTTTAGAGAGGATCTTGAAATCAGAGAAGACAACTTGGAAGACCAAAAGAAACTTGCCTCAGCGGTTATCTATGACACTAGTGGATAGCTCAGAGATGTACATCTATAATTTGCCTGTACTTAGGGAAGAATGTAATGTCTTCTTGGGAATTCAATCCACCATCCATAGAAGAGCTAGTTACATTTGTCATCCGTTCCTTTATAGACAATGCCTTACCCATGATTCTGTGCCAAGCCTCCTCCCAGTATCCCTTCTCCCTCACACCTAACCAAAAGCCCTTCTCTGGCTTCTGACACCCAGCATTCGGTCTCATGCATATCACCACATTAAAGCATGCATATTTAATACATTTACTGATTACATATTTTAGAACCAAATCCCTTTCTCTGATAAAAGGACATGATATTCATGACACGTATTTCCTGCATAACCACTGTAAGAAAGTTGAAGAGACTGTGCCTATAAAGAGCACTTTCTTACTCAGGAGAAGCCCTATTAAAAAAAACACCTTCTTTAATACATTTATTGAGCATTTCTGTCTAGCCCTGTGGGGGACTCGACATGGGGAAACATTGAAGTTCCTTTCTGTAAAGAATTTATAGTTTTAGGACAGCTAAGAGCCCCATGAGATGCTACTAAAAAGTAGTATTGCTGCTTATCTCTGCTGATATGCTCCATTAAACAGAGAGGAGGAAATGGGTGTCATTATATTCAGGGTGAAAGTAAAATTACATTTGCTTTTGCCTGAGTTCTGTAACTGGAGTTATCCAGCATAGAATATTCCTGGAGTTACTCAAGTAATTGCTGCTCTGTTTTTCTAATATTTACATATTTTTAAATATTGGAACCAGTAAAAAAAAAGTAAAAAAAAAGCCAGTACCAAAATTTACATCCAAAATTCAGTGTAATTGTATCATATTGTAACATCTCCTAACAGATAGCTGAAACATTTGAAAGTCTGATACATACTTAATTGATTATGTTATCTCCTGTTTGGTGCCGATAGTTAATGTATAAAAAAGAAACGTTTCCCCAGTCGTGGTGGCACGCACCTTTAATCCTAGCACTCGGAAGGCGGAGGCAGGCAGGTCTTTGAGTTTGAGGTCAGTCTGGTCTACAGAGTTCCAAGACAGCCAAGGCTACACAGAGAAACCCTGTCTTGAACCCTACCCCCCAAATCCTCTCCCCCAAAAAATACTAAAAAGAAAAACATTTCTAGGACTTGCTTAATAATATGAACTTTTTTATGCTCAAACTTTAAGCTGGTGCCAAAGAAGCACTTGGAACACACATTTCAATGAGTGTGTGTACTGTCAAAGCATGCATACCTCTCTTGAGTGCTTCATTGATGTTCAACAAAATTAAAATATTTGATTTAATGTATTAATTCGTAGGGGTATGTGCCAAGGATGCCGAAAACTGTGACAGCCTTACACACACAATCATTAAGATTTATTGTGAATTTCCATGATGCAGAGAGACACATTCTGATCATCTACTCTCTTTAACCTTTTCCAAATCCTCTATGCTTATTCCAGTATGTTGCTTCTCCTCCCACTCATTTCTTCTCCCTCTTTTCTTTCTGGAAAAAAAAACAACTTAGTATTTTCTCACAGCTGATCTGAGGCTATCAACCCAGTTTCAAACACAGGTCACAGAGATCGATATGGATTAGTGAAAGTAAGTTTAGTATGAAGACCTCGTAGCATGTTTCCTACTTCACAGTGAGTGTGCTCTGCTTCACAAAATGTTTCACATGAGCATTTCAGGAGAGGTGAGGAGCCAGCTGCAGGTTCACAGCTTTTGTCGACCGTGGCTTGCTGGGCAGTGAGGAGAGTGTCCCATGGTGAAATGAAAGCAAACAGACACTGGGGCTGTATGACATAACCACAGCAAATCCCTCACTGAGAGCAGAACTCTCACTGTGGCTTACACTGACTTACATTTAGTGCATGCTGGGTGTCCATGGAGTATCCTTACAATAGCATCAGGGCTTGGCAGATTCTATTTCCAGGGGACAATTCAAAGCCATCATGGCAGCCTGGAGTTCCTCTCTGGAAATTCACGATTTGTGGACATGTATGACACCACAGTGTCATAAAATAAAACAAAAAGGGTGTTTTGTTTTGTTTTGTTTTTACCTACCGCAGGATGAAAGGGCTGAGTTTTTTTCTCTTTAAAATAGGAAAAGGCTCAATGTGCTTGCAAGGGTCATGTGGAAGAATCATCATTTGCTACCACAGAAGCATCCTTTTGGGTCGATCTGACACCCTTCCCCCTTGTGATTTTATTACCTATGACAGCTAAAAATTAAAAATAATAACTTCTCACCTGGGTGTAGGAAGGATTTTGACATTCGGTAATCCATTTTAATTTTTATAAGTGGATCTTTTCTTTTCTGCTAAATCTCTTCCAGCGTTTAAATCCTACATTCAAAAGAATGTCTTCATTGTACAATGTGAATTGTCTTTTCTGTGTTGATTACTTTCCTTACCAAATTTTTCATTTTATACCGTTTTTAAGAAAAAAAAAATTCCATAATTAGGTACTTACATAAAGCAATCTCGATTAAAATTATCTAGTTGTTAAAATTAAGTATTCGGTACCAATTCGTGACTTTAATAATACTTCGTTCTAAATGCAGGCTCATTTAGAACTCTGGTGTTTTAAGATGCTCTGCACACCGAAGCATAACTAGCTTTAGCTCTAACGGTGTTTTAACATAAAAAATTCCACCATTATGAAACGAACCCATGGCGCCTTGCAATAGTTAAACTATCTAGCACTGCTCTCATAGTTTGTTCATACCATTGCTCATCATTTCACTCATTTGGCATCAGCAATTTTTTGATTATTACATGCACTAAGTCCTCCATCGGTCACGTCACCCAATAAGACAAAAATGATTACTGAAACTTACAGCAAGTTTGGGTAGGAAGGGATAATTGGGCTACACGCAGTAATGTGCTATGCTATTATATTTAATTCAACAGCATGTAGCTTTGCACAGATGAAAAGATACATCATCAGAATAGAAGTATAAGAGAAAGTGATGTTGTGGGAAGAATGTTTTCATTTTTCACAGGATTTTTTTTATGTGCCCACAGGCTGTCCTTGAGTTCACTGCAAAGCTCTGGAGGTCCTAGAACTCATGGTCTTCATAGCTCAGTCTCCCAGTTTTAGAATAATAGGTGTGTGCTGCCATACTGAGCTCCCATTGGTCTGATTTAATATAAATAACAAAGACTAAAGAAAATACTAAAAGAACTCCAAACATTTTCTTTCTTTCGCAGTTCAGAGAGAACCTTAATTCTTCCTTTTTATTTCTCTCACCAGCACTCCTAGCTAGAGAAATAGTTGCCAGTGCCAATTAAACAAACTATTCCTTCCTAATGTTGATGAAAATATTTTCATTCATCACTGACAGAATACTCCATTCAAAGTTACTCAAATGGGCTTCCTTTACTGCTATGGGTTCCTTTCTTTAAAACTCAGCCACTGGAAATCTTTAAGGATGTTGATGCTTGGGAAATTCGATATTTAGAAAACCAGAGTCATGTGGCAAGGGATTCTTTCCTAAGTTCACAAAAGCCAGGTGTTATTTGCCTGAAGAGTGGGAAATGAAACAACTGATGTGTAAGTGCTTTGAGATTTTTGTTCATAATTCCAAGGTTTAAAAAAAAAACTACTATAATTTCAAACAAATCTTGAAGTCTGTCACTTCTAGAGAAGAAACATGGGCAGAGAAGACAAAGGGAGGGAGGGCAGGATTGGGAGGGGACATGGGTGGGGCTACAGCTGGGATACAAAGTGAATAAATTGTAATAAATAAAAAAATATTATAAAAAATTTTAAACATTGACTTTCCATCTACTTCTCAATAATATTGTTGGGAAGGGGATCTGGACAACATGACAAATACCATTTGGGGCATGTTAGAACTTATGTTAACTGAGTCCACAATAAATATGTACTTTGTCATTTCAGCATCTTTCTCAAAGGTCGAAAGAACTACCCTATTTGACAACATATTGTCACTCACATTTGTCCTGTGTAAAGAGCTAGTAGAAAGGAAACAGCCACGTAGATAGTCTGCTCCCGTAGCTCTCTTTTTGTAACAGGGCAAGTATGTGGCAAAGAGAAAGGATGCACACCCGCAGTAGGCTCAGAATGTGAGAGGCTGAAATTATGGAGAAGTCTCTACAAATCAGTCTCCCAGCACCTGGAAACCTTGTGAGTCACTGGTCCCCAAAGAAGCTAAAGAAGGAGTAGCTCCTGCCCAAAGAGGTGGCTCTAGTCCCAAAGGGCTCTCTGGGTGGGCCATCAAGAGGAAACTCATTAGACAATGCTTGACACAGCTCACAAAAAGAAACTCTGTATGACAAAGAAGTGTTCAAGAATTCTCTAACTAGATAGATAATAAATATAGGGTGATGATGTTGATAATAATCAAGCTTAAGGCCAGACATTCTGTGAGTATATATGTGTATCCATGAGCACATGTATATATAGTATAATACCCAATGGAAGATTCTTCACAGTCACATTTGCGATATTGAGGTCAGAATGTCTTCCAAATGCCCTTTGGAAACAAGGGTGAGTTCAGCTCCAGCACCTGTGAAGACAGTGGTATTTTGTGTTCATTAGGATTGACAGGATGAGGAAAATGGATGGGAGATTCTAATGTGTGATTCCTGGCAACCTTTCCTGCCAGGCCCCAGGTAGCACTGCCTTCTCTGCACAATACAGTGCTCATTAGAGTGGGAAGCTCCCACAATCAATCCCCAGAAGCTGTTCCTTGCTCAGCTGAAGAGTGATGAGATTAAAAAGGAGAAAAAAAGTCATGTGTAACTGGGAGCAAGTGAGGAAACAAGCTCTAATGAATTGTCTGATTCAGAATGAGCAGCACATGCAAATGTACTGAAAGGGGGAGAATGGCTAAAAGCAAGTCAAGGCAGACAGCCACAGACTCTCTGAATCCCCACTTACTTTCTGGTTGTGACCACAGGCCGTGCATTCAGAGATGTGAGACAAATGAGCAATGAAGAAGCTGTGATATTTCTGGACTTCTATAGGATGCAATGAGAAATAAGTCTAAAGGGAACCTGCAAATCTATGAGAAGCAGACACTTCATTTTGGCAGCATGGGTGGTGACCACATATTATGGAACTCCCATGGCCAAGAAATCTAAGAATAACCAGGAAAATTCCCTTAACTACAAATGTGGCTACAGATACTCATCACAACAAACAGTGTTTCCATAAACGTGAAGTAGGAGTTAAGTGTCGTCTCAATGAAAGTATTTGTGGATGCCCTCTTTTTTCCTGACTTTTTTCTGAGTACTACAATATAGCAGAGAACCATATAAAGTCTGTTTTCACTCAGCTTTAACAGTGTGGAGAAGACATCCCACACTAGTGAGAAAGAGACAGAGACACACAGAGACAGACATGGCGAGAGAAAGGAAGAAAAAGAGACAGAAAGGAGAAGGAAGAGAGAGACCCAGAGCGTTTGGAAGGGTGGGTTGAACAATGAATGCATGAATGGATGGGTGGGTGGATGGATGGATGGATGGATGAGATGGAGAGAAAAATACTAGTTACAAACATGATTGCAAAAATATCAAGCTAAAACAAGAAGGACAAAACTGATTCTAACTGCTATTTCACATGAGGTTGTCTAGGAGACATTTGAACAGTCCCTAACCTCAAAGTGCTATATTCTTTGCTTGAACACATACTGCCATTTGTCTTCAGGAATGGTTTGGAAAAACCCACTGGAAAATTCCTTAGACACCTAAAAATAGGTTCTCCCCAGCAGTCCGTTACAGCATGCATGTTATGGGCATGCACTATGCTACATAAAACACCAGCCTTATTTCTTATAATCTGCACATGTTTGTAAGGGAGACATCATGGTCCCTATTCTACACACATGATACACATACATACATACTCATTATACACATAATCTGAAAATAAATAAATATGTAAATGGGCATAACACTATACTCCTTAAATCACACGAGGGAGTCTTTCAAATATTTTCTCCTTTGAAATTTAAATGTGAAAGATTATTTTAAAAATTATTTCTATAATGAACATATCTAACTAATGGCTGTGAATTCGATTACTTTTTCCAAGTTATTATACCTGGTATCCATTCACCCCTTTGTCTCCGTCTAGCACCCAGACCATAAAATTTGGGTCTTAAGAGAACACTATGAACTTTACAATAAGCATCAAATATGTACAAGGGCTCCATAATGTAAAATGAATATCCAAAGGACAAGCACGGGTAATAGAAACTGTCAAAAGTATGTCCGCAATGGTGGTATAGGCATTACCAAAGGGACCATGATAGGATTCCTAGATATAACTGAGAACAAGGTAGACCAGGAGAGTCAATATTTAAACACGAAGCCCGCCAACAAGACTGACATTTGGCATGAGTCCAAAGGTCTGTGCTCTGAGCAAGGGCACCCTCATCTGCTTCCTTGAATCAGTCCTATTGTGGGTGAGCCAAGTCTGCAGGTAAAGGACTGACCTGCTGAAAACATATGCACAGGGTTTATAGTACAGGGCACACCGCCAAGGGGATGAATGGGAATTGAAACTCAGCCCAGGTTCTGCCTGCCAAGCCATATGTTCTGTGAGGGGCTGGATCCTCCTGAAAAAGTGCACCTTTTACTGAGTCTATCAGCCATCTTGTCCAGGCATGAACCAATGCAACTCCAACCACCTTGAGGATTTTTTTCATTCTAACTCCTCCAAAGGAGCGAGTGAATTGTGCTGACAGCAATCTCTGGAAAAAAAAAAAAAAAAAAACAAAAAAAAAAACAAAAACAAAGACTGGCATTTAGAATAGAAGGAAGGGAAGAGAGAAATGACTTGAGATAGAGAAGAAATGGAGAGGAAGAGTCAGAAAATCAAGCTCAAGCAAGATGTTAAAGGGTTGTTGTTGTTTTTCAAATGAGTTTTCTGATTGCTTCCACTAAATCTCTTGAATTCAAGGAATAGTTCAAAACCAACAGTCATCTCAAAATAAAAATTTGAGTTCAGTAATGATTGTGTTAATTCAGCTTTCCTTCATAATAGGTATTCTAAAAGAAAGAACATGATAGGAAAAAAAGGTTTGTGTTGACTACTGTTTTCCAAGATCTCAATACATAGACCACCCAAAGACTCTTCGATCTCTGGTAAAGTAGAATGGTATGTCAATGAGAGCATGGGGGAAAGGAGGCTATTTATCTCATGGATTAAGGTAGCAGGAAGAGAGAGATACAGAGAAAGGGATAGAGACAGACAAAGAAACAGACAGATCATTGAGGGTCAAAACAGGCCCTTTAGAAAGACATCTCCCTAATTGGTCCTCCCCAATAGCCCATTAAGTTGAGGACCCATAAATGGATTCATCTGAGCAGTTACAACCATCATGATCTACTCACCTCTAAAGATCCCACCTCTAAATGTTAGTCTCTGAGGGATCAAGCTTTTAAAACATGAGCTTTGGGGGAATAATTGAAAATCAAACTGTAACATTTATGCTAAGATTGGGCTTATCTGTGTGTAACAGATTTCTGCAAATTAACAACTTCATTGAGATCAAGAGCTGTTCCTCTTTCATGTCAAATTTTAGGTCTAGAAATAAGGTGTCTTCTGAGTTCTGGAAGCCAGTGTGTATATAGACAGACAGCCACAAAGAATGCCCTTTTTCTATGATTCAGATGAAGACCTAGCCATCACATTCATGTTTTAAACAGAAAATTAGAAAGGCCCCATGTTTTCAGTTAATGCAGAAAGAAATAGTAGCAGAATCTCACTTTCTTATAAGGAAGAGTTGAAAATGTTGCCATAGCTCATGTGGCCTCAGTACAGGTAAAAATTAGAAGTCCTGAGGAAAAAACTGGGAAAATGGACTTGTGGATGAGAGAATAAATACAAGTTAAAGGAGATGGATTCAATTTTGTCTTACTTTATGAAACCCTCCCACAAAGAAAAATGCTAATTTGTATAATAATAGAATAATAACAACAATCTTATCTTGGGGGCAGTGGCACTACAGTATGGTCTCAAAGTAGCATGTTTTAAATATAGTGTACGCCTGTTATGAGGCAACAATGGCATTTTCTCTAAATGTTAGTGATATTTGGTTTGGCTGGTTCTTTTTTTACCACTGTCTCCATTTAGCTTTTCTGGCAGACAATTTTAGCCCTTGTCTCAGCAGCCAAAGCCAACAACGTGGTAAATGGAATCACCCTTCAGTGATCATCTATCCTCCCCTCCTCTTTCTGTAATCTCAAGAACAATCAGCTAAAGCTATTTAGCTGTACTTAGGAGGTCCCTGTCTTCATGTCTTTCCTTTCCTTTGACTCTTGGGTGGTAGACATCATTCTGTAAGCAGTCCAGTTGTAACTAAAGGCCAGCGTCTCAATCTGTGGGCTAATTCTTCACACTGGTTAACTTGCTTGTCTAGGCTCAATAATTTCTAATATTTTTCTAATATGATTCTCTCTGGGGATCTTTCTAGGTATTATGTCCCAAGCTAAGAAACTTCTAATGGTATGCACAGTCTACTCTGTGAACAAAGTTTTTCAAGATTTTTTGTTATTTATTTATGCATTTATGATGCATACCTGTGTGTGAGTTGGGGAGGGGTCAAGTGTGCAGAAGGCATGAGAGAATTGAGTATCACTATCATGTATCATTTATCACTCTTTATCTATTTCTTTGAGGTATAATCTTCCCATGTACGTGAGGCTCATGTCTTTTCACCTATCTTTAAAAAAACCCTGATAATTGTCCCATCTCTGCCACAAACAGAGCTTGGATTACAAGTGTTTTCAGGGTATGGTGTTTGTTACATTAGAACATAGATCTGAATTCTGGTCCTAATAAATGTGTAACAAATGTTCTTAACCACTGAGCCATCTCTCCAGATGTACTGGCTAGCTCTATGTCAACTTGACACAGATTTTCATCAGAGAGGAAGGAGCCTCAACTAAGATGCTTCTATCAGGTCATGCTACAAGGCATTTTCTTAATTAGTGATCAAGGTTCCTTTCCACAGCTTCTGAATTAGCTCCTGCCTCCAGGCTTCTGCTATGCTTTGAGCTCCTGCTCTCACTGCTTTTAGTGATGAACTGTTATATGTAACTGTGAGCAAAATAAAACCTCTCCAGGTTGCTTTTGGTCATGGTGCTTCATCACAGCAACAGTAACTCTAACTAAGACAAGTAGGTAGCAGGAGAATGGTGTTGCTGTTAAAGACCTGATCATGTTGTTTCAGAAAGAATTTTGGAAGAACTTCGGAACTTTGGGCTAGAAAAGTCACTGAGTGTTGAGAGCTGAGTGTTGAGAGCGCAGTGAGCTGCTCTGATGGCTTGGAAGACAAGAATGTTAAGAGCAGTGCAGGTAATGGAGGCTTGGCTTGTGAAGTTTCTTAGGGAAGCAAATACTCTACCAGGGATTTTTTTGTTTTGTTTTGTTTTGTTTTGTTTTGCGAAGTATCTGTGTATCTAGTTATCTGAGGCTGAAGAATCAGCTGTGAATAATAAGATACCAGAACTACTAAAGTGAAACCTTTGCTTTGCTGTGATACTTGGCACTGCTCACCTAGAACTGAGAAATTAGTGATGATGCAAGGGTGGGACCAAGAGAAGAGAAAGGATGGGGCTATGATTGAGGTGTGAAGTAAATATATAAATTAAAAAATAAATTTAAAAAAATAAAAGAACTGCAGTGTTAAGGTGAGATCTTCTGGAAAGGTCTCCTGAGAGTCAGCACACAGAGCTGTGCTCCAGACTTGGCCAAGGTTGTGCCTTGTGCAGGCAGCCAGGCTTATCGTTAAGAGTCACCCAGATGGTTCTGGTTTGGAAGGTGTGAAGTGGTCATAGAGAGCAGCTAAGGCTTGTCACTATGTGGCAGGGGTGGAACCTCTGAAGAGAGCCCAGGAAAGACTGCTGGGGAAAGTAAAATCTAGTTGCAACAAGGTGCCTCTGCAGTTTTGGAGGTTCCAGTCCTATGGGGTGACCACCAAGAAAAGCAGCAGCAGTAGAATGGAGCCAGCTAGGGTCTAGGAAACAAGATGTTTGTGCTGGGTTGGGCAAAGCTGCATAAGTGACCCAAGGCCTTTGGAAGAGCCCAGAAGACTGTGAGTGACTCTAAGGCATTGAACATTGAATTACTTACACTTTTGGAGTTTGGTATTGCTTTGTTCATATGACTTTGTTCATGTGATTATGCCTTGATTCTTCCTTCTTGAAGAAAGTATTAACTTAATTTTGATTTTTATAGGAGTCCACATCTGAAAGACTTTGAACTTTTAGAAATGATTCTGGATTTTTAAAGACACTAGATATTTCAAAGAGACTACACTTTGAATGTGTTTAAATTAGAAATACTGTGGGACTTTTTAAGTTATTTATGTATTAGAGTACTAACACGAATGTTCCATCTTGGGCGTAAATGAGGAAGTAAAGGTTCTAGTTGAAAATGTATGCATTTGTGTGTCAAGTTGACAAGGGCTGATTGTACTGGCTGGTTTTATGTCAACTTGACAAAAGCTGGAGTCATCAAAGAGCAGGGAGCCTCAGTTGAGAAAATGCCTCCATAAGATCTGGCTGTAAAGCATTTTCTTAGCTAGCAATCAATGGGGATGGCCCAGTCCATTGTAGGTGGTGTCGCCACTGATTAGGTGGTCCTGGGTTCTATAAGAAAGCAAGCTGAACAAGCCATGAGAAGCAAGCCAGTAATCTGTACCCTTTCACAGCCTCTGCATCAGCTCCTGCCTCCAGGTTTCTGCTCTGTGTGAGTACCTGCCCTCAGTGCTGTTAATGTTGGACTATTATATAGAACTGTGAATAAAATAAACCTTTCCCTTTTCCCAGGTTGCTTTTGGTCATGGTGTTTCACCATAGCAATAGTAACCCTAACTAAGACACCAGGTATGGACAAAGCTTTTAAATGCAAACATTGATTGACTCTAGAACATCTGTTAAATAATGATTTCTAATTTATAAATTCAGTCTATCCTCCTCCAAAGAACAGATTCATGCTTCCAGCCTTTCTATTTGAATGACTAATTAAGAATCTCAGAATCTGCCTCTGAGAGAATTCAACGATTGATTCCTTTCACCCTGCATACTTGCTCTTTCTGCAACTTCAGGCCCAAGAACATCCCTACAGTTAAAGAAATTGAAAACCACACAACAATTAGGGGAAAATCCCAGCGTTATTTTAGTTGATTCCCATTCCATCAGTGAGTCTGGTTGCTACACTGTCAAATCTTAACTCAGATCCATAACTTTATGGAACCTTCTGTGTTCTCTTCTAAGCCACTATGATTTCTTGATTAGACTACAGGAGTGGCTATCCTTATAAACAGATAGGTTAGGAGATAGCTAAACAAACATTCACATTTCTACATCTAGCCATGCGTCATAGAAAAATCTCCATTGGTTCATGTGCTTAAGCACTTAGTCCCAAGAAAGTAACACTATTTTGGCAGGTTTTAGATCTAGGTAAGATTGAAATTTCTCAGTGGAAGTGAGTTGAGGCATATAGCCTATCCCTGGCCTGCCTCTCTTTCCTGCTTGCTTTCTATGTGAGCAAGTTCATACCACATCCTCCTGCTACTGTTGAACCATCAACCACCACAAAGCTGCCTAGATGGTGATTCCATTTGATGCATTATAACCCCTTACATCATAAACCTAAACAAGCCACTCTGCCTTTGTTTCTTTCTAGTCAGGTATTTGATCACAGTAATGAGGAAAGTAACTCATATAGACAATTGGTCCCAAGAAGTAGTGGTATCGCTGTGAAAAACTTGACTGTGTATGTGTGTGTGTATGTGTATGTGTGTGTGTTTGCCTCTGGAACTGGTTTGTGGGAGGAATGTGGAAGAACTTAGTACTGCTGACCATAACATGTCTAGACTCCTATAAGCAGAGTTCTGGTGGAGCCTGAATGACCAGAACGACAAGAGAAATATTTAGACAATGGCATCCCAGCTCATAATTAGCATTTAATCAGGAATTAAACTAGGAGGTATTCATGCTACACTATCAGCAATGAACCTGTCAGCATTATACTTCTCCATTAATGAGATTGAGTTTTAAAAATGATTGATTAATTGGTTGGATGGAGGAAATTTCAACGTAGAGTAGCATTCAGGCAATGGCGGAGTTATTGTTCCTTGAATTTACCAAATTTACAGTGAGAAAGAACAAACAGACATTTTTGGTTTGTTTTGTTTTTAATTATTTTCTTTTTAATATTATTATTTATTACAATTTATTCACTTTGTATTCTGGCTGTAGCCCCCTCCCCTCACCTCCTGGTCCTATCTTCCCTCCCTATTTTTCCCCTATGCCCTCCCCTAGTCCAATGATACAAGAGGTCCTCATCTCCTACTATCTGACCTTAGCCTATCAGTTCTCATCAGGACAGTTTCTATTCTTTCTCTGTGGCCTAGTAAGGCCTAATCCTCATTCAGAAGGGCAAACAGAATGAACATTAGAAATAGGAGAAAATGGGGCACAGGACAGAAACCTTCCACAAAGGGGGAGGGGCCTCTGAAAGACTTTACCCAGCAGGGTAGTAAAGCAGATGATGAGACTCATAGCCAAGCTTTGAGCAGAGTACAGGGAATCTTATGAAAGAAGGGGGAGATAGAGAGAGCTGGAGGGGACTGGAGCTCCACAAGGAGACCAGCAGAGCCAAAAGATCTGAGGGTCCTGCAGAGACTGATGAAGCAATGAAGGACCATATATGGAGAGGACCTAGACCCCCTGCTCAGATGTAGCCCATGGGCAGCTCAGTCTCCATAGGGGTTTCCTAGGAAGTGGAGCAGGGGCAGTCACTGGCATGAACTTGGTTGCCTACTCTTTGATCACCTTCCCCTGGAAAAAGACATTTTATAAAATTGCAGAGTTTAGTAAAGAAAGGAATGTGAACAGAGTGTAGTTGGTGAGGCAAGGAGTTTGAAAAACTGAAGAAAGGACAGATGTAGATAATGTGATGATTAAAGTGATTGGCATGGAGCGGCTACCTTTTTCTTTACAGTAGAACAATAGAACAGGTAACCTGAGAGCAAGATCTCACCCATCAGAGGTTCCAGTTTGTAAATATCCAAATTAACTTAAAAAGAGAGCTCCTGAACTCGGAATGCCACCATAAGGATTCCCCAAAACAGTCAACTAGGTGCAGTCAGGAGAGGAAACCATTACAGTTATAGCAGAAGGTAGCCAGGTGACCCCTCAGATGTAACCAGGATGGCTACAGGACTTAGCAGAAGCATCCACATGGTACCAATTTGGCTGGCTTGCAGATGAAAGTATGCAGAGATCATGGGGCAGGCACCAACGTTCTAGAAAGAGACTGGCAAATTGTGGCATGTTCTAGAAACCTGGCAATTTATGGCATGTTAGACTCCATGCAAGGAATTGCGTGAAGGTATGCATGTAAAGCCCAATTTGTAGTAGAAATCCAAGAACACTGATGATAGAAACATGGGTCAATCAAAGGGAGCCAGCTCAAGAAAGAAGACATGCATTCTGCATTACACAGAGATGGAAGAGTGCTCACACAGGCCATGGCAGCCAGATAATGTCATTAGAACCCTGGATACTAGCCATGAAGCTTTATGGTTTGGTGTTTGCTTTCTTGAATTTTTGTCTTGATTTAAGCCTATATTATCTTCCTAACAGATTGCCTTGAACCCCAGCAAACCCTTCGGGCTTCAGGCTTTGCGTTAAGTTAAGACTGTTGATGACTTACAGAGCCTTTGGAAGTTGCTTTGCATGCATTCTGCACTACACGATGCTCATGACCTTGGAGGCAGGGTGAGACGGTACAGTCTGCATAGGAAAGGACTCCATAGCCTCTTGTATTGTAATACTTAAACCCCAGCTGCCGGTGCTGTCGAGAAGTAGAACTCTTCGCAGGTAAAATCTCACTGGAGGAAGCAGGTTTCCAGGGAGAAGATCTTGACACTTATAGCCCGTTCTTAGTACTTGTTCTTCACTCTACATCCCAATGGGCTGATGTGTGAGCAAGCAGCTGCTGCATATGTCCACTGCCATAGAGCAATTCACCACCATGGAGCTACATACCACTATCATGATGGATTTTATCCCCTCAAACTGAGATCCGAAATAGACCCATTCTCCCTTAAGTTTTAAGTTTAAGTTTTGGTACGTTTAACTTAGTTTGTATCTCTCTTTTATAGGTTTAAGGAAAGAGTTTAGACCTATCAGTGGACTAGAGGGTGAGAAGAGGGAGGGTGGGATTGAGAGGACGGGAGGGAGGGGTTCACAGCCAGGATACAAAGTGAATAAAATGTAGTAAATGATAAAAATTTAAAAAGGAAAAAGAAAAGAGTTTAGTTGCTAAGGGGTTTAGGGAAGGTAGTTCCCTCTTTTTATTACTTCAGGTCAGTTTCAGACATTATAACAGCCATTTTCACTATGAATCTTCAATCTTCCATCCCATTAGCCACCATCTACTAGGCTGCAACAAGCAAGCAGTACACTACCATGCTCCTAACCTTCTGGACTGTGTGTGCGTGCACGTGTGTGTGTGTGTGTGTGTGTGTGTGTGTGTGTGTGTGTGTGTATGTGTGTGTGTGTGTGTGTATGTGTGCAGTTTTTGTCAAGGGGTGCAGATTTCTTTTCCTCTATAAAAAGGAATGAAAAAGAACAATTAAAAGAGACCGATTTCCTTAAATGCCACCCGTGGGTGTTGGAGAGGAAACCTTTTTCTTGATCTGACTCAAAATAGACCCACCTACAGCTAGAGACATCCACGATGTCCACACAGAAGATGAGGGTGGTTTGTGAGGATTCCTACAAAGAGGGTCAACAGTCTGTCCCTCCAGCCTCACCAGCATATGGTGTTGTAGTCTGAATCTGAAATGCCCCTGACAGACTCATGTTTGGAGTGCTTGCTCCCCAGCTGGCAGCACTATTTTGAGAGACCGTGGAACCTGTAGGAGGTAGGGCCCAGCTGGCAAAAGTAGGTCACCTACAGACAAGGCCTAGGCCTAGTCTCAGCCTCAATCTCTGCTTCCTGTCTACCACCATGTGAGGAACCCTGCCACATGCTTCCAAACCATGAGCTCTGTCATGCTGTCCCCCTCACACGGAACTAAAATCTTGGAAAACTTTAAACCAAAACACACCTTTCTCCCTAGGGCTGGAAAGATGGTTCAGCAGTTAAGAGCACTTGGTGTTATTACAAAATAGCTGGAGTTTAGTTCCCAGCACATGAAATACAAGTTACTTGTACATATGCTTTTCTGAATGGAATGTAACCATACCTGTTCTGCATTTGCCTTGACAAATCTGGATTGCCTTCCCCCATTAACCTCCATGTTTTTTCAAGAGAACTGCGCAACCTGCTACCTCCTCTTCTACTCCTCTACTCAGAGAGCCCAATGTCATACTTAGGTTTCCATTGCTGTGATAAAATACCATCACCAAAACACACCTTAGGGGAAGAGGCTTTATATTATCTTATACTTCCACATCACAGTTCATCACCAGGGATGAGAAGGCAGGAATGCAAGGCAAGAGGTAAGAGATGAGGTAAAGACCAGGAATGAGTTCTGCCTACTCACTAGCTCCTGAAGGCTTACCAAGCCTGTTTCCTTAAAACACCAAGAACCACCATCCCAGGGATGGTACCTCCCACGGTAAGCTGGGTCCTCTCACATTAATCACTGATCAAGAAAATGCCCCAGCGACTTGCCCACAGGCAAATCTCGTGGGGAGATTTTCATTTTGTTTTGTTTTGTTTCAGGACAGGGTTCCTCTGTGTAGCCTTGGCTGTCCTGGACTCTCTTTGCAGAGGAGGCTGGCCTTGAACTCATAGCAATCCACTTCCCCCGGTGCTGGGATGGCATGTACCTCCACCCCTGGATGAGGAGATTTTCTTAATTGAGGTTTCCTCTTCCCAAAGGACTCTAGCTTGTGTCAACTTGACCTGAAACAAGCCAGCACACACAGGAAACCAGAGGAGGGAACTTCCATATATTCATTCCATTAACGCTATACTTAAAAAACCTATGGGAGTTTGCTCCTGCCGGGTGCTCTCGAGCTTGAAGGCTTCAAGCTAGCAAAGGTCTCTTTACTGTCACTCACACTATCGTACGTTCTCATCACACTCTCTCACACTCACCAAGCACTGGAATAAACCTCAAGTTTCATGGCTCATGAACCTTGCAGGTTCATGGCAAAGGATTTGAGGCCATCACCAGGTGCCACCTGACTCCCAGATTTCTCAGCTCCTTTCCTGTGGTTGCACACTCAGTGGCCTCTTTCAGACTGTTACTAATCTTTTGCCAGTCAGGTATTCATTCTCCTCCTACTTTTTGCTTCTTTGCCTGAATAAAGGACAAACCTCAGGCAGCGAGAAAAGCTCAGTTGGTGTTTTAATCAACACAGTAACTTCAAATGCTCAGCCTGCAATTGACTACCAAATTATTTACAAATATCATTATGATTTGATCTTTATTTTTTTGATGCGGTTTTCTTATATGCAAGATAATCTCCTTTGTTTTGGGTTCCAGGCTCTTCTACCAACTCAGACACATTTTACTTTAGACCTGCTGAAGCTGCCCCACCTCCATGAAAACTGCCTAGGACTTTCAAAGCCAGTGTGTATTGCTTCACAGTCAGATTACCTCCATAATGAATTTCCCTCTACTTTGGCCTATACTTAAATTCTGACCATACTTCAATAATGGAAGCTCTTATAGTATAGGCTTTTTCATAAATCAACATACCTAACTGTGTAAAAAAAAATGCTGATAGGCTAAATATACCCAATGTATCATGTTCTTCAATAAGTACTTAAAGATTTAACATCAGCCTTTGAAATCCCTATTGACAAGCGATCTGGAGCCTGGGGCAAACTGTTTCTGCCTTCACTTTTTAAGCAGAGAGATAGTAAATCACCCATGACATTTAATTATGTTTCTTTTCTTTGGGATTCCCATTGCAGAACTTTCCTTGTGGCTAATCACCACCTGAGGGAAACTGGTTTTGTTTGTTTGTTTGTTTGTTTGTTTGGGTTTTTGTCTCAAATTTGAATTGAAGTCTAATAAGAACCCAGGCATTACTTTTGGGAAATTTTAACAAGGATGATGAATGTAAACAGAAACTCAAGATAAATAACGTATCACCACCCATGCCCTCTGCAGACTGCTTTTAAGGAAGTGTGTCTTCCTTCTTTTTATTGTGTGTTATGTGTGTGTGTGTGTGTGTGTGTTCATGTGATGTGTACCTATGTGTACCTATGCATGTGTGTGCACATGCATATGGAGACCAGAGATATTGTGTGTGTTAGTTCAGCATTGTTCATCTTAGATTTTGAGACACAGTCTCTCCTTGAACCTAGATCTCACCAAGTTGGCTAGCCAGCAAGCTTTAGGAAGCCTTGTTTCTGCTTCCTCAACTTTGGAATTTTAGGTGTATGATCCATCTGGCTTTCATGAAGGTACTAGGGACCTAAAGTCAGGTCATCATGCTTAAGTTGCCAGCATATTATATACTGAGCTGTCTTCCTAAACCTCTTCGTTTTCTTTTTCTGTTTTGTTACATTCTGGGAATTCTTCGGAGAAACAGAACAAAAAGAATGTGGAAAATGATACATGCATTCACTATATAAACATTAAACATATCTATTAGGATAACTATATAATAGATAAGTATTTATTATATAAAATTCTTCTGGGTGATTGCCGAGCTGAGAAGTCCCTAATATGTCTTCTACAAACTGTAAATTCAGAAAAGCTTGTCTGAGTTTAGTCCTACCTTGACTTTTAGAAAAACAGGAAATTCTTCCATATTTTAAGCTTTTCCTGTGTAGGCCTCAACTAAACTGAATAAGGCCCAAATATGCTGAAGGCTACATACTCAGTCTGATGATTTAATCCCATTCTGAAACACTCAAATAAAAGTGTAGAAAATATCTGAGCACTTTTTAGCCCAGTTATGCCGACATACAAAATTATTCATCACATGATACTAAGAAAATATTTTACATGTCCACTGAAAGAAGCATAAAATACACTGTTGAGAATAAGAAAAATAAGTCTGTCATCCAAAAGATATTCTGTGAACGTAGTGTCCAGCATTCAAACATTTGAATATATTTATTGTATTGACAGATGACTCCATTATTATTCATATTTTTGGTATGGCATGGACAGAACAGTAGACAGGAACAGATCTATCAGTGTGTTATGAGCACTAATACGGAATCAATGGCATGCGAACACTTGTGAATAAGGAATATTCAGAACCAGTGAAAGCAGCAATGTAGATAAAAGGTGTTTCAATACGAAGTCAGGAAACAGCGGCATCAGAACTCCCTGGGTACTGGATTTAAAAGAGTCTAAGAGCTACAACTCAATCTACCAAAAACTTAGAACGCATACCTTTTGTAGTTCCAATCCTCCTCAAGCATGCCGTGGTTTAAAAAATATCTACTAATAATCTTTCTTTTATAATAATTTTAAGAAACTATAGAGTTAAAATGAGCTATTGGCAGTTGGCTGCTGAGCTACTCTCCTTTGGGAACATGGCTGTGGATGACTTCACACTCAGGAGTAGCTGCACTCAGAGAGTTACTAATAGCAGTTTTTTTAAAGGACATGAAGTTGAAAGCCAGAAGGCATGAGGAGAATAAAGGAGCTGGAGGGAGGAAGAAGTGGGTGGATATGATCAATGTTCATTGTATAAATGTGAAAACACATTCAAAGATTGAAAAAAAAAACTGTTATTAACTCTGGAGAAATTGTGAAATAGGAAGCAAAAAGTTTATAAGAGCCAGAGGAACAGGACTTTCAAAAATATGGTTACCTGAACAAGACCAGCTTAATGATAAATAACAGTTGACATGTCTAGGTGGTCACCTGAAAATGCACATTATCCAACCTCTAGTCAATGGCTGTTGAGAATATGAGAATCAGTTTCCTCTAAGGACGGGCTCCCACATTGGTTGCCCAATCCCAAGGGCTCAGCCCTGGATACAGGCACTTAGGAACAATGCCAAATGAATTCAGTAGGCTGTATATAAATGCATGAGTGTGTGTGTGTGTGTGTGTGTGTGTGTGTGTGTGTGTGTGTGTGTGCAAAAATAATAAAGAAGATTGTAAATTTGGGAAGAACATGGGAGAAGTTAGAGAGGAGGGATGAAGAATATTTTCCACCTTAAAATTACTTAAGGGATTTTCTTCCTTAAAATAATTAGAAAGAATAGAAGTGGCTAGTGGGCTGAAGAAAGAGCCCAAAGGACAAATTATATAAAATTTTAAATAGAAAAAAAAAACAGTTAGTGGTAAGGAAAGAACTTAGGTTCTCTGGCGTCTATCTGTTAGGCCCACTACTCACAGTAACATGCTTTTTCCAAGAGACTTCATTTTTATCTATACCAGTCTGGTCCAAATCTACACTCATGTCCCCACAGAGTGTCAGTGACTTCGTTTGATCAAGTAGCAATTCACCATGCAAGTGCAAAGCCTTCTCTCTCAGTCCACTGTGCGCTATTCTTTGATCTCTCAGTCGGGTGGGAAGCCGTGTAACACAAAAGGACAGAGCATTGATTAGGTTTTAAGAAAGGAAAATGGGATTGCTGGTCAGCTGATAGGAATAAGCTGAGTTGTGTGAAGTACTTGCTTCTGCTAAAGGAATGAGTAAGCCGTTTCCTTGGTAGAGAAGAGACAAGAAGCAGTACCCCAGTAGGAAGTAGCATGAAAGAAATTCATGGAACATATGCCACCAGGGTCCCCCATTAATGAAATGTCTACTCAGCCTAAGTGGGAGGAAGGAAACCTAGCAGTTCCAGAGAAGGGCTGAGTTAATTATTGCATATTGGTGAATTTTTTTTTCAAAATTATGCTTGCTGAGTCTTGAAATTTAGCTCACTGTTGGACCAAAAGCAAAACAAAAAAAAAAAAAAGCTTTTTTTTTTGAAATTTCACAGAACAGAGGTTTCCAAACTTATGCCAATAGATGATAAAATATGAGACTTTAAATACAGCCAAAGACTGTGCCCTAAAATTCTTGATATATCCTTTACCACAGAACTATAACTGTGTTTGGGATATTTCCCATACATATCCTCTCTCAACGCAATCGATATAAATATCTCAATGTGGAATTTAGTGCAGGGAATTAAGTATAAAAATATGGTAGGAGCTAAGAGATGAAGGGCAGAAGTAAGTCCAAAGGAACTCAAAGTGGTACCCAGAGGTGAGACACTGTTGTCATGGCTAGCAGGAGTCATGTTCTCATATGTGACTTTTGAAAAGCTGTCACAGTTGGTTTTGGATTTGCTACCATGGCTAGAGATGATATCGTTACTAATGTTCATACAGTTAGCAAGTCTACAGCCACTAGTGTTTTGCAATACTCTACCCAAGTTGTCAAGAAAGAAGAAAGTCACTTCTTCCCATTTCACAGCTCTCCGTCCTTATATTGTTTCATGCCTTCTCCCATGGAACATAGCCTGGAGACTACCACATGCGAGCATGGACTATACAGTTTCAAGGCTGTCAGCTTCTGACAATACACACCCAGGTACAAAAGAATGGGGACTGAGAGAGAAGATAAATGACTACCATTCAATTTATTGATAGGATGTAGAAATCAGCCCTCTGGAGCTATGCAAACTAGGAGAAGACAAAGACAAGGTGAAACTTAACAAGAAAGTCTTTATTCAGGCTAAATCTAATGGTAGCTAGAATGGCAGTGTTGGGAGAGCAGTTTCACCTTGAGAATGATTAGTAAATTTGTAGCTTATGCCCTGTTTGAAAACGCTCTAAATTTTAACATTTCATTTTTGAGTTCGTGTTATGTTCTGGAAGCTAGCCCAGTTAGGGCAAGCGCTTTCACTACGGCAAATGTCATTCTTAGACGTGAGATGTAGTCCAATTCCTATATTCTGAACTGATTAAACATGGTAGGTCTGCAGAAATCTGGTCAAACTTTGGATTTTCCTTAATGACTGTTCTGGTTTCGGTTGTTACTGTTTTTTAAATCAAAGTAGGAGCTGGAGAGATGACTCAGGAGTAAGAACACTGGCTGCTCTTGTGGAAGACCCAAGTTAGATTCCCTGTACCCATGTGGCAGACCATAATGGTCTGTAACTCCAGTTTCAGGTAGTCTGACACCTTTTTCTGGCCTCCATCGGTACCCACACACACATGATGGCTCACAGATATACATGCAGGCAAAAAAAAAAAAAAAAAAGGCTGTGCACTTAACATAAAAATAAAACACAAGAATAATGACATCAGATTATTATTATTATTATTATTATTAAAATAGCTACCTTTATTGATACTTTACTAAAATCCAAGGACACTATCAGAGTCATTACTAGTAAAATTGTGTTTAAACTGCATGGAAACTCTATGAAGTAAGTACGACTGATGAATACTCAATTACAGATGGGCAGGAATGATGATACAAAAGTCTTGGACAAGGACAGAGGACTAGGAAGATCTGGATCTAGGGGGCAGACAGTTTGATGGCAAGCTGAGCTTTCACCAAATATGAATTGTAGAACTAAAGATCAGTGAGTCAAGCCTAATGCTGGTAATACAGACCAGGAGGCAGTTGGTCTAAGATGACTTACACAGAGATTTTTTTTCCAGTTTCCCCATGCTGTAGGCGTTTGCTACATTTTACTAACCTACGTCATCTGCAGCATACAAAACATTGAAGTAAATGCCTGCCTGAGATTATACAGCATGCTTGACTTTGTAGAACCCATTGTCTCTAAGTATCTTATGTATTCGTTCTGGTCTTTAAACTGCCTCAAGTAACAGGGTTGCTTTCTGTGTCAGGATTACATTTCATTTCCAGAATTCCTTTGAGCATCGTTATTAAAGTACCATTAGGATTGTATACTACTGTGAACAAGTCATTTTAGACATAAACAGTGGTTTTAATTGTGGTAGCTACACATTCATGCCCACTGTATACCAGGCACCCTGCTAGGCATTCCACATTTAATTTGTGTAGCGTTCTTGAGAGGGAGGCTTTGCATTGAAGAAACCACCGTGTCTCTCCTATGTACGTTGCTATTATTATGCCATTATTCACATATTGTAATCTTCTCAAACAGAACATTAGCCACCTGCAGTTTCAGATTTTAGATTTACTCCTAAGGAAAAGAAGGTTATTAAAATGTATATTTGTTTTATTGTTGAAATCAGTAAGAAAGATGAGTCTGAAATGGTGGAATTTAGAGTCATGGCATAATTAGATCTGACCAAAAGCCTTGATGAGTTCAGTTTTCCCCTTTTGACAAAAAACTATGGCATTTCTTCAAGAGATTATTGGCAGAAGTCAGGATGAGATCTCCATAGGATGGGTTCTATGAGCTGTTGCATAATTTCACTTCTTTGGTTCAATTAGAAATGGTATACAGGGGAATGACCCAGTTCTGCCTTCATTGTGTACATATGATATTCAAAATACAGGTCCCCCAAATAGAGTGATGAGACATTAATGTTATCAAGCCCTGATAACAGTCACTGAATTATTAAGAACACAAGAGAAGAATCAGGTGAATCTCCTAGAAAACAAAACAAAACAAAACAAAAACTAACCCGTCCCAAAAGCAGATTCTAAGAAGAAAAAGAAAATCTAAACTCCAAACCATGACTCATAACCAAATGGGCATCGGCTTGAGGGTGAGGATGAGAGTATGAAACTAGAATTAGTAAGGACTAGTTGTATGCCCAATGCTTAATCCAATAACAGTAACTGGACCCTTAATGAGCTCCATAAAATTGGATTCCCAGTCTCCTGACCAGAAGATTCCTTCTCAGGGCTCATCATGCTGCCCCTGACCTAAAATATGGTTCCAATGTCAACTTGGTTGGCACAGATTTTTTTAATTTAATTTATTTTTTTAATTAATAACACTTTATTCACTTTGTGTCCCCCCATAAGTCCCTGCCTTCTCCCCTCCCGATCCCACCCTCCCACCCCTTTCTTCACGCATGCCTCTCCCCAAGTCCACTAATAGGGGAGGTCCTCCTCTCCTTCCTTCTGATCTTAGTCTATCAGATCTCATCAGGAGTGGCTGCATTGTCATCTTCTGTGACCTGGTAAGGCTGTTCCCCCCTCAGGGGGAGGTGATTAAAGAGCAGGCCAATCAGATTATGTCAGAGACAGTCCCTCTTCCCATTACTATGTAACCCACTTGGACACTAAACTGCCATGGGTTACATCTGTGCAGAAGTTCTAGGTTATCTCCATACCTGGTACTTGGTTGGAGTATGAGTCTCTGGGAAGACCCCTGTGTTCAAATTTCTGGTTCTGTTGCTCTGCTTGTGGAGTTTCTGTCCTCTCCAGATCTTACTAGTTCCCACTTCTTACATAAGATTCCGTACATACTGGGTTCTTAACTATTATTGTTTACTTTGTAGGGTACCCTAAGGCTACAGCTCAAGCACTATTTGGCATTGTAGCTATTTTGCAGTGTTAACACCAATCAGTTTCATGCAAGAGTTATTAAATATCTGCTTATCTGAAAACCTCTCCATATCTCAGAGTGGGAAAGGAAAGAAATAGTTTCAGGAGAAGGAGAGAAGCTCCGGATCCCCTATAACTTACCACCACTTACTTTCCCATGCATATGCAATCTGAAAGCCAACTCCTGCCATTCTGTGCATTGTTTCCAATGGCCTTATTATCTCCTGAAACATTTCAGGCAGGTCCCTGTTTCATAGCATTTACCCACTTCTTTGCTTATTGCAGGCCATCTTTCAGCTACAATCTTCATGGCGAGCTGTCTACTGACTATCCTATTTAAAATCCTCAGAGCTCAAATAGTGACACAAAATTCTAAACTCAGAAACTTGCGAGGCTGAGACATGATGATCATTTGAGCTCTAAAGATTAAAACCACATGAGAAAACACAGTGAGGCTCTGTCTCAAATATAAAGTGAGTAAAATAGAATACTCACCAATTACTACCCACAGACACTCTGAATTCTCCCTTTCTGCCTAAATTTTCTAATTCATCAACATGTACTACACTGAGCTTATTTCTTCTAGTGTTTTTCTGACTAGAATGTAACATCCAATGGCAAGGAGACCCTGTCTGCCTTGTTCCTGCTCTTTCTCCAGTATCCCATCAACAAGCACACACTTAACAAAATGATTAATGAATTAAAGAGGTCTTCACTTACAAGTATTTTTCCTGATATAAAACATTAATATAAGCACTTCATTTTCTGTTACTAAGAAAGTTCGTCCATATTTACTTACAATAATCTGTGCTCCTCTTTGTAGTTATGAAGAATATTTAAGGATTTGTGGGGTCTGTTAAGTCTAGCCCAGTGGTAGAACTCTCATCTAGTGTGTAGGAGGACCGTAGGCCCTATTCTCAGCACCACAGAAACAAAATACATTTTTGTTTGCATTTGGAATGAATCTTCCCTCTTGATCCTTTCTGTGCTGGCAGGATAGGTCAAGAGGAAGGCAAAGCAAGTCATAGGACTGAAAAAAAAAAGATGTTCTTTCTGCCCAAGTACATGCACAGAAATTGTGTATGGAGACATTTTGCTTAAATGTTAGGGAATTTGTGAATGTACTAACAAGACCTCTCACCCCGAGCTACAAGGATGCCAGGAAAAATTCTTTTTAGTGAATCCCAAGGGCAACAGTTCATTTTGTAATGTTAATTGGAATGCAGGGGATGAATGTGTTTCTTCCTTGACAATTTGGAACAAAGGAAAACAACTGTTTTTTCGTATTCTCAAGTGTGCAGAGGTTATTTATGAGCAAAGGAAATGGGCTCAAGACATATTTACAGTTCCCATCAGAGGAAAAAAAAGGAATGGAAAGAAAGATTAGAAAATGAATCTACTCCTGTGGAATCAAATGAAAGAGAATAAGAAAAGTTAATTGGGAGTTTTTAGATTAGCTGCTTTGAAGGAGAACGGAAAACCCTGGCCAATCAGTGTTTAGGTGGAACTCACCTCTAATATCTGCCACAATTTGTTTTAAAGGATTTATTTATTTTTGTGTATAGGTTGAGTGTGTGTGCAAGTGCAGTTGGCCATGGAAGTCAGGAGAAGGCATCCGCTCTCTTGGAGCTGAACCTAGAGGTTGTATGAACCACCTGACCTGAGTGCTGGAGAGACCAAACTGTATTCCTCAGGGAAGGCAAAGGGTGCCCTGAACCACTGAGCCCTCTCTCCAGCCCTCGCCACCTGCAGCATCATTCCCGAGCGTCATTCTTTCAGGCTGCCTTCCCCACATGAGCTCATATGCTTTTACCTCACCTCTGTGTGATAAAATAAGTGTGCCTTGTACATTCCAGCAAAAGCCTGTGTCCCAGAACTGACATGCCTTTAAAATGTTTTAAATGTTTCTTTCTTTCTTAAATAGATGTCTTCTCCTCACCAGACTGTAAACCTCTCAAAATAGAAATAACTGAACCCCATTCTCTCTTAGCATTTGGTATTCAGAACATGAATCATGCTGAATAAATGCCTGTTCAACCTGATTTTTAAAAAAATGTGTTCATCAAACATGTAAATGAAAGGTTTGCATTTTCACGACGCTATAAGGGAAAAATTCTGTGCATCCTACTTTGATGAGGATTGTGAGGAAAGTGATTCTGTGGCTGTTTGTGCTCTGAAGCCATTGAATCTCACATGATATCACTGCCCTAAGTTACAAATACTAGTCAGGTTAAGAAAAATGACCCCTATTCTAACTTCAGTTGCTCCTGTTCAAACTGCCTTGTTGCTGTTGTTATTGTTGTTGTGGGCACAGTGGGCACATGTGCCTTGGGTAAAGGTGTAGAGGTCAGAAAGCAGCTTTCTGGAGTCAGCTCTGTCCTCCTTTTCCTATGGATCCTCATTGTTGAGCTCACATCACCAGGCACGGAAGACACCTTCATCCCCCAAGCCATCTCACCACCTTGCTCGTTGATGTTAATACTTCAGCTAGCCTATCTCCATTTAGTTTTCAAAGGGCAGAGAAAGGTTTAAAGCTATAGCGGGGAAAATGAGGAGTAAGAAAGGAGAGGGGACTGAGGGGGCAGGGTTATGCCATGGCCATGGCCACCTTTGAAATGCCAAGATTCCATTATGCCGAGTGCCCTTCAGGGCTCTCTCCCTGCACTTACCTGCCACACATCTCCCATACAGCCTCACTCTTTTTATCCCACCTGACTCCTCTCATGGGAAAGCTAAATTGGTTTAAATCGTGTGGGAGTATTATAAATACTGCTTAGTGATGAGAATAAATTGGTTCAAATCACATAGGTACTTCGCTAAGTGCTGACTGATGAGGAAGTTTGGATGTGCTGTAATTTATAAACAACACGGAGGAGGTTATCTGGAACGTATGAGTTTCTGTTTCAGATATTAAGTAAAGGTGAAAACTGTTTAAGATTTTCATTGTTATTTCTTTTTATGTGGATGGTGTGTTTGCCTGCATGTATGTCTGTCAGTATGTCTGGTGCCCACAAAGGCCAGAAGAGGGCATCAGAGCCCCTGGAATCAAAGTTATAGATGGTTTGAGGCACCATATATGTTCTGGGAAGGAAACCCTGCTCTTCTGAAATAGAAGCCATCACTCTTAACCAGCCAACCTTCTCTCCATCCTTAGAGAAGGCTTTTAGTTCATTCTCTGAGACCAATATTGGCATGATGCCAAAACCAGACAAAACACAGCAGGAAAGAACACTGGAGGCCAGTATTATTTATGCAAATATTAGAAGCCTCACCAAAGTATTAACCAAGAAAAGCCAGCAGCAAATAAAAGGATTATATACTATGACAAAGGTAATTATATACTATGACAAAGAATTATATACTATGACACATAAAAGTATCTGGTGTGGCTTATGTCAACGTCACGGGCGTGTGCCACCATGGCTCAGCTACCTTTCTTATACAGTCCAGGCACACCTGCCTACAGATGACATCACACATAGTGGGCTGGACCCAGCTATATCAAAAAACAATCAAGAAAATAACTCAAAAATATCTCTGCCGACCAGTCTGATGGAAGCAATTCCTCAGTTGAGGAGCCCTCTTCCCAGGTGTGTCGTTAGTAACCACGATTAGCCATAACATCCCTACACATAATTAAAAAACAAACTAGACATTTTTTTAAATGCTATAAATTATAGTCATTGAGATATGATGCTATAGGCACAAGGACAGATATATAAGCCAATGGAATCAAATGGAGACTCTAGTCATAGGTCCTGACATAGTCAGTTGATTTCTGACAAAAACAGATAATCCAATTTGGGAAAGTAATCCTTTCGAGCAGTGTTGCTGAAAGAACTGGATATCCACATTAACAACAAAAAGCCCAAATTAGCTTTATAGCTCAAACTCTTAAAAACATTTAATAAAAAAAATAAATTATAGAACATGATATTGCACACTTGTGATCCCAACCAGTGGGAGGTAAAGGCCAGAGGAGGGCCAACACACCATCATGTATTAAAGGTAACGCTGGTTTTCTCTGTGAACTAAACAGTATCTCCAAGTCTGGAAAGCTCTCTTGCAGCTTGCCTCCTGCCACCAGAGGAGACCAGCTCTGTGGGCTTATTCTGAATAGCAGCATCCATGGAAATACCTCAGTTAATTGAATGCAGCCAACTAAGACAGATTGTTTATCATTATTTTCCACACAACTAACTTCTAAAGGCAGAATGAATTCAAAACAGAGAAAACAATCTAAATCCACTTTAAGACCTGGTTCAAATTCACCCTTCAGCCTTTGGAAATTGGCGCCCAGTGTCTTGTAACGTTTCTGTTCATAAACTGCCCTTGTAATAAAGCATCAGCATTGAACTTATGGAAGAGGACAGACCTCAGGAAGCTGAAAGAATGAGAGCTTTCCCACTGAGAAGGAAGCCTGTACTTGGCTGGGATGCACCTAGAGACTCGGCTCAACACATTTATTAGCAACAGCTAACTTTCTGGTGAGCACTAGCTAGCTACCAGGCATTTGTAGCAACTGAGTGCTATGCTAGATTCCTCTGAACATGCCAACCTTTCTGAGGTTACTGCTCTTCTTTCTCTCTGCAGGTTAGCAAAGAGAACCGGAAAATAGTCCATTTGCCCAAGGCCACACATCTGATAGATCACAGTGAGGGAACTTAAATTGACAAAGACCTGCAGTAAACTCCCAAATTGTATTACCTCCTGGTTATTGATGCATGAAAAAATAAAAAAATAAAAAGATGAGGCCTCTATGAACTACTCAATAAATAATGAGAACTACCACTCCCGTGGTCCAGGAACTATTCTAGAGACATTGAAGCCATTCATTTCAACTTCATATCAACACATAAATTTTTCCAGAGTAGGAAACTGAGGCACTAAGAGGCTAAACTAATTCTCCCCAGTAACATATAGTGATGAAGCCAGAATCATAGGGATGCATAGAAAAAGAGGGGATATAGGTATAGCGTACTTTAGAAAAACCTTATTCCAATAAAAGGAAAACTAAAAGAGAAGTCCTGGTTCATTAATTTAATGACTATTCAAATGACTGGAGCCATGTCAGGCATGAGCTTCCTGATTAAATGAATTTCCATGGACATCAGGCCATTCTCTTCAGGGTGATTGCAACCATACGCCCTTTCTTCACTGGGGACAAATGTTAAAACAACAACAACAACTTTAGAATGCACTCAACACACTTGTCCTCTGCAGCACCTTGCTTTTACCGAGTGTCCATGTACAACTCTGAAATTTTTCTCTCTTGAATGATATATAATAGAAACTGAAATGGGTGCATGATTTAAATTTGCCAAGTAAGGCCCCTTTCATTTCAAATACATTTTCTAAAGATTAGATCAGACATTTTCTTAAGCACTCTGTAGCTCTTGGTGTTCCAGGAATCCTAAGCCATCATCCATTTTACTCTTTATAGGATAAAAGATCCCCAAAGCCAGCAATTAACGAACTGTTAAATTCAGACATATGGATGTGATATGATTTTCAAATGGGACAAATAGCAGTTATTAAACTTCAAAGTGATGGCATTTTCCTGTGCCTTCTTAGTGGGAGGCACTCAGGAAATAACCTTCAAATGAATAACTTAGGTTTTTAATCAATTTCTGTACTTTAAATGTCATTAGCTCAATAAAAGCTAAGATGAATTTATCATTCTTCTAAGTTCTATGGAAAATTATCCTGTAGTCTGGGTCTTGGTTTTGGGGGGTTTTGTTTTGTTTTGTGTTTTGTTTTCTTATTGTTGTTTTGAAGTAAAAGAATTTAAATATTTATTAATTCTTTTATTAATTTTTTAATTTATTTATATCCTTGTTGTAAGCCCATCTCTCCTCCCCTTCCAGGCTCACATGCCGTCCCTTCCTCCTTCCACCTCTCCTTTTCCCCAGCTCATCAAGTTGCAGCAGGACTGAATGTGTCCTCTTCCCCTGTGGCCTGGCAAGGCAGTCCCACCAAGGGGAAAGTGATCAAAACCTGGCAAGTGAGTCAGTGACCAGTTACTAGAGGACTCTTACTGGAGGACCCACATAAAGCCTAAGATGCCCATCTGCAAATATTTGTAGGAGCCTAAGTCCAGTTCTTGCATGGTCCTTGGTTGATGCTTCAGTCTCAGCAAGCCCCTCTGGGCCCCGGTTGGCTCTGTTGTTCTTGTGGAACTCCTGTCACCTCCATGTCCTTATCTCTTTCCTCTCACTTTTCCACAAGACTCCCTGCACACATTGCCCAGTGTTTGTCTGTGAGTCTTAGAATTGGTGTTGAGGCACTGATGGGTAGAGCCTTCTCAGAAGACAACTCTGTCAGGCTGCTTTCTCTCTACAAGTTTAGCAGAGTATCCTTCAGTATCAAGTGTTGGCGCGCTCTGATAGGTTCGGTCTTTGGTTGGGCCAGGCATTGGTTGGGGATTTGCTCAACCTCTGCTCTATCTGCTCTGTCTTTATCCTTGCACATCTTGTAAGCAGGGTAAATTTGGGGTCAAAGTCTTTGTGGGTGGGTTGGTATTCCCCTCCCTCTGCTAGGAGAATAGTCTGGTTAGTGAGTGTCTTCTTCAGTCTCTGGCCTCTGCTACTAGGAGTCTCTGCTTGAGTACCCTTCATATCTTCCCAGAGGTCTATTCTGATATAGATCTGCAGCTTGTCAGAGAGATATCTCCACCCTCAGTTTCTCTTTTGTCTACAGGTCTTCTGTCCTCTCACACTTGCTCTCCTCAGGTCTGATCTCCACCCTCTTAATTTTCTACACTCCCTCACCTAACGTTTTCCCTCTCTTTAGCCAATACCTCTGTCTATTCTATCTCTCCTCCTGGGTGAGATTTAGGCATCTCCCTTGTATCTTCTATGTTACTTATCTTCTTTGGATTTGTGCCTCGAGGTATGCTTATCTTGTACTATATTTCTAAAATCCACTTAGAAGTGAGTATATACAATGTGTATCTTTCTGGGTCTGTGTTACCTCACTCAGGATGCTCTTTCTTAGTTCCATCCATTTGCCTTTAAATTTCATGACTTCTTGTTTTTAGAAGCTGAATAGTATTCCATTGTGTAAATGTGCCACAATGTCTTTATCCATTCTTTGGCTGAGGGGTATCTAGGTTGTTTCCAAATTCTGGCTACTGTGAATAAAACTACTATGAAGATAGTTGAGCAAATATCTTTGTTGTATGGTGGAGCATCTTTTGGGTATATTCCCTTGAAGCAAAGCTATTCCCAATTTTCTGAGAAAATTGATTTCCAAAGTGGTTGTACAAGTTTACACTCCCACCAGCAATGGAGGGTTGCTCCCGTTTCTCCACACCCTCGTCAGCATGTGTTGTTGCTTAAGATTTTCAGCCACTCCTGATGAGGCATGATAGACTAGGATCAGAAGGAAGGAGAGGAAGACCTCCCCTATCAGTGGACTTGGGGAGGGGCATGCGTGGAGAAGGGAGAAGGAAGGTTTGGGGGGGAAGTGGGGAGGAACTTCAGGGGGGATACAAAGTGATTAAAGTGTAATTAATAAATTTTTTTTAAAAAATTAAAAAGCCATAAAAAAAATTTTGATCTTAGCCATTCTGACAGGTGTGAGGTAAAATCTGAGTTATTTTGATTTGCATTTTCCTAATGACTAAGGATGTTGAGCATTTCTTTAAGTGTTTCTCTGAAATTTGATATTCCTCTGTTGAGGACTCTCTGTTTAGTTCTGTGCCCCATTTTTTAATTGGGTTATTTTGTTTATTGGTGTTTGGTTACTTGAATTCATTATATATTTTGGCTATTAGTCCTTCGACAGATGTAGGATTGGTGAAAATCTTTTCCCAATCTGTAGACTGTCATTTTGTTCTATTGACAATGTCCTTTGCTTTACAGAAGCTTTTCAGTTTCAAGAGGTTCCATTTATCAGTTGTTGATATTGGAGCCTGAATTGTTGGTGTTCTGTTCAGGAAATTGTCTCCTGTGCCAATGAGTTTAATGGTCTTTCCCACTTTCTCTTCTTTTTTTTTGTTTTTGTTTTTGTTTTTGTTTTTCCCACTTTCTCTTCTAATGGGTTTAGGGCATCTGGTATTATGTTGATGTATGTGATCCACTTGGATTTCAATTTTGTGCAGGGAAAATATGTATCTATTTATATCCAGTAACACCAGAACCGTTTGTTGAACATGCTGTGTTTTTTCAATTGTGTGGTTTTGGCTCCTTTGTCAAAAATGAAGTGACCACAGGTATGTGGGTTTATTTCTGAGCCTTTGTTTTGATTTGATTCCATTAATCGACCAGTGTTTTTCTGTGCTAGTGCCATGCAGTTTTATTATGATTGCTTTGAATTATAGCTTGTACTCAGGGATGGAAAAGTCAAAGTATCACTATTTGCAGATGATATGATAGTATATGTAAGCAACCCTAAATATTCCACCAGTGAAAAAAAAGCTGATAAACAGCTTTAGCAAAGTGGCTGGATAAAAGATTAATTCAAAATAATCAGTAGTCCTCCTACACACAAATGACAAACAAGCTGAGAAAGAAATTAGGAAAACTATATCCTTCACAATAGCCACAAATAATATAAAGTATCTTGGTATAACTCTAACCACACAAGTGAAAGACCTATATGACAGGAACTTCAAGTCTCTGAAGAAAGAAATTGAAGAAGATGTCAGAAGATGGAAATGTCCCAGACTCATTGATCAGTAGGATTAACATAGTGAAAATGACATCTTAACAGAAGCTGTCTATAGATTCAGTGCAATCCCCATCAAAATGAGGACACCATTCTTTACAGACCTTGAAAGTACAATTCTAAACTCCATATGGAAAAATGAAAAACCAAAAATAACTAAAATAGTCCCATACAATAAAAGAACTTGCCAGTCTTGGTCTGTAAAGTGCATGTTGGTGTTTAGTGTGGAAACTACCAATCTGTTCCTCTTAACCACTGTACAGTTTTGAGTTTTCTGGTCCACTTTCAATTGCTCAATCTGCTACCCTCTTTTTTCTTAAAGCATTCAGCCTTTAGTTCCAATTGACTCCCTTAACAATGTCTATGTGATGCTCCTCTCAGAAGATCTTCCCCCTTCTAACAGGCTCTGTTTTGTTTTTTTGGGTTTTTTTTGTTTTTAATTTTTTATTTGACTTTTATTAATTACACTTTATTCTTTTTGTATCCCCCCATAGGCCCCTCCCTCCTCCCCTCCAGGCCCCACCCTTCCCCCCTTTCTGCATGCATGCCTCTCCCCAAGTCCACTGATAGGGGAGGTCCTCCTCTTCTTCTTTCTGATCTTTTTTTTTTTTTTTTTGTTCTTCTCAATGCAGTTTATTCAGGAACCTTAAACAATCTTCTGACCCTGGGGAAAGCCAGCCCACAGCTTAAGTAGCCTCTGGGTAGCCAACCCCAGCGTGCCACGTGGGCAGTGGGCAATGCAGATAGGTCCACATACATGGAAGCAAGTCAGATCCTCAGCCTTAGCCAAATGTGGAGTTGTTTGTGACAGAGAGCACTCACCATCGGGAAGGTGGAAGGCAGAAACCAGCTCCATCTTTAAGGCGCAGCATTACGCAGCTCTCTATAGTTCCCCCTTTTTGTTTTAGACGCATCAGGCAAGAGTAGAGGTCTGATCTCTGATATTAGAAATAAATTGGGACTTTGTACCAATGTTCATTTAGGTGTCATCCACCCAAAGAGCATCAGACCCGTCCTATACCTTTTTCTCAGAGGCGGGACCTGGGGCATCAACCCGCATGCAATCAGACATGCTCTGATTGCAGGCTCTGTTTTTAATGAGAACAAAACTAAAATGTTACTTTCCTGGGCAAGCCTTGTCTCTTCTTTGTGGTATTGTTTGGATATGTCAATCCTCCTGGACTTGCCTTTTACCTTATGTCCCTGGCTATAACTCCTACACTCAAAGAAACCAGCTTATAAAACAAACAAGAATAAATCTTTAATATATTTCATTTCCTTAAAATAAAATTCATCAAAAAGTATCAGTCCCCTCAAGCCAAAGACCACCAAATATACCAGGATAATTTTACCAATTTAGGTTCATCAGGAGATAGTAGTGAGGAAAATCTCATACCACTGGGATACAGGAGCATTTGAGAAAGGGGGCATTTTAGTAGACCCACTTCATTATTTTTGTAAGCATTATAGGATTTGAAAGAGTGCTGGAAGGAGTCTGTTGCTATTGAGGAGAGGAGGAAGTCTCTGCTCAGCTCTTGATAGTTCTTATACGGGGAGGTGGGAATGGCAGAGCAGAGCTAAGCCTCGGTTAGGAATGAATCATCTAACTCCACTTCCGGAGTATTTGGGCATCTTTATACTTTGGAAATGCTGTCTTGTTTGTGTTCGCCTGTGATCATAAAGGGCATTTATGTCATCTCTATCTATGAAGTCACAGAGCTGCCCTGCCTGGTGCTGTTTTCTGAGATTATGGTCAAGAGGACAACAGTAAGTCCAACTATGAGCACCAGACCAGCTCATAGGAGGACTGAGGCCTGCTCATCAGCACCCAGTTACCAAGCCTTCTATTTTGCCCTCAAAGAAACAATTTATATTTATTTTGTAAAACTTGGAAGGTATAGAGGTACACAGAAGAAACAAACATTTCCACAACATGCTTCCTTAGCAAGGAGAATAGAGTCTTCTTGGGTGCCGTTTCTTCAGTAACTTCAGACCATCAAAGCATTGAGGCCCTAAGGGGAGAAATGCTGAAGAGAGAGTTTCAGGGATCCCAGCCAGCTGAGATGTGACAGCTACCCATAACCAAGACACATAAAGAAGCCAGCATGGCATCCCAGCTCCAAGGATTCAGAACATCTCTGATGGCAAGAATCAAGACCAGCATCAGGACCAACATCAGAACATGAAGATTTTCCTTTAAGCACAGTGTTTAATACGATCCAGGCACATGTGCACAAGGGTCCTCCAACAAGAGCTTCTTTGCTGTCTCATTTGACAGAATGAAGAACGAAAACAAAAAGACAAAAAAAAAATAATAACAAAGTTATAAAGCCAGGAAGCGGAGGATCTGGGACAAATTCATTAGTCTGCTGTGAAGACTATGTAATAGTTACAGTGTCAAAACATGTTACTTACATAATTTTAATGGTTTCAGTATGAAAGTACTTTCAGCTATTAGTAATCAGCAGGCTTTAGAATGACTCTCTTTGCCCTTATGCACACACACACAGACATATGCAATGCGATGTGTGAAAAACATATACATACTGGATTTAAGCAATGTTTATACAAATAAAACTATAAATAGTCCAAAATGATTAAATGTGAACTGTGAAACAAGACTCCTTTTCTCTTATACATGAAGATACATAGATATATGTAAGAAACACAACCGTTCTGAAAGTCACGCAAGACTCTTCAGTTCCTTCTTTTATTATTAGAGAGCTAATAAAATCCGTTAGCGCCCTTTTACAAGGAAGGAGAGTATTTTTCAAATTTATACTGATTTCCTGTGCCCTTTGGACTACAATGCCAATCTCGCCATATCTTCTATATCATTCATGTTAGGACAATGGCATTTCAAGAGAAACCACATACAACATCAAACTAGGCCTTCACTCAAAATTCTTCAGGTAAAACCAGCATATGTTCCTGGCTATGGCTTTCTACTCTATGTCTTCTGAGTTTATATAAGCACTAAGAACTTAAAAGCCTTCTACATCTTTTGTACATGGGAGGCAGAGGCAGGGGGATCTCTGTGAGTTAGATGTGAGCCAGGCTACACAGAGAGAACTTGTCTCTATAAAACAGAAATAAAATCAGCAACTAAAGAAAAGAAAGAGCAAACGTTGTAACATGTAATACCTAGCAAGTGAAATAGTTATAAATTATAAATATTTATAAAATATCTAAATTTTCTCAGCTGATTTGCTGTTTTAATTGGAATTTTATCCTTTCGTTTATCATTCATTGATATATTTGACATCGGGGTGTCATAATTCTAACCTCAATGTAAAGTAAAACATTTTCTATGTATTTTTAGAGGTGATATTTTTACAAGTCTGCTTATTAAAAGAGTATGTGGTCATAGTTAAGTTTTCTAATGGTGTGATAAAATACCATGACCGAAGCGACTTAGAAAAGGGATTATTTCATCTTACAACTTTTAGGTCCTAGTCTATCACTGAGGGAAGTAAGGTGGAATGCAAGGTAGGAACCTGGAAGCAAGAACTGAAGCCGAACCCATGAAAGAACCCAGCTTCCTAGCTAGACCTCCATGACTTGCTTGTCTTGCTTTCTTTTATCATCCAGGACAATGGGCTCAAGAATGGCACCTCTCCCCTGTGAACTGGACCCACCCACAGCAATCATAATTAATCAAAATAGTACCTGATCACAGGCCAATCTATGGAAGAATTTTCTCAATTAAGATCCCTTTGTCCAGAATACTCTTCCATTGCTGGTGGGAGTGTAAACATGTAAAACCACTTTGGGTTCAATCTACTGCTTTCTCAGAAAACTGGAAATAGCCATACCTCAAGACCCAGCTGTACCACTCCTAGGTATACACTTGAAAGATGTTCAACCATACAACAAGGGCATTTGACCAACCATGTTCATAGCCGCTTTATTCATAATAGCCAGAAACTGGAAATAATCTAGATGTCCCTCAGCCAAAGAATGAATAAAGAAACTGGTACATTTACACAAATTACACTACTCAGAAAACAAAGAAATCATGAAATTTGCAGGCAAATGAATGGAACTAGAAAAGATCATCCTGAATAAGGTTACACAGACCCAAAAAGAAACAAATGGTATATACTCATTTATAACTGAATTTTAGTCATATAGTACAGGATAGACATATTACAGTGCACAGACCCCAAGAAGATAAGTCCAATGGACATCTTAGTCTTCATGTCATCCCACTAGTTAGGGGAGTGGGGCATATCTTTGCCACAGCCTATGTTGCCTGCTTTTTTATCATTTCCCCCGATGAGACTTCCCTACCAGGCCACAAGGGAGAAGAGAAACTCAGTCCTCCTGTGAATAAATGAGCTGGGGATTCTGGGTAGGGATTCTGAAGAATAGGAAAGAGGAGATGTGGGCGAGAGGGTGGGACTAGGAGGAGATGAGGGAGGGGCCTATGACAGGGATGTAAATTGAATTAATTCATAAAAATAAAATCCCCTTGTCCCACTTAGGTCTAGGGTTGTGTCAAATTGGCAAAGCACCAGTACAGTACCTAACCACAAAGCAACAACTGCTAAGAAAAAGAGTGAAGCTTTGCTTCAAGCATATCAGTAAGTTGTATTGTTTTCAGTCTCTGTTTCTGTGTCTCTGATGTATGTGTAAATTCCTCATGCCCTCCTGAGAGATAAGCATGTTCAAGACAGAAGGGAGATCAAAATATGGATCTTTCCAAAGTAAATGTAGAGAATTCTGACTCCAATGATGATTAAAATAACTGGATACATGCAGAAGGCGCTCTCTAAAATATATCAAGTAGAGAATAATAATGTGGTTGATCCAAAGTGGACTCTTATTAAAATTATTTTCATCTGATTGATTGGGTCTGGAGAGATTGTCTTGGAATAAGCATGTCATATGTAATAGCTAGAGATACTGCTTTGTTTTTAAAAGCACTGACAACCCTTAGAGAGGACTGGGGTTTAGTTCTCAGTGCCCACAGGACAGCTCACAACAATCTGTAGCTCCAGTTCCAGGGGCTCTCACACCCTCTTTTTTGCCTCATCAGACAGCAGGCACTCATATAATACACATGCAGGTAAAACACTCATACCCATTAAAATTAAAAATAATCTTTTTTTAAAATGGCATCTATAAAAGATATCTTAGACTTACAAGAGAATGATGTTTGGGGGAAAAGCCACATTGTGTTTTACTACTTCGATGTGATATGCAATCATAGTTGGTTGGGGAGTGCTTACGTGAGGCTCAGGTGGGACGTCTAGTTCTCATGCTCATCTCATTGAAGACTGAGATCAGCATTATTTGGTAACAGTCTTTATTGCTTTTCTCATTGCTGTAACTCAATATTCAATATGAAGCAACTTAACAAAGGAAAGATCCATCTAGACTTACAGTTTAAAATGGGATATGGTCCATTATGGTTGCAGGAGCATGAGGCATGCTTTCACATCACATTGGAACTAAGGAAGGAGAAACCAGAGAGGAAGTAGGGCCAGGCTGGAACCATAAAGACGCATCTCCAGGTGCTCATGTCCTCCTGCAAGGCTGCATCTCCTAAAGGTTATAGACACTTCCAAAGCACCACTAGAGGTGAAGCGTTCAAACGTGTAAGCCTAGAGAAAAATTTCACATTCACCACAACAGTAACTATTGCTTTTAATATTGATATATTTACCTTAGCACTTTTTCCCTACTATGACCAAAAATTATACCCAAATGACCGATTTTTACAGGTTTCTTGCAAATAGAAATTATTATCACTCATCTGCTAGTAGCCATGTGAGTTTTTATTGTTGTACAGTGTTTCTATTTGTTTCCACTTAGAAAGAAGTGCTCACAACAAAATCATTTAAGACTTCCAGGACATTCAATACATACATATGTAAATGAAAATCTGTTTTTTCCGTTCATTTCTCTCATCAAACTGTTCTCACAACTTCTCCTCCACTCAATGCTAAAAGTCCTGTTTCCTTGTCCATGAAGTGTTGCCAAAGGAAACATCATTCAGCCAATGTTGACCTAAGTAGGATACTTATTATATTATCCCAATGTGCTTTGAAAATGTGTATTAACATAATTCAAAATAATTATGATCAAAGTTTGCCAGTATTAGATAATACGTTTTTAAATTTATTTATTTATTCACTTTACATACTCCCTCCTTTCCTTCCAGTTCCACCCTGCCTCCCTCTTCCCCCATCCCTCCCTACTCCACAGAAAAGAGAAGCTTCCCCCCTTACCAACCGACCCCACACATCAAATCACATCAATACTATGCTCTTCTAAGGTGTATTCTCTTCTAAGGTAGCCTGGTAAGGCAGCCCTGCTAGGAGGAAGTGATCAAAAAGCAAGAAACAGAATCCATGTCAGAGACAACCCCTACACGGAGACCAAGGTGTCCCCCTTTACTAGGGAACCCACATGAAGCCTGAGATGCCCTTTGGCTACATCTGTATAGGGGTCTAGGTACATGGTTCTTCATTGGTGCTTCAATCTCCAAGCTCCTCTGGGCCCTGGTTAGTTGGCTCTCTTGGTCTTCTTGTGGAGCTCCTATCACCTCCAAGTCCTTCTATCCTTTCTTCTGCTGTTGCACATGGCCGAATATCATTCATTCATACTATCAGCAGTTGGCTCTCTCCATGAGGTGGGTCTCATATTGAGCCAGGCATTGGTTGGATATTCGCTCAGTCTCTGCTTCATCTTTATTGCTGCATATCTTGTAGGCAGGGTACATTTTATTTATTTATTTATTTATTTATTTATTTATTTCAATTTATTCACTTTATATCCCAGCTTTAAAACCCTCCCTCTTCTCCTCTCAGTCCCACCCTCCCTCCTTCTTCTCCCCCTTTGCCCCTCGCTTAGTCCACTGATAGGGGAGGTCCTCCTTCCCTTCCATCTGACCCTAGCCTATCAGGTCTCATCAGGACTGACTGCAAAATCTTCCTCTGGTGCCTGGCAAGGCTGCACCCCCAGGGAGAGGTGATCAAAGAGCCATCCACTGAGTTCATGCCAGAGACAGCCCCTGCTCCCCTTACTAGGCAACCCACTTGAAGACTGAGTCTACTGGGTACATATGACCAAGGGTTTTAGGTCCTCTCCATGCATGGTTCCTTGGGTGAGGTATCAGTCTCTGCAGGTCCCACTGGGCCCAGATTTTTTTGGGCTCTGTTGGTCTCCTTGCAGAGCTCTTGTCCCTTCCAGGTCTTTCCATCTCCCCCTTCTTTCATAAGATTCCCTTCACCTTGCCCAAAATTTGGATATGAGTCTCAGCATCTGCTTCAATTCCCCAATCAGTACAGTCTTTGAGAGGCTCTCTGTGGTAGGCTCCTGTCCTATTCCTTGCCTTCTCTTGCTTCCAATGTATCTCATTTGCCCTTTTGAATGAGGATTGAGCATCTTCCCTAGGGTCCTCCTTGTTGATTAGCTTCTTGTTTAGGAGTATAGATTTTAGTATATTTATCCTATATAATATACAACAAGGACATTTGCTCAAACATGAATCTGGAAACAACCTAGATGTCCCTCAGTAGAAGAATGGATACAGAAAGTGTGGTACATTTACACAATGGAATATTACTCAGCAATTTAAAACAATGAAATCATGAAATTTGCAGGCAAATGATGGGAACTATTAAAGATCCTCCTGAGTTGAGGTAAACCAGAAGCAGAAAACACACATGGTATAGACTCACTTATAAGAGGATATTAGGCAATTTAAGTTTTGAAATAAAGATTTGGTGGGTGGGCTGGTGTTCCCCTCCCTCCATTAGGAGTCCGGTCTGATGGTCTCTTCAGTCTCCATAACTCTGCTACTAGGAGTCTTAAAGGTGTTCACCACCACTACTCGGCTTAGGTTATTACTTTTAAAATATCTATATTAGATGTTTCTCTCAGGATCATGAAAGTCAAAACATGTTTCTTGTTTGCCTTTACATTATATGTGTTGGCTTATTTAAAAGCCTTAGGTAGAGGTACATTGGATTGTTCATTATTAAACAGTATGCGGCTCTTCTGGATAAAATTTATACTGTTATGATGATAGACATTAATATTTAGAATTTACGATAAAAGTACAGTTGAGAGCTTATTCATAGTCAAGAATTCAGTTGATGGTATTTGGTAAGAGGTTAACGAGCTGCAGATGTAACTCAGAGGATAGAATGTCCACCTGATATGCACAACACCTTGGGTTTAATTTTCAGCACTAAATAGTGGCTCAGGTAGATAGTTACAATCCTACAGAGGTGGAAATAGGAAGCTTAGGGTTCAAGGTCATCCTTGGCTATATAGTTGTGGCCAGCCTTTTCTACATGAGACTCTGTCTCAAAAATAACAGATAGTAACAGGCCTGTTCACGAAATCTTTAATGGTCTAACATATTCTGCATAAAAATAACATTTTTCAGAATCAAAGTAGCATACAATTCATTTCCTAACTTCAAAGAATATACAACCTAACCAGAACAGAACTTATCCTTGGAAATTTTTTATTATTAGCAAATTGTCTTGTGGCTAAGGAGTTAAATACATGAATAATTAGATAATTTTTTTTAGGAAACAGAAAAATGTCAGTATAACTGGGACCTTCAGATATGGCTTTGAAACAAAGAGGACAAAGCAGACCTTGAACAGACTAATGAACACAATAAGCAATGAGAGGCACAAAAATAGGATGAACAAAATTGAGAAGATGAGATTGACCATGGCCATATTCACAAAGCCATGAACTAGCAGCGATTGCTGGAGGAGCCAATGAATTTGAGCTGCTAAGAAGTGACCAAATAGTGTAAAAATCAGAATAGCAAGTATTGTGGAAAAAAAAAACCTATAAAATACATGCACTATGCCCATGAATAAGACAAAGCATACCATGTCAAGAGATCACATTTTCATTCCATAATACTTTTAAAAGGAATACATAAACCCAACAGACCCATTATCATTGAGACTTTTGTACTACATAGAGACTTTTGTACTATATGAAGCAAAATCCTGTCCTACATAAGCTACGTAATGCTCCATTGAAATGACCATTAGCAAAGGCAAGCCAAATTTAGCCTCAGCACCGTGTGGCTTTTCTCTCCCTAGTGACTACAAAGAAAACTAATGTCCTCATTTCCAAAGAGAGCTGCTCTAATTAAAGTCTTATTTCAATGACCCTAACCACTATCATCATAGATTATGTTGTCAAGAGAGTAAGAGAGAAAGACTTCCTCTTGGTCAATGAGTCTTATGGAAGATATGAATGAACCACCGTTGTTATTTATTTCACTGCATTTTTTCCAATAACACCAGTGTTCAGCTTATAATTATATGTTGGAAATAATATAATTGCCTGCAAAAACATTTTTAAGCCTGCCTTTTACCCATCTGCAGTTTTCATAACCCTTTTTATTTGCTAGGAAAATATCTTCCCTGACAGGACAAATTCAGAAAAGACAGCAAAAGCTTTATATTTGAGGTAAGAACGCTATTGCTTAACCAATAATTAATTAATAATGGCACCCCAGAGAGAGTCATTGTTCTTTGAAATATCAAAGATTAACATCAGATATAGTTAAATTTATACATGCTATCATAAAAGGAATTCATGAAACATGACTCAGCTATCCATTTAAAAGAGTGTAAATGCTCACTCTCCTGCAAAGCACCACTGTTTGGGGAATAAAGTTAACCACATTTAACAAACCCATGCGGGGCTTGAGGGCATTACCTAAGACTCTGCCAGGTGAACCTATGAGGACGTTTAGGATAAAACTCCTGTGGTTTTCCAACAGGCTTCTTGGGTGATTTCCAGTTACCACTGAATTGCATGACACTGTGTCATACAAAAGACACTAGATGAAAAGCACTCCAGTAAAAAAGTCCCAAGTTGAAGGAAGGAAGGAAGGAAGGAAGGAAGGAAGGAAGGAAGGAAGGAAGGAAGGAAGGAAGGAAGGAAGGAAAGGAACGCTGGGGATCAAATGACAAAATCTGCCACCAGTAAAACCCAGTGCACTTATAAAAGACTGTAGCAATCCCAACTGTACTGAGAACCGAATCATGTATAGAGCTCTTAATTAACTCTAGTATCTAAATAACTTATAAGGTCCATTGTCCAGATTTCTGTGAACTAGGTCATTTTGTGTCCTTAAGTGTCATTGTTGGCTAATGCATTTCTTGGAGAACAACCCAAGCACAGCTCGTAGGAATGGTTCATGTTTGGGATTGCTGTGCCTACAATGGGAAGAATAATCTATGAAGATTTCCACCCACTCAGAAAGTTACCAGTTCATATACTATAAGGGATGACTGATAGATCAACTTCAAGGAAGTAGAGGAAAGGGGGGAAAATTACAAATGTAGTCTATTATCTTTGTTTTCACAGCTGTTTTCTTCTTTTGCCAATGAGGAAGTGAGTCTTACTTAAAACCAATCAGTTTCTTGAAAGTAACCAGACAGAGCTGAGAGAACACAAGAGATTTTCAAGTGTGACTAAACAAATAGTACTGTTAACTCTTAAATAATATATATATAAATACGTATATATAGATATAAAAACAAAAGGTGCACACTAATTTTTTAGAAAAAAAATATTCTTCATCCACATATGTGAAACAAAGAATCCTCAGAACCTACTTAAATGCCAGATGGGCATAGTGGTCCACCTATAATCTAGCATTGGAAGGTAGAGACCAGATCCCTACGACAAGCTGACTAGCGAGACATGCCTTACCTGTGTGGGAGCTCTGAGTTTGATTAAGAGAACCTGCCTCAAAAGAAAAAGGTTGAAGGACTATCAGAGAGGACGCCTGACGTCACCCTAAAGCTTACACATGCACTGGCACACATGAGTACATGCACCTGCATCCGCCCATGCACCCACAAGAAACACTAAAACGGACCAAAAATGCATATGGATTGGTGGTGAGCATATTATCACAACTATTTAAAAAGTAAAGTCGCTTCACTATTTAATATCATCTTATAATTCTCCAAGTCAGCACACAAACCCGTTTACAAGGACGTGGAATGAGTCAGTCAAGGACATGCATTGATATTTAAGATAACAGGTGACAGCCTCCACTCTTGATAACACATGGTTCATTTAGGAAGGCTGTGCACCCAGGGAGAAAATATCATCTGGAAACAGCGCTGTGTCTACCAGTTTTCAGGTGAATATAATAAACAACGATTATTTTTATTTCACCCAGAATATCAATAAAGCCAGTTTTACCCAAACTTACACAGAAAACATATTTCCTCTCTGAGTTACTAACAAGAGATACATGCCACTTTGAAGAATAGGGTATGTATGTTTAGTATCACTTATCTATATGAAATCCATTTGAATCATATGTGGAAATAAAAGCAACTTTTCTTTCTTTCTCTCTCTTAATATTAGGTCATGGAACTAAAGGAGTATTTGAGCTTCTGTCCGGATGGCGGAGAACCAAAGAGAATTTACCCTTCAAAGACAGGGTAGCTGACGCCTATTCTGATGTGATGGTAACCTACACCATGACCAGTTCCCTGTACTTTATCACATTTGGTATGGGTGCCAGCCCTTTCACGAATATAGAGGCAGTGAAGGTCTTCTGTCAGAATATGTGTGTCTCTATTCTATTGAACTACTTCTACATTTTCTCTTTCTTTGGCTCTTGCTTGGTCTTTGCTGGACAACTAGAGCAAAACCGGTACCACAGCATCTTTTGCTGTAAGATCCCTTCTGCGGAATACTTGGACCGCAAGCCTGTGTGGTTCCAGACAGTAATGAGCGATGGGCACCAACAAACCTCCCATCATGAGACAAACCCCTACCAGCACCATTTCATTCAGCACTTCCTCCGAGAACATTACAACGAATGGATTACCAATATCTATGTGAAGCCTTTTGTGGTCATCCTGTATCTCATTTATGCCTCCTTCTCCTTCATGGGGTGCTTGCAGATCAGTGATGGAGCCAGCATCATCAACCTCCTAGCCAGTGACTCCCCGAGTGTTTCCTATGCCATGGTTCAGCAAAAGTATTTCAGCAACTATAGCCCTGTAATAGGATTCTACATCTATGAACCCCTGGAGTACTGGAACAGCAGTGTTCAGGAGGATCTGCAGAGGCTCTGTAGTGGCTTTACAGCAGTGTCCTGGGTAGAACAGTACTATCAGTTTCTGAAAGTCAGCAACATCAGTTCCAATAACAAGACTGACTTCATCAGTGTCCTACAAAGCTCGTTTTTAAAAAAGCCAGAATTCCAACATTTTCGTAATGATATCATTTTCTCCAGGGCAGGGGATGAGAACAACATCATCGCTTCGCGCTTATATCTGGTGGCCAGGACTAGCAGGGACAAGCAGAAGGAAGTCATAGAAGTTCTGGACAAGTTGAGGCCCCTGTCCCTCTCCAAGAGTATCCGCTTCATTGTGTTTAACCCTTCCTTTGTTTTCACAGACCATTACAGTTTGTCGGTCATCGTGCCTGTTCTGATCGCAGGCTTTGGGGTTCTCCTCGTGTTAGTCCTGACTTTCTTCCTGGTGATCCATCCTCTGGGCAACGTCTGGCTGATTCTTAGTGTCACTTCAATTGAGCTGGGCGTTCTGGGCTTAATGACACTGTGGAATGTCGACATGGATTGCATTTCTATCCTGTGCCTTATTTTCACTTTAAATTTTGCCATTGACCACTGTGCGCCACTGCTCTACACATTTGTATTAGCAACTGAGCACACCAGAACACAATGTATAAAAAGCTCCCTGCAAGAGCATGGGACGGCCATTTTGCAAAACATGACTTCTTTTCTTATTGGGTTGGTCCCCCTCCTATTTGTGCCTTCAAACCTGACCTTCACACTGTTCAAATGCTTGCTGCTCACCGGGGGTTGCACGCTTCTGCACTGTTTTGTGATCTTGCCTGTGTTCCTAACCTTTTTTCCTCCTTCCAAAAAGCACCACAAGAAAAAGAAACGTGCCAAACGGAAGGAGAGAGAGGAAATTGAGTGCATAGAAATTCAAGAGAACCCTGATCACGTCACCACAGTCTGAGAGTGGAGACTTTTTTTCTTTGCCAGAGTCGCACAACAATGCAGGGCGAGTAAAGCTCAGACCTCAGCTGCTTGGGCTGGCCAGGGGTAACAAGGCAAGTCAGATCAAGAGTGCATTATTCATGACGCATCCAAGGGTCTGCTTCTTTGGGGGGAAGAGGTAATAAAAGGAGTGACAGTTCTTTTCAATCTTGTTCTCCATGAGAGAGATTTCCAGACATTGATGTTAGAGTCTTTCTGAGGAATAGGTGGATTGAGGTGTTAAGACAGAGGTGGAAAGATCAAAAGAGTCAAAAGAAATGCTTAGAAGAAATGGAGAAGAGAGAATAGGTGGTCTCCAGATAGAGGGAAAGACATAGGAAATGTCTAAATTGCCATGTCACTTTTCATGATTGCTGTTTGAACAGGTCAATCAAAGGAAACCTATGCACATGGGAAGTACATATTTAATCCTGTCTAAACCAAAGGACTGGACCACCCAATCCATTTTGTGTGTACATATAAGTATACATATACATATACTTATATCTGTCTTAGTGTACATTGGTGTTTGGGTGAAAGAAGGTGTCCATTTGCAGATAGGCTGGCCTTTCTCTAGAAAGTCAAATCAGCTTTAGCCAAATATATAAGCTCATTAGGGGTAATACAAAATGTATAGATGGCCACTTAAAATCAACTCACCTGTCTAGACAGCAAGAGTGTTATTCAACTGTATGATAACAAAATAAACAGAAATTTGAATCCATTAAATTCTACATGTCATGTTGTTGGTCATTGAGATCTAACTTTGGGATGACTTCACAAAAACCTCAAAAGGTGTTTGAGTTAATTAGCATGTGAACAATGTTTAAAACTCAAAATAGTTGAGATAGCCCATCATTTTAACATCCCTGTGTATTTGGAAGGCCAGCATGGTTGCTTTTGGATATCTCACCCACCTGCAAATGAGCACTTTAAGCATATTGTTCTTGCATCTATATGTAAGGGTACACGGTGTATGTGTGAAAGAGGAAAAAAAAAGAATGAGATAACATTCCATAGTTAAGTGTTCTTATTTTAGATGGTGAAAATGCACTGCTGCGGCATATAGCGATTCACACAGGAAAAGGGAAAAATCTGGGGAACTTGGAGAGTAAAATGGGCTCTTGCCATTCACCGTCCCAGCATTAAACAGTCCTTGCCAACTCTAACGTGTTCCTTGGAATAAGTCTGGAGCATTAAGTCAGGCCATGATCACTATGTCACCATAGTGTACACCATAGCCTCTATAGCCTCATTTTGTAGCTTCTTGGCGTATCATTGTCTCATTAATTAGAAACTAAGCTCCTATGGCAAGCGTCGCTCTCCACAGGGGCCATACTAACTGTGTGCAATTGCTCCCAGATTCTTTACATTAAAATAATATAAAGTGTTGAGGAAAATGTTTCCATTAAGTTAGTGTTTAAAACTTTGCCCCAGGCAGGTACTCAGTCTGCTGGGTACTTCCATGGAGTAAGTCTGCTATTCATGTTGGAGAAAGTAACTGGAAAAATTCTTTTCCATGCCAAGTAGGAACCTATGTAACAATTTATTTCCAGGTAGAATCAAACAAATGTCCAACAATTACACAATCAGCTAACAAGCTTTTTCCTGAAGAAAGTTGATATTTCGCACCACTTTGGCTTGCATAATTTAACTGTATTAATGATATTCATAGTTATAAAAGGCAAGATACAACTAGAACTCTTAAAAAGTCCCACTCGTGTTACATTTTTTTTTGAAAATGGCAGTGATAGATTAGTGAAGCAAGATCTCTGCTCTTACAAACGATGCAGATTTTAAAATAGACGTCATTTGAAGAAAATTTCAGTTTGTTGAGTGGTGTTTGTTCTATTCTGCCTTACAGTCACTGTGCTTCAGTGTCTCCCTCACTGTGGGTACAATAACGGTAGAACTAAGTAGGGATGGCCGCTCATAGCCACACTTACGTTTTCACACCATCTGTAAAGTCGTGTTACAGCAAATGCCAGCTTTTTATCTCATGAACTTCTGTGCTAGAGAAAAGAGGTTTTTGGACAGTTGATCTCTAGGCCCTGATCTTATGTTTAAAGTTGAATTTTCTGAGCAGCCTTTGGAGTTGGGGAAAAGAATTCTTCTTTCAAAGTTACTCCTTGTTTGTGAAGATTGCAATCATTCACACCTGTTTTTAAAGATGGCCACTAAGAAGTTGAGGAGACTATGTCCCTTTATTTTTGCCCACATTCAGCAATACTCCATTGTTTCAGCTACTTTTTGTTTAAAGTTAACTTATTTGACTTTTATAATTAACATAAATCATTTCAGATGCAAAAAAAAAAAAGATTTGTGAGTTAATTGGCAAGCTTGACAATTGCCAAATGCATGGGAGTACAGCTGCATATTCCACCAAAGCTCCGATGGTTAATCTCTTCCAAAGCACTTGGATGGGGATAGAATTGTTTATGTATTAGGAAATTTCTACATGGATCAAATATGTAGTGCAAAGAGGAAATTCTCATTGTCCAACTGTCTAGAGAGGTGGCATTTTAGAAGCGATTTTATCTTCTCAAGAACACATGATTCTGTCTAAGGAATTGTAGCAATAATTTACTGAAATGAAACTCCATGTTCTAGAAGAGTTAATAGGACACCCAAAATGCCTTGAGTTGGTCTTAGGAAGTAAGTAATGTAAGTCCAGAAGGATCTTGCCAAGCATCACCCAAACGTTCGTACCTCACTGTGAAACAGATGTTTCCAAGAATTTCTTCACTGAGTACCAAGATGCACCCTAAAATATGAGATCATGATGCGCAGGTAACCCTCCAACCCAAGCCTTTTCTGGTTGCTTGTATGCTCCCCTTTTTAGTTTTGTTCAAGTTTTTGCTTTTTTTTTTCCATTTGTGAAGTATCAATGACATTTAAGTTGGGAATTTAAGTACTATCAAACTGAGGACCATTCAAACCCTTGGAGATATCAGTGGGAAATCTTTTAGAATTGTGGAATGTTTTATTTACTGTAATGCATTTGCCCTTAAAATGGGAAATTTTAAAAACTTCTGAACCCCACCCCTTTTCTTATTTAAACTGGACCTTGTCCCTATCATAATGTAAAACAGAAATTATGGTTCACGGTTCACTGTCCTCAAAGAGGAACTCACCTTAATTACAAGACAAAATTCGTCTAAAAGTTCCAGGAGCTAACCTACATCCTGTGTAAGTCTGTTGAAAGAATGTGTACTTACATGTTTTCCTACGGGTTCTTGCAGTGAACGTGGACCTCTTTGAAGGCTGTACATGAGTACCCTACGACAGAGCAGTTCTCACCTAAGTTTGTATCACACGAATATCTTTCTTCCAGTTGATTTCCAATTATTTCCACAGAAATAAATTTACGTGTTTTATCTTGTGCTGTGAAAGTAGGAGGTATGACATACAAAGCTCCTATGATGCTACAATAGCCATTCTTGTATGTCAAACTTGAGTGTCAGTGCTATGTCCAACCTGTAATTATTCATTGCACTTTACCATAACATGATAATCCTGCTAGAGCTGGAGATTAACTATTGCCATTCAGAATTGTGTGTATTTTTATATGGTGACTGTAGATATTGTCATTACAGTCAGATTTTTTTATGACCAAATAGTTATAAATGCATGGCACAACGCATGCATGATTACTAATAGTATATAAATTATTCAAGACACTATTTTCAGGGTTATTGCACACTTTATTAAAATTTTCCTATCATAACTGCCTCCTGAGATTTCAGTTGCAAAAACCTAAAGTCCACAGAAAACTCCATACTAAGGGAAGCCATCAGAAAATTGCCATCTCTATGATTGTCAAACTTTATGATGACTACTGGGAAATCCCTGTGGCTAACTCTTGTCTCTGGACAAAGCACCAGGCAAAATCTGTACTAGCCAGTAACTCAATTTGCTGATGTTCCCTAGGTTTTCAAAGGCAAACCAGAAACTATGGTACCTTAAGAATGGAATTGCGATGCAGTCTTCTAAGACTGGAGAAATCTGTGATTTGCGCACACTTCCCAGAGACAAGTCTATGTTCAACTAGTTTTGTTGCTGTTTGCACAGTGTTCTGCTAATTCTTTCAAAGGTGGCCCTGAAAGTCTTCATTTATATCAAAGGAATTTCAAGATCACTTTCATCTTTCATTCTCTTTAAGAATAGCAGAATTATTTCTCTCTCTCTCTCTTACAAAAAAATAACAAACAGTTATGACAAAATTTTATGGCATCAAGTCATAACATCTACTGCTGAATTAGTATGTCCTTGAATTCTCCCCATCTCAAATCTATATACAAACCTCTGCATCATCTTTGTGGCACAGGCCCTTATGCCAACCCTTTGCAGGAATGATCTGCAGATACGCTGCACAGAAAATAATTACATTTTCTTTTACAGATTTTCCTTTAATATGACTGCATTAATAGGGACCAAAACGAAAGGAGCAACATCTCTGCAGGATGCTCAGTGTACAGGTGCTGCATATGGATGTAGTCCGACTTCCGTTTCTGTATCAGATGATCAGTCTCCATCTATGTCGTGTTGTAGAGAAGGAGGGCAGGAGGCTCTCTGTTCCAAATGTTTTCGAGTTTAGATGACATTTTGAATAAGATTGGAAAATACTGAAAGTCAGACGAGGCTATTTCTAAGAAATCAAGATGTCAGTGTGTGAGTGCAGTGGGAGGAGTGACATCATTGAAGTCCTTTCAGACTAGTCTTTATGTGTTAGAAACTAGCACAGAAAATCAGGTGGTACCTCAAAACAAGAGTTTCTAACTTCTGGAAAACCTATCCATGTGTATACATATTCCACTTGGGTATTGTGCTTTTGCTTGTAAGATTCAGATGCTGAGCCTGTCTCTGCATTTATTAGCATGACCAGATCCATTTTGTGAGTGAAAACAAGAAGCTCAAGGACTCTGGAAAGAAACTTCAAATAAACACTCAGAAAAGCATTCATTTTCAGGACGCTGTAACACACACAATAATTTTGAACATTTTATGTACTTAATGAGGAGCGCTCTCTGTCACTGATATAGAAGCCATTTGCTCTTCTTGTAAAATGAAAAACCATTCAAAGAGAATATATGGAACCAGTATTTGCAGTGTACGTAGCTATTTTATGGACCAGATCTTTAGCTCTTCAATACCCTTAAAGCAGTTATTGAGATAAAATGAGCGTAGACTACACTGGGAACCTCTGTCAGAAAGGTGTGTTAGCACAATGAAATATTTATAAATAAGATCACTGATAACTTTGCACTTTCATAAACCATACTAAGAGAGTCTTTACTATTTCACCCAGTTGAATTTTCCCTAAGAAAGCTCTCTAGGTCACACCAAGTATGAAATCCTAAAAAAATCAAAAGGGAAGTTGAGAACATGGAAGGAGGAATAATTCGCAGGCTCTTGCTTATTCTTGCTCCGTTTCCTGGGCTCCGGTTCTGCAAGGTGGGGCTGGTTATTAGTAGTTCAAAATTGTGTTCCAGTTTGCTGTGTGGCTCACTTGATGCCTGATATGGTTTTCTTCTCCTTTGTTTTTGCAGTTACTAAAGCAACTCCATTATCTCCAGGGATCTTTCAAACCAGTGGAGAAATAAGAGTTTTAAATTTGGGGAGGATTTCATTGAAGAGTTTCCTGGAAAGTTATTAGGAGTGACCAGCATGGGTAAAAGATAAGTGGAGCTTATTACAGTTGTGCCGCTTTCCAGTCCCAAATAGATTTTGGTTGGATTCTTGGTAGAGATTGTTCATGGCACACTATGAGAAGCATTACATTATCTAAATGTGAGAAAGGACTAGAATCTCTCACAGGAAATTGAAATCACTTCTACCACCAGAGTCAGTGGATTTGTAAGTATTTTCAGCCATAGTAAGAGACCTTGAAAAACAAAAGAAAACAAAAAAACAGGCTTCTGTGGTCTTGCAAATCTTACTACAATCTTCAGCATCCGTGTCTGTATGGAATCAGGATATCCAATGTGTTTGTGGAGCTTATAGAGCACATGTTCCCATTAATCACGTATATCCTTTCAGCAATAGACTTCCTTACTCTTCAGTAGAAAATCTGTCACTGTTTGAAAAGGACAGAGATCTCGCTAAGCTACCTCACAGGGATATTTAAAGATAAAATGCCATACAACCTTTGACTAAGTGGTAATATAATGCTATTTATTGCCCTTTCGCTTTGTAAATTTGTACCAAGCTAGTTGTAAAATGAACACCCCTGTAGTTTTATTCACCAATACAGCATCACTCATAAAAATTGTTTAGTTATCTTTTCTTAGATGTCCCAGAGAATGGAAATTATTTCAGAAAGAATATTGCCTGGAGTTAGCTTGAGATGGTGGCTGATTAGAGAGGTGTGGCATTAAATAATCTGCGACGAACCAGTGAAAAGCCCATGTGCCCATCTTCTCAGTGGATGGAAGAGCAGCAATTCATGTCTTTAATTATGTTAAGCAAATACGAAGCAATGAAGATACTAGAATTACAAAGTAAGTTTCCCCCCCTCCCTCCAATGGAAAAGTACTGTTTTCACCTCAGGATTTTGAAACACTGGCTGCTTGAAGCTAGGGAGGAAAAGAACTGCTAAAAGGACCACCGCCCCCTCACCCATCAGCAAAACACAGGCGTGATAGTGGAAAGTAAGCATTTCATTTGCTTTCCTCTCCCAGAAGAAATACCTACCACTTCTCAATACTGACCCAGGAAATGCTAATCTCTACAAGAAAATGAAGAAGAATAACAAGGCATATGAAATGATATGGCTCCAGCCTCCTAACAATACAAATGCCATGGGAAAAAATAGCATTGCCAGTTGATTTTGCCATAAGAATGGCTCTTTAATTAATATTCTTTTTGGTATAGGTTCCTTACATTCTTCTTTTGTGAAAATAGCCTCATTTTTTACTCCCAAGTTCCAATAAAGGATTAAAGACCTCTGTTCCAGAATTCTCCACATAGAGCTCTTCCCCTAAAGCAACCTTATCCACAGAAGCATACAAAGAAAAAAAAAAAAAAACAACAAAAACAATCTGATACTTGAAAGTATAACCTAAGTTGTATTTCAGTGTCAGAATGTCTTCTCCCAAATAACAGACTGCCCCAATACTCACCTTAGATCTTACTGAACTTCAAATATTCTAAACATATTCACCTTAGATATTACTAAGATGTCTTTTAAGCACCATTTCCATGCTTTTGATTTTTCAAAATTTGGTGTATGGTCAAATTTGTATGCATTTCCATTCTCAGTAAAAAAGTAAAATTTGAAAATGAGGTATTTGACAAAAAAGCAAGTATCATTACCACAATTACTTGGCTCTATCTGGCTAACAATGAATAAAAATGGGGGATATAGACAAACAGGTGTGGGCTTATAGGAAATATTATGAGAAACCTTAACCCCCTCGTTGGAACATCCTGCATCAGTTCTAGAACTAGCAGTGGTGGTGTCCTAGGTCTGAGTAGGTTCAAGAGACCATTGCCCCCAGGGGCGAGACGTGCTCCATGCCAATTGACTAACTCCATGTTTTCCTCCACTTTTGAAAGTCATTTAAGGTTCTTAAATTATTTTTTCCCTTTTTTTTTAAATTTTTCATCAATTACACTTTATTCATTCTGCATCCCCCCATAAGCCCCTCCCTCCTCCCCTCCCAATCCCACCCTCCCTCCTCCCTCTGCTTGCATGCCACTCCCCAAGTCCACTAATAGGGGAGGTTCTCCTCTCCTTTCTGATCTTAGTCTGTCAGTTCACATCAAAAGTGGCTGCATTGTCCTCTACTATGGCCTGGTAAGGCTGCTCCCCCCCAGAGGGAGGTGATCAAAGAGCAGGCCAATCAGATTATGTCAGAGGCAGTCCCTCTTCACATTACTATGTAATCCAATTGGACTCTGAACTGCCCTGGGCTACATCTGTGCAGGGGTTCTGGGTTAGCTCCAAGAATAGTCCTTGGTTGGAGTATGAGTCTCTGGGAAGTTCCCTGTGTTCAAATTTTCTTGTTCTGTTGCTCTCCTTGTGGAGACCCTGTCCTCTCCAGCTCTTACTATTTCCCAGTTCTTACATAAAATTCCATTCACTCTGCCCAACATTTGCCCATCAGGCTCTGTCCTTGGTTTGCCTGTGGTATATATGCAAGATTAGAGTCTCACAACAGTGTGATGCAGCCATGATCATTCAGGCCTTTACAGCCATTGAAGCAGGACATTCTCCCCAAGCATGGTTGGATACCATAAAAAGCTAAAATGTTACGCTCAGGATGCGAGGCTAAGCACTGCACTCAGGGTCAGCCGCTTTGGACCCAGAGAAGAGCATGTCTGATTGCATGTGGGTTGATGCCCCAGGTCCCACCTCTGAGAAAAAGGTATCAGACGGGTCTGATGCTCTTTGGGTGGATGACACCTAAATGAACATCGGTACAAAGTCCCAATTTATTTCTAATATCAGAGATCAGACCTCTACTCTTGCCTGATGCGTCTAAAACAAAAAGGGGGAACTGTAGAGAGCTGCGGAATGCTATGCCTTAAAGATGGAGCTGGTTTCTGCCTTCCACCTTCCCGATGGTGAGTGCTCTCTGTCACGAACAATTCCACATTTGGCTAAGGCTGAGGATCTGGCTTGCTTCCATGTATGTGGACCTATCTGCACTGCCCACGTGGCACGCCTGGGTTGGCTACCCAGAGGATACTTAAGCTGTGGGCTGGCTTTCCCCAGGGTCCGAGGATTGTTCAAGGTTCCTGAATAAACTGAATTGAAAAAAAAAAAAAAGAAAATGAGGTATTTGTAACTACCACAGGAATAAATAAATTTGATTCTCCTAATTGAATGGATCTCATACCTCAATGGATAGAAACTGTACTCTATTTTATTATTATTATCAAGTTTGGATGTACAACTATGTAATCATTTTAGTGAAATTTTTCAGGATCATATGACTTAAACCTATGTCTGAGGCCTAAAGATAAAAGTCCTAAAGAAAATAATGATGAAATCTTTACTATTTATGCAAAATTTTATGCTTACTTTAATTATAGCATGACTAAACAAGGATCTATGAAGTTACTATTTTCATGTTTGTCTTCAACAACAACAACAAAAAAAAAAACTATTTCCCTTGTATGAAGCAAGAGCAGTTGGAACATTTTAAAAGTCATAGATTATACAAGATGCTTTTACTATGAAATTCCTAGAGTTAATTGCTTGCGCATGACAAGTTGTTTTGTGGGTTTTTTTATCACACCAAATGCTATAAAAGTCAAGTCATTTCTAGACTGACTGCATTGTCCTTCAGTTCTTATTGCTAATATTAAGTGACATAATACCCAGCTTCCTCATCTAACCTCAGAGAGTCTTTTCAACTTCCTGTGTTTTAGTGAAAGGTGTTAAATTTCCCAAAAATAACTCCTCTTGACTTCACAGTATGGTACAACATACCATGTACTTGAAATGAACACATATGTATGTGGAGAGATTATTATGTTGTTTTGGTTTTGGAGGCAGAGTTTCGTTGTGTAGCCCTGACTGGCCTTGAGGTCACAGATATCCCCCGCCTCTATTTCCAGGGTAAAGGAATTACCATACCCAGCCAGGGTTTTATATCCTTTATCTTAGAGATTTGTTTTGTTTGCTATTTTTACTTGCTTGTTTATATAATTTGAGATGGGGTCCTTCTATTTGGCCCCACATGGCCTGGAGCTCAGTGTGAATCCAGGGCCCCACCTGGAATTCATAACTCCCCTGCCTCCACCCCTTGTCTCCTTCCCAAATTCTGGGATTACAGGTGTGCAACACTAATCTTGTTTGTTTAAACTTTTAAAAATATTATTTATTAGAAAAATAATACTGTGTTGTACATCAGCTAGCCCTACAAAGTTAAGATAATTCACTATCCAAGGCAAATTAATGTCTTGGCAGTCCTACAAGAGATTTTTATGAAACCTTGAGTCCATAAATATCTCTACAACATGTAAATTGGGAATCTATTACCAAAATGGTCTCAATCATTTTACTAATTTCAAATATGAAGTAATGTGTAGTTGGCTCAAATAAATTCTACCCAAAATTTATTGCGTTATTTGGGCCAATTCTCTCTGATGTGTATTGCATTGTAATGAATCCCTGTGGCAACAGAAAGTCTAAAAATACTTGAATTCATCATTTTTCTCACCACCTGAGAACACTAACAATAACTAAGACAGTGGATGTGGCATGCAGGCTTATAAAACAAGGCCCACTCTACCTCATAGGATTCAGCTCCACATCTGGGTGAAACTATAGGTTGTCAGCAATCATGCCTAAGTCATTCAAATCAAGACTTGAGATTTTGAGTTTCCAAGTCTGTTGGGTTTCCATGATTCACATGGCCTCAGCACTATGAGGAATCCATAGCTAGCCCATACTCACAAGATTAAAATATACCAATCGTGAAGTTATACTGAAACAAATTAAGAGCACACAGCCCATATCAAAGGCTCTCATTGTTGAGCTTTTGTCTTCAATAGCAGCATTTTCTTAATTAGAGCCATGGGCCTTGGAATGTCTCACTTTGCACAATTTCTCACATTTTATAAAAACACAGGACACTCTTGTTTCTTTGATGGAGATGTTTTAATTTATTCATTAGCTGTTTTCCCATCTGTATTTAATATTTTAATTGTTAATCAACTTTCTTTTTTGGGGGGGTAAAATCACTCTTTCTTGTAACAACTAAGCCATATTTCCTTTGGCTAAGAATAAGTATGTCTAACAAGAGGTGAAGTCAGAATTTAGCCAAATATAAGAGAAATTCTGCTCATTGCTACTTTTTGTGTATCAAGAAGAAATTGCCCACATGTTTTAGTCTTAGAAGCTGTCACAACACAGGACATTCTTCTTAGAGAACGTTCAATAATTATATATAATTATATATTCAATGACAAATTTTTTAAAAGAAAAGGAATCCTGTAGCTTCTCACTTGTGACCTAATGTGAAAAGTGATTTTTTTTTTTAGCAAGATCAACCTATGGAGAACTATATTTAGAATATATTTTTATTTCTTGTTTTCTGGAATGGTCTATCTTATAGCCAATTATACAGAAATAAGGCTTCACATAAAAGACCCAATTTTGATTGTTCAGATTGTCATTTCTGGTAAGTTGAAATGGTGCCTTCTAGAGCTTTACAGGGATAGTTAAATATACTTTTTAAAAGATCACATCACTGCAAAAATTTAAAGAAGCACAAAGGTTTTTAATATCTGGAAAAATATTTGGATTGGTACCTGCTTGCTAGTGTACTTTGGCAGTTTTGGAAACAAAAAGATTGGAAGGTATCAGAAAGATCTTGACATATATAAATCTCTAAGAGATTTCAAGCTGCTATTTTCTCCTCCTGGCTTGGATCTTAATCATTTGCTCTCCTCATGACTTGAATCTTGTTCATTTACACAACAAGTATTAGAGATACCTGCATTGGTATCTGAAAAAAAAAAAAAAACTCAGAAAGATACCAAAATCATATCTCCCTACTGGGAGGTTACAGGAAATTCCCTTCCGTAATATGTAAGGGCAGTGAGGAAGGGCTCACGAAGCTCTACATTGAGTATGAGTCTGACATGTGGAGCCAGAAGGGGGAGAACACAGAGTGCCCAGGCATGGGGAATGAAAACACGTGGTCCTGGATGCGGCCCCACTTCATAGGGCGGGTACGGGTGCAGTGGAGTGTAGTGGAAAGCAGGAGTCTATTGTGAGGATGTGTGATTGCCCGGATTTAAGGAGACCATTTGGAATGAGAAGTGTGTTCACGAAGGAAAATATTTTTTTTTAATTTTAAATTGTTTTTATTTTTTATTCTTTTATTGTCTCTATTTTGTTTTGCTTTTTCTCTTTTTTCATCAACATCATCATCATTGTTTTATTATTAATATTTATTGCAATGTATTCACTTTGTATCCTGGCTGTAGCCCCTCCCTCATCTCCTCTGGGTCCCACCCTCCCTCCTTCTTTCCCCCACCTCATATCCCTCCCCTAGTCCACTGATAGGGGAGGTCTTCCTAACTCTTTCTGAAAGACATTTCTCAGCTTGAAGTTAGGTTCTTACATAATTTAAACACAGTCGTCTTCATTTCTATGTTTCTGTATTTGGTGTGAAAGTCAGGAACTCCAAACCTCATTGACCTCACATCCTTTTACATTTCCGTCACCAAGTATTCGGTGGTGGTAAGTGCTGGTTTATGGCAGCTATCTGGTCATATCATATATATCAGGTCGCCTTCAAAGTGCGGCCCAGAGAAAGAGACCTGGGTAAGCTGGGTCCCATATCCTCCAAGAAAAGCAAATCAAACATTACACACAAATTAATAATCTAATAGAGTAGGGATAATAATCTTTAGACTACAGGCTGTTTCAGGAAATGGTACACTGTGGCCAGCACTGTGTTTCTGTGGTACAATGAGTCATTTTTTTTTCATCAGGAACCTGTACAAAGAAATCCAAATGCAGACTACACGTCATGAGAAATCACTGCACAATTTACCCCTTCACCTGCATGTCCTCCTTTTAAATGTGAAATTTGAGACAATGCATTGGTCTAAATGCTTCAAATCACATTCATAATTTTATTGCATGTATTTATTTATTCGGTACATGGCACCATACTCATGTCGTCACCCACATGTGGAGGCTAGGGGTTTTAGGAGTATGTTCTCTCCTGTCGTCATGTGCATGCTGGGAACTGACTGAGCTCAGGTCATAGAGCTCGGTTACAAACACTTAGCTGCTGAACCATCCCACCGACCCTCAACCATTTTTTTAAATAACTTGCATATGATTCACTTCTAATTCTTCTGAAAATCATGGTGAAATAAAATATATATACATAATCTTTAAGTTTAGAAATGACCCATTTGAATATTAACAACCTCCTTTTTATAGCTGAGGAGTATTGGCCATAATGATTGGTATCCCAAATAGAAAAGCAACCCAAATTATTTTTTGTTACTATAATAAAGGAAGCTATGAGGAGGACTTTTAACCTTTATATCTGAAATAAGCGTTTGCCAATAATGTCAGTTAGAGTTATCGCTAAGGCTGCAGCTGGCATGGAGAGGCTATCTTTCAGAAAAATTTAAAAGGCCCTTAGTTCACAGAACTGGGATAGACACTAAAGCCACCAACCAAGTAGCCTGAGGAAATGGAAGTCAACAAATATACTCCAAGGGATAATTTGAACGATGTCTGAATTAACACAGCCAGTGATTTTCTGAGTCTGGTGGTAACCAGTATGACCTAGGGAAATTGTTCAAAGTCCTTAGTGCCCTGAACGAATACCAGATCAATGAAGTCAGCAGCCCCTGTAGAGATTCAGTCTTTTGGTAAATGCCCTAGTGATTCCAATATGTAGCTTAATTCCAAAACTAGTGACTAAGACCACAGATTAAAGACATCAATGCAATGAACACTTACAGAGTGATTACACTAAGCAAAGAAATTAAGGTCACAAACTAAGTATGATGATATGTATCTATAAAATCCCAGTATTAAGATGCTGAGGCAGATTCCTCAAAGCCCTTCTTGGTGACGTTACCAGACCCTGTTACAAAAAAATTAACACAGGAAAAAAAATGAGTGGTATCCATTGTTATAATACAAGTCAAATATTTAAATCCCAAAGGTAAAGAGATGATTTCTTGTAGAGGCAAATCCAGTGAGAGTACATTGTTATCATCATTACCATCCAGCCTGGGCATCCCATGTGACAAGACACCAACAAAGTCATGTGAGTGAAGGGCAGGCTGGATCTATGAATCCAGTTTAGCACTAGGGTTTGTTAGCAGAAGGATTGAAACATGGTGTGAGAACCTGTAAACATAAGGCCAAAAGAATTACATTTTATTCTGTGGACTCTAGGATTACTTATCAATATTATTATTGTCAGAGTCAAGATGTAGCCTGAGTGAGTGATAAAAGACCTGGACCCAAGGGCATAAGCTAGTAGAATATTGTAGTCACCAGTGGGAAAATGTAATAATAATGATGATAATAATGATAATAATAGCCAGAAATAATGATGTGGCACTGAAGAATGGAAGGAGAATAAAAAGGAAAACAAAAATGAATGCAGTGTTGTGATGTAAAGAAAAGGCATCTAACAATAATATAACATAGACATCCAAGATTTGTTTTTAGTGTCTAAGGCACCAGAATATGGTGTCACACAATTAAAGATTAGCCTATGTGCTAATTTAAATAAATGTAGCATCTTAAATTTTATTTTCAGATCTGTGCATTTGGCAATGTACTATAGGAGCCAATCATTCATACTTTGCATAATGTTCTCACTACACTATTCTAATTTTATTTTAATAATCATATTTCTGTGGTTTTTGGCCTGCAAAGTACCTTGTTTTTATTTATAGAGCGACTGAAATAAAATATTGGAAAATCACTTCATATTAACATAAAGATCAATTTGATCTTTTTACATATTTACCCCAAAGGAAAACTATTTAATTATCAATTTTTTAGCTAAAGTAAATACAAGATAAGTCAAAGAAGAAGGAAGAAAATATTAGAATGATAAGTAGGTACATTCTTCTAGGCATGCCTTGCAGCTAAAAATCTTTTCACCACCCAGATTAATCTACAGTGTTCACAATTGTAATGTTTCTGTTAACTTAATAAGCAAATGGTACTTAAAACTTCTTTGTGTTTCAGGGAGTTTAACATTGCAGGCGGTTTATGCTTAGAAATAACACCATCAGCCCTCTCATAACCAAGGATGTGGCCATTGATGACCTCCTCTGGAAGGTTTGTGGAATGCGTATGTCACTATTACATCAAACATACAGTGTCGTTTGTAACTATCAGCGCTGGTTAATGCCGGATACGTGGACAAGAAGTTGTTTCCACAACGTATCCCTACACAACGCACTTACACACTTCAAAGGCTGCCTCTCTTTAGCGCAGCTCTTTCCCTGCCAATGCTGGAAAGGTCAAACTTACAAGCACACACTTTTCAACATAGCACTTAAATATGTTTATTCACTCCGTGTGCTCTCAGAGAAGAAGTGGAATCGGTGATGGTGTGTGCAGGTGGCAGCTTAAGAACACAAAAACTAAGATTTGCTGGCATGGTGCTGCACAGTGTGGTGGCTGTGGGTTGAGTCACAGTTTCCCCCCTGGATGCAAAACCTACATAATTGTCCATCAACTCAATTGCTCGCCCAGCCTTTAGTTTAATAAAAATTAATTAATTAATTAATTAATTAATTAAACACCATTCATGCGCCAGGGTCAGAGGAGGCATGAAGAGAGGAGATCAGCCAAATGCCCATCAAAGATTTTAGGGTAGTAAGAAAGTGGGCAGGATAAATGACTACAGCTATGAGAACGCAAGTGACTTTACCATGGTGACTCTCCAGCTTGAACACACACCAGAACTGCCTGGCCATCTACTTAGACCCAATCCAATTGTTGCCCCTCACCATCTGGCTTCAGAGTAGGTCTGGGATAAAGTCAGAAATTTTCATGTCTAACAAGCTCTAATGGATGCTGATGTGTCACAGATACAGAAGTTTGTAAAGAGCGGTAGGTTAACCGCAAAAAAAAGAAAAAAAATCTTGTCGCTAAACCTGAAAGACTTCAGGGCCTAAGTGCTCAGTGGTCTAAGGCATTCTAGGCTGAAGAAAAGGAGTCCATTCACTTGAGCTTGATGATGAGAGTCGTCTGGGACTGAAAAATCTGCCTTTGTAACAAATCGGCCAAGAAGGTCTTCTCTTATTATGAATTAAAAAAAAAAAAAAAAAAAAAAAACATTGCTTTGAACTAGGCCTAAAGTATGAAAGGTGATCATTTTAAGAAAGGCTTGGTATAAAGGGCTTAACTAGAATGTGTAAAGTGTCAGATAAAGTGCAGGCTTGATTTAAACCTGGAATTAGATAATAGTGGATACTCTCGATACGGTAGATCCCACACAAGGCTGTTTGTTGCTTATATGAAATTCATGTTTAGCAATGAGTCACATTTCAATTTGCTAACTCTTAACAACTCTAACATGTTAGGTGTGTGTCAGATGAGCAGTAGGACCAGAAAGAATGAAGAAGAAAGAATATTATTAGGCTAAGTAAATAAAATGTTATTTTTTTATGTGGGATGGAGGAAACTGAGCACACAGTAGCTTCAGTGTAAAGGTCTTTTGTTTGCATAAACCTTTTTAAGGTGCTAAAGTGTCTATGGCAATGTTAATGAATCTGGGAATGGTCAGACATTCTTGTGTTATTTTTCATACAAAGAAACCAACCACCTCTCAATTCAGTAGAGCTGACAGTCAATGTTAATTGCATACTCCAGACATCTACACTAGTCTTCAAAACAAAAATTCAGTCTTTACTTGTGTATGGAACACTAAATATAAAATAAAACATACAAAATATATTAATAAAACTAAGGGAGAATGCAAAGTACAATAAACCCTAGAACGTTTGAAAATCTTTCTGTTCCTGCTTGATCATGAACTGCTACCAAAAGCTTAAATGGCCTCAGTGCTGAAAAAAGGGGGTCTGCTTTGAAGTGTCGTAGCACCATGCCATAAATTATTCCATTTCTTCAATATATTTGACCACAGAGCATCTTAACAGACTAGTGTTTGTGCATGTGGTAAACACTGAGTCCTGCCTTTTTTGGAAAGCTTGGTTTTGTTGCTAGAGTACTGATAAGTATATATTAGAAATCCAAAGGAGCAGGTGGTCTCAGGCCAGTGCAAAAGTCATTTGTTTCTTAAATAACAACACTGCTTTCTAGATCTCACCCTGCAGAAGAATAGACTGCTTAAGAGGAAATGGCTCATAGGCTTGAGTAATCAGAATTAGAGTCCAGGCTTCAACAAAGGCAACTCAGGTCTGACTTGCCCTTTCTTCTACTACAAGTTCAAAGACGAAGAAAGTAAATAAATAGCATCCAAGGTGGGCAAGACCAAATAGGGTAAAGTGTGAACAAAAATTACCAAGTGGCCAAAGATAGGAATGAATATTTTCATATTTCTGAGAAGCATTACATCATGGTTGGGAAGGCTTTGTCTCATCACCCTTGAAGTCAGTTATCCCTTTCAGAACTCTAACAAAGAGAAAGAGATAATTGCCCAAAAGAGAGACTTGTGTGCGTTGATGCTGGTTGTGACCAGTACAAGGGCATTTTAAACTTTCTCACGAAAGCAGTGCTTGGAATTTTTAGTTCTGAGATCTCCAAAGGTCAATGTGGACATACCAAAAACAACAAGGAATGGTTACAGGGAATGTCAGAGATCCCCTGCAAGAGTTCTGGTAGTATTGTGTTCATTTGCTATTCATGCCAAATACAGCCCTTGATTGTTTTTAGCACCAGGAGGTCACAGCCAAGTTTAAGAAACAGAAAAACTATTAATTGGGGAAAAAAATGTTCCATCAGTTGGAAATGTATGTGGGAAATCACCTAAGATAAATAAAAGGAAAATGCCAGTTAGTTCCTGCATCATTATCTGAATCATGCATTCAAAAAAAAAAAAAAAAACCTACCTGTTAAGTATATGGAATGTGCTAAAAGTATCCCAGACTCTGCGTGGTAGACAAAACAATATTTCGATTGCTCAGAGGACTAAATTAATGTCTTAGAAGAAGGCACAATAGCAAACCATTTGCTTTAACTAAAATGAAACATTTCAAAGAACAAGAGCCATCATATACCTTCTGTTAACCTAACTTAAAACTCACACAAAATTCCCAGTTAATATTTGTTTGCTATAATACACAAAAAGTATTCCTTTTTCTGTTTGTTAAAAGCAAGTGTGAATAAGGGCTGGGTGTATTCGAACAAGATGTTGAGGTTAAAAGCAGGGATACCCTACCAATCAATTGGTATATTCACAATGCAAAAATAAATAAAATTAATGGCACAAATCCATGTGTTTATGCTAAGATAAATCAGTTAATATGAACACAAAAAGGCTTTTTTATTGCAATTTACCCCCCAAAAAATATATAAACAAATGAATAGTCTGGCAAGACTTGAGACCCAAATAAGGAAATAAACAGAAATATTATTATTGTGTCGCAGTAAAACTTCACAGAATGTAAAATGTTGCCACTTCTGAGAAGCATGGAAGACTGAGGAAGGATGGCTTAAAGAAAAGAATATATAACTATTTTAAGAAAGCAGAACTCATACAGGGATAGAACAGGCTATGCGAATGGTTTTTAACTTGGGGTTCGTCTAATCTGGAATTTGCCACTGGAGGCATTATGAGATTTCACACTGTAGAAAGAGGCTGATGGGTGTCCATAGAGGTGAGGAGTGGAGAGACACCAAGTGGCTTGATTTTTCTCTCCACTCAGTTTCACCATGGAAAACAGAAACTCTGTACTTTGGTGGACTATGCTTTCCTAAAGAACTGATAAAGATGGACGTAAAGCTAATTCAAGTCTAATAATCCTAAAATTTTGCCCCTGAAAAAAAAAAGCTAAATTTTGTGGACACATTTTTAATCACCACTGTTTATCTGTAGTATAATTACTTGGATACAACTCAAGTAAGTGGTATGGATTAACTAGTAGGTACCTAACCCTGTCATTTCTCTGTCTGGTTATATATATATATATAACTTGTGTTTCACTAATAGCCCCTGACCTATGCAGTAACCAACGATATGCTGGGAAACTGAAAGAAAATATGAGTTTAGAAAAGAAAAGATCAGAAATTAAGGAAAATATTGAGAAGCTGAGTAGAAATACTCATAAAAGAAGGAAATTGCAGAAACAATAATTCCATTTTCCTCATGGTAGGATGAAAAAGTCTGCAAACACAGAGCCAAAAAAATCTCTAAATTAGGACAAGCAATGACATTAGTCATGAAACAGTATCTGATGACAATGTGTCTTGTTTATTGATTTCCAAGTTAGTGTATTTTTTTCCATGTCTAAAGTACTCAAAAAAAATCCTCAATTATTTTCAACTGAATTTTTTTATTTCTCCTTGCATGTGTATCATATGACTGTGCTAAGCTTGTAGCAAGGCTTTGGAGGTGGGGAGGAGTATACTAGGATGTGGTCTCCACCACCAAGTTGTCTGTGAACTATTGGAAAATTCTCACAGAGGTACGGGTCACTAGCAATAAAACACAAAAGGTGATTCATGCTAATTTGCATACTCGAGGACTATAAACTCTGACTAGATTATTGTCTTGTAAAGGAAGTGCACTTCGGGTGCCATGAAGAAGGTTTTGATCCACCCCACACGCTGCAGACAAACTCTGAGTGAAGACTTACACGAAAGAGGAGAGACACTGTCCAATCTGCCTTCTGCTTCCTGCCTTGCTTCTTTTCAGATTCTCTGGAGTATCAGCTAAATGCCCCTTAGAGAGGCTCTGCTTCCAGAGTTCTGGAATGCAGGCGTAGTCACCCTAACAAAGAATTTGAAAGTTTCCTTGCCTGTGAGTTCCTTCCTGGTAATATTAGCTTATAGGCAAGCATTCCTTAAATATTTATCAGTAGCATAAATATTAACAAAAGCCATTGTCTCTTTGGCAGCACAGTGATTCCGTTCACATCCTAGCTTGTCAATGGGAAGAAAAAGAAATACACTTGAAGCAGGGAAAAAATAGCTTGCATCCACAAGAGTAAAAATGTGGGTAATTGCTATCCTCATTCACAAGGAAGTAAAAGATTCCACTCTAAGCCATTTTCTTCTGGAATTTTTTGGAATGTGCACACAAGAACACAGAGCCAACCTAGCATATGCCTGAGTAAAATGCATCCTCAGTGCTTGGGGCATTATCTTCTTCCCTCTAAATTAATAATTTATTGCTATTGTACCTGCTGTTTCGAAGTGCACAGTAATGATTTATTATTCTTTAAAACAGATGCTCATAACTAAAACACAGGTTCTATATGATCATTGACTAGTCTCTAATGGCTGGAAGAATTAAGGTGAAAATGGGTGGTTTAAATCCTCAGATGTAAGAATGAAAAATGTTTTCTATACAAAATGTACTGATTTTGTTTTTTTTTCCTCTCAGAGAGAAATTTCTCTTCTTATAAGTTTTCTCTCATGTGAAACCTGTTTCATTTCCCTTAGTAAATTTATTGTTAAAGTCCACCCAGAGGAATTCTGTCTTAGTGAATAGGGTAGCCTTGTTGTTCACTCAAGTTCTTAGAGCTTTCTTTGTTCTATGTCTTAGTTACTTGAGTCTCTCCAAATAAACAAATGTGTATTTTGATGAAGCAGCACTGAATTATTGTTTTAAAATGAATTATTACTTATACACAGTTTTTAGCATGTGAGAAGACCTGTGAATCAATGATTATAGGTAACACTGTCTTGCGATAAGTGATAACATTTATTTCTACTGTTTTTGTTTCTGCCTTGCTGTCCACTGAAATCGCTCTTTACCATTTTACCTGCTTGAATTTTGAAGCCAAGATGATCTTAATTCATCTGATTTTTTTTTTCTATCAAACACATTGTCTGTCCTACATAAGGGATTAGCTTGTGGAGAGAGGTGAATATGACAGGCTACAATCATTTTCTTCTTGCATCTGCCTCTGCGTCTGAAATTGGGGTGTCTGTCGCCCAACCAAGTTTGTTTCTACCTGAGAGCCTTCCCTCTCCTGTATCCATGGGGTTTTCATTCTGGGATCTTCATTGCTGTATTCATTCCAGTCAACAGCTTCTAGGGAACGTACAGGAGACTCGGTGGACAGTGCTCAACTAAATATACCCGGAAATGAGCTAGCTCTGAAATCCTTCTGCTTACAAACAAAACCAACTGAGATGCTTTGATGAATGTTTTTGATGGATTTGGGTCTGAGACATGAGACTGTGGTCTCCTTAAAATGTGTTTCCGTTGTTCTTCAAGGTACCAATACCAAGCATACATCATTACCGGTTGCTGAAAAACTATTATAAATGAAATAAACTTTAGTGGTTTGTAAAGAATGCTTAGTGGCATATATTACTGTGTTTAATATCTCCATGTTCAGTGTAGAGCCATCGTCATTGTGCTATTTGCTTCACAACTTTGTCATTGCTGCCTCCCAGATGAACGTAAGGAATTATTAACACATTTAACACTAGGAAACACTATGCGTTAAGGTGGTGTGAAAGTAGGCCAGCCTTGCAAGGCAATATTGAAATACATTAGAATGCAATAAAGAAATGTAGATATTACAGGTGACTACTTCATGCTACCCAGATCCTCATTTATTAATGGGATACACAAGCTACTCTTGCGTCTTGCCATGGTCAGACAGTATGATGCCAACTCCACCCAGGACAGAAGTTTTGAGAGGCAAGGTATTCTAAAATACTGTGGTGATCTGCTAGACGGCATTAAAACTCTATATAGTGAATGCCTATCTATTCTTACTAGCCTAGAGAGAAAAATAAAATACAATTTCCTTGTTTTTCTGCTGGCCCAAGATTCTTTTCATAGGCAGTACAGCACACCAGCACACAGCACCCCCCGGTACAGATCTGTTGAGAGAAAAGAAAATGGGGTCCTTCTGAATCTTCAAAAGAAACAGTGACAATAAGTAAAATTTTTAAGGTGGAGCACACTGTGTGAGCTATACCTAGGTTGTCTCTAAAAGATAATTTTGGCCAAAACTTAAAAGACTCCCGTTTCTCTACGCAGTCTCGATCATAACCTTTGCTTCAGCTATGGCAGCTTGGATTCATTACCACTTCGTGGTAGCACTATTTAAATGTGAATATTCCTGATATGAAAAGCTATTGTAAGTACATACAGATTTATATAAAGGTTGATGACTATAATGCTTTTTTATACTAGAAAACCCACATGAAAAGAAAATCAATCTGATGAATGCTGTTAATTATTTTAACTTTTATATTAGGTATAAAATGTTCATACAAATATTCTCTCTATAACTTAACCAAGATTTATCAGCTTGTATAATTTTTATAATCGGAAGTGTCTGATTTTCTAATTAAAGTTTTGTCAAAGAAAATGAACCGTGTGGTCCTTTCTTTCTGAGGAAACGTTATTAAAGCATCAAGAATGACTTCTAGGTTTTCCCTCCTCCTGCATGCGGTTTGTGGGGGAGACTGCATGCAGCCGACACACCTGGATCGGAGGGGTTGTTAAATCCCACTGCTATGAAAACACATCTCACTATTATTACAACACACTCAAACCAGAACCTCCATGTAGTTAAAAGCTGATTAGAAAAAAGATATAAACATGTTTACTTAAAAGTTACTCTTCTTATCCACTCCCTAACGGCAAAATGCTAACACTATATCCCAAACCTTTACCAGCTTTCCTCCAAACAACTGTTGGAAACTTCTGCATCTAGGGAACCTTTGTTATTCCAGTCCATATCCTAGAGGCGAAAATGTCCATACAGCACCCATGTGTCCAGGTAGATTAGTTACTTGTCATCTTGCAAGGATGAAGTCTTTGATGACAGCAACCTAAGAAAGGAAAGGTTTGTTTCTGCTCAGAGACAAACTGGAAGGCACAGTCAGTCCCTCGTGGCTGTGAAGCTGGTGGGAGGAGCTTGAGGCAGATGGTCACACTGTGTGGGCTTGTCAAGAGATGGAGAGCGGTGAATTCTGCTCAACTCCCTTTAGTCTTTTTCCTTTAGTCCAGGACCGCAAGAATGCTGACACATATAGAGACATCTTTCCACCTCCCTTAACCCAGTCCAGATATTGTATCCCAGATGTGCCCAGAGATGTGACTTTTTTAAAAATCCATGGTGATTTTAAAGCCTATCAAGTTGTTACCCAAGATCAAGCATCACACCTAGGAAATAAGTTAAAAATAAGAACTGAATAATGTGCGTTATCATGGCCACTGCTGAGTCCCTTATGAAATCCTTAATAAAGAAAATACGATGAGAGTTTTCTTCTCCAAAGAATCTGCCTTGCCAATATGCTAGGGACAAGTTGTTCGAGAAAAATGGGGAGAATCACAAGCAAAACAAAAAGAATCCTCCAAAACATGAAGTTTAACCTCATGCATCATTGTAATTTCATTCCCTTGATCTTGAAGGTTTACCTGTTTCCCACTACCTTCCTACCCAAGTATTCAACTTGGGCCTTTGTTGATGTAAAAAAAAATAGCAGGACCAAAAGCAATGTGAGGAAGAAAGACAGGCTGGCTTAAAGGTTATGGTCATTACCTAAGGAAATCAGGGCAGAAGTTCAAGGCAGAAACCTGGAGACTGGAACTAGAGCGGAAACCATAGAAGAATGCTGCTCGTTGATTTCCTTTCCCCTGGCTTGCTCAGCCTGATTTCTTATTTAACCCATACTGTAGGTGTGTCATCACCTGCACTGTGCTGGGCCCTCCCACATCAGTCGTCAGTCAAAAAAAAAAAAAAATGCCCTGCAAACTTACTACAGTCCAACTTACTACAGTCAACTGAGGCTCCTTCCTCTCAGGTGACTCCAGTTTGCATCAAGTTGGCGAACAACCAGCTCACCAGGCCTCTGGAAAACTTGATAAGCACTTTCAGTTGATAGTGAGGAGTGTCCGCTTACTCATTACCACTTTACTAGGACTTAACCAAAAAGTGGGGAGCAAAGGATTATTGCCCTAACGGGATAAAGTTTATAAAGTAATAGTAAGTGTCTCCTCCTCCAGAATCCGCTAAAGTCCAGTAGCCATTTTTAAAGCCAAGCAGTTATAAGTATTTGCAAAAGAAAAACCACAGGTCCTAAAACATACAGAGCTGAAAGATTAGGTGTGATATTGGGCTGCAAAGAAGATTTTGTTACAGTGAACAGGAAGGCTGCTGGGTGGTTTGTAGGCAGTATCGCTGTGAAACCCAAAGTAACTCCAACTCAGCATCTTTCAGAGGGGATTACAGGTGTGCACTGCCATGTCCAGCTGGGTAGATATTTTACATTAAAAGAGAACTGAACAAGTTAACAGGTGCTACTGCCCATGATAACAAAGAAGTAACCTGTCTGTCTCGGCTTTTAACGTTGGCTTTATAACCTGTGGCTCTGTACAGAAGAATCCCTTGAAAGTCAAATAGTCCACACTTCACATCACCAGCAGTCTAGATGTGAATGCTTGCAGGCTTCATTGGGAATGTCATACTCTAGCATTTCAGCATGAATATGATGTTTTTCTTGGAAGTTAGCACAAGAAGCACCAGTGAGCACACTGCTGTTGGGCAAAATGGGTTAGGATGGTGAAAGATTAATACATTCATAGAGAGGGGCTGGAGAGATGAAATCGCCTGTAAAGTCCCTATTGTGCAAGCATGGGGACTTTAATTCAAATTCCCAGTCCCCACCAAATGCTGGACATAGTGCCTAACTTCTTCAGGTGGAGTGAGACAGGAAGGTTCTTGCATGCCATTGACCAACCAGCCTTGCTGAATAGATGATAAACCCTGTCTCAAAAAATAATGTTGAGCATAATTAAGGAGTGCATCTAATATTGCATTTTTGCTTACACACACACACACACACACACACACACACACACACACCAAATAGTAAAGGGAAAAAAATGTGGCTATGTAATTCATCACAAAAGGAACTGTGAGGATCACACTTTAATAAAAAGAATCCAATGGGAAATGGGAAATGAATATATAAGGAATACAGTCAGATTTCAAAAAGCATTTTAGAAAAGTTCCTGAAACCTTGCTTGCAAATTCCTTGGGTTCTGCATATTTCCATGGTTGGAAAGCTGATAACATCAATAAATGAACAGAAATGAATCTTGCTACAAAGAGGCGTCACCTGTACCCCCTAGAGTCAAATATTGCTTTACATCTTCATTGTCAATTCTGAATCACTGAAAAATGAAATCTACAACTTATGCTAAGACAGGAAATGCTCCTAAACCTCAAAGAGATAAAAAAAAAAAAATTAAAGTACAGGCATACAGAGCCAAGTATGGAAGAATTCAAATAAATTGGGCTGAGAAATACAGAGGGAATTTAACCAGAATTTAGAGGGGCAGTTAGGAGAAACACTAAAGCGATGAGAGAGCAAGCTAAGAGCGCATTTGTAATATTAATAAGCAATAAATAGGTCAGTGCTATTTAGGGTGACATGCAGCATCAGCCTGAGAGATGAAAATAGTTTTTATATACCACTGAAATGAAGGAGGTTGGCCACTTCCAATGCCAAAAGCATTTGGGACAAATTGTAAGACTAAACCGTGAGAGAAAAGATTGGTACGTGGTTAGATGAATACACATACAGAAATAGACAAAAGGCTGGGGGAAGCTGGACCAGAGACATGATAGTAATGCGAGTTGTGAGGAACATAATGGATCCAAGCCAGTGAGCACAAAATATGTGCCACTTGTTCATTCTCTGCTGGGTTCTCATGCTGATAGGTACTTGAAGAGGCAGCTGCTAGTATTTCTGCAGCCAGAGTCAGTGTCATTCCACCACTAACACAAAGACTGCAGCTGACAGAGCGTGCTAAGCCAGGACTCTGAATTTGTCAATGTAGAACCTTTCTTAAAAGGCAAAGGAGAACCATACTTCTAAACACAGGAGCCTAGCAATCCTTTGGCTTTATTTCCAAGTCCTTGAGCTCTTTGGAACATCTGGAAAATCAGTGGTGAATGCAAGGGCAGAGAGGCTTCCCTAACTATGCCTCTAAAACTTAAAGGTTCTTAACCTTCCTAAAGCTGAGACCCATTAATATAGTTACCTGTGTTGTGGTGAGCCCCAACCATGAAATTATTTTCATTGCTACTTTATAACTGTAATTTTGCTACTGTTGTAAATCATAATGTAATGAACCTGATAGGCAGGATAGCTACCCTGGAAAGGGCCATTCGACCCCCAAAGGAGTCATGATCCACAGGTTGAGAATCACTTAGAGTCTATTTGTTTAAATAGCAACTGTTATCCCTGTGTATAAAATGAATGAATAGTGACAGCATCTAAATCCCTGACGTTTTCCCTCTGATCCTGGAAATCGGGCTAAGGAAACTGTCACACTCAAACTCTTACTGACTGAACTATAACAGAAATGAAGACCCCGTCACCTCGTCCTCCACATTGTGCAGTACTTATTTCCCCAACCCTCTAGCCTTTGCTACAATCCTTTCCTCAAATATCTAGCTTCTTTTTGTATGTGTTCAGGCACAAAATTTTCACATGTACCCAACTGTGTCTGTGTGGAGGCCAGAAGTTGAGCTGAGATTTTTCCTCCATCATCTCCCACTCTATTTTTTGAGGCAAAGTCAATCCCTGAATGATAAACTTGAGAATTTGGGTTAATCTACCCAGGCGGTTTGCCCTGGAGACCCCTGTCTCTACCTCAAAGGTGCTGGATTACAGGCAGCTGCCACACCTGTGCCACCTTTATGTGGTTTATAGGGATTCTCATGCCAAATGTCTAGTCTTTGCATGTCTTTTATATGAAAAATCACTTCCTCAAAAAGTAACATATTTCTCTTCAAATAACTGTTAGAAAGCTTGATGTTGATCTAACTTCACACAGTTCAATTAGAATGAAACTACCTTATCGTTCACATAACAAATCCCCAATATTTGAAGAGAATCTTCTTGTTCTTGCTTTAGTATTTCTCATGAGAAAATGGAGTAATCAGTCCTTCTGACCTATTGCTCAGATAACATGATGTGTGGATACCTCATTATGCTGGACACCCTATTTGAACATGCTCAGGCTCTTCAGCAGAGCTGTAGAAGCATCTTGCCCAGAACTGGATGCAGAAGTTCTGCTGACATCTCAGTATTTTCTTATTCATGGAGAGCATTTTTCACCTCACTCAGGAAGCCTGTGGTCACGCTAGCTGTCTCGACAGCCACAGTCATACTGTTAGGACTGCCAGGTACTATAAGCTCACAGGTGAAGCATTTGTAATGTTCACTGCCTTTTTGAACATCACCTTCCTGGATTAGAGATGGAGAACCCACTCCTCAGTGATTTACTGACAGGATTCCAGAAAGAGAAAGGGGTGAGTGTCCAGGCTGCATCAGTTCCTGGCTTCTAAAGAAGGCACAGAGGTTCCTCCCCAACAGCATCCCTGACACAGGTCTTATGTAATGTCCTCCAAACATCTGAGCTACAAGTACTTTTCAGTTTCTACTGCTGTATCAGGACTGATTCACTCATTTGTTGAAGCAGCCTATGCTTATTGTGTAGTCCTCTTGCATTCTTTCACATTTGGTGGGTCCATTCCTAATGCAAACAAAGACTTCATTTCTAGACTATCAAAGATGACCATGAGGCTGATTTCAACTTTGATGTTTGTTGTGTGTTTACGAAGTCATAGCACATTCAACCAGTTCTCCTTAAAGCAGAAATCTATTCCTTCCTCCTCTCTGTAGGGTACAGTTAGATATCATATGCATCACATCTCCAGCATAAAAATATATGTTCTAATGTGTTTGTTGCTTGACACCAGGAATCATGTGCTATCACACATCTGGTTAAAACTCCTTAAAAGGTTTTGCCTCGTATGACATTGGTTTTCTGACAGATAAGTAAGTCTTCTGAGAGGCTCAGACCTGTGTGTATATCCTGTGATGATTTGTAAGCCATGGATATTTGACACGCTGCCTAATATCTCTATGTTTCTCATCCTTATGAGTAAGAGCATAGTCAGTAATTACTATAAATTATGACACCAGAGCTCAATGCCAACTTACTTATTCTTCCCCTGTTATATGAAATTTTATTCCTAAATGCCATTCAGCCAGATGGCATGTAGTCTCTACATTTCACATGGCCTCAGGGTCCTTCAACAACCCTGAAGCTCATTTAAGTCTCTTCTGGCCTCAGGTGGTTGTGGGACATTGAGAAACACTGTGCTCATTTATAGGACCCTTGATTCTTTGCCAAGTCCATTCATGGTGCCACCACACTGAACTATTGTGTTGTCTTTCATTCAGTTGTCCATGGTCAGCAATCTTTAGTTTATCAATTAATCTATGGTAGGCTCTGAGATAAGCAGCAAGATATGAAGGCCCTGTGCAAAGTCCTATGTATTTTGATAAAGAAAGACCAGCAGAATTTTAAAGGTGATAAACAGAGTAGTAGGTTATTTATTTGAAATCTGTACAAAGTAGAAAGACCACAAAAAAGGGACATGCACATCCATGGGAGTGGAGAAAGGATGTAGTAATAAGAAAAAAAAAATGTCATAAAAAAACATTTGGAGGCTTGTGAAGAGAAAAGACCTATCTGCCCTGTTTGCTATTTTTCTTCATGGAGCCTGAAAGAGGGTCAGTCAAATGTTCAGTTTCTGGGAGAGACCGAGGCACTGTGGTTTTCTACAGCTTCAGAGTTCAAAAGAAGAAATTCTCTTTACCCAGAGGCCAAAACCTATGCCTCTTCCTGCAGGGAAGATCTGGAAAATACACTCCAGTCAAAGGTTGGTCAGGACAAACCTCTACTGTCCCTGACATTGATTCCAGCCTGATGATTGCACTCCATGGAAAACTACCTGCCTCCTTGACTCTAGCTAACTCAGAGCAAAATCTTTCATAGTTAGCACAGATTCAAATGTGACAAAATCACGTGTCCCTAAGGATAATTTCCTCTGGCTATGATAGACTCTGGAAGGCCATCATTGTCACTCTGTCACTGAAAAGACAGAAAATCGTTTCTGGATATTCATCTCCCTTATCTCAGCCATGCAAACTTTGAGGTAGAGATATACATACCCTTACATATTCAGAGCATTTCTTTAAAATATTTACACATAAAAGAAAATGATTGAGACAATAGTCAGAATCTAGAAACAACCTAGATGTCCCTCAACCAAAGAATAAATAAAGAAACTGTGGCACATTTATACAATGGAATACTACTTAGTTATTAAAAACAAAGAAATCATGAAAGTTGCAGGCAAATGGATCGAATTAGAAAAGATCATCCTGAAAAAGACCCAGAAAGATACACATGGTATGTGCTCATTTATAAGTGGATTTTAGCCATATAGTACAGGATAAGCATACTGTGAGGCATAGATCCGAAGAAGATAAGTAATAAAGAGGACCCAAGGAAGGATACCTAAATCTCACTTGGAAGGAGAAATAGAATAGACAGAGGTAATAGATGAAGAGAGGAAGAGGTAGGAGAGGGGGCACAGAGAGTTAAGAGGGTGGAAATCAGACCTAAGGAGAGCAAGACTGAGAAGACAGAAGGCCTATAGAGAAAAGAGAGAGTGAGGGTGGGGACATCTCTGTGACAAGCTGCAGATGCACAGCAGTGTAGGCCTCTGGGAGGAAAGGAGGAGTACTCAGGCAAAAACTCTATGGCGGAGGCCATAGAGACTAAAGAGGATACCTACCAACCAGGCTAGTTTCTTAACGGGGGGAGGGGAACACCAACCCATCCACAGGGATGAATATAGAGAAGATAGATAAAAGATTGAGGGAATGCCCAACCAATGCCCAACCAAAGACCCACGCTATCAGAGAGTGCCAACCTCTGACCCTGTGAAGGATACTCTGCTAATCTTACAGACAGGATCCTGACAGAGTTGTTCTCTGAGAGGCTCTACCCAGCAGCACCTCAAAACAGATGCCAAGACTCACAGCCAAACATTGGGCAATGTGAGGGAGTCTTGTGGAAAAGTGGAAGAGAAAGGGACATCTATATGACAGGAGCTCCACAAGAACACCAACAGAGCCAAAAAGGGCCAGAGGGGCTTGCTCAGTCTGAAGCATCAACCAAGGACCATTCATGAACTGGACCTAGGCCCCCTACAAAGATTTAGCAGATGGGAAGCGTAGGCCTCATATGGGTCTTCTAGTTAGGGAAGTGGGATTGCATTGGACTTGCCAGCTTTTTAATCTCTTTTCCCTGGCGGGATCGCCTTGCCAGGCCACAGGGGAAGAGGACATGCTCGATTCTGATGCAACTTGCTGAGCTAGGCTGACTGGGAAAGGGAGCTTCCCTTTTCGGAGGAAAAGGGGAGGGGACAAGTGTAGGGATAAGGGATGGAGGGAAGGATTGGGAGGGGAGAAAAGGTGGGGCTACAACAAGGATGTAAAGTGAATGTTTTTAAAGGAAGAAAAAAATAGAGCAAGACTGGGTTATATAAAGCAAGATGAAGATGTTAGGGAGGCTAGTTCTGGGAGAAAATGAACTACAAATAGGACATAATAACAAGAAAGGCTGGTTGTCTCTCCAGCTAGGCCAACCAGCTCAGGGACCCTCATAGAGGACACAGAGATAGCAGATGTTGTCTTGTCCAGGTGAGTCAGATTACAGACCCAAAAGCAGGATGTAAAAGACAATAGGTGATGATGATCAACTCTAGCTAGACCAGATCAAACCAAGTAAAGGGATTTCCTCACCTAGGGAGCATTACAGAGAGCTTAAACCTCTATACATAGTCTTACATCCAACACATCTCCTTATAGCAGTATGAATTCTGGGTAAAATGGGCTTCTGAGAAAACACAGGCAGAACGGGGTAGGGGTTAAAGGTTGAATAACAGGGAGAGAAGAATACGTGTTCCACATCTGATAGATCTGGGGCTGCTGCAACACTCTCTCCCTTGACCTTTTCAATCCCCTCCCCCATGGCTGGAGGTATGTAAACTAGTCCTATCATTTCAACAAGCCCAGAAGTCCTCCAAAACAGCCCCCATCCCCACCTTACTCACCACTGCCCAGATCCTCGGCATCCTGGGACCACCAGTGTGGAAACAGCTGATCAGATTCCAGAGATCCACACATTACAACCACAGCGACCCTCATGTCAAATTCTGGTCTCCTTCAAAGAGCTGCAATGAAACTTTGCATTTAAAAAAAACAAAACTTTTTCTCATTTCTCATTACTATATTTCAAATTTACGCTTCAGTACTCCCACTCTGATAGCCTTGGAATTAACCACACCGTGTTTGAGATTTGGAATATTTACATTCATTTGAAATCTTCGATCAGCCATTCACTTGAGTCTGAGTCTGAGGCTTCCTTGGCCCTTAAAAATGTGAAGACTTAGATTCAACAGATATGCATTGAGAGGTAATTATCTACTATTAGTTTCATGATTGATTCATTCATCAAATATGTATTCCATGTTCTCATACTTGTGCTCAGATGTGCAAAATAATTAATGTGAAGTTCTTAGAGATTTGTCACACATATAATACTATTACTGCTATGATTTATTCCTTTCCTGAGAAAGGGAATTTTTATTACAAAAACTATATATTCTTTCTGATTTCTGCACTTAAATTAGCCCATTAACTTGCTTCCTGCTTTTCCCCTTCTACACACCCCAGCCTCTTCCTGCAGAAATCAAAAATATTTTATACCCTAACTACTGAACTCATTGCCTTATTTTATATTTCCAGAGTTAGGAGGTACTAACTTAAACTTAGTATCAGCACTCCATTAAATACAAGGAACAACCTTTCTTCATTCATTGAAATTATAAACCAAGATTCCCTGCACTCTGCCAAAAGTTTAGCTATGAGTCTTAACATCTGCTTTGATAGCCTGCTGTGTAGAGTCTTTCAGAGGCCTTCTGTGGTAGGCTCCTGTACTGTTTTCTCCCTCTTCAGATGTCTGCCCCATTTGCCTTTCTGAATGAGAATTGATCATCTTACCAGGGTCCTCCTTCTTGCTTAGCTTCCTTATGTATACAGATTTTAATATATTTGTACTATATTATATGTCTAATATCCACTTATAAGTGAGTATATACCATGTGTGTCTCTCTGTTTCTGGGATACCTCACTCAGGATGATCTTATATAGTTATTATCATTTGCCTGCAAATTTCATGATATCCTTATTTTTAACTGTTGAGTAGTATTCCATTGTGTTAATGTACCACACTTTCTGTATCCATCCCTCCGTTGAGGGACACCTAGGTTATAAAAGAAGGGGGAGATGAAAGACCTGGAGGGGACAGGAGTTTCACAAGGAGAGTAACAGAACCAAAAAACCTGGGAACAGGGGTCTTTTCTGAGACTGATACTCCAACCAAGGACCATGCGTGGAGATAAGCTAAAACCCCTGCACAGATGTAGCCCATGGCAGATCAGTCTCCAAGTGGTTACCCTAGTAAGGGGAACAGGAACTGTCTCTGACTTGTCCAACAGTGGCTGGCTCCTTGATCATCTCTCCCTGAAGGGAGAGCAGCCTTACCAGGCCACAGAGGAAGACAATGCAGATAGTTCTGATGAGACCTGATAGCCTAGGGTCAGATGGAAAGGGAAGAGGACCTCCCCTATAAGTTGACTTGGATTTTTTTCTTCTTTTATTTATTCTTTATTAATTACACTTTATTCACTTTGTATCATTCCCCCCCCCGTGGATCCCTCCCTCCTCCCGTCCCAATCCCTCCCTTCCTCCACCCTCTGCAGGCATGACCCTCCCCAAGTCCACTGATAGGGGAGGACTTCTTTTCCTTCCTTCTGATCCTAGTCAATTAGGTCTCATCAGGACTGGCTGCATTGTCTTCTACTGTGGCCTGGTAATGTTGCTTCCCCCTTAGGGGGAGGTAATTAAAGAGCAGGCCAATCAGTTCATGTCAGAGGTAGTCCCTGTTCTTATTACAATGGAACCCACTTGGATACTGAACTGCCATGGGCTACATCTGTCTAGGGGTCTTAGGTTATCTCCATGCATAGTCCTTGGTTGGAGTATCAGTCTAAGGAAAGATCACTGTGCTCAGATTTTTTTTTTGCTCTTCTTGCTCAAGTTCTGTTGCTCTTCTTGTGGAGTTCCTGTCCTCTCCAGAGCTTACTATTTCCCACTTCTTTCCTAAGGTTCCCTGTACTCTGCCCAAAGATTGCCCATAAGTCTCAGCATCTGCATTGATAGTCTGCAGGGCAGAGCCTTTCAGAGGTCCTCTGTGTCAGGCTCCTGACTTGTTCCCTCTTTTCTCCTTGGACCTGGAATTTAAATGTGATGTAAGCTAATGTTTAAAAATATTTAAATATAGTCTTTCTAAAAAATAAATAAATAAAAATTTAAAAAATGTTTTTTCAAGAAAAAGAAAATGTCAGAGGCAGTCCCTCTTCACATTACTATGTAACCCAATTGGACTCTGAACTGCCCTGGGCTCCATCTGTGCAGGGGTTCTGGGTTATCTCCAAGAATAGACATTGGTTGGAGTATGAGTCTCTGGGAAGTTCCCTGTGTTCAAATTTTCTTGTTCTGTTGCTCTCCTTGTGGAGACCCTGTCCTCTCCAGCTCTTACTATTTCCCAGTTCTTACATAAAATTCCATTCACTCTGCCCAACACTTGCCCATCAGGCTCAGCATCTGTTTGATAGTCTGTAGGGCAGAGGCTTTCAGAGGCCCTCTGTGGTAGGTTCCTAGGTTGTTTCCTGTTTTCTTCTTCTTCTGATGTCCATCCTCTTTGCCTTTCCGGATGGGGATTGGACATTTTAGTTAGGGTCCTCTCTCTTGCTTAGTTTCTTTAGATGCACAGGTTATAGTGGGTTTGTCCTATGTTGTATGTCTATATGAGTGAGTATATACCAGGTGTGTCTTTTTGCTTCTGGGACAACTCACTCAGGATGATCCTTTCCAGATCCCACCATTTACCTGCAAATTTCATGATTTCCTTATTTTTCATTGCTGAGTAATATTCCATTGTGTAGATATACCACAATTTCTGCATCCATTCTTCAGTTGAGGGGCATCTGGGTTGTTTCCAGCTTCTGGCTATTACAAATAAAGCTGCTACAAACATGGTTGAGCAAATGTCCTTTTTGTGTACTTGAGCCTCTTTTGGATATTGGAGCTACCACCATGGCATTAGCCATGAGTCATACTGTGCAGACTGCTCAGACCCTGAATAATCTTTTAGCCAATGTAGCTCATGCCTTAGATGTACAAAAAGGAATTAATGCTCAACTAAAAGGAGGCTTGATGGTGTTCAATCAGAAGATTGACCTCCTGCAGGAGCAAATTGATATCCTATGGCAAATGGCTCAACCAGGCTGTCAATGAAAGTATGCTGGACTTTGTGTCACTAGCATACAACATGAGAATTTTTCCTGTGCTGCAAATCTGTCTAAACAATTGTCTAGCTATATTTTAGGTAATTGGACTGGAGAATTCGATACTACGATGGAGCAGCTGAGAGTGGCCATCATTGTCACAGTAAATTCTAGCAGAGTGGACGCAGGACTAGCCACAGGATTATCACCATGGATTGCTGCAGCCATGAATCATCTGAAGGAATGGGCGGGCATGGGAGCATTAGCAGGCCTTCTGGTGTTGGTCTCCTTGGTTTGCCTGCGGTGTATATGCAAGATTAGAGTCTCACAACAGCGTAATGCAGCCATGATCATTCAGGCCTTTACAGCCATTGAAGCAGGACAGTCTCCCCAAGCATGGTTGGCTACCATAAAAAGCTAAAATGTTATGCTCAGGATGCAAGGCTAAGCACTGCACTCAGGGTCAGCCGCTTTCGACCCAGAGAAGAGCAAGTCTGATTGCATGCGAGTTGATGCCCCAGGTCCCACCTCTGAGAAAAAGGTATAGGACGGGTCTGATGCTCTTTGGGTGGATGACACCTAAATGAACATCAGTACAAAGTCCCAATTTATTTCTAATATCAGAGATCAGACCTCTACTCTTGCCTGATGCGTCTAAAACAAAAAGGGGGAACTGTAGAGAGCTGCGTAATGCCGCGCCTTAAAGATGGAGCTGGGTTCTGCCTTCCACCTTCCCGATGGTGAGTGCTCTCTGTCACAAGCAACTCCACATTTGGCTAAGGCTGAGGATCTGGCTTGCTTCCATGTATGTGGACCTATCTGCATTGCCCACGTGGCACGCCTGGGTTGGCTACCCAGAGGCTATTTAAGCTGTGGGCTGGCTTTCCCCAGGGGCTGATGATTGTTCAAGGTTCCTGAATAAACTGCATTGAAAAAAAAAAAAAAAGAAAAAGAAAATGAACAGAAATCTAATAATTATCCATGATGATGATGATAAAATAGTAACAATAATAAACAAGATAAAATAAAAAACAAGTAAACCAGAATAGAATAAAATAAAGAAACAAAAACAGACGAAAGAGCCAACTCACAAGACACACATACCCATGCACAGGCTCACACATTTGCACATGCAGAAAATCTGTGAAAACACAATCAGAAACTATAATATGTAAGCAAAAGTCCTGAAAGGTTTTTAAAACAGTGCTTTGACAAAGCAGTATGGACAAAAAGCCCTCAAAAATAACACTGAGTTTGTTATGTGTTGGCCATCTACTGCGGGCCCTAGGGCCAACCCTTCAGTGTGGTTTGTATACCCAGTGAGATTCCAGTAGGGAAAACTAATTTTTTTCTTTGTAAGCAGTTATGAGTTGGACTGGATTTGGGGTGAGAGATGGGGGCTTGTGTCCACTTCCCCTTTTAACACTGGGACACCATCTGGCAGTGGTGGTGTGGGCTTTGTACCTGTGAGTTCATTGTCAGTCCTATTGTGTGTCAGTCCTATCGTGTCTGGAAATTCTTGTTTTTCTTGCTGTCCTCCACCCCTACTGGCTCTTATAATCTTTCTGTCTCCTGAGCTTGCTGAGCCCTGAGGGGAGGGATTTGATGGCGTCATCCAAACTTTGTTAGGGCTTCTATTGCTGTGAAGAGATGTCATGATCACTGCTACTCTTATAAAGGAAAGCATTTAATTCATTATTAGCATGGTGGTGCACAAACAGACATGGTGCTAGAAAAGGAGCCAAGACTTCGACATCTGGATTGGCAGGCAAAAGAGAGACACTGGGCCTGGCTTGAGCATTTTAAATCTACTCCACACCCCCCCAATGATACACTTCCCATAACAAGACCACACCTAACCATTCAAGGACACTCCTCCTAAATATGCCACTCCCTAGTGACTAAGCATTCAAATATATGAACTTTTGGGGGGGTCATTCCTATTTCAAGCCACTGCACATCCCATTTCAGCTAAGTATTTCAAGGGCTCTTCTTTTCCTTTCATTGTTCAGTTGTAGGTCTCTGTGTCTGTTTCCATCTCCAACTGAAGGAAGCTTCTCTGATAATGGCTGATCAGGAAGCAGATCTACAGGAGAATGTTGCTAGAAGTCATTTTATTACTGTGTTCCTTTAACAGAACAGTAGTAATTGTTTTTCCCCTAAGCACATGGTCTATCTAGTACCAGGTTCTTGCCCACCCTAGCAGTGTCTGGCACAGACTTCATCTCATGGAGTTGGCCTTCATTCCAACCAGAGAGTGGTTGGTTACTCCACAACTTTTGTGCTACTTTTGCACCAATATATTTTTCAGGACTGTCACAACTATAGATCACAGAGTTTGTAGCCAGGGTGGTGTTTACCTTTGATCTCTGGTAGAGTGTAGAGTACCTTCTAATACCATATACACTAGCCAGTGGGAGGGCAGGCTCTAGGTAGGCACCAGTTTGGCTTCTCCATGTTCAGTAAGTAATGCATGTGCTGACCTCAGCAATACATCCTTACCATCAGTCTGTGGAGAGCAACCGATAGCCTTGGCAATAAGCTGGTTTGTATAGGGGCTTTCATGAGGTCCCTTTGGCCAACAAGTTGAGTTGGCACAGAGGTTTCATTTGGTGGTGAGAGATAGCTAGTTGGGGCCTTCATCTCTCCAGCTATTTGGTTATTCCATTTAAATTTCTTTCATATATGTGCATATTTTAAGAAACTTCAAGGACACTGTCCTCAGAACAAAACAACAGCCTACAGATTGGGAAATGATCTTCACCAACCCTATATCTGACAGAGGGCTAATATCCAGTATATAGAGAACTAATATAAAGAACTAAAGAAGTTAAACAGCAAAAAATCAAGTAATCCAATTAAAAAATGGGGTGCAGAGCTAAACAGAGAATTCTCTGCAGAGGAATATCGAATGGCAGAGAAACAGTTAAAGAAATGCTCAACCTCATTAGCCATCAGGGAAATGCAAACCAAAACAACCCTAAGATTTCACCTTACACCCATCAGAATGGCTAAGATCAAAAACTCAAGAGACAACACATGCTGGAGAGGTTGAGGAGAAAGGGGAACCCTTCTCCACTGCTGGTAGGAATGTAAACTTGTACAACCACTCTGGAAAGCAATCTGGTGCTTTCTCAGACAACTAGGAATAGCGCTTCCTCAAGATTCAGCTATACCACTCCTAGGCATATATCCAAAAGATTCTCAAGTACACAATAAGGACATTTGCTCAACCATGTTTATAGCAGCTTTATTTGTAATAGCCAGAAGCTGGAAACAGCCCAGATGCCCCTCAGTGGAGGAATGGATGCACAAATTGTGGTATATCTACACAATGGAATATTACTCAGCAATAAAAAACAAGGAAATCATGAAATTTGCAGGTAAATGGTGGGATCTAAAAAAGATCGTCCTGAGTGAGCTATCCCAGATGCAGAAAGATGCACATGGTATATACTCACTCATATAGACATATAATATAGGATAAACCTAATAAAATCTGTACGCCTAAAGAAACTAATCAAGAGGGAGGACCCTGGCTAAAATGCTCAATTCCTATCCAGAAAGGGAAAGAGGCTGGACATCAGAAGAAGGAGAAAAGAGGGAACAAGTCAGGAGCCTGACACAGAGGACCTCTGAAAAGCTCTGCCCTGCAGACTATCAATGTAGATGCTGAGATTTATGTGCAACCTTTGAGCAGAGTGCAGGGAATCTTAGGAAAGAAGTGGGAAACAGTGACCTGGAGAGGACAGGAACTCCACAAGGAGAGCAACAGAACCAAAAATTCTGAGCACAGGGGTCTTTCCTGAGACTGATATCCCAACCAAGGACTATGCATGGAGATAACCTAGAACCCCTGCATAGATATAGCCCATGGCAGTTCAGTATCCAAGTGGGTTCCATTGTAATAGGAACAGGGACTGTCTCTCACATGAACTGATTGTCCAGCTCTTTAATTACCTCCCCTGAGGGGGAAGCAGCATTACCAGGCCACAGAAGAAGACAACACAGCCACTCCTTATGAGACCTAATTGACTAGGATCAGAAGGAAGGAAAAGAAGTCCTCCCCTATCAGTGGACTTGGGGAGGGTCATTCATGCAGAGGGTGGAGGAAGGGAGGGACTGGGACTAGAGGAGGGAGAGAACCACGGGGGCGGGGGTGATACAAAGTGAATAAAGTGTAATTAATAAAGAAAAAAATTTTTTTTGCTGAATTGTTCTTACAATTTTATTTTTGTCTTTTTTTTGTAAACAAATACAATAGTTCCAGCACAAAAATACAGTTTTGAATAGATATTAGCATGAGGGAAGTAGCTTTGATTTTCTAACAGTGGGTAGTTTAAGTACATTTCTTTTTTTTTTTTTTTCAATGCAGTTTATTCAGGAACCTTGAACAATCCTCGGACCCTGGGGAAAGCCAGCCCACAGCTTAAATAGCCTCTGGGTAGCCAACCCAGGCGTGCCACGTGGGCAATGCAGATAGGTCCACATACATGGAAGCAAGCCAGATCCTCAGCCTTAGCCAAATGTGGAGTTGCTTGTGACAGAGAGCACTCACCATCGGGAAGGTGGAAGGCAGAACCCAGCTCCATCTTTAAGGCGCGGCATTACGCAGCTCTCTACAGTTCCCCCTTTTTGTTTTAGACGCATCAGGCAAGAGTAGAGGTCTGATCTCTGATATTAGAAATAAATTGGGACTTTGTACTGATGTTCATTTAGGTGTCATCCACCCAAAGAGCATCAGACCCGTCCTATACCTTTTTCTCAGAGGTGGGACCTGGGGCATCAACTCGCATGCAATCAGACTTGCTCTTCTCTGGGTCGAAAGCGGCTGACCCTGAGTGCAGTGCTTAGCCTTGCATCCTGAGCATAACATTTTAGCTTTTTATGGTAGCCAACCATGCTTGGGGAGACTGTCCTGCTTCAATGGCTGTAAAGGCCTGAATGATCATGGCTGCATTACGCTGTTGTGAGACTCTAATCTTGCATATACACCGCAGGCAAACCAAGGAGACCAACACCAGAAGGCCTGCTAATGCTCCCATGCCCGCCCATTCCTTCAGATGATTCATGGCTGCAGCAATCCATGGTGATAATCCTGTGGCTAGTCCTGCGTCCACTCTGCTAGAATTTACTGTCATAATGGCCACTCTCAGCTGCTCCATCGTAGTATCGAATTCTCCAGTCCAATTACCTAAAATATAGCTAGACAATTGTTTAGACAGATTTGCAGCACAGGAAAAATTCTCATGTTGTATGCTAGTGACACAAAGTCCAGCATACTTTCATTGACAGCCCGGTTGAGCCATTTACCATAGGGTATCAATTTGCTCCTGCACGAGGTCAATCCTCTGATTGAACACCAGCAAGCCTCCTTTTAGTTGAGCATTAATTCCTTTTTGTACATCTAAGGCATGAGCTACATTGGCTAAAAGATTATTCAGGGTCTGAGCAGTCTGCACAGTATGACTCATGGCTAATGCCATGGTGGTAGCTCCAACAGCCGCCAATGAGATGGCAGTAACAGTGGCGGCTGTAGTTCCAAGATCCCTTTTCTGTCTGAAGAGAGTCATAGCGTGAGGGGCATCAATGGGCACAGGCACCCAGCGAGGCATGCGAGTAACCAGGGCATACCTAAATTCACTAGCATTCCAGCATTGGGCAAAAAAGCAAGTATCATCACCACAATTACTTGGCTCTATCTGGCTAATAATGAATAAAAATGGGGGATATAAACAAACAGGTGTGGGCTTATAGGAAATATTATGAGAAGCCTTAACCCCCTCGTTGGAACATCTTGCATTAGTTCTAGAACTAGCAGTGGTGGTGTCCGAGGTCTGAGTAGGTTCAGGAGACCATTGCCCCCAGGGGCGAGACATGCTCCATGTAAATTGACTAACTCCATGTTTTGCTCCACTTTTGAAAGTCATTTAAGGTTCTTAAATTATTTTCCCCCTTTTTTAATTTTTCCTCAATTACACTTTATTCATTCTGCATCCCCCTATAAGCCCCTCCCTCCTCCCCTCCCAATCCCACCCTCCCTCCTCCCTCTGCATACATGCTACTCCCCAATAAAAAAAATGAAACTTCATTGCAGCCAGTCCTGAAGATAACCTGATAAGCTAGGATCAGATGGAAGGGGAGGAGGACCTCCCTTATCAGTGGACTTGGAAGGGGGCAGGGAGGAGATGATGGAGGGTGGGATTGGGAGGGAAAGAAGGAGGAGGCTATGGCTGGAATACAAGTGAATGACCTGTGATTAAAATAAAAAAATAAACAAAAAAAAGTAATAAAATCTTTGGTTCAAAAAGCACACACTAAAGAAAAAAAGAAAAAAGAAACTTTCTACAGTATTAGGTTTCCATTCAGTCCCTCAAATGGCCCTTAGTTTTAGGTGTCCCTTCCCATATTCCCTCCTGTTTCTCCCTCTTCCCTTCTCCTCCCCACTTGAATTTCCCAATGCCCCTGTCTGCTCATAACTGTCTACGCTATTTCTGAGGAAGATCCTTCCCTCCCCTTCAGTATCTTCTTTATAACTAGCCTCTGCAGTTATATGGATTGTATCCATCTTACTAGAAGAATTAACAGCTACTATCCACATTTAAACAAAAAAACATACCAAGTTTGTCTTTGGGGCTGTGAGTTACCTAACTCAGGAGGATTTTATTTCTAGTTCCATCCACTTACTTATGAATTTTATGGTACTGTTTTTTAACTACTGAGTGATATTCCATTGTATAAATGTACTACATTTTCTTTATCCATTCATCCACATATGGATATGGACATACAGATGGTTTCCTATTTCAAGCAGCAATACAGAAGAAATAAATATGGCTGAGCAAGTGTCTCTGTTATAGGCTGTAGAGTCCTTTGGCTATATGTCCAAGAGTTGTACAGCTGAATCTTGAGGTAAACCTATTCCCAGCTTCCTGAGGAGTCACCACACTGAGTTCCGCAGTGGCTATAAAAGTTTATGCTCTTACGAGCAATGACTATAAACCAACTACTGTCTTAAATTCTTTCAATCTTCCTGAATACACAGTGAAGTTGATTTCCCCCACTTCTCTTTTTCTGGTTAGGAAACTGAGGCTTAGAAAGAGATTTTTAAACCTAGGACAGAGTAGAGCCTGGGCTTACACAGTGCTTTTGAAGCAAGGTTTGTTCTGGCAGTGTGAGTCTTGCTATGATACCTACCAGTTAAAGTGACTCTATCTTCACAGAGAGATTCTTGACTCAACTGAAAAGTTACTTTTTCACATTGTAGTTGTGACTACAATGATGGAAGTTTTAGTTGAAGTCACGTGGTCTTTTGAATACAGACTGCTAGACATCATCCCAACTGCTGGCACTGAGATGAAGACCACTGGCTTTTCTCATATATTTTCTAACACACACTGAAGCCAGTTGGAAAGAAACACCTAAAATTATGAATAGAAGGGGAACTGTCTGTTCTACTTATGAAAGCAAGCCTTCACTGCAATTGCTGTTCTAGCATTAGGCTTATTGTTGTATTCTAAAAGAAAAATCTGGTTATGATGGGCCATAAATCTTCTGGATCTCTTGTCTGGACAGAAATTTTCATCTCTTAAACATTTTGATAAGTTGGCATTGCTGTTCTGTCAGAAGATCTCTGCTGAGAACACCCACCCATTATTAGTAAAAATCAAAATAGCTATAGCTCTGTCTTATTTTTTTTCCTCTTTAATTTTATTTGTATATTTATTTATTATAATTTATTAATTTTGTATCACCGCTGCAGCACCCTCCCTTGTCTCCTCCTAATCCCACTCACTCTCCCTCTTCTCCCTCTATGCCCTTTCCTTGGGGAGGATCTCCTCCCCTTCTATCTGACCCTAGTTTATCAGGTCTCATCAAGGCTGGCTGCATTATCTTCCTAGGTGGCCTGGAAAGGCTGCACCCCTAGCAGGGGTTGATCATAGAGCCTGCCACTGAGTTCATATCAGAGACAACCCCTTTACCCCTTAACTAGGGGACCCACTTGGAAATTGAGCAGACAATGAGCTTCCTTAGAATAGGGGGTCTAGGTCCTCTCCATGCATGATTCTTATTTGGAGTACTAGTCTCTGCAGGCCCCCCTGAGCCCAGGTATTATGACTCTGTTGATCTCCTTGTAGAGTTCCTATGCCTTCCAGGTCTTTCTAGATCCTTCTTCTTCCATAAGGATTCCAGCACTCTGCCCAAAGTTTGGCTATGAGTCTCAGTATTTTCTTCAATATCCTGGTGGATAGAGTCTTTCAGATGTCCTATGAGGAAGGCTCCTGTCCCGTTCCTTGTCTTCTCCTACTTCTGATGTCTATCCTGTTTGCCCTTCTAAATGAGGATAAAAGATCTTCCCTAGGGTCCTCCCTGTTGTTCAGCTTCTTTAAGACTACAGATTTTAGCATATTTATCCTATATTATGTGGCTAATAGCCACTTATAAATGAGTACATATCATTTGTGTCATTCTGCTTCAGGGTTACCTCACTCAGGATGATCTTTTCTAATTCCCATTTGCCTGCAAATTTCATGATTTCCCTGTTTTAATTGCTGAGTAGTATTCCATTGTGTAAATGTGCCACACTTTCTCTATCCAATCTTCTGTTGAGGGATATCTGGGTTGTTTCCAGATTCTGGCTATTATGAATAGAGATGCTACAAACATGATTGGGCAAATGTCCTTATTGAATGGTGGGGCATCTTTTGGTTATATGAAAGGACACTGTCATCAGAACAAAACAACATCTTACAGACTGGGAAAAGATCTTCAACAACCTTACATTTGACAGAGGGCTAATATCCAGAATATATAAAGAACTTAAGAAGTTAAACACCAACAAACCAAGTAATCCAATTTAAAAAAAAAAATGGGGTACAGAGCTAAACAGAGAATTCTCAATAAAGGAATATAGAATGGCAGAAAAACAATATCCAGCTATACCACTCCTAGGCATAAATCCAAATGATGTTCAAGTACATAACAAGGACATTTGTTCAACCATGTTTGTAGCAGCTTTATTCATAATAGCCAGAACCTGGAAACAACCCAGATGTCCCTCAACGGAGGAATGGATGCAGAAAGTGTGGTACATTTACACAAAGGAATACTACTCAGCAATTAAAGCAAGGAAATCATGAAATTTGCAGACAAATGGTGGGATCTAGAAAAGATCATCCTGAGTGAGGTATCCCAGAAGGAGAAAGACACACATGTTATATACTCACTTTTAAGTGGATACTAGACATATAATATAGTATAAACATACTAACATCTGTACACCTAAATAAGCTAAGCAAGAAGGAGGACCCTGGGTAAGATGATCAACCCTCACTCATAAAGACAAACAGGATGGAAATTGGAAGAAGGAGAAAACAGGAAACAGAACAGGAGCCTACCACAGAGGGCCTCTGAAAGACTCTACCCAGCAGGATATCAAAGCAGATGCTGAGACTCATAGCCAAACTTTGGGAAGAGCACAGGGAATCTTATGAAAGAAGGGGGAGATAGTAAGACCTGGAGATGACAGGAGCTCCACAAGGAGAGCAACAGAACCAAAATATCTGGGCAGAGAGGTCTTTTCTGAGACAGATAATCCAACCAACAACTATTCATGGATATAACCTAGAACCACTGCTCAGATGTAGCCCATGGCAGCTCAGTTTCCAAGTGGGTACCTTAGTAAGGAGAACAGGGACTGTCTCTGACATGAACTCAGTGGCTGGCTCTTTGACCTCCGCCCCCCCACCAAGGGGGGGAGTAGGCTTGCCAGGCCACAGAGGAAGACAATTCATCCAGTCCTGATGAGACCTGATAAGCTAGAGTCAGATGGAAGGGGATGAGGACCTACCCTATCAGTGGACTTGGAGAGGGGCATGAGAGGAGATGAGGGAGGGAGGGTAGGATTGGGAGGGAATGAAGGAGGGGGCTTCAGCTGGGATTCAAAGTGAATAAACTGTAATTAATATAAAAAATAAAAATTTAATTAAAAAATGAAAGAAAATGATCAATGTCCTTAGTCATTCAAGAAATCAAATCACAATGACCCTGAGATTTCACCTCACACCCATAAAAATGGCTAAGATCAAAAACTCAAGGGGTGATGCATGCTGGAGAGGATGTGGAGAAAGGGGAATCCTCTTCCATTGCTCATGGGAATGTAACCTTGCACAACCACTTTGGAAATCAATCTAGTGCTTCCTCAGAAAATTATGAATAGTGTTACCTCAGGACCCAGCTAAAGCACTCCTACACATAAGCTCTGTCTTATTTTCAGTTGAACTTGACCTTAAAGAAATACTGAATGTGACTTGTTTAGAGGGGAGAAGAGGGGAATTACTTCATATTCCTGCCGCTGTCAGCTCATCTTAATCAGGAGTTTTACGCCAGCAGGAACTCATGACATGATGAATTGCTAAGTGCAAAACCTCGGCGGAGGCGTGTTCCTGCTTCACAGTGATGGAAACACGCTCCCGTGAATAGATTTTCATGAGGCAGCCCTGTCACTTTGTCTGCCGAGATGAAGTAATTTCCCTGTTACTGAATCTTTAGATCTTACCTGGGAGAAAAGTGAGGAAATGCTTGTATCGCTTTTTAAGGAAATCGTGAGCTTCTCTTTTCCATTTGACTTTAATCTTCAAATTACACTAAATCTAATTTTACTTTCATTTTACATTTATGCAAAAAAGACAGTAGCAACTTTTTCTTATTGTGGATAATTTTAAATTTTCAGTTTAGTAAATATTTTTATTTAGGATTCTTCAAAAGGCTGTCAAAAATATTCTGGTCATCTTTTCAGTTCCTCCACATTTTCATTTTATCAGCCACTCTCAGAATCATGTCTTTGTGCTTTGTACCAAGGGCTCTGTCTCAGCATCACTGCCTCTACTTTCCATTCTCAGACATTACCAGACTCTTGTTTGTTTGCTTGCTTGCTTGCTTGCTTGCTTACTTAATCTTGAGACAGGGTCTCGTGTAGGCCAGACTGGCCTTGAGCTCACTATGCAACTAAAACTTACATTGGACCTCTGACCCTCTTACCTCCATCTCACTTGTGCTGGAACATAGGCCTGCCCCATCATGCCTCCTTTATGTGCTGCTGGGGATCAAGCCTATGCTTCATGAGTCCTGAGCAAGAACTCTACCAACTGAGCTATAATCACATCCATGGTTACTTTATGGCAAGTGGGAACCGACTTTGTCATAGATCAGGAAGCTGAGAGCCCAGCAGATTCAGCTTCCTGCTAAAAGCTGCTCTCTCTGGGCAAAGTGGTGCCTTCATGCTATGTTCTCCAGAAGAGAAAAAGACTATGCCCTCACAGAAAAGCAGACAGAAGGACAAGTCAACGCTTGCCCAGATGCTGGGAGAAGCCTCTTCTACATAGGACATAATCCCTTTTTTATGGAGGACCTCTCATGGCCTTATCATCTTTTAAAGTTCCCACCTGTTAATACCATCACACTGACCAAACTTCCAGTTGGCCTGACTTTTAGAAAGAGCGTATTTGAACCTTGCCACACACTTGCCTTTTCTCCACCATTTATGACACCACCATACTCGTGGTGCTGCTCCATCTGATGGCATTTCTAAGAGGGAAATCAGACCTCCCTGTGTACAGTGGCTTCCTATTACCAAGAGGTTCATGTATAGTTGTGGACAGAACAGTGGCAAAGAGAACCCCCACAGGAAAAAGCCAAAGGCCATGGAAACCAAATGATTAAAATTCTTTTTATCAGAAGACCTGTAACTATCAGAAGAAGCTCACCAAAGAACTGAATCCACCATGGGAGCAGGGAAGCCTCAAAACCTCTTCAAAGTTGATGAGCGCTGTGACTCCGTGGTGTGCTGTTTCCATCTTGCACCTGTTTGTGAGTGAGGCTGTGGATCGGTTACCTAGTTCCTCTCCCTAACATTGTCTTGTGTATAACAGAAATGAATGGTGGTACTGGGCACAGGATGCCGTTCCCAAACCTGACAGAGGTAGTTATGTCATCCACATCTTCTGATGCACTAAGCTCTCCTCATGTATTAACCAGTTGAGACTTTAAGCTACCCTTCCCTTGTGGAAGTGAAGGGGTAGCTGGTGGTGTGTCTATGGGTTGGTGAAGGAAAAGGTGTAAGCTTATTACTAGATGTCAGACAGACGTGACATAAACTGCTATTTGTCCCTCATTCTCTCCTCTTATTGATTTAACTCTGTATATCAGCAATAAAAAAAAAAAAAATGGTGCCCTCCAAAAAGAAAAGGCATTTTTCTCAGTCACCATTGTAGTTAGATGTGATCATGTGACTAAGTTCTGGTGAATGAGTAGGTTGGGGAGGGGAGGCACGTGCTACATGAGACTTTCAAGGAGTATCCTTAAAAAGAATGTACTTGTTGTCCTACCCTTTCAACCGTCCAGCATCTGGAGATGTGACAGATGTTTGGAAGTGACAGGAGTTGCTAGCCCAGCCATTTTGGACATTAAAGGTATTTTATTTTAATTATTAAAAATGGCTGAACTACAGGTAGAAGGATCCAGGGTCTCCACTGAGAGATAATACATTTTCCAGACAGCATTAGAGCACTTAGAATAAAAATTAACTTCTGGATTATTGGGGCCATTAATATTTTTATTCCCCAGTTTACGTGTTATGACACTAACATTGTAAAAATATTTGATGACTATATCCATAAACCTATGATGTTGGTTTATAATTCAAAACTAAAAAGGAGAGCATTAGCTTCAGAATGATTATGTGTTTAAAATATTATCTAAACTAGCTTCATAAAGTTTATTTGTATTTACAATTTCTCCTAACAATGTTGTAACGAATAGAAGTATTCATTATATATGAATAGAAATATTTCTAGAAATACCATTATTTGGAGCTGTGGTATAAACGCTGAGAGGAGTGATGGTAAGCCCCATATCTAGAAAAAAGAAGGCCTAATAGAAGACATTTTAAATTTTGTGTCATTGGCCACATTTTCAGTTTTTTAGTAGCAACTTCATTCTGACATGGCCAAGATGACGTTATCTATCTCTGTCCTCTGATCATATATTACCATAATATTCAAATTACAACTGACAATGAAACATCCAAGTCAGTAACTAAGGTATCAATTTAAATGTTGACTTTAAGGTACTATCAAGCTTCTGGAGAAGAGGGGTCGTCCCAGCTGTGGACCTTGTGGATAAGTGATAACAAGACAATGATAATATCACATTATGAAATGTGTGGAGAGGGGTATAAATGATGGGTGGATTCTTCATTCCGGATTCTTTCCTCTTTTAAAAGCTAAACCCTGTGACTATACTACCTACCCTCCCCCCCCGAGTGGGGGGGAATCATGCTTAAATGATAAGGATATTGTACCGGATTTAACAGAGCTGTTCGAACATTTCATTTGAAATGCCAAGAGAGTAGTAGGTAGGTATTTACCATTCCCCATCCATCATGAGATCATGCCCAGATGGGCAGAGCACCTGCTCTGACTCGAGACAATCAGCCCAAGCAGAAACAACATGGAGTGGTAAGCCCACAGGCCCCAGCAGCAGGTGACTGACACCTACCAAACAGTTCTTGACTGAACCTCACTTGTGTCTTCTCCGATTGACGGATAATAAGGAAATTTATCTCATGCTATAAGGCCATTAAGGAAAGGATTGGATGAGCATTAAAGATTCTGTAGTGCAGGATAAGAATTTAGTATAAGGCTGGCAAGACGGCTCAGCAGGTGGAGGCTCTTTGCACGGACTGACAACCTGAGCTGGTCCACACGGAGGCAGAGGAGAATCAACCCTAAGGCTTGCCCTGTGATCCACATATCTATGCTTTATACTTTTAAAACATAACCTAGTGTGGGCTGGAGAGATGGCTCACTGCTCTTGCAGAGAACATGGATTTGGTTCCCAGAACCCATATGTCTGCTCACAGCCCTCCTCTCCAGGTGATCCAACACCTTCTGTCCTATGTGGGCTCCTGTACTCAGGGAACACACATTCATAAAAATGAAAGTAAACAAGTCTTTAAAGAACCAAGGACTATTCATGGAGATAACCTAGAACCCCTGCACAGATGTAGCCCAGGGCAGTTCAGAGTCCAATTGGGTTACATAGTAATGTGAAGAGGGACTGCCTCTGACATAATCTGATTGGCCTGCTCTTTGATCACCTCCCTCTGGGGGGGGAGCAGCCTTACCGGGCCACAGTAGAGGACAATACAGCCACTTTTGATGTGAACTGACAGACTAAGATCAGAAAGGAGAGGAGAACCTCCCCTATTAGTGGACTTGGGGAGTGGCATGCAAGCAGAGGGAGGAGGGAGGGTGGGATTGGGATGGGAGGAGGGAGGGGCTTATGGGGGGATGCAGAATGAATAAAATGTAATTGATAAAAAAAAAAAACAAAAAAAAAGAAAGAGGAGGAAGACGAAGAAGAGCTACTACTAAAGCTTACTGGGAGCTGGAGGACCAGAGTTCAGCTCCCAGCACCCACACTGGAGGCTCATAATGGCTGTCTCCAGCTCCAGATTTGATACCCTCTTCTGACCTCCTTGGCCACATGTTCTCATGCACAAATCCAAATGCATACATGTAATTTTAAAAAAAACAATAAAGATGAATACATTTTTTATAAAGCAATTAATGAAAAAAGAGGCCATGAATTCAAAAAAAGAATAAGGATGGGTATATAGGGGAACTTGAGAGAAAGAATATTTTGTTTTGGCATGGTTTTGCTTTTCCGAGACAGGGTTTCTCGATGTAGCTTTGGCTGTCCTGGACAGGCTGGCCTCGAACTCAAAGAGATCAGCCTGACTCAACCATGTTTGTAGCAACTTTATTCATAATAGCCAGAACCTGGAAACAACCCAGATGACCATCAACGGAGGAATAGATACAGAAATTGTGGTACTTTTACACAATGGAATAATACTCAGCAATTAAAAACAAGGAAATCATGAATTTTGCAGGCAAATGGTGAAAAAAAATCACCCTGAGTGAGGTATCCCAAAAGCAGAAAGACACACATGGTATATCCTCACTTATATAGACCTATAAGATAGGATAAACATACTAAAATATGTACACCTAAAGAAGATAAACAAGAAAGAGGTCCAGGGGTAAGATGATCAATCCTCATCTAGAAAGACAAAGGGGATAGACATTGGAAATAGGAGAAAGCAAGTAACAAGACAGTATCCTACCACAGAGCATCTGAAAGACTCTACCTAGCAGTGTATCAAAGCAATGCTGAGACCCATAACCAAACCTTTGGCAGAGTGTAGGGAATCATATGAAGGAAGGAGTAATTAGTATATCCTAGAGGGGATAGGGATCCCCACAAGGTCCAAATATATCTGAGCACAGGGGTCTTCTATGAGACTGTTTATCCAACCAAGGTCCATGCATGGATATAACCTACAACCCCTGATCAGACATAGCCCATGGTAGCTCAGTATCCAAGTGGGTTCCCTAGTAAGGAGGACAGGAATTGTTTCTGACATGAACTCATGAGCTTCCCCTCCCCGCTGAGGGAGGAGCAGCCTTTTGAGGCCACAGATAAGGACATTACAACCATCCTGAAGATACCTGATAAGCTAGGGCCAGACAGAAGGAAAGAAGGACACCCCCCCCTCAGTGGACTCGGAAGGAGGCAAGGAGGAGATGAGGGAGGAAGGGGAGGATTGGGAGGGAAAGAAGGAGAGAGCTACAGCTGGGATACAAGTGAATGTATAAAATTATTTAAAAATAAAAAAAATATATTAAAATAAAAAAAAAAGAAAATACATTCTTGCCTGAGCTGGAGAAATGGCTCAGAGGTTAAGAGCACTGTCTGCTCTTCCAGAGGTCATGATTTCAATTCCCAGTAATCACATGGTGGCTCATAACCATCTATATGGGAATCTCATGCCCTCTTCTGCCATGCAGGTATACATGCAGATAGAACATTCAAATACATAAAATAAACAAATAAATAAAATCTTTTTTAAAAAAAAACAAACAGGTTTCTAAGGGATAATAATAAAATAAAAATAAGATAAATCAAAAATTAACACAGTGGAATTGGACAAGACCAAGAAGCAGAAGGAAGAGACAAAGCAAAGGCATAAGAAGCAGAGACCCTTCGCTCTACAGAAGCTTTTCAGTGTCATGAGGTCCCATTTATTAACTGTAGAACTTAGGGCCTGAGCTGTTGGTGTTCTGTCTCCAGTTGCTGATTTGTCCCCTTTCTAATCAATTCAAGGCTCTTACCCACTTTCTCCTCTAGCAGATTTAGTGGATCTGGTTTTACGCTGAGGTCTTTGATCTACTTGGACTTGAGGGTGATTAATATGGATCTATTTACATTTTTTTTCTATATGCAGACATCGAGTTAGGCCAGCACCATTTGTTGAAGAAACTGTCTTTATTCCATTGTATGGTTTTGCCTCCTTTGCCAAAAATCAGGTGTGCCTAGGTGTGTGGGTTTATTTCTGGGTCTTTGATTAGATTCCATTGATTAACCAGTCTATATCTATGCCAGTACCATGCAGTTTTTATTACTATTACTCTGTAGTAGAGCTTGAGCTCAGATATCAAAATACCCCCAGAAGTTCTATTATTGTATAGGATTGTTTTAACTATTTTTTTCCCAGACAAAGTTTAGAATTGTTCTTTTAAGGTCTATGAAAAATTGTGTTGGTATTTTGATGGGATTGTAGTGAATCTGTAGATTGCTTTTGGTAAGATGGCCATTTTTTTTATTATGTTAATCCTACTGATCCATGATCATGGGAGATTTTAGAAATGAGGGTAGAAATCAGACCTGGGGAGAGTAGGGGCAGGAGGGCAGAAGGCCTTCAGAGAAAAGAAAATACATTCTTTTCTCACATAATATATGCTGATATATCTCCCCACCCCCCGTACTCCCTTTACAATTCTCCCCCACTTCCTCTCCCATCTGAATCCACTCCTTTTCTGTCTCTCACTAGGAAAAAGAACAAAACAGACTGCTAAGGGATAATAATAAAATATAACAAAATAAAATAAAACATAAAACAAAAAACTAACACATGACTTTTGGACAAGACAAACAAACTTAAGGAAAAGGACCAAAGAGAAGGCACAGACACAGAGACCCACACACTTAGGAATCCCATAAAAACACCAAACTGGAAGCCATAATACATACACAGAGGACCTGTTTTCTAGAGAGAGACAGAAAGGGAGTGAATCCAGATGGAAGGGGAGGTGGGAAGGAACTGGAAGAAGTAAAGGGAGGGAAAAATCAAGATCAGGGTGAATTGTGTGAAAAAAAAATCTATTTTCAATAATAGGAAAAATAATACTTTTTTATTATTTTGCAGTGCTGGCAATTGCACTGAGGACCTCTCATGTGCTCAGTAAATGTTCCATCACTGAGTTGTATTGTCAGTCCCAGGACCCTTCTAAGTTTTAAAAACAGTTGAGACTTTTCTTTCTTGCAGTAATGAATTTTATGCAATAGTCAATTGTGTGCAATTTCTTCTCTCTGCCCTTCTCTCTTTTACCTTATACTACACTTTGGATATGAAGTGTCCCTCACAAAGGTTCAAGCGTTGACAGTTTGGACTCCTGCTAGTGCCACTGAGCAGTGATTGGGTCATCAGGGTGCTCATTTCATCAATAGTTCATATAAAGATCAAAGGGGCTATTACGAGAGTGGCCTAAGCAGAGGAAGGAGGGCATTGTGCTGTGCCTTGGAGGGTCATCTAGATGACCAACAGAAACTAACTCAACAGCATCTTTAGAAATTCCTTGTCTCATAATGCCATGAGGGAGGGTGTTTATTGTTTTGTTTTTCTTTTTTACTTTTATCTTATTTTATTTTATTTATATATATTTTCTTCTTTGCATATATATTATGGTTTTCAGTTTAGTGCTTTTATGGAATTGTGTAAGCAAATGAATCTCTGAATCTATATCTATTTTGTGCACCTTTTCCTGGGCTCTTCTCCCTCTCTTTGTTTTGTCCTATTTTTGTAGATTAGGTTTTTTGCTTTATCTTTCTATGTGCTATATAAGAAAAATGCTATTTTTGATAAAAAGGGAAAAAAGAAACTGAAAAAGGAGAAGAAATATTTCCAACCACTGAGCATTTTTTCCGAAGCTCTGTGGTTTAAAAAGAAGTCAACACAAATCACCATTATGGGCAAATGGAGAATTACCAAATTGTGCAATTTGGCTGATTCCTTTTATGCAAGGTACCTTTATTTTAGTCCCATCAGAGTAGCACAGTGTTGCTGATCCTTTAGATGTAAAATAAACAATGCCAACAAAACAACGATTCAAAATGTTGGTGCAATATATTTTCTTTATTTAAAAAAATGTAGTTGAACAGCAGCTGTGGCTTCAAAAGAAAATTCTTTTCAGTGTGCAAAGAGAAACGGACAGAGATGAAAAGTACTAATCCATCCTTTCTTAGTACAGTCAACAAACTGTTTCTCAGTTCGACAGACAACTGGGACAAAACTAATGAGTCAAACGCTAAAACATCTTCTGAATGTTCTCATAGAGAGTACTTACAAATGCTATGTACAGGCTGCCTTGACAGAGCACACTTTGAAAAGTTTCCCAGATAAATGTTCAAAATTCTAACCATCTATGAGAAACGGTTGATGATTTCAAGGGCGTTTTCACAGTAATCAATGCATCAAGAAGCTCTGTTGCTCTCACAATGAATAGAAAGCTTAAGGTGTGATGCGCCTTCCAATGGCTTAGGATGTGCGATTCATCTTTAACCACATTAGTCGTCTATAAAGCCTAAAGAGTGGACACTTCACATGCTATGTACTCGTTATTAAACTTCATTATCAACACTGCAGTCAACACTGACCATATATTTTCTCAAACTTAAAAACAAATGCGAAGAATACACTACAGCTTTTTTTTTTTTTCAGCATTTCAAAGAGTGTATTGAAGCTGGCCACTTATTTCTGAAGCCCTGATGGACAGGTGCGGGGTTTCTCGGCCTCAGAACACAGATGCTTATTTCTTGCCACAGTCACCATCATTACTGTGACTCTCTCCATCCATAACATGGGCACTAGTAAATCTGGAACTGCTCTGTTTGAGAGAACAACAACATTTTTGAGGTGCAGGTCTGCTGGTGTCAGACTGTCTTCAACACCTTCCCAGGACTATTCAAAGACTCGGCATGGTGAAGACCGCCTACAACCCCTCACCCATACTCTCCAAAGACAGACTTGGATTTGTATGGATTTACCCGCATTTCAGCAGGGATCGCTGGAGCAGAAATATTTAATGCTTACCTTTGGACCCTCCAGGAAGATGCTAAAGATGAAGCCCAATGGAAAAGGATGAGCTTCCAGGTTAAAGTCTGAACTCAGCTGAACTTAAAACCAGAATGAACTATGGTGTAGTGCCTCTCTAGAAAATGAGTACAGACATTCTGCTGCTTTTTTAAGTAAAAACCAAGCACCACGTGAGTACAGCCAATGCTCTGAAAACCCCAAATGTAATACAATTATGACCGTATATCCTTACAAAGTACTTTAGGTGGGAAATGGATAATTTGTATGCAGGGAAACATTGCCTACACAATGTGTACGCAGGAATACATATATACATGCATGGATTTAAATAGAAGAATGAATGATAGGTAGATGGATGGATGGATACAGATGATAAAGAAATAGATTTTCCTTCAATTCTCCCATGAGGTAGTAACCTACATTGTACCTCTGTGACAGGAAGATTTTTAAAATAATTTCACAATTTAGACTTAGACTTCATGTCGAGGGAGCACCACCCCTAAAAATATTGAAAACAAATGACTTTGGGGTAGTAGAATTCCTCCTCCAGTGGATTTAAAGTTGGAGATTTTGCCCAGCCCTTCTCTGTGCTACACTCCCCAGGCAAAAGCAGAAGCATATTTGAACAAGATCACCTCTTCAGACCAGCTTTTTTGAATGTGCATCTGCTCCAGACACCCCTTCCCTATCCTTACAGGGAGAGAAAACCATACACAGCAAGAATTCACTCCACTCCTTGTCTTGCTGTTTATCTAACCCCCATGTCTTTGGCTTTCTTTCTATGCTCTGATAGTATGACCATGTTTCTTTCCCTTGATTTCGTTACTCTCCCCACAAAGATACTTATTAAATACACTCTGCTGACAAGAGCTTATGTTATGTGATAAGCAATAATTGACATGCCATCTCTGTCAAGCTTGATTAGGGAAATGGGGGTTGACAAGAAGAGAAATCTTATTACCTAGCCTCTAGGATCCTGCAAATGTGATTGTTCTAGAAATACCTTGCAAATATGTTTTTCTCAGTGCCTTCTGGTAAACTCCCCTAAACTCTACCCCTAAGCCTACAATATAGATTTTGTCTATTCTAATTCAACCCACTTTCTGTTGTCTCAAATAATGAAAGTCTGAAACATTTTTAGAATTCCCTGGTTTTGTCTGATATTATGCCTCTTTAAAGTGTTTGCTTATATATAAGATATTATATAAGAGGATAAACAACATCTTATTCATACCAAGGTAATGACGGAAAGTGACAGATTCTTTTTACTTTTCAACATTTGTAGTATTGTTCTACCTGTGCCAATAAAGTTTTATTACTAACAAAATGTTTAAAAGTTCTCCCTGATATTTTGAAGTATCTTTAGACTGAACTAGCACAAATGTCTGTATTTGTTCTCCTTTTGACATTACAGCAAACTTAACTATAGATGAGATAGTTTTCCAGCAAGTATTCAGTTTGTCACTCAAAATATTGGTAATCTTCATAAAGTTTACTCTTAAGTAAATGAGTGGAGGTACTGCATTTGAACATTTAGCAATTCCCAAATCACATGTTTATCCAGAATACTATGATGATAAGACATGAAAATTATAAAACAGAGAACTGCAAAGCTCATCTTCAAGTCAGGGAGAACTCCCACCTGTCCCACTCCATCTCACAGTGCCAAACGCTTCACCGTTTGCTCAATTATTCTTTCCATCTCTCCAACAAAGGTGGATGCTTACACTTCCTGTTCTTACGTGTCCCCAGACTTCCCTTCATCCATTCCCCATTGGTTTGGAAAAAGGTTCCCTTTTCCTCTTTTGAAAATGTATTTGTGTCTGAAGCAGAGTCATATTTGAGTGTGGTGTGTGTGTTAGTGTAGTGTTTGTGTGAATGGTGTATTGGGGGTGGGGAGGAACACCTCTGCATTTGTTCATAGAAGCCAGAAAAGGGATCAGAGGTCCTGCTCTGTCAGTCTTTGTCTTTTGTGAAACTCTCACTGAACCTAGAGCCAGCGATCTCCAGCAATCCTCCTATCTCCCACCCCGTGCCACCACCACACTCAGTACTACAATTAAGGCATGCAGGTACACCTGGCTTTTTGTGAGTGCCAGGGATTCTGATGCAAGTCCTCAAACTTGTGCAGCAAATGTCTTGTTCACCAAGCCATCCCTTCAGCCCCTTGGCTTCTTTTTTATTCAGTTGTTCTTGACAACTTCCTATCTCTTTAACAAATCCATCTGAATTAACCCTCTGCATATTACCCAATCAAGCTATATGGCTCTAAGGTACCCCTCTCCCTCGAGAATATTATTGTGGAATGATAGCCATTTCTGGGATAGTTTACCAAAGACCCAATTAATGTCCAAGAGTTCCGGCAGAGAGAAAACCTGGACTCTTGGTGTCTTCTCCACTTCTACTGCTGTCTTGCTGTGCTATTTGTCATCTTAAGAGAAGGTACTTATGGCTATTTCTCTCCTCTGGCTTTATCGTTCTCAGTTATAAATTACATGTAGGACTTGGCAGGTCCATGTGTTACACCATTTGATCACCAAAAAGTAATTTAATGGTTACATCCCCATTTTCAGATAAATACACCAGCGCTCAAAGTGATTGAGTTATTCTCCCAAGGACTCACTGTGAAAGCATGAGAAGCAAGTCCTCAGCCCTCAGGAACTTACAGCAGTATCAGTGCTATCTGCCGGGCCTCGGTGGCACCATCTTTTAAAGAGCAAGGTCTAAGTTCACACCTCTCATAATTATAAGAGTGGATATAATAGGTAATGGGATCAAGATGCTTCACTCTGTACTTTTCCTCTTTTAATCTACCTAGAGACATTCCCTTTTAATCACCTGCAATGAATGATTGCTTATTACATAATTTTATGGCCCAGATAAATGCAACACTAAAGCTGATTGAATTACCCTTGGTAATTATAGCACGCGGGGAAAAAAAAATAATCACACTTGCTTACCTTGACCTACTTGAATGAACTGATAATGTTCATTCTTAGCAGCCATCCCGCCAAATGTTCCCTATCTCCATGCAACCGTGGTGCAGCCAGGAATAAAAGCCCAGTGAATCAGAGAGTTTTAGGACGGGTTTTTACAGAAAGCTCTACTAATGCTGTTCCTGAGCTCTCTGTAGCGATTATACAACTGCCCTGCTTCCCATGATGCACTGAACAGAACTGTATGCTTCTAAGTTTTTGCATAGGTTTGTATTTGTTGAATAATACAACTAACCTGCTATCTAGGAGGCAACACATTGACCTGAAAAGGGGAATAATATGGGTGACCACATCTCTGGAATAGTCAATCCTATTCTGCCCTTTCCAAATTACCTCATGGATAAGTCCACTAATCAGCCACTGATGAATTCTGCAGACTATGCCACTCACATGAGACAAGGACTAGAGCCGGCAATGCTGAGCAGGGGTGGTGGAATCACAAAAAACATCAGTAGCTCTCCATGGTCTGAATGAGTAATGGGATATGATGGCCATTTATAGGTCATCTGCAGATTTCCTTAATGAAATGCCAATGAAAGCGTGAGCCCTGGCTTCTGAGAGATTCTGAAAAAAGCATTCAAAGTACAGCATTTACCTCTGTTGAGTGGGTTCAAACAAAGGTATCACCTCCACATTTTAGCCCTCAGCCTTTGCAGTCATATCAGCTAGAATAGAGGTTTGGGGGTCCATTCAATGCAATATTCACTATGCAGCCAAAAGAGACTTGCCCCAGATATAAAAGGTTCTAGTTCCTGTCCCATGCTGTCCTTGTGACCTTGGGAGAAGAGTGCACATTCTGTACCTTAGCCGATGATCAGGAAAAGTCTGTCCTTCCTTTTTCACAAGGCATTGGAAAGTTAACTTAAGACAAAGGAGCTTTCACAAGAACAGACAGTATGAAAGAAATGGAAAAACATCACTGTTAAACAAAATCCTAGTGGATCTAGCCTAACATTTTTTGTTTACCTTGTCACTATAAGAAACCTGAAGTATATCAGAACCTCTAGAGGTGCCTCGGGTCACCACCCGATGTTAGCTCCCTGTCACACGCAGTGTGGCAGTTGAGAACTCGGGTTCAGCGGATGTTGCACAGGCCCCAGAAAACCTTGCAAAAGTTCACATGCTGTGGAAGCCTTTTCTGAGTTTCCATTTCCTCCTCTGAAATGGGGTGATACATTCGTGAGAAAATCCCAATGAATTTGACTATCATAAGTAAGGATTAAATGAAGGAACTAACCCATGTAAGAGGATTTAACATCAAATCCAGCACACAGTGAGTGCCTGATCAGTGTTATAAATATTATCTCTTCAAATGTCTTCCATATGACAAGAATAGAACCTCCAAGCAGTAAGGATTTCTAGAATCAATTAAGTTTAGAAACAGATAAATTCTAATATAGAGACCAAGAAGGTGCTTAGAACTATTAGTGAACAGGCCAGCCCTTCAAAATGGAGGCATGTCATCAATTCTTTACACGATGTGTCTGAAGATTAAAATGCTTTTTTTCTACAAAAACTTTGCAGATCTGGGCTTGAAGCGGTCAAGCTTTGAGAAATATTGTTCTCACAGATCATATCTTCATTACATTATGATATTAAAGCTCCTCAAAATATAAGAAAGAGAGCCAGCAAAGGGATTCAGCAGGTGAAGGAACTGGCCACCAAGCCTGAAACCTTGGTTCAATCCCAGAGACCTGCAGGAGGGAAGGAGAGAGCCAACTCCTGCTAGTTGTCTTTGACCTCTAGCATATATGCTGAGGATGTGCTCCTTACCTTGAAACACACAAATAAATGAATTTAATTTGGAAACATTTTTAAATTTTGAGGAGATGAGAGAGGGAAGAAATGGATGGGTGCATCTAGTTCATTGTTAATTCACTAAATTTCAAGGCACTTTGAATTATCTCCTTCCTGTGAAATTCCTGTTTCTGTTTGCCCTCCAGCCAGGCTCATGAAAGAGAAAAGGTTGTGTGCAGTTGGCCGCTGCCCAAGCTGAGTAATGAATATAAAATACCTCATTACAATATTTATTTACACCGTGCATCCTCCTTTATGTGTGCTTTAAAAATTCCATGGAAGTCTTAGAAAACACATTAAATGAACCAGAAAAAAAAATGAATGTGTATATTTAGACAGGCTGTCATGTATTTCTTTCATGTATTACATTTTATTTATTTCATTTGCGTGCTTTGGGCTGACATGCACACATGTCCCACGACATGCAAGTGGACGGCAGAGGAAAACTTTCCTGAGTCAGTTCTCTCTTTCCACCAGTGTCTGGACCAACATGAGACACACATCAAGGGAGAGAGCCAGCCCCTGACACTATTAATGATACTCTGCAGTGCTGGCAGATGGGAACCTAGCATAGCTGTTCTCTGAGAGGCCCTACCCACCAATGGATAGGAACAGATGCTGAGACTCAGAGCCAAACATTGGATGGAGTGCAGTGAGCCTTGTGGAAGAGTGGGAGGAAGGATAGAAGGACCTAGAGGGAACAGGAACCCCATAAGTCCAACAAAGCCAACTAACTAGGGCCCAGAAGTGGGAGGAAGTCTTATAGAAACACCAACCAAGGACCATGCGTGGACTGGACCTAAGCCCCCTACACATATGAACCCATGGGCAGATTGGTCTTCATGTGGGCTCCCTAGTAAGGTGATCAGAGGCTCTCTCTGACATGGACTTTGTTGCCTGCTTTTCACTTTTCAACCATTTACCCCTGACAGAACTGCCTTACCAGCCTTATCACAGAGGAAAAGGATGATCTAAGTCCTGATATCATTTTATGTGCTGGGCCGGGGGAAGAGGGAGCTCACCTTTTATGAGGGGTTAGGAGACAAGAGTAGGGGGAAGAGGGAGGGAGGGTGGAGCCAGGAGGAGAGAAGAGAGAGGGCTTACTATTGGGATGTAAAGTGAATAAATTTATTTAAAAAAAAAACTCACTTTGATGAATTCGCTAACCTGCCTATCACCAAGGTTTGCGTCCATGTATATGTCATTTCCCAGATGGCCAGTTTCACAGTCTCATGAAGGGCCATTCCCTGTCATGGAGCTTGTGTTTATAGTCCACTCAGAATTTGCATGGCACTTGAATTTGTTTCCTACCTCTAAAGTTCCTGTTTCCTCTCATCCCCAGCCAAGCACAATGACTTTCATCTTCACTTAAAAATAACCTGCAAATTTAAGGTATCCACTTTTTTTCTAATTTACAGGTTTAGGGGGGGAAATGCTGCTATATTGAATCATGGAGATAATGGCTTTCCAATCACACAATACATGGATGCAGATTCAGGTTGACCTGCTTTGACTGTACATTCTCCAAAGACTAAGTGTAGACAATCTCAGGGGTCTTAAAAGGCAATAATTCAACTTCCAGAATTCAACTACCTCCATGAAAAGTGCACTTCCTGTCATAAAAACACATTTTCACCAATTCATATCCACGTCTACGTAATAAAAACAAGGCATAGTCCAGATATGGCCTGAAGCCTCCCCAGATGAACACACAGCCTGACACCCTTAGTCAAGCTTTTCAAACGAGCTTTCACAAGATTGGTTTGGCAAAAACAGGGCGCCTTATTCACTAGGCAGGGGTGGTAGGCATGCCTGACCATAGGAGGGTGGGTTTCTAGTGCTAAGTAACAATGTCACTGTTTAAAATAATAATAATAATGGACTTGATGCTTCTAGGCCATGCCATTATTTTATATTGCTTATTAATTTCTTTCTCCTAACAGGATAAATAGGACAGAGGTGAGAAATCAGAAAACTAGCATTTCGAAGCGACCTTCTCTGCATGTACTAGCCACAGTATAAGCATTCTGATTATGCCCTTTTCAATGGGCAAGTTGATCATCCTGTTTGTAGAAGCAAAGATTATGCTTCAGGAAAAAAAAAAAAAAAAGCACAAAATTAAATGCAACCCTAAATGTCTCATATATATGGCAAAAGGATGAGGACGGACAGTGTGGGGTCCACTTCTCAAGGACAGCTTCTCTCAAAAAAACCCTTTTGCCCACAGTCTGTTGTCTTGCAGACTCTGCTCCCCAAGGTTTTTCACCCAGCTCCCTTCCCAAGCCTTCAAATGGCCACAATTGTGTTTCAGACTTTCCTATCAAAGAGGAATGAAATTCGTTGTTCTTAAAGTAGACTATACATTTGCCCAAAACCCCCTCTGCTGTCACCCGAACCATTCAGTGTTCTATGTGTCCATGAATCCATTAGGCACAAAGAGTTCTTCAGCTTCTGCTCAGGCCTCTCTGGAGCCAATTTTTGCCCTTCTGTCTGTGCTTAGAAGCTTAATCTATTAAGATTCTGAAGAAGGCACACCTCCACCTCAAAGGCCAACTCCCTCCATTCACTAACTCGCCCTTTCTTGTTAGAGAATAAGGACTCTGAGAAGTAGACTCGTGTCTTGCTCAATATTACAAGCCAGTTGCCAAAGGAGCCCAGGTGGTGGAACGCACCAGCCATGAAACCTACATCTGATGAAGGCTTTAGCAGTGTTATTTCCAGTCTGCCCGTTCTTTCCAGACAAGCTCCCTGTCATTGTTTTGTGAGTTTAGAACAGTCAAAGAAATCTATGTCCTTGTGCTTGTCCTTTAAACACATCTGAGAGACCTTTGGTCCCACTTTTAATGACAGGGAGGTTATGGCACTGTGGAGTCTAAGGATTTCATTTCTTCAACAAATGTGTGGAATTATTATTTTTTTGAGAAAAAAATTAGTCAAATAACACATTCCCGTGGGGGGTAGGGACATCTTTATGATGGTGGCTTCTGAACAGGTCTTCCTGGTACATCTCAAGTGGACAATCTGCCCACAGAACAGATTTCTTAATTAAACTGAATTGTCCTGTGCCAGACTCCATGTCACAGTTGCTCAATCAGTTTCAAGAACAGGCCAGCTTGTGTATCAGATTCTTGACTGCAAATACATATAAATACACACTGCAGCTTACTGTTCTGGGCATGGCTCTGAATTGTGGGGAAATAAACTGGGCATTTGTTTCCAAGCTGACTGGCATGTTTCATTTGAGAGTGAACAGAAGGGATGCTCCATGAATTTAAATAGGCAAGGTTCTGATTGGAAGGGGAAGAAATTCTACTTCATGTCAATAACTAAACTTAGAGGTTTCAAATAACAAATGATATTTATTCTGATACCCAGACTTCAACTCAGCTAAGTATAAACACTTGCTCATTTTTATTTCCAAAATAGTTCTAATTTTCAATGATTCTTCCTCTTTGAGCTTTCATCTGCCCTTACCTAATTTCGATATTTTTAAATCATAGACTGTATGAGAAGTAGCTGGGACATTCACTTGAATATAGACACAGAAATACCAGTCCACATAGTGTGGAACAAGGCCAGGTAATTCACATGTTAAGTAAGTTTTGTGGGCAATTCTGATAAGAGGCTTTATTTGGTACAGAACAAGGACTGATATTCCATCTAAATGGAAATCTGAAAATAACTTATATGCCCTAAAAACTCATGCTTTCCCACACTACCTAGAAACAATGGAAGCTGTTGACCTCAGTGTCACGTTTTTCAAAGACCTTTATGACCCCTCTTCTTGGATGTTATCTAACTTGGCAGTACCTCCAAAGGCACTGTTCTACACGAAGTGGTGTGCCCATCCTCATAAAACCCTTTCAAGACTATTTCCGAACAACTCTCACCTGAGACTTTCTCTTTCAAGGTCCCCGGGTCCCATCTCTGCCCACACCATGTGGTTCAGAACAATCAATCCCTTTATATTCTTAAAGTCCCCTGGTAATATCAATCGTAGCATCTCCCAAGCTGTGAACCTCAGCCATCTGCTTACTCGTGTGTGTTCTTTTTGTACAAGAAGAACATTTTGTTTTGTGCCTACCTCCTCCACAGAAAGAACTCAACAAATGCTGTCTACTTGAATTCATTCTCAGGTGGGACTGCAGCCCCACGCAACTGATTTCTTATTCCATGAGGTTAGAGCTTGGTGTACAGCATTTTAAAGGGAATGGCAGTCAGCTCTTAGTTCTCCATTGCATTTGTAACTACAGCACAGAGAACTGCATCTGTAACTACAGCACAGAGAGGAAAGTATTTTCAGGGCTACTGATAAAGATTTTAAAGCAAGCAAGAAGAAAGAAGAAACTCTAGGTGCAGAGTAAATCTCTGTCAACCACAGAGCAAAAAGCACAGATGTCACAGGTCAACTGAGAGAGGGGAAGCCCATGAACAGACTAAGTCAATTCTCTATGTCTTTGTTTTTTGGATAAAGAGCAAAGAATATTCCCTGAAGTTTTTAAGACAATGAAGATGATTTGGGCAAAGATTTTCTATTAATTACAAAAGTATTTATTTTATAAAACCTAAGATTGGGGAGTTAAAAACTTTTTGGACCATAGAGTCTCTGAACTATTTAAAAAAAAAATGAATGGTTTGTGCCAATACGGTTTTATTTCTGAAAGTAGTCAGTGGGTTAGGTCTGACTCAAGAGCTGTGGTTTTCACTCCTAAAACACATGAAAACACAGCAGGAGCTGAACCTTAGATGTTATTGTTTTCCTTGGAGAAATTTTCTAATTGATGAGCACCCTGAACTTCAACCTTTTATACAACCTTTATTGTGTTCCCACAGTGACCATTCATACCCACTGGAATCAATAAAACATAGGCTGTCACCTGGGGCTCACTACCTCATATTTCCCATAATTCTAATCTACATTTATCATCAGAAGTGAAAGCAGTGGAATGGATCTGGGAGAACATCACTTCTATAATTTTAACCATTTTTGCTGTACAGAAGCTCATTGGAAATTCTCTGTAAGACACTGTACCATGACCAGCAGAAGCCTGGCTGATAGGAATGATTTTCTTCTACTTGAAAATTACTTGTATTGATTGACAAACTGTTAGCTAAGAGCTTTGTTAAATGAAATCCCGACAATGCTGAATAAAACTAAGGCACTAAACTGCTGGATGTGGACTCAATTGTCCCCCCTTTCCCTCTCCTATTACCTGACTGTGACAGCAAAGAAGAAAATTCCTAACCTTCAGAATTATTTAGGTATTTATGACCCGCAGGATACAGTATCAAAGCAACTTCTCTGGAAACTTATCATCCCCTAGCATGAGACACGAGACAGATACTATAACTATGGTTCATGTTGTTGCTAAATCGTGGGTATAGTAACCACTTCTAGAGTTTTCTCTAGAGGGTTAGGTAAAAAGTATTTTAAATATAAATCTAAAGAATCCATACCTGCCACCTCTATGTATCAGCATTTATAATGTTTTTCCCCAGTTAGTCTGGAACAAGTCATTGCTCTCCACTGCCCATACAGTCACCAACTCTAGGTCCTCTAATGCCTATCTTCACTGGCAAGGCCTTGGACCAGCTGCTTCCACACAACGGGACAGGAAGTACTCCTGCACACTGGCTCTCAAATTCCGACACACACCTCCATTCTCCCTCCAATTCCTACTATATTTAAACAGTTCACATATACTTCAGATGCTGTGTTTGAGGCCAGCCTGATTTCCAGAGCTAGGTCTACACAGAGAAAACCTCAAAAAAAAAAAAAGAACCAGCTGTTTATCTTACAGGTGTCTATCTGGTCTAGCTCCCGGGCTAACCAAACTGCTGGTTTCTAGACCTGTTCATAGTCTCCATCCATCACTAACAGAAATAGCTTAAAAGGTGGGGCAAGGATATTCTCTCATCTTGGAATAAAATCTTCCCTAATTTAGAGAGGTATCTTCTATGTGAGCGTGCATGACCCCGACCTGACCCCCACCCACCCCACCCCACCCCCCTGTCCAAAGAGAAAAGACTCACACGTACTTCGTACTCAGGGTCAACTACAGGATAAGATTATATTTTGGCTGGCTACCTCCTCAATCCCCCACTGGCAACAAGTGCCTACAACACAACACTGCTTTGATAGTGTTTTTACAAATTTCAGTCCTGTGCACATTTTTCGAGAAAGGTGCCAACGAATCCATTCTGGAAACATGGACAGTAACCTGCCGCCTTAATGACATGATTCTCCACTCCCAACCCTTTAAAATATTTCATCAACCTGTGCTCTCATATCAATTTGCCTGTGCATGGGCACAGAATATCAAAATGCATAGCTCTGGAGGTAATTCTGGGCAGTTTGGGTAAGCGCCACATGCCTCCTGGAAAACCTGGTTTGTTTTTTTCCAAATGGATCACAGGATCACATGCTTCACTCTTCCTCTAAGAAGCTGGATTTTATTCATTCTGAAGTATATGTATGTGAGTCAGATGGGCATTAGAAGCAACAGCACTTTCAAAGTAGAAAACAAATAGGAAAGCGTAACCTTGGAATCTAGGGAAAATATCCTGAACAAACAAGCTCAGAGCAGTAGATAACCCCTGTTAATAATCGTCCATGAAGAAATGCTAACCCATTCAATTCACTGATGCCATGAAGAAATGCTAGCCCAACCCTTCACTGATGCCATGAGCAGGTGACTAGACTCTGCCTGCCGCCTTCCAGAAAGGTTCTCCTGAGATTCTTGATGCTTTACTGTTCCTTTGTCCTACTGAAACACACTAATGAAAGCGCTCTCCTCACGGAACACTAGTGCCCGGGATCCAGCTCTTTCAGCATACCAGCACTTTGTCTCACACACCTGCCCTTTGGCTGAGATGTTCAAGTCAGTTCTGATTATCAGCATGCACGATGAGACCAGTCATATAGCCACATGGTTCTTAACAGAACCATTATTTACCCAATGCCAATAGGCACCCATGTTGCCTTATTAAGTTACAGATTCTGGATCAAACAATAATGCGATGCCATTTCTACATTTCTAATCAGTGCTTAGGAAGCATCCAAATCCTGGGTATACAGACGATGTTTGGGGTGACAAGATTTTAAATCACACCATCATGAAGACTGGTAGGTTAAATTTCCTGGGCAGGCCTTCAGGAAGAACTCTGCTGCTTTATTTTGCTGTTATTTGGGTATTTTTTTTTTTTAAGATTCACTATGTTATCTCCATGCCTGGTACTTAGTAAGAATATGAGTCTCAGGAAAGACTCCTGTGCTCAAATTTTTTGGTTCTGTTGCTCTCCTTGTGGACCTCCTATTCTAGAACCCCTGCACAGATGTAGCCCATGGCAGTTCGGTGTCCAAGTGGGTTCCATAGTAATGGGAAGAGGGACTGCTTCTGACATGAACTGATTGGCCTGCTCTTTGATCACCTCCCCCTGAGGGGGGAGCAGCCTTACCAGGCCACAGAGGAAGACAATGCAGCCACTCCTGATGAGACCTAACAGACTAGGATCAGAAGGAAGAAAAAGAAACCCTCCCCTACCAGTGGACTTGGGGAGGTTAGTGTGTGGAGAAAGGGGAGGAATGGAGGGGTTGAGAGGGGAGGAGGGAGGGAACCAGAGGGGGGATACAAAGTAAATAAAGTGTAATTAAAAAAAAAAGATTCACTATGAAGCCCAGGCTAGCATAAAATCCACAATCCCCCTGTCATTGCCTCCTGAGCTCTGAGATGACAGGCCCAGGTTCCAACCTGCGTTAAATATACCATCCAGATGGGAAGAAGAGGTAAGTGAAAATTCCTGAACTATCTTGAATGCCAATTAAGATTTTTAATTGTGCCTCTGCATATTCATGTATGGTAGGGAATTGTGTTCTTAATTCAGCAGCGTTACCAGAACATTGTTCATTGTTGTTCTTCTATCGGAACCAGGCAAGACTGTCCAACTCCTTTACCCCTGCTGGAGACTCTTACTGGAATGGACCAAGCCTCCACTCTCCTCCAGTACACTTCCAGCACCCCCAAATGCAGCTTACATAAAAAGCACCTTCTCCAGTCCAAGGCCTAGCACTGTGATGCCCTGTGGAAGAATGACAAATGGCTGTTTCCACAGAATCTTTATGTTTCTCACCTCCTCAAGCAGAACGGGCACCTCCCAAATCTGCAGGGTGTAGTCATCACCCAGCATACTTAGAAGAGCTCTTGTTACCCCTGTCAATCTCACATGGGTTGATTAAGTTGCTCCTCTAATAAGGACTCCACTTCAAGGAGTCCAAAGGTTCCTAGGAAACTTACAGACTTTGCATGAATTTAAAACAAATCATAGTGATGTAAGACTGTCCTTATTCACTAGCTATGACAACTGAGACAATAGAAAATTAAGATCATCTATCCATACATCTGACATGTCTGGTATCAGGTAAGGCTAATTCCAAAACTACTCTGGTTCCTATGTGCTATCACTGTCTTCAAAGAAGTAAGCATAAGCCTCAAGGTCCCAGGTCACTGAGTGAGCCTCATTTTGTTGTGTCCTGGGCAAGAAAACTAATTCATTAAGTTCAAATGTGAACACACACACAGAGTTTTCACACATTATCCATCATTTTCAATGGCAACAAATGGATTGAGCTTCAGAGCCCCTCACAAACACCCCACATCTCTCTTCCTTTCCTTGGAGCAGAACATGTACCCATACTGATTCTTAAAACCTGTCCCAGTATCTTTCAGTTTCTCAAGTAAACTCTGATGACATTCAGAGGGTCCAATCTAGAAACTTCTATAGTTGTAACTATTTGTTAGATGACACAGATGTAGATAATATAGGCATAGAGAGAGATGTAGATGATACATAGATGTATGAAGAGTTGGCAGTATTTTCTGATGCTCATGCTCAATTCCTAAAAGATTGAAAACACACATTCCACCTCTTTTCTATTTCCCAAAACATTCAGGTTACTGGATATTGCAGACACATAAAAACTCCTGATGGGAGTGAACAGGTGACTTTCGCATCTACCTAGAGGTGCTCTGCGTTGAGACCAAAACAAAAGAGAACCAATGAAACTTTTGTACAATGTGGAGTGATTTTTCTCTCAGTTATGTCTTATGTGATATAAATCTGTCTACTCTAAATCTCATGATGCACTTGAGACATGATCAGTGGAGACTGCAGATAAGGAACACATGTTTAAAGTAACTGAGAAAGGTCATTTAAACGCACATTCGTGTTTTGATTCCAGTCTATGTAGTAGAATTATTCTGCACATTACCATAACCGGTGAATACACGTGTTGAAAGTTGTTCAATCTTTTAAGAGCAAAATATTCAAGTTCACAATAGCCACAGTGGCGATCTAGGGTTTTCTCTATAGAATACCTATAGGATTCTCTATAGCATGAGGTTTTAGGCTATTTCTGATAACTGAGAACATGCTTTTGAACATGTTTTTCTTACTGAGTTTCCTATAATTTTTGAAGTTCTTGCCTTCTGCCACCTTTTCACAAGAATCATACACACTATTTAAAATTGAATAATACAGAATCTACCTAGATACCTGTAGACTGGTAAATGGATGAACATAATGTATTGAAAGGGGAATGTTGTGCACATGAAATATTATTTAGCCTAAAGAAAATTAACATTCTGGCGCTTGCAGCAAACTAGCTATAACTAGAGTATATTACATCGAGTTTACAAAGTTAATAATCTCTCGTGTGTGAAAGTTAAAATAAAAACGGACCTGAATGTAAAATAGAGATAACTAGCAATTAGGAAAAAAGAAGAAATGGTGAAAGAGAGGCAAGACTGAGCCTCATTAGTGTGCACAACGAATAACATTAACCAAAAGCAAAGCGAAAAGAATAATGGCCGTTACTTTGACCCTCTGGATGACAAGGCCTGGCTCCATCACAACAATATTAATTATGAATCCAAAGCTGCTGATTGCTTCATCACTAGCCTTTTCCTATACATCTTCCCTAGATCCCCTCTGGCATTCTGGCATATATAGGGCTTACCATCATGGTGGTACCTTCTAGACCTTTTCTATCCATTTCTTAGCACTTGCTGACATTTTACCTCCCTGTGCTCCTAGGCTTTGTCTTTTCTATTTCTCTGCACCAACTTAATGGAACCATTACTCTTCAGAATCTGGTTCAATAAGTGATCTATAGATGATCAAAGGCAAGAGTGTGTTCTTCAAGAAAAAATTAAATGGAATGATGTATTTCGTTGCCAACAGAGTTGCAAATAAGCTTAATGTTTGATTCTTAATAAAATTGCATCTGAATGATCAATTAGAGTTTTACTCCAAAATACATTCCTGTCACCTTACTCTAAAAATAATTGAAATATTTAGGTGTGGGGGGATTTTACTATGATTCTTGAAAATCAACTTTTCAAGTTCATAGGGAATTTCAGTTTCCAATTTCTTCTCATAACCTTGCTCGACTACTATTTTTTAATGGGATTAGCTACATTTAAATGGCTGCCCATAGAGAGAAGGTAATTTAAAATAAGGACCGGCTGGGCATGGTAACACACTTCTTTGGTTCTAAGACAAGAGAGATGTGAGGTGAGAGATGTGAGGTGAGAGATATGAGGTGAACCAAAAAAAGCCTTGGATATTTAGTAAGAATCAATAATAATAATAATAGTAACTAGTGATAATTAATAAGTCAGATGTCTAGGATTTCACATTCTCTGTTTAACAACGTTCCTGTTATCTCCTAAAACATAGCCTGATAGTTAACCACTTGGTTCCAGTCATTTCACTTCCAAGTATCCTTCAAATGGCAAGCACTGAGCCTGTTACCAAGAGTTCAACCAGTAAGTGTGGCCTGTTCAATGATCCTGATGCCCACACACAGGCATGCTTGCTACTAGCACAAAATGCAGGTGGGACTGGGAACTGAGGAGGTGTTTGGTAACTGCACAAACTCTGAATCACCAGGTGTCCTGGGGCAAGCAACTCCAGCTCAGGACACCTCAAGACACCTCTTTTGCCTTAATACTTCCAGGTCTTTTGAATTCAGGACTTTTTCTTGATCCAAGCAGATTTATTCCCAAGCAGATTTTCCAAAGCCTTCCTTAACTCTTCTATCGCCATGCAATGGGTTGCCATAAAGTAGGAGAAGGATTCCTACTTCTTAAGACATTTTAAACCATGTACATTGCCCTTCCTTCATCCAAGGTCTCAAAAGTTGCGATTTCTTTACAAACCCCTATAAAGCGTGAGAATGTATACACCAGACATGTAGTTCTAGACATTACAAACACGTAAGTTCCTGGCCAGTTTCTGCAGAACAGCTGTTGTCCACCTTTCTGCTGAGCATCTTCCCCTACTTTAATCATAAGAGGGATTGTCAACATGTTGATAGTGCATCCTCTCTAAAAGGGGGCCGAAAGGCTTTTCCTATTCATTCTTGAACAACAACTTTCTGATACTATTGTTTCCTCTCTCCATTTTGCAAGCCGGCCAAAGGCACCAAGTTAGGATGCAAATGCAGGCAATCTGAGCCTGTGCTCTAAGCCAATGGCCACCTCCATCTAGGCTTCTCATTCTCACATCTCTGCCTATAAATAGCTTGCCTCTCCCTTCTAATGACAATTGTGTCCTCCCTCAATCCTAACGTAGTAGCCCTAAGTCCCCGGCAGAGCTGTTAACTTTTTTTGCTTTAGTCACACAGCTTTGTTTATTGAATCTACTTAACAATTATCTTAAGCCAACAGCATATATGAACCCCTTCTTCATCCCTACTGCAGCCCCAGAGGAAAATAAATACAAGCTGAAGATGTCATACACAAAGGCCGAAGCCTTGAGGGAGCAGAGGCTGATTCTCTATAAACCTTCAAATGCAAGGAGTAAGCAGAGCACCAGTGCAGGGGAGAAGTCGGTCACTTTTGGCTTTTCTTGCTGGCTGTTACCAGAAACAAGGCTGACAAACAAGGCTATGTTCATGGTAGACTCAGACGTGGACAGAAGGCAGAAGCATGGAGGAGACCTGCCTGAACCTACTCCTCAGGTAAGGAGAGAAAGCCAAATGAACACTGACGAAATGAATGCTTATCTGGACCTGCTATTTCATGCCTTCTTATTCCTCTTCTTAGCTTTTAAAGGACACAAATCTGTCTTTGAAATCCTCCTCATTCATACTTGTATCTCTTTAAGCTTGGGCTTCAAAAGGTACTTGTTGAAATATAGTTAACAGGAACAAAAAGAACTGAAGTCACAAAGAACAAGCAAAGAAAAGAAATAGCACTTACAAATAGTACTTCCATTTAAACTACTTCCTTAGCTCATGATGACTGGTAGTGCCCTATCCTATCCACTATATATAAGTAGCTAGAACCTAATGAAAACCCAGGTGAATGAAACTGCCATTCATGGGAATTATTTTTATTCAAATTCAGAGTATAAAAAAACCATTTAGGGGTTTCAGACAAAGCTGATTTCCTTGAGGATGCCATCCTATCACTACCAGCATAAAATTTGACCTTCAGTCAGCATAGAAGAGAAGATCTGTGAGAATCTCATGCCTTCCAAATAACCATGGCCCCACACTGTCCCACTGATCAGCTGCCTAAGTAAACCCCAGATACAGCATGCCAGGCCTACACTAAGAAATGATGAAGGAGATGATGATGATTGATGATGATATCAATGATAAAGGAGATCTCAGGGTGGTATATGTAAAATAATACCCTAATAAATAAAACTTGTAAACATTTTTCTTAATTTCTCAGGCAAATCCTGTTTGGCATGGGGATAGGTTTATCATTATAAAAGGGAGAATATCAAGGACTTCCTTCCTAATATTCAGAAAATCCTGGCCTAGTTTCCATTTGCAATTTCCCAACAAACCCTGGCTTCAGGAAAAAGAGGGGGGATATACAAAATATAAAAATATAATATAAAGACAAGAGTGAGGCCACGGTTGCATGTTAGGAAGAGTGGAGAGGCAAGCATGTGAATAAGTGTGTCCATGAGGGATGCTGTGTCCATCTTCATACCTCTTGATGGATCTCCAGCACAGCAGAAGACTTCCTGACTGCGGTTACAGTGTGCAGCCTGGAAATAAAAGGAGAGATATGAAAATGCGTATAGACAAATACACCCACGCAATGCATATACTATCACCTTAACTACCACCACCGCTTGCTTGGCAGAGCCTAGATATGATCTAGATATATTGTATACATCTATAAAATTTTCAAAAATGTCTTTTTCATATAAAGTGGTAAAAAATAAATAAAAACAACTTATGAAAAAAAAGACTTTGCACACAAGAGCACATCTTAAGAGAGAAAAGACTAATAATTTAGAATATTCAAAATGAAAAAATATATATCTTTTAGACAAAGTTTTCCACGTACAGGTTTCTTTGCAGCCCATTCCCCATGGTGTGAAAGATATAATACAACTGCACTCATTCATATCTGGCAAAGCAGCTTGCAAATGAGGGCAGCCAGGAAGACTTAATGGCTCACAGCCATCCCAGAATTTGGGATGCTCTTTTCGGCTGGACCTCATCTCTGCAGTATTAGAAAAGTGAAATGCCTCCATCCTTTCTAGCACAGCCCTCTGAGTCTTTGGGTGTTGTTTTCTGCACAGACATCTGAAGTCTACTTTCCTGTCATCAGCCACAGGTGGCTTCATTCCCTGAAGCAGAGAACTCTAACTCTGCCCTCCATTGCCAGTATTCTCCCGTCTCGACCTCTGCTTTACCACCTTCCAAAGGTTGCTCTGATGAGAATCTCCTAAGAGAGTGATTCAGTCAAAAGGTTGAAACTCAGGCCCAGTCTGGACCAATGAAAAGACAGTCTCTGCTGGTGGGGCTTTCACAGTTCCTGAGGAAACTCGACTACGCAGCCATAAGGGGCTGTATCTAGACACCACAGTGAGGAGTGCAGTGTCGTTTCAAACAGGAGTGTTCTCTATGTTTGGATTTTTACGGTCTTTTTTGTTTGTTGACTGACTCACTACCCTCAGGGAGCATAGCTGTGGAAAGGGACGTTTCAGTTTTGCTTTTCTAGGACTGTTCAAGTTAACTCAAAATTTATTTTCACAAGCTCATATTCTAAAGTTTTCTTCTTCAAAGCAAATACATTTCAAAACCCAGAAACAGAAAGAGCAAAGATACCATGAGTTAATCCCATTTCAGGCCAGTGACTTGTTCTGAACTGGCTTCACATCTCCTCACCTCACCCTAGAAGCATTTAGTCACTTAAAAGCAACAAAGATAACTAGGAATTTACTTTATTCTCTTTATTTATAAGATAAAATCTGTTGGCCACTTTCCACCCTTCTGTTCTCCTCTGGAGCGGACCATTCTAAAAGCTACAGCTCAAGACCACTACAAAATGGCTTCCCAGAAGACACTTCAGCCTGTGAAATCCAAGACCTCCTCACTGCCTCAGTCTGATGCCAGACTCCCCAGAAGAAGCAAGAACTCCAGGGGGATACACTCGCCCTCGTCTCCTTCAGAAAAGCAGTCACTCTGCTTCATATAAATGTTTAATGAGAACGAGAGAACCAAGCTGTCTCTTGCTTGACTGAGTCTTCTAAAGGCTTGTGCCCCAAAGTCACTTTCTGTCCCTTTTTCCCTTGCTGACTGTTGAATATTTATGTGCTGCTCACACTTGTGAATAAATGTGCAAACCACAGAGCCAGACTGAGGCAGAATTCTGACCTAGGTGAAATGTGTTTCCAGCCATCCCTGTCACCTCCCCCCTTTTAATAAAGAGTATCCATCCCTTTACTTTCTCCCAAAATTATCTGTGAAAATTATTCTCTCTGCCTGCATTCCCAAAAAAGAGTCAACAGCTGATAAATGCAAAGCATCCTAAAGAGATGCATGTTAAAATTTGGATTTAACCATTCCTTTCCAAAGAAAAGACATGAGCTTTTAATAGTGTGAAAGGCCACCAGCAGTTGTCACACAGGTTTTTCCCATATATCCTTTTGTTCAGTTATTACAACTTCTTATCAGCACATCCCAACCTTAGGCTCTAGGCAACTAAAGTGCCTCTCAAAAGTTGGACTATTGGAAACTGCTGTCTTACACACAATCTCCCATCTCAAATCGTAGATCTTGTCCCTTTGTCGGGGCAACAATGAAAATGTTGCTATTCATTTGTAAATTTTTATTACTTTTTTAATTTGATCACATACTCATAAGGTAAAAAAAAATAATCAAAGTTCAAGGGAGCTGTCTCTTGGTCAAACGGTGTCAGAAGACAAAATCCCATGTCTTCCTTTCTCTAATATGCCTTATTGAAGGAAGGAAGTTCTGGAAAGTACCTTGTCACCGAGTAATAATTAAAGGAGGTTGGAGCTCCACTTCCTTAGCCTAGACTTGAGATACATTTTCCACTTTTTACCCAACGATGGGCTATGAATGGACACAGAAGACCTCCCTACCCTCACCATCCCAGCTCTTTTCTTTCTCTGAGTATTGGACCTTTAGGAAAAATAGTCGTTGAGCCTCAAACTCTTGTACACTGTGTAGCAGAAACAGTATAGATGGGAAAAAAGCTAATATTTAAGCGATAACTCCTACCTTGCTGCCTTTGGGCTACATAAAGATGGGCATCTTCCCTGTCTTAACCTTGCTTGAACCTGTTTCTTCGTCTACCAAGAGAACATCTATCTCTCAGAACATAATTAAAAGAAACTGACAGAGAAAGCAAACAAAGGGGAATGGCTCATTGGCCCTTCTGCCTCACTTCTGCCCAAGTCCTTTGGTTTTTAGCCAAGGATTCTGATGGCCCAAGCAACAGTGGCAAATAATTCTTTCACAAGAATTGACTGTTGGATCAATGCCACATAGAACAGTGCTCTTGGGCTGATATGGATTTAATCCCCCAAAAGGAAGTTTACAGCCACTGATATATAGTGATTGCTCCAAGACTCACAGAGTGGCATCCTGGTTGCTCTAGGATCAAAAATAAAATGCCTGATCCTGATATCTGGCTGTCATCATATCTGTACATATATGATGAGTTGGTTTCAGGAATTTCGATGGACAGAGAATAAAATCCTCCCAACTTAGCTCCTTAGAAACTTAGCTCCAGCACAAGGATCAGCTTAAACCAACACAGCATTTTTTTTTCAACACAGCATTTTAAGACAAAGAAAATATAATTCCTCTCTAGCTTCTGAGTTTTACCTAAAGTCTTCCAAAGACTTCTTCTTTGTTGCTCTCAAACCACCAGGCTGGCAACAGGCGAATCTGTAATCAATGACCTGGTAGATGATTGGATTGTACATCGCTGCAGACTTTGCAAGGAGGGTGGGCACCACAGAGAGCTGGATGGGAATGGAGTCTGGCCTTCCAAAAGCTGACCACACGGAGACCACGGCATAAGGAATCCAGGCAATCAGGAAACCAGCACAAATCAGCATCGCCACCTAACACAGGGAAAGTGACAGACAGCAGGATCAAGAGAATTTGTGAGCAATCCAGAGTGAGTGACAGGTGTAAAGGAGGGGCAAGTCCTTCACCAAAAAGCCCCTTTTTGGACACAGACATTGCTTTCTCATGGACTTCTGAGAAGTTGGCACAATTCTTGATGCCATTTACCACATCCTCTCCACGCTCCACTTTAAAAAAGAACCAAAACACAACCCTGTAACAGCTGTCAGATTTTACCTACATTTGGGGCAAAAAATCATAATAAAATGATGCCAGTTTGCCTGAGCTTGCCAGAGTTCTCAACCCACATTCACTTAAAAACCTGACAGAAAATAAGTTCATCTTGATGAAATCTTAAATCATCCCCATTTGCCTCAGGAAACTGAGAAGTGTTGCCCTGGTTTGAAATTCTAATGTGCACTTTCTTCAGAGATTTTTATTAAATGCTATTTCTTCTGGCCCAAGTTTTTCACAAGTTTGAGGCTCAGATCACAGAAACTTCCCAAATATAAAGAAGAAAAGATTTGTGAGGCTTCAGGCAAAGGAATATGGAAGGAGACTTTTCTGCCTCAAAGTTAGCCCCTTAATTTTCAGACCACAGAATAACTAAAAATACAATGCAACACAGCCCTGCGTGTTTTTATCATTCCCCAACTCAGCCCCTGTAATGGAGTAACACTAACCAGAGCTGCTGATCTGGACAGGTTCTCTCAGTTCAGGTCAACAGTTTCAGCAAATGCTTTTGGCAAGACACTAAACTGAGTGCTACTGGGTGTCCCAGAATGCCCCTGTTCCTGAGCTGTCTCTCTCTAGAGTACAAATACTGGCAGAACACAGCAGAATATGGTTTGCCTGCCAGCTCAGAAGAGAACAAGTTTTGTGTCTTATAGGAATACATACGAGCTTCGTGGAGAATGTTGCGTAGACCCTGCACTTGGGCAAGTTGAAATAATAGCAGTCAGAGAAGCAGTGGGAAAGCTTTCCATGAATGAATGGAATTTGTACAGAAGCATCTGGAGGGAGTCATCCAGATGTGGGAAAGCTGCATGGGGAGAGGAGGCCAGGAGGAAGGAAAATACTCACGTGCTCAGGGTTTTGTGAAACGTATTACTGAGCTTTTCTGAGTTCCACATGCTCTGCGGCTCTCAGAGGTTTGTGAAGGGAAACATGGAAGATTAACCGACAGGAAGAAATTCCCTGGGAGAAAACAGCAGCTAGAAAGACCTGTCCCTTCATCCAACAAGCGGTATTGAAAAGCTGTGTTTTGTGTAGGGGACACAGAGAGGAAAAGCAGACTCATCCCTGCCCACTTAGAATTTCCACTCATAAAGATTTGTTTAGACAAAAAGTAAGAGTTTCAGTGAAAGTACTAACACTAGAAAATGAAGTCCAGGATCGGATTTATATTTTAAGTGAGCTGTTTCGGGCCCTACTTGAAAGAGAGAATTACTAAGTTCTAAGTGTCCTTTCACTGCTATTCTTCCACTAAGACTAAACAATAAAGCTACATTTAAATCAATACTCTGAGTATGCTTTTTCTTTTGTTTGTTTGCATGTGTGTCAATCCTCCTGGTGTATCTCCAACTTTAGAAATCCCAACATCTTCCCAACTCCTGGTTTTAAGAAGTTGACATAATAGGAGGCCCATGACCCAGATCTGACCAGTTGGAGGACTAAAATCCCCTGACTACAGAAACAGGAATGAGGAGCTTAATCTCATTCGCCACGGATATTTAGTGATCTTCATATTTTATTCCAAGTTTCCCCAGATCTTGGGAAGATGTAGGAACACTGTAACAAAGGTCTCCTTGCAAGGGCTGGAGAGATGGCTCTGTGGTTAAGAGCACTGACTGCTCTTCCAGAGGACTCTGGTTCAATTCCCAGCACCTACATGGCAGCTCACAGCTGTAACTACTGTTCTAGGGGATCTGAAACCTTCACACAGACATACACATAGTCAAAACAGCAATGTAATAAAATAAAATAATTGTTAAAAATAAGGCTCTTTCATCAAAGGTCTCCTTCATCCTCCCATCATGTAACTTAAAAAGACAGCAGCCACTCCTGATAAAATGATCGTGACGATCTATGAAGAGGATCAGTGACAAGGAGTGAGACCCAAAGGGCTGTATAAACATGGTGAAATATTTATAGATGCTCTTTTGATTTAGTGGCACAAGCTGTATGTTATCTTTCTGACAATAATGCTATGTGTGTGTGTCTGTGTGAGTGCACACATATGAATGTGCGTTTACATATGAATTAGTAGGAGCATAAATCATTCAGCCCTGGGAGTGATCCAAAACTTGTCTGTGACCTAAAGAGCAACATGGATGTGGGATGTGTTGTCATGGAAACCTACCTTCGTGAGATATGTAAGAATGAAGTTTAAGGCAGAATTTAGCGATAGGATACTTGTTTAGCATGTTTTTTATCCCCAGAAACACAGGCATACACACAGCTTGAAAAATATGTTTTCAAGTCTGAGGCCACAGAAGTTCACTCAAAATTTCAAGGCTCAGGAGGCTGAAAGGAGCACTCTGCCCTTTCAGAGGACCCACATTCAGTATGTAGCTCTTGTAAACACTTGAAACTCCAGCTCCAGAGAATCCAGTGCCTTTTCCGTCCACGGGGATACCAGTACTCACCTGCACATTTTCACACACAGATATACACACACACATACACATGACTAGAAATAAATTAAATCTTAAAAGAACGAATCTCAGTGATCATCTTAAAAATTAATGGCAGGCAAGAAAAACCTCAGTAAATCTCAGTTTGTTCCAATTTTCAGACAATGTACACCCACAAGAGGTGAATCAAACGAGCCCAGAACTCCTGCTCTAGGGTTCTGCAACCATGCTTCCACATCGTCAGTTAGAAGTTCTCTTCTGTTCCTAGTCTGTGAGGTCTCATCAGGAGTGGCTGCATTGTCTTCCTCTGTGGCCTGGTAAGGCTGCTCCCCCTTCAGGAGGAGGTGATCAAAGAGCAGGACAATCAGATTATATCAGAGACCGTCCCTGTTCCCATTACTATGGAACCCACTTGGACACTGAACTGCCATGGGCTACCTCTGTGCAGGGGTTCTAGGTTATCTCCATGAATAGTCTTGGTTGGAGTATGAGTCCCAGGAAAGACCCCTGTGTTCAGATTTTTTGGTTCTGTTGCTCTCCTTGTGGGGCTTCTGTACTCTCTAGATCTTACTATTTCCCACTTCTTTCATAAGATTCCCTGCAATCTGCCCAAAGGTTGGCCATAAGTCTTAGCATCTGCTTTGATAGTCTACAGGGCAGAGCCTTTCAGAGAAGGAAGGAAAAGAAGACCTCCCCTACCAGTGGACTTGGGGAGGGACATGCGTGGAGAAGGAGGAAGGAGGGAGGGATTGGGAGGAAAGAAGGGAGGGATTGGGAGGGGAGCAGGGAGGGAACTACAGGGGGGATACAAAGTAAATAAAGTATAATTAATAAAAAAAATATAAAGTTCTCTTCTGTGATCAACACATTGCAACTAAACCCAAGCCACTCTCTCTCCCTCTGAACTTGCTTTTCCATCATTCCACAAAAGCTTACCCAGGAGTCCCTTCTGTTTGGATTAGTGTGATTTTGTTTGTAAACAGCAGATGCCTTAAGGTGCACAGTGAAGCCTATTTCCTCCTATATTTCCAAATAAACCCCTATGACACAAGTAAAGCCTTTGTTAGCAGCTGTGTAAAGACTTTACATAGTTCCTATCTTTGATTCTAGGGTGAGTCATAGGATGGTTTTATGCCATCTCAAAATCCATTTTCTGCACTGCCGCCAAAGTCATTGACAGAAGGAAAAAAAATAGATTATCAAAAAGCCCGTAATATGTTCTACTTCTACGGGAATGTGCAATGAAAACAAGAAAGATTAACAACGTTGGTGCTGTTTCCCTTTCTTAAAAGACAGAGCACTGGATCTGCTGTGGTTTTTAAAACGCGGCAGACTGAGGACTGCAGGTGCAGCTCCAGAACAAACCACCATAGGCAGAAATCAAGTCCAACGTGGAAAGAAGGGGTAAGGATGAGATGGAAGCGACAGTGCCATGATGTGGACACAAAGTCAAAACGAGGCCCAGCCATTTCCTTTGACCTCCTTTTAAATTATGTCGCCCAAAAACGACAATCGTTTAAATAATAAAATAGGACTGGTGAGATAGCTCTCAGAGTGAGGGTGCTCGTCGATAAGCCTGACGGGCTGAGTTTGATTCCAGGGAACAACTCTTGCAAGCTGTCTTTTGATGTCCATGCATGCAATGTGACACACACATGCACAGACACCAATTAATAAATGAATTAGTCAATTAACGCTTAAGCCATTCTAATGTATTTGCCACATACTTTCTAAAACCTTTGTGATATTTTTTTTCCAGAGCTTGGACTGGGCTTAAACTTTTCATCAGCCCATTCCTCATTTTGCCCAGTTCATTCTCATTTCGCTTTACCAACATTTACTTCCCAGATATCCTTAAGCCAGTGCTTGCAGAGGCCCCAGCACTCAGCATCCTTCTCAGGTTGTGTACTTTTTTTTTTAAAGTGACTTCACTCCCATCACTGTTTCTCCCAACACTGTTTCTCGGTTCACTGACAAAGCACTAAACCCTCCAGTTCCTAAATTAGACAGTTTTGTGGGAGGAAACTCACAGAATTCATGTTTAACTTGTACAAAAGAATCACACATCTGCAGCTCGGATCATTTTAAATAAGCTTTGCTGCAGAACACCCGAGGATGTCAGTATCCCCCAGCTCTGGCTCAAGTTGGCAATAAGTATTCCAAAGTAATGTGGCCCACACCTGCTCAGCTCCAGTGAACTACTTTAGACAGTCCTCAGACAATGTGGCTGAGCTTAAATATTTGAAGTTATACATAACCCTGATTCACCAGGGCAAGCAAGGGAGGGAGGTCCTACCCTCTCAGTGTGTGTGACAAGGTGGAAGGACAAGAGGAGTGTTTGGCTATGACGTACTGTGTCTCTCCAAGGTCTCAGTCCTACTTTAGCCCCAGTGACTCGAAGAAGAACCAGCAACTCTTCACAGCCGTTTCAGAAGAGGAGTCAGGTTCCCCCCACCAAGCCCCTTTTGCCCAGATCTGAGTCAGCGTCAGTTGCACACTACATTGAATGATGAAATAAATGGGAGGAGACCACGGGGTTGATGGAAAAGGAAAAGCCAAGGACCGAGGAGGTGGCATGAACCCTCCCTCAACAGCAAGTATGAATTACATCACTAAACAAACTACAGTAACGTTAATTCAGAGGCTAGAGTGAGACCAAGTGGCGGGGGTCATAAGGGGTCCTGCCCGCTGCAGGAGAGTATGGAACTGGCCCAAGCATGGGCTGAAAAGACCCAGGTATGTTACCACAGATCTAGCATACAGAGCTGACCAACAACCAATGAAAATACGATTGAAAGACAATAACGCCATTTCTGGGACAGCTGCCTTACAGGTAGGGGTATACCTGTCTCTGAACGATACTAGCAAAATGCAGAAAAGTAAAAAGCCAGCATGGGTGCACACCAGAAATCCTAGCACCCAGGAGGCAGAGGTAGGGGGACGGCCATGAGTTCAAGGCCAATATTGGTTTCAGAGTGAGTTCCGGGCCAGCCTGTAATGTGTAGTACGGTCTTTAAAAAAAGAAAAGCGAAAAGAAGAAGAGGAGAAGGGGAGAAGGAAGAGAAAGGGAGAAAAGAAGGAGGAAATTAGAGGGGAGATGAACATAACTGCTGCTACAGCTTCTGTGTTCCTCAGTTCCCTCACACATCTACAGAAACAGGAGTGACGTGGTGATGTCTAGGCTCCCAGGCTACCTTCTATGGGCTTAATTCGTTCCACAGCCTAAGCATGGCTGTTTGGAGTTCTTCTGTTTTACCCACAGAGTGACAACGAAGGTCAGCTGTCTCACAGCCTCTTCCATAAACTTGCAAAGAAACTTTCCTGCAGTCTTTGGTGTGCCTGGCATCTGTTAGCCCTGGCTACGATCCAAGCAGAAAATATGATCTCATGCTTAAAAAAAAAAAAAAAAAAAGATTTCCACACTTTCCAGTTGCAATTTTCTCAAACCTTAAAATACCACTACTCTAAAAACAAGCAAAAGCTGTGAATGGAAAAAAAAAAAAAAAAAGAAAGGAGGCAAATTAGGTCATGTCAGCTTGCCCATCTGTTTCGGGGAGTTTAAGTCTGAACATGATATCCTGAGACTAAGAAATGGCTTGACCTAATGAATGCAGGATATTTTCGAAGTGTCTGTCTATTCAACAGAGTAAGGGACCTGAGGGAGAGGTGTTCATTACGGGTGAGCTAAGGTCCTTAGGTGGGCCGACCTTGCTTAGAGTGAAACACAGAGCTACAGAGACCAGCTAATAGTGCTTCTGTCAAGCTACCACAACAGGCCTTTAAACAATCCGACTTGTATAACCATGTTAGCAGAACCTCAGAGTTTTGATGTCAATGATGATGTCTCCTCCCACCTCTCTATCTCACAAAAATCTAAGCACTGAAATGGTTTCCCAGGGTGTGTGAGTCCAGAGTCTGGGCTGTAAGTAATAGCACTGATTTTGGCTGGGTACAATAGAACTTATCAAAATATGTTGCCTGAGGCACTAACTTGGAATTGAGACTAATGAAAACATGATACTCAAACAGCAGTGACTGGATGGTTCTGATGTAGAACACACCAGCCTATCAAAGACACTGGCTTTTTATGCTCTCACCTAAACCCTATACCCGTGTCCCAGCATGGAGGCAAGAGTAAGCTGTCGAATTTTTCTGCATTTTTAATTTGAGTCATGTAGCTCTCAGCCCTACTCTTCCAAAATGACTGAAAATGTTGGAGATTTCTCAACAGAGGATTTCAAGCACTCACGACCAAAATCAATAATAAATGTTAACAGTGTATGTCCTCTCAGGGAGCTCGTGGCAAAACTGGAAATGACTACTCCTCTGAAATTCTTTTTTATTACTATATCTCTCTGGCCTAGTTTCCTTTGGCAAATATATATTAAGCACTTAGCATGTTAGAGGCAATGTGTTGGGTTCTGGGGACACGAAGTGATGGAAAGACAAGGTGTCCCCGCAGGCCCTATTGACTGGTCGTAGAGAAGGATATTGAAGATGCAATCACAGGAAAGAGTCTGCACAGTCCTGATGAGAGCTGATGGGCTAGGATCAGAGGGAAGGGGGGAGGACCTCCCCTCTCAGTGGACTGGGGAAGGGGCATGGGAGGAGAAGAAGGAGGGAGGATGGGATTGGGAGGGAACGAGAGAGGGGGCTTCAGCTGGGATACAAAGTGAATAAGTTGTAATAAATTTAAAAATAATAATAATAAATGTTTAATAAAACAAAAAAGGAAAAAATGAGTCTTCAATTGCAAATTAATTAAAAATTTGACAGTCCCCAAGAAGTAATCATGTTTTGGTGAAACATAAGAGGAAGACCTGAATTCCATTGTTAAAAATGCTTCTCTGAAAAGTGACCTTTAAGCTCGACAAAGCTAAGGAGAGCAGAGAGGAAATAAGTAATTAGTCTTAAAAAGAGCAAGCATTTCTGCTAACAGCCCTTAGCATCCACACAGGCAGTCCTCTGAACCTGATATCTCACTAACAGGTAACAGTCAAAGGGAAAACAATGGAACAAGTCACCTGAGGGAAAGTGAGTCCGTGAGTTCATAGCCCAGTTTTGTGTTTTCTTTAAGGCTTCACAAGAGTGAAGTAAACCAAGTGTCTCACAAAAAGAGATTCCCAAGCAAGAGGTCAAAGGACTACTTCACAGTTATCAATCTTAATCTTGTATTCAATGGAGTCATCTTGGCTACCACCTAGCAAGTGCTGGCTGCAGAATGCAGAACCAAACAGAAATGTAACACTTCCCTGTACCCTACTCACTCCCTTGCACATGGAAAAGAGACGAGTAAGTGGCTCAGTGTGACAGGTGCCTCTAAAAGCAACATGTCCAGTGCTCTGGTGACCTGCAGTAGGAGGACTTAAACTGTCTAGGGACAATTACGGCTGTTTTAGGGTGGTGACGGGCATTAAGAGAAATTCAGCATCTGCATACTAACAGGCATGAATGTGATAAGTGACCAGTGTATGCTAAAAAAAACAAATAGGGAGTGCCAAGGTACTTGGCATAATAATATTTGAAAAAAGCAGATGTACCCTCTCTGACAACTACCTTCCAGCCACAGCACTACCCCCTTATTAGATGAGCTTCAAAGCGCTCGCTGCACTGTGGGTATACTTTTTAACCAGCTGAAATATGTAGGGGAATAACTAAATATTCATTATTTTTTGGCTTCTCAATTTCAAAATAGAAATGTAAGCTTAGCTGGGCATGGTAAAGTACACCTGTAATTCTAACACCTGGGAGATAGAGGCAGAAGATCAGGAGTTCAAGGCCAGTCTCAACTACACAATGACATTCAGGCCACTCAGGGCTACATGAGACATGAAGGGAGGAAGGGAGAAAGGGAAGAAAGGAGGAAGGGAGGAAGGGAAGAAAGGAGGAAGGGAGGAAGGGAGGAAGGGAGGAAGGGAGGAAGGGAGGAAGGAAGGAAGGAAGGAAGGAAGGAAGGAAGGAAGGAAGGAAGCAAGGAAGGAAGGAAGGAAGGAAGGAAGCAAGGAAGGAAGGAAAGAAGGAAGAAAGAAAGGAAGGAAAGAAGAGAGGGAGAGAGGAAGGGAGGGAGGGAGGGAGGGGGAGGAAGAGGAAGGAAGGAAGGAAACTACAGGAGAAAAACAATAGTTAAGAATAAAAGTTATTTTTAAAAAAAAATTAGTGGGATAAAAACAATTGAGTGTTCATACCTATGAGCCTAAGTGATGTTAAGAAATTACAAGTCAATTTTCCACTCCAATAGGTGAAACGTCTATAGTTCAGAGACAAGAGAGGACTTCAGAGGAGCTGAAGCACGTCCTGAACTGGGTTTTTCTGAGCTGAGCACCAGACAGCAGGGCTTCTTGAGCAAAGCAACAGAACCCCTTGCACATGTGAGGGCGTACAACCTGAAAACACATGCCTGTCTTCAGCACAATTTTAGCCATGTTCACAGTATCTGCTCCGCTGGTTATAGCAGACGGGAAGAGCAGAGGGGACACACTACCTATAGATGCCTTGTCACTAGAATAAAGAACATGCAGTGTGGTACACGACATAAACAGAAAGAATTAGATAGCTCAACAAAGCCAGGTCAATGAGTGATAAAAGCCTGACCAATGGGCGCCATGACACTTTGAAGAACCCCTTGGGCCTCACAGGGAGCTCTGGGAACAGAAGAGGATTCCCTGGTGCTACTGAACTTACCTTTATTTGCCAGTAATAAAACTTGTTTCACAGGGTCAAATGTAGGCAGCAAAGTGACATTATGTTGAGCCATAGATCAAAAGAGTAGGAATGCATTGTGCACCCATGTGAATGATACAGGTATGTATATATAAATATGCACCATACTTCTGTTTGTGTCACGTGTACTATGAAAGTCAGAGAAACCATCACAAAAAGAACAAGTAGAGAAGCTAAGAGGTTGAAGGAGGTCTGCAGACAGATGCCTTTTCATATTCTGCTAGATGAAATCAGACCAACGGAAGGCAGATGAAGATAATAAACCATGAAGGAGGGCCCTGGATAAGATGATCAGTCCTCACTCAGAAAGGCAAACAGGATGGACATCAGAAGAGGGAGAAAACAGGGAACAGGACAGTAGCCTACCACAGAGGGTCTCTGAAAGACTCTACCCAGCAGGGTATTAAAGCAGATGCTGAGACGCATAGCCAAACTTTGGACAGAGCACAGGGAATCTTATGAAAGAAGGAGGAAATAGGAAGACCTGGAGGGGACAGGAGCTCCACAAGGAGAGCAACAAAACAAAACAAAAAAAATCTGGTCCCAGTGGTGTTTTCTGTGACTGATACTCCAACCTAGGACCATTCATGGAGATGACCTAGAACCCCTGCACAGATGTAGCCCAGGGCAGCTCAGTGTCCAAGTGTGTTCCCTAGTAAGGGGAACAGGGCCTGTCTCTGACATGAACCCAGTGGATGGCTCTTTGATCACTTCCCCCTGAGAAGAAAGTAGCCTTACCAGGCCACAGTGGAAGACTATGTAGCCAGTCCTGATGAGACCTAGAGAGGCTAGGGTCAGATGGAAGGGGAGGAGGACTTCCCCTATCAGTGAACTGGGGGAGGGGCATGGGAGGAGAAGAGAGAAGGGTGGCAAAGGATGGCAGCATTGGGTGGGGACAAGGGAGAGGGCTTCAGCTGGGATACAAAGTGAATAAATTGTAATAAATAAAATATATATATATATATTTTAAAGAAAAGAGTTAAGAGGGTGGAGTCCAGACCTGGGAAGAGTTAGGGTGAGAGGACAAATGACCTGTAGAGAAAAGAGAAACTGGAGCGGGGGGGCATCTCTGTGATAAGCTGGAGACCTAAGTCACGGTAAGCTCCTGGGAGAATATGAGGCTAATCAAGCAGAGACTCCTAGTATCAGAAGCCATAGAGACTGAACAGGACAGCCACGATCTAAGACTCCTAGCAGAGGGAGGAGAACACCAGCTCACCCACAAAAACTTTGAACCTAAATTTACTCTGCCTATAAGATGTTCAAGAATAAAGATAGGGCAGAGATTGAAGGAATGCCCAACCAATGCCTGGCCCAACCAAAGACCCACCCAATCAGAGAGTGCCAACTCCTGACACTATGAAGGATACTGTTAAGCTCGCAGACAGGAGCCTGTCAGAGTTGTCCTCTGAGAGACTCTACCCAGCAGTGCCTCAAAACAGATGCTGAGACTCACAGCCAAACTTTGGGTGATCCTTACGGGAGTCTTGTGGAAAAGTAGGAGGAAAGAGAAAAGGACCTAAAGGTGACAGGACTTCCACAAGAAGACCAATGAAGCCAACTTACCAGGACTCAGAGGGGCTTGTTGAGACTGAAGCATCAACCAAGGCAATGCATGAATTGGGCCTAGATGTAGCAGACGGGCAGCTTAGGCCTCATGTGGGTCCGCTAGTAATGGAAGTGCAGACTACATGGGAAACAGACTCAGTTGCCAGCTATCTGATTACTTTCCCCTGGCAGAACTCCAGGGGAAGAGAACAGACTCAGTCTAGATGCAACTTGATGAGCTGGGGTGGATGGGAAAGGGAGCACCCCTTTTCTGGAGAATAGGGGAGGGGGGAAAAGGAGAGGGGTGAAGGGAGGGTAGAACTGGGAGGGGAAAACGGATGGGGCTACAACAAGGATGTAAAGTAAATTTAAAAAGGAAAAATAATAATAAAAAAGGAAAAATTAGTATTAAAAAAGATAATAACCCAGCTAGAAATACTTAAGACACAGAAAATGAGCTTATTTTTGATACTAAAATCTCAGACTGTAGTCTTGAAGTTACACAGTTTTAAACTACTGGTGTTGTAGAGAGCAGGAGCCCCGAAGGGGTGAGAAGCTGAGCAATCCTGAGCAAACACTGAGTGGAGGAAAGGATTTCTCAGGACAGAGAAAAATACGACCCTGTGAGACTGTATCTTCTTACTCCAGCAGAGATCAATCAGAAACACGTAAATGTACAATGGATGTACTGGGAACTTGCACTGTTTCTTTTTGTCTACATTTACTTTTTGTGTACTGGTGTTTTCCCTTCATGCGTGCACAACCTGAGCACGTCGGTGCCTGAGGAGGCCAGAGAGGATGTCAGATGCACCGTGAGCCACCTGTGGGTGCTGGAAGCCACACCGGGTTCCTCTACAAAAGCGGTAGGTGTTCTTAACTGCTGAGCCATGTCTCCAGACCCAGATGTTACTGTTCTGGTTACACTGAGGAAATGAGCTCTAGGAAACTGGATGTTGAGGAACCAAGATGGGACTCGGCCAGTAGTGTTTATCTGTTTGTCAATATGCATGTGCATACGTGTGTGAGTGTGGACGTGCATGTGTAAAACAATAATCAAAGAAAGCAAGGGGACATGGGGAGACTGGAGGAAGGAGATGGCGGGAGGAAAGGGAAGGGAGAAAGGAATGTGATTATATTTTAATTGCAGTATAAAAAATAATCAATTTATTTTAAAAAGAAGCTAGATGTCTAATGCCGGGTTACAAACAGGCCAATGTTTATGATACAAACACTTTTGTCACATTCCATGTTATTTTCCTCTTACCACAATACATAAAGCACTGCCAACTACTCTTGCACATTTACCAAAGAATCCCGTCCTTCAGGAACAATCTGCAATAAACTTTTTCAGTAAACAATGTGGACGGCAGGAGGTATTTGAAATGCCCACCAGAGTCTAAGTATAATGATGCGAATATATATTTCAATAGAGAAAATAAGCCCCGCTGAATCCATTATACAAATTTGGTAGAAATTAAAAATGTGTGCATTTGTGTGGAGAGGGCTATGGTAGAGAAGAGAGAAACTATAGTGGCTTAGATGAGCCCTAACAACGTCCAGAACTGCATAAAAAATCAATAGTGATTCTTGCTTGGTTTTTTCTGGTCCCTACCCCTTCCTCCCTCTGACATTTTTAGTGTTCAGGAAACACACCTATGAAGGGACTGCAGTTACCTTGGTCAGTTTCACCTCGAGCACGTGGCTGCTATGGATCCGACTGTCGAAATGAGCTACCTCTTTGGAAGAGGACTTCACCTTGGCAATGATCTTCGCATATGAGAAAACAATCACAGCCGTTGGCAGCAGGAGGCAGAAGAAGAGGATGCTTAGGATGAACACCTGACCCCCACCTGAAGCCTGGGCCAGCCACCAGTCCAGGGTGCACGAGGTTCCGAAGGGCTCGGGTGCATAGTCCCCCAAGCCCACCAAGGGCATGGTGGTCCAGAAGGAAGCATAAGCCCAGATGACTGCCAGGCAGATGTAGGCATGCTTTCTCTTCAGCCAGACCCCTGGAGGCGAAAGAAATAAAGCATTACCCGCATGTAACCTGCCCTGTACCCAAATACCTCCCCTGGACATATCAAATTCCATCTCCAAAGATTTACTCCACTGAATTCTGGGAGACGGAGACGTGGACAGATAATTGGAGCCTGGGGGAGAGTGAAGTCAAGGTAGGAAAAGTTCCAGAGCTGGAGCCTTTGTCCAGGAGGATGCAATTTGAAGAGAATTCACAAGGAAAGTTTTCTCTAGGCACCTAGGAGCTTTGGGAGGGAGAAGTGACACAGGGTGGAAAAGCAGACAGCAAAGAGAGGAAAGGACACTGAAGACGATGGAGGAGCTTGGGAAAACATCTCAAGAGTACGTTAGCGGGTGGTCCAAGAATTGAAAGGAGCATCCTTCTCAGAAGATGAGAAATCCCAAAGGATTTGGTTGTGTCTTTAAAAAGCGCCCTGATTCCTAAAGGTTTTTGTGTGTCTATGTCTCTTCCTCACCTACGAATTTGTTGAGGGGGGTTGGTAACTCTTGATACTGACCCTGTGTTGTGACGCTATGCTGGGTGACTGTGCTTAGAAATGCAGGCAAATTTTTGAATCTTTGTTATTCATGGGACAGTAGAGAATACACAGGCATGGTGGGAGAGCAGCAGACAACCTGATTAGGTTGTCACACATGCTGTGAAAGTCACTCTGAAAAAATTAAAAAGTCTTCAAGAAGATGGAGTGGAGGAGAAAGCTCTGTGTTGCAACAGTAGTTTCTTAACCAAAAGAGAATTCCAAGAGAGAGAGAGAGAGAAAAAAAAGACAACTTTGTATTCATTTGTTTTTTTAAAATTAAATTGTAAAATGCTAGTCATAATTTCCCAAAGTTCAGCACGGTCACCAAAGCCAGTCTCTTTTGCAAAAGTCGCCATGGAAATTTTCTCCTCACCTCCCTTAATTATATTGCAGAAGGAGAGTCAGGAGAGTGGCTCCTTGCTGCTTCTGTTCTGATCAAGTGTCATTTAAGTCACTAAGACCACAGCACCGTTCTGAGTGCAGTGTGTAGCTTCAGCCATGTTGTCTTTCTAAATGCTCAGCGTTCTCAACATTCAGAGAATGCTGTGGTGACACATTGCTTATGGGTTTGTTGTTAGCTAATTTGTTTGTTTGTTTGTTTTGAGACAAGGTCTCCAGCCCAATCTAGCCTCAGACTAACTATGTAGCTGAGGGTGATCTTGAACTTCTGATCTTTCTGCCTCCATCTCCCAAGAACTGGAATTACAGTGTCTCTGCCGTAGTTTAAGTTATGCTGGGGCTGGAACACTGGGCCTGGTGCTTGCTAGGCAAACTCTCCCAACTGAGCTGTATCCCCAGTCTTTGCATAAAGATTTTGATGAAGTTTAAAGTAATTAAATAATATCAACTTTCCAAACTACATACTTGGACATTGACATGAACATTTACTCGTGTGTGGAGTGTGTGTGTGTGTGTGTGTGTGTGTGTAATCACTAAGAAGAAACAGAACAAATGGTTTCTATGCTCAGTCATCTCCATTTACTCAAATACATGGCATTGAACATCATGAAGTACAAAAAATTCCTCAAGACCAACCAGAGAAGGGTAGCGATCAGGTAGCCACAAAGATTCGTCAGCTCTTGGTTATCCATCATAACGCATCAGAGACTGGCAGAGATCATAACATATATTCATAAGGACGTGCATACGGATAAGCATTGAGAGTGAGGCTTACTTAGTGAGATGCTTTTATACTTACATTCCAGTATGGTGAAAGGCTGTCAAGTACAGGAGGGAGTAGATTAGTAGATGGGTTCTGTGGTGCTCCAGAAGTCAGAACTAGGACCAATGGGTGGAGGTTACTGGGAGGCAGTTTTGTCTCAATATAAGGAATAACATTGTAACAATGAGAGCAGACCAATCAGAGAATGGGCTGCCTTGAGCAAGAGTAAGCTCCCCATCACTGGTCACTGGAATTATTCAAGAGGCCGAAAGGTCATCTCTCCGGGATGACCGCTTATGACATTACATGGTGAGGGGGGATCTGTATGTCCCCGAGTGACCTTTTAAATTCCAATATGCTAGAGAACACTGTGTGAAGGGTCCAATAGTGAATCATGTCACATGATGAGCTATCACTGAGGGCCAAGCTTACGAGAAGCTAGGGGATATATGCATTTCTCCTACAGCGTTAATGCCCTGCCGTGTTTCCAGGGGTAGATTAAGCATCCTTTCTTTAGTTGACACAAAGTTTAAACTCAAGGCGACATTTTAAAACAGATATCAAGGTTTAGTACTCCTCAAATATTCCAGGAAGCTGAACTTCTTTTCATGTCTATGAAATGTATGGTTTTATTAAAAATCTGTTTGTTGTGCTTAAAAAAAAGTAGGATTACAGTAAGAATTAGACTCTGATGTCATCCAAACTGCATTAATTATATGGTTTTTGTTTTGCATTTTGTTTGTTTGTTTTATCTTATTGGAACTTTTGACTCAGGCTGTTTCTCCTGGAAGTTTTAGATGTTTATGAAAACAGATGCACATATTTAACGAGTATTAAATCCTGAAGATATTTACAACTACCACCCCCTGCCCCTGCCCTCCCCACACATGGCCTCTTTCAGAGTCCGAGAACTGTCATCTTTTTGGGCACCAAAGAAAACTTGCTTTGTCCTGTATGTTTACTGGCCATCCTCTACTCTATGGCCTCAGGCACTCTACCTAACAGACTGGCTGTCTAAGCATCTTTACACAAAGGGAGTCACAATCAACTCCCTGGTTAGGGCTGATTCTCGCTTTTAAAATTAAGTGCCCCCAAATTTTCTCCTTCCGGTTCAATAAATTCTCGGAACCCCAAGAACCAAAAGTGCTAAAACTTTAATTGGTAGACTAGTCTAAACTTGAAAATAAAAGCCCTGAAAACTCCATTACTGCTGCCTCACCAGTTCCCTGAGTGAGCTTCTAGTCTACCTACCAATACCACCAGAGACATGCAGAGCAGTGTTTCAGTGTGTGTGTCCTTTCAGGTAGGAGCATCTGCGAGGGTCTCTAAACCTGGAGAACACTCTGGAATTCCCCATCTCTGAAACCTGAGGGAGCCTGAGTCCTAAAGGAAAATCACAGATAACTGTTCTTACGATGGCAAAAACTCAGTAGGTCATCAGCTAAATACCCCAGACCTGATCTTGTTCATGCATCCTCTCTGTTCCTGTTTTTCAGATGAGGAAATGTGTAGACCCTTCCAAACTTTATAACAAGACACTTAGACATTTAAAAGCTGTAAACGTGATTATAAAAGTGGTACTAAAGGAAACATACATCAACACAGGTCAAACCTAAACATATCATAGAACAAGATAGGCTATGAATAGAAGTTTTCTTGGTCACTGAAGTTACTAATAACCTTTATTTACTGTGTAAAATATGTACATCTCTGACACTCAAACCATCTAGCCTTCACCGTGAGGGAACAAGGACCCTCTCAACTTACCATAAGATAGATAGCAGATCTTGAGGTATCGGTCCAGGCTGACAGCAGTCATGGTAATAAGGCTTCCGCAGCCAAAGAAAAATCCGGCCCATCCATACCAGCGGCAGCCAAACCAGCCAAACACCCAGCGGTGGCAGAAGCACGAGACGATGGTGAACGGCTTGCCTACGACTAGAGCACCAAGCAGGCGTCAAAGGAAGTCCCTGGCTGCTACAGCCTCTCCATCCGCTCATTCAGACCCATGTCAACGTGTGAGTGTGCGCACGTGAACACAGGCACACACACTTCATTACACAGAACTGACAGACCAGTAAAATTCTGACGGTTCATGTGGCCTACCACAACTAAACACAACAGTCTTGGTCAGAGGAATAAAGTCATCAAGGTCAGAGGAAAGGGGAGGAGGTCCTCCCCTATCAGCAGACTTGGAAAGGGACAGGGAGGAGATGAGGGGTTGTGGGATTGGGAGGGAATAAGAGAGCAGGATACAGCTGGGATACAAAGTTAATAAACTATAAGTAATATCAAAAAAAATAAAAAATAAAAAAATAAGTGATCAAGCTGGACCTGGCCTGAAAGATTCCTCCATGCTAGCTAGTTCTCAAAGTGCTTGAAGATCTATGCAGGCTGCCAGGGGAGACTTGTCCTCAGGAACCCCACTCCTGAGGACTGATGCGTTCATCAGGCTGAGGATGATGCATTCAATAATAATATCATGAATCTACTTGTGCAATGCTGAGTAATTCCATGACTGCTGTAGGAGCAACTGACTATTTTCTGACTGGACTTGAGACCTGCTCCAGAAGCTCACATATGGACTTGTGAACCTCATCAAAAGCTGAGGGCCTGGGAGGCCCTGGGCAACGTGAAAAAGCTATTACTGACGACCTGCTAAGGAGGTACAATGAGCCTTCTAAATAACGGAGTTTCCGTCCACAGATTAATGACGCTTTCAGCTTTGGTCAGAGAAATGTCATTTTGCAAGTTAACAGTAGTGACTGCAGAGATTCACAGCTGACCAAAGTTCTGAGACTGAATGACTGTTGGATGTCAGGCTGTTCTCTCTCTCTCTCTCTCTCTCTCTCTCTCTCTCTCTCTCTCTCTCTCAGAAATGTGACCTTCAGCAGTGTACACTGGTAAGGTGCCCATGTCCCTGTAAGCAAGCCTAAGGAAATTCTCACACACACACACACACACACACACACACACACAAAACAAGCAAACGTAAATAGTAGATAAAAGGCTATTAAGGAAGTGGTAGGGAATTAGTGAGAGAGATGAGCAAATGAGGCTAACAGAGGAGTGAATATGATTTGAATAGATTATGTACGTGTATGAAACTGTCATATTATCTTAAGATATGCTAATAAAACCATTCAAAAATACACTTCAGCTATTTTTAACATGGCAGTTACTTTTCTTTTCATAAACCAAGTTTGAAATTACCCTGAGAAGTTTTCATTCATCCCAATCACCAAAGAACTTCTTTAAACTAAGTATTACTTTGCTTACTAGTGTAACTGTCTCAAAGGGACTTGGCTTCAAGGAATACAAGAGATGTGATTCCAGAGGGCAGTGACATCAATATGATCATTTTTAATCTTTCATTAAAGTGGTTAATTTAAAAGATGAGCAAGACGGACTGTATGTTTGCACTAAGACACTCAAGAGAAATGTTCTCATAAAGCACAATATTTCTAAATTGGTTTTCCTCCTTGAGTGTCCAAGACTTCGTTGTTTTTCTCCCATCCAAAATTAAACATTCAAGATCAAGTGTTCAACAAGTGTTCTGGGAACAAGGTTTTCTACAATACCCTTAAAACATCTATTTAACCACACCAAGCTTCTTGGCAGAATTATGTCTCGGCCTCCAAAACAAACATACTTAGCTAGTCAAACAATACCCAGCAAAGGGTACCTACTGTAGTCTTTGATGGTAAACGTTCAAAACATTCATAAATTGTCCATTCAGAAAATGTTTTGGGCCCAAATGTATTGACTATAGATCCCTGCTGACCTTGTTACCAATTACTACACTGATTATGAAATATGCTTCAACTAAATAGGAAGAAAAAACTAAAATAAGACTCCTTTGTCTGCCCTCGGGACTCTTTTCCTCCCGGTAGGTTGCCCTGTCCAGCCTTGGTGTGATGGCTTTGGCCTTGTCTTGCTGCATTTTATTTTGTCATGTTACGTTGCTGTCTCTTGGAGGCCTGCTCTTTTCTGAAGGGCGATGGAGAGGGAGTGGATGGGAAAGAGGGGAGGTATTGGGGAGCAGGGAGGAGTGGAAAGGGGGGGAATTGTGGTCAAAGTTTATCATGTGAGAGAAGCTATTTTCTATTTTTTAAAGCAAGAAAATATCTTTTAGACCAATAAATGCTTCAATAAAATGATTTCTAAACTTGATGTATGCTATTCCCTAGCTTCCCAAGTCTGCTGGTGCTCCACTGCGCAATCTCATGGACAACAAATAATTATAGCTTTAAACTCATTTGATTCCTAGTTCGTGTGTTGTTACAACACCTAAGATTTACGGAATACTGCTGAGTAGATGTATCATAGTACACATCCATGTACTGACTAATTTCAAGAGGGATGCTTGTTAATGGCTTCAGTTGATGCTGTAACTCAATTGGCTGAGTGCTTGCCTGGTATACACAAGATCCTGGTTCAAGTCCCAGGGTACACAGTTCACACTTGGTGGCAGTAGCCTGTAACTGCAGCACTCAGGGAGTAGATGCTGGAGGAGCAGTTCAAGTCAAACTCTAGTGCATAGTGAGCTGGCTGTCCTCTGGGCTACGTGAGACCCTGACTCAAGACGTGAGAGAGAGACAGTTTTAAATCTTCTATTACTGAATGTGCTAAAAATTTTTTTGCTGCTTTTTAATCAAAGACACTCCTTCGCCACACTAGTTTGTCATGAATTTTTTTAACCAGAAATACCTATTAAGTTTTAGTAAAGCTTTTCAGTGCACCGCTCATGAATTTTTCTGCACTGTTTATGAGCATTCTGTTCTCGTTGAATCTGTGAATACAATCACTCCAGGTGAACATGCCTTCTCACACCAGATGTAACTTCATACACCCCGAGTTAAGCCCTGAAAAGAGGGGGGGAGACTTGGGAGAGAAAAGGGGAAGGTTGTCTATGCTTAAAGTCACATTTTGAGCAACCATAGGCTTTTCATGCCATTAATTCAGAACAGGTAGATTAAAAGGCCACAGAAGTGTGTGTCTCACTCATCTCTCAATTTTGAATTTATTTAATATATATATATGTATGTATGTGTGTGTGTATATATATATATATATATATATTGTTTCCAGGGAGACAATAGCATTCAAGAACATGAAAAATGGGAGGAATCTTGGACTTGGAAGGAACTTTTCTAATACAATGATTTTCAAATGTTCCACCCTCGGGGAGTCCAGGACGTTCCTCTGAAACATTCATATTTCTGTGTTTGTATACGCATGTGTGTACATTTATATGTGTCTATGTGTGCACCTGTATGCATGGCTCAATATGTGTATATATGTTTGCATGTACACCTGTCTGTGTGTGGGTGTGTACAAGGGTGCACAGTCTGTACATAACTCTCTGTGTGTGAGGAGAGACTGTCACAGAGAGCCCAACCTCATTCAGTCAAGAAAAATAGCATGTCTTATTTATGACTATTTTATGACATCATTTGATATTTGAAATTGTTTAAGAACAGAAAAGAAATAATCAGGGAACAAGAAAATACCAGGAGTGGGTAGGGGTGAGGGGAAAAGGGAGAGGAGGGGAGAAAAGGAGGAGAGAGGACAGTCCTGCAAGAAAACTCATTACTTTGTATACTAATTCTGAATACTAACAAAAATTATATAGCAATCACTCCAAGCTCTTTCATTTTTAGACAAAAAACCCGATTTTCACGTTCTCTTGCAATTTCTTCCTTCTCTATCCATTCTTTATCTCACTTGTTCTGTTGAGTTCTATCTTATTCAAATACAGAGACAAGCCATTTAATAAGTATAAGGTTCAAACACAAGATAGCTATTAGTAAATGCAAGGTTCGATGTGTTTACAACCAGACCCAAAGAGAAGAGAGAGAGCAAGACAGCATCATGAACAGGAATTGGTGAGGTGAAGAAAAATAGAGTACAGAGACAGAGAGAGTTGTTTTATGTAAGGGAGTGATATTAAGGTAGAATGAGAAGCGGTAGACTGAAAAGTCTTCTGGGCAGGAAAGACAGCAGACTCGGAAGCTTGAGGAGAATCTCCTTGTGTGGAGGACACGGCAGTGGGAAAGATGAATGTAGCCTAGAGACCAAAACTAGTATTTGTCCTAGGTCTCCATGCAGGATGGAGTCTTTGTTTGTTTGGGTTTTATGTTTTGTTTTGTTGGTAGGTTTGTTTGCTCTGTGTGTGTGTGTGTGTGTGTGTGTGTGTGTGTGTGTGTGTGTGTGTTGATTGGTTGGTTTTTCATGTAACCCTTACTGGCTTAAAACTTATTCTGTAGCTGAAGATCCAGGATGACCTTGAATTCCTGATCATCACACCTTCAGCTCCCAAGTGCTCATGCTGGGACTATGTGCTCTAAAATTATGCCCAGTGATGCGTCTTGAACGTCATCTACCACCAACCTCAGTATCTCTGTCTCTACTCTTACTCTGTCTCTGTCTGTCTGTCTGTCTTACTATGTTTCTGTCTCTCTCCCTCTTGCTCTCTCTCTCTCTTGCTCTCTCTTTTCTCTCTTTCTCTCTGTCTGTCTGTCTTCTCTCTCTCTTTTCCTCACAGTAGAATGCTCCTTAGCCTGGTGGCTGATGGAGTCACTGCAGTTGTTCTCTTTTCATCTTGCTTTGCTTTAGCTTTCAACGTCCAGGACTTCAAACGCCTAGACCCGCTGATAGGAGGAGGAATTTCTTACACGTCTGGAGGAAATTCAAGCAGCGGTTTACTGTCCCTAACCCTCCAGCATGCCCTCTGCGATCTGCTCCTCTGTGCCCAAAACAACCTGATTTGTAGCATATAGGCAACACACCTGATTCTAGAGTGTGTTTCTTTGGTGTTTAGAAGAGAATGCAGCTGGGTAAGGGGAAAAGACAACATTTTTTAGCATCTATTGGAAGAACGTGTGTTATAGACACTTAAACGTGTCCTAGATTTACCAAAGGAAACTCAGGTGTTAGAAAACACCTTCTGGTGAATTCTTCTAATTTCATAAGCTCATCCGCAGGGAAAGGAAGGAGGTGGTTTCTGTGATCTCAGAGCAGACTGCCAAGGCTGAGAACAGTTTCAAAGTATCAGCCCAATTAAGAGCCTTTTTTTTTAAATTCGAGTCTTATCTGTGTCAGCCTTAAGCAGCAGTCAGGTATTACTCAGTGGTGAAGGATGTTCCTGAAATGTTCACTGGGACAGACGTTTTACACTCCGAACCAAGAGGGGAGTCTTGGGCAAACAGATGAAGAAAAACATGGCATCCCCGCTGCTCTAGCGCCATCGCGTGGCAGTAGCCAAAACGGCAGGCAATTTGCAACCTCTCAAAAAGTGCAGGGTTCACACACAGAAAGGGGCATGCAGAACCTCCTCTTTCTCTTCTAATGAATGTACACATTTGCTACCATAAGAGCTTATGAAACTGGTGCCTATCCATACCCAGAAACCTGGAGCAGGTAAAACTCTCAGGAAGAGGGCAGCACGTCTGCTATTTAATGTTGCAGCAAAGCTTTGTATGTGCATATGTGTGTGTGTGTGTGTGTGTGTGTGTGTGTAATAGCGGCTGTATAAAATGCAGGTTATTAAGAGACTACAACTGGATAACAGATGTTTGACTCCAAATAAAGGTTAGGGTACAGGTAGGCAACCCTGGGCCGAGATGTGAGTTACAAGAAAAGAAAAAAAAGTATTACAGCTCCTCTTTGCTGGGTTATCCGAAAAGCCTAAGAAGCAAGAGAAAATCTAGAAATTTTCAATATTATTCATATAGTAACTTATCTGGAAATGCGTAAGTGCAGATGTGGTGTGTGTGTCTGTCTGTCTGTCTGCATCTCTGTGTATTTCTGAGTGTGTGGTATGTCTGTCTGTATGTCTGAGTGTCTCTCTGTGTGTGATGTGGTGTGTGTGCGGGTGCCAGTGCACACATTGGTATATGCAAGTGTGCAGACCAAATGTCACTGTGAGGTGTGTTCCTCCATCGCCTACCACCTTATTTGGGGGCACCAGGGACTTTCCTGGAGCTGAAGCCTCCTGAGGTTCCTGTCTCCACTTCCCAACACGGGGACTGCAGGCAGTGGGCTGTTAGATTCTGCATCCATAGCTCAGTGCACTCTGAGATATACACAGTGCCCAGTGTTATCCAAAACTTGTATCCTTAACACTTAACCATTCCTGGGACATAGCAAGAACTCAGCAATGGGCTTGGGAAATGGCTCCATGGGTAAAGTGCCTGTCATGTAAGTGTAAGGGCAGTGTGAGGATCCTCAGCGCCCATGGAAACACTGGGTGGCCAGCCCCATGGGAGGCAGAGGTAGTGGACTCTGTAAGGCAAGCTGGCTAGCTAGAAAAACAAATTAGAGAGCTATGAAGACAAGTGAGCAACCCTGCCTTGGCACATAGGGTAGAGAAGAACTGGGGAAAACACTGATGTCGGCTTCCTGTTCACACACACACACAAACACATGCACCTCACGAGCCCACACAAGTGTGAATATGCACACACATATACATACACACATGTGTGTGTTCAAAGAAAAAATAAAAAAGAAAAATATTCAACAAAAATAATATAATCTCAATGGTGCCTCATGACCGTGATGCTACCACTCAAGAGGATGAAGAGTTCAAGGTCATCTTCATCTACATAGTAAGCCAGGGAACAGTCTGGGCTACAGGAGACCTTGTCACAACAGGAAAAAAAAAGGAAGGGGGAAGAAAGGAAAGAAAGAGAGAGAGAAAAGAAGGAAGAAGGAAGAAAGAAAGAAAGAAAGAATGAAAGAAAGAAAGAAAGAAAGAAAGAAAGAAAGAAAGAAAGAAAGAAAGAAAGAAAGAAAGAAAGGACTTTTTGTTTTTCTGCCTTCATTTTTTCATACAATATATTTTGATCATGTTTCCCCTCAAGCTCCCCCCAGATCCTCTCCACCTCCCCACCCACCCAACTGCATGCTTTCTCTCTCTAAAAAGAAGCAACACACAAAAGAAGAAAGAATGAGTGAAATGAAATTTAAAAAAAATCAAACAGAAAACCACTAAGACCCCCCCCAAAAAAAGCCCACCAGAAAAGAACATGGAGTTTGTTTTGCATTGCCTAACTACTCTTGGTCAATGGCCTGCCCTGGAGTATGGCACTCCACTGGAGAAAAAATTTTTCCCTTTCCCACCAGGTATCAATTGGAAGTATCTTCCAGAGGGTTCCAGTTTGAAAGAAAGATGTAGTCATAGGTCCCATGCCTAACCAAAAATAATAAATGATCCCTTAATAATATGTTATTCAATAACATTAAATATGTTAATAAATGTTAAATGATCTCATTAGCAGGCATCCCAATGACTGTCTATATCCAGTGCAGTACACTCTGCGATGAGAAGAAACATGTGGTAACAAAAATGAGCCCTGCGCCGGTGAGTGATTTGGAATGGCTAATATTTTAAACCCACAAAGAAGGAACAGCATGGCGGAATTACCTGATATCCCCAGATCACAGACTGCTAAATTGATAGTCATTATTTCAGCAGGTCTCAGCTTCTTCTTGCGTCTAGAAGACATATAAAGGACATACCCATTTCCAAAGGTAGAGAGAATCCCTACAAAGAAAAAAATAAAACGTCCCATCATTAAAATGAGGATTAGCACTCAACTTTCGTATGAAAACACTTCTCAATTTCAAAAATGGACACCACAGATTTAGAGGGTAGTGAGAGGACACTAAATAAAAATCTTAAATTAAGAAGATGAAATTAAAAGGCATGAATTGTGAGTGACAGGCAAGGGGTTGCCTGGGAAGGGATAGGAGTCAGGAATTGCAGGACTGAACTTACCCGGATGGTGGAATTGCTAACTTCCTGGTTAGGCTCAGGAGGATGTGGGAAGCCCCGGGACCAGTCCTCATACCAGCCCCCAGGGCAGAGTGCTTTCCTCTGCCATTTTGTTTTTTGGTTTTTGTTTTATATATATAGTATTGGCTTCATAAGATTCCCTCCCTTGGACAAGTGGGATCGACCCCTTAGCTCTTTATAAACCGTGAAGGCGAAGTCTACCAAGAGAGGGGACTCCGGGCGCCACTCTGGGCTCACTCAAGTGAGAGCGCCAGCCTTCGGGGGAGGTGTGGTCAGAGGTGTGCCTGTTGTGACCCCCATGCAAGGAAGAGGTCGTCTCCTGAACGCAGGCCCCAGGACTTAGATTCCCGGGGTGGTGTGGACCCTCAGTATCTGGAATGCAGGACACCTTCAGCTACCGCTGGACTAGGTGTGAAAGGGTACCCGTGTAACAACTGATACCATGAGCACTCCCCCTCCCACCAAGGGGAGAGAAAAAGTGACTCTCAACCCACCAGACCTAAGAACAATGACATACATGTGGTCCCAAGTTTGAATACGCTTTTATTAATGACGAATTGGTTTGGGTATTACAATGAAACTGTTCAAAATCTTTTACAAACCCAGTTAAAATCCAAAAACAAAAACAAAAAAATAGACCCATTATCTACTGACTGTATTTAAGAAAAGAATACACCTACTTCCATAGCTTAACATGTAGAGTAGATTTCCTCAGGAATTCTTGCTTCATAGTGTGGCTGTGTATAAATGAGAGTCTGGTACAGCTGCCTTCAGTAGTAAGGAATAAGGAGAGTATTAACAGGAGAGACCCAGAGTTTTCTATTTTAATTTCTACTTTAATCCCTCCACCACAATTCATTGGGGGGGGGCAAGAAAATGTGTGTGTCTGCTGATGGTATGAAACCACCAGGACCTGACTGCGTTTTGCTCTTACAATGGTCCATGAAAGCCTCCTTAGCTTTCTTAAAGCAAAAGGGGAGGAAAACTGGAGGTTTTGTAAAGTCGTAGAGCAAACCAGGTAACAGGCAACTCCTAATAAGAAACCATCTAGCAAGGCACGCTGGGAAAGGATAAAATGCAAAAATGCAGCTCAAAAACAGTAAAGCAAATTCCACCTATGTCATAGCTAAAGAAGAGCAAAAAAAAAAATTAAGCATTCACATGCAGTCATCTAGAATGCTCCTCTAACACCATTTTGCCTGCCAACATCTCTTGAGAATATTTCTTACTTGAGTTTCCTTGAATTTTTTACTAACCCTATTCCGTAGGGTTCACCCAGTGCCCATCATGATCTTAAAAAAAATAGTGAACTCTGTTAAATGCCAGCTTCTACTGCTTCCATGAGCAACTTTGTCTTTGGATGAGCATTAAGAGAAATCAGAAATATATTTTAAGACTAAGAAAAACAAGACTAAGAAGATACAGACTATGGAGTGGACATATTTTTGATCATCAAAATCCTGTATCTTTTGCAAGTTGCCTTCCTCTGTAGGCAATTAATAAAGCAGGTGTTACCATGAAGAGTGGAAAATGGGTCTCAGGTTTCTCTCTCCTGCATACCAAACTGGGGTTTCAGTTTTCACTCTTCATTTTCCCCTAAGATTCCTAGGATTTAACAACAACGACCAAGAATTTTGCTCTGTCCACTGTATCCTCAAAGGATCTAGACATGTGACAACTAGACATGGGATCAGACCTGAGACATGGGTCTAAAAAGAGTTCAAGCCCTTCCTCCAAACCCATCCTTCTTTCATAATCCCAAATGGTTATTCTGGCTTCAGTCTGTGCCCCCCCCCCCCCTTCATCTGATGCTCCCTTCACTTGGGTACTCCCATTTTTAACATTTTTAAGCTCCGCTCCAGCACTTAAATCTGATTTTGATTCCCTTGCACCCAACCTGCATAAAGTGAGAACCTCTCTCATTCCCCCACTGGACTCTCTCACTAGAAAGGGAACAGGCTAATTTGTCTAAAGCCATTTATCTGGTTAAAGACACTGTTTTCAACATCATCTCTTGCTGCTGGCTGAATTTATGAAATGCTTCCTTGTCTGCCTTTTCTGATCACTGGGCTTAATAAACACCTGATGTGGAGTTTACTCTGAGGCAGCCTCTAGTCCAGCTTTTGTTCACTGCTCTATTCTCAGCCACTTAAGAGTAGCGAAGAGTGGGCACTTCCTATATTTGTGTTTGAAAGGACACATTTAAATAATTAAATTTAAACGAAAAGCAGTCAAATGCTCACAGTAAGTACAAAGGACCCTGGGAATTATCTTGCAACAGAGCGTGTGATTTAATCTTATAAATTCTTTCTGCCTCAAGAACATACCATAGGGAGAACTTTTTAATGAGTTTGTTTTCTAATTTCAGGAATTACATGAAATTCTTCACCAGTCATAAGCAGATGAGAGAAGGGGAGGGAGAGGAAAGGGGAGGGAGGGAGAGTGGAAGAAACAAAGAAAGGAGAGAGAAAGAAAGATTGAGAAAAGTTTGAACCGACATCTGAAATATTAAAGACATATATAAACCTAAAGATGGAACCCACCTGCACACCGCACACCTGAATTTAATATAGCAACTTCGAGTTAACGAAAAGCTCTAAACACTTATTCTAAAGACAGGTACTATACTGTAGCCCTGGCTGGCCTGGCACTCTCCTACTGTGGACCAGTTTGGCCAGGAACTCACAAAGATCTGCCTGCCTCTGGCTCCCAATTGCTAGGGATAAAGTCCTGTGCCACCACACCCAGCCGAAATGTAATAAATCTTCATTGTCTGCATCAGTGCGATCCAATAGAAATTAATAAAAACCAGAAATATGAGCTACACATACGTTGCATTTTTTTCTGGTAGCCACATTAAACAATATAAAAACACATAGGCAAGTTTGTTTTAATAATTTAATACTTAATCCAATTCATAAATTATGGATAAATCTAATCCATAAACTCATGATCCAGAAATTATGAAATTAATGGGTATTCTATATTTCACATTATTAAGAAGATGTTTGTACATTATCTTCCCAGACTAAGCCTCCAATAGGAGGCTCACATTTCCACTGCAATACATGTATTTGAAAGGTAAGAGCCTGTGTGCTCAGGAGCCACCAGGGGCTGCTGGTTTGGATAATGTAGTCTAACATTAAACAGATGCAACCCTGTGTGAATTAGACATAAAAATCTCTTCACCCTAGGCTGGATTTTCATTGATCACCAGTATAATTTCTATCTCAGCAGTGATGATATGGTGAAACTTTTAAAACAGTGTCCACTGCCACTGTGGTACAGGGCCAGAGTCCCCTCAGCTCTGAGAAGGAAGCTCAGAGGAGCTAAAGTGATGTCTAAGAGCCATTATTTTTAAAACAGAAATACATTCGTTATCACTCCTTTGCTATTCAGAACACAAACCCACTAGTCAAGTGACCAAATGAAACAGTCTTGAGAATTCACCGTGAAAGTTCTTTGGATTATCAACGGAACATCTATCCCCGGTGGTGACAGTAACAGTCATTCCTATAAAACATTGATTGACTGCCATAATGCCAACCTACCTTCCCCACCTCCACGAACACCCATGTAAGTATCAGAAGCATCTGTGCAAAATCAATACAGCCTTGTGAATTCTCTCGATGCGGCCTCTGACATAGAAGCATTAAGGGAGCTTACCGATTATTGTTAGGTAAAACCCAGCCACTAAATCCGCTTCCCAGGAAAGTTTGGAAGCAAAGGGGTCCTCCTCTCGAAGATAGTGTGGCAGGTTCTCATCCTGGGGCAAGGCCGTGTGGTTCAAGGCCATGCTGTTTTCACACCACCAGGGGGTCTGTAAGGTAAACCGGCAGAGATCTCAGCAGACCAGAATATCGAATCCGTTTGAACCCACTCACAAACGAGCCTCGACAAAAGACACACTCTGGATCCCGATGGGGGATTAGTACCTGGAGGGAGAAAGTCACCGTTTTTTTTCTTATATGACGTAAATACACCAACACGCAGTTGTTCAATTTGCAGTCTAGGCAAGCCTGCATCTTCTCCTCAGGCTTCCTCTGAGCCATTTCACACCTCCCTCAGTGAATAAGAGGTGGAGGACTAGCTTGTCCTGTCGCTCCTTAGCAAACTTTGTAAAGATCTGAAGTAAGAAAGGCCACTGTGTGAAATGTGGACAGGAGGTGCAGCGTTCGAGTTAGCCCACGCTTCTCCATTCCCTACATGCTTGGTGAGATGTTCGAGTTTGGCTAAGGGAAGAAAGAGAGCATTTAGTGCAAAGGAACATGAACACTTACTTCACTAAAGGAATCCACAAGGTCAGAGGTTGACGGGGTTAGCCTAAAAGTTGAGGCTGTTCATGAATGAGGGAGGAGTGTGCCAGCCTCCTTCCAAAACTGAGAAGCTATTGACAGTTGATGGCTGCCAAGGGAAGGAGGTTTGGGGACGTGACCTCTGGCTGGTAAAACATGGCCCTTCACCCGTGTGTGTGTGTACGAACAACACAAATTAGACTCAGTGAGTTATGAAAACGACTACAACACAATATTGAGTGGTGGGGTGATCTGGGAGACTTGGAGGAGTGGGATGTAGGAAATTACATGTGATATGAAGTTCTCAAAGAATAAATGTTAAAAATATATAGTAAAAAATTAAGAGCTCCGGGAGTATCCTAGTCTGACCTTAGGCACTGGCACATTCTCTCTCTCACACACACACCCATACACACACTCTCACAGACATACACAGAATCACACAGAGACCACACAGAGTCATACATACACACACACACACACACACACACACACACTCACTCACTTAAAATGAAATAAATCTTAGAAAAATAAGGAGGCTATTTAGAAAAAAAAAATTGGTCTTGATCAATACACACAAAGCTAGCCATGGGAAGTTTAGAGTTTCTTACACAGTGAACAAATTATTCCCCAACCCTCCTTCAAGGCCAGGATAAAATCCTAAGCAATAACAGATAATAAATAAATAAATAGATAGATAGATAGATAGATAAATGTAAATAAAATTAATAATAATTATTAATAATAAATCATTGTAAAAGATTTTTAAAACACTTTAAGGGGCATTCGGCAAAAGCCAAGTTCCATGCTGCCCCTCCCTGGTAAAAAAAAGAAAAGAAGAAAGAAAGAAAAGAAAAGAAAAGAAAAAATGATCCGGTGCTTCCAGGATGTGCCACACACTGCTGAGATGACCTTGTCTGGGGAGACCCAGTTACTTTTTGTTACTTCTGAGGTTTGACTTTGAACCAGCTCATTTCAAGTTGAGCCAGTAGATGTCAGTGTTCAGCGCTCTGAGACATTCCAAGTGCCAAGAATCCACGCTGAAGTTGTGTTAAGCCCAACAGAGGGTGGCCAGCCACCAGTAGATGTCACAGAGGTAGTTTCTGTATATGAACAGATTTAACCCCTTTCTGACCGGTAACTTACAGCCCACACGGGGCTTTTCGGTGAGCAGTGGCTTCGGCAGAAGCTACGGTTCTGTTCGCGCTCTCCCCAGTTAGCAACAGACAGCTAGCTAGCTGATGGGAAACTGGCTGCCTCGTCCATCCATCGCCCTCCCTGCCCGAGCCAGGGGTTTTCTTTTAACTCTCAAGCTCCTGATTGCCCTTAATTCGGTAAAGTCTGTCGTCACAAGCTTCCCGAGCCCTCTGGCTGTCTGGTCCCTTACGTGCACAAACAGAAGATGAGGGCTGAGCCAGATGTGAGACTCCCCCCTCAGATCTTAAATTCCGATCTGCAGCAGCTTCTGAAAAGTGGCACCTTACTTGTCCCTCGTGCTCATTATCGGTGAGATAATGAATTTATTTTCTTTTTTTCCGTTTTTCCCCATGTGTGTGTGCTTGGCATGTTTGCACATGCGCGTTTGCGGGCATAGGCACCTGTGTGAGACACACACGTGGAGGCCGGAGGCTGATGTTGGTAATCATCCTCCGTCTCCCTGACACCATCTTTCCTGAGCTAAGGTCTTCTGATCAACCCCAGAGCTTGCAGAGGTTGCAAGCATTGCCGGCCAGCTCCCTCTGGTGTCCCTGTCCCTGCTTCCCAGGGCTCCGTCACACCACGCCCATTTTCTGAGTATTTCTGAACTTCTGAACGCTGGTCGTCACACTTGGAGGGAATGTGATTTAGCTGCTGAGCCATCTCCTTAGCCTCAACACAGTGAATTTGCAAACACATTGTACACATAGAGGCAAAAGTCCTGGTTTTTACACATTAGGATACTTAGTTTCCCCAAACTTGCAGATGTTTGATTATTCTTATTAGCATATTGCCTTTGAGCAACCAAATAAGCCCCACTACTCGCGATGTCCACTCAGTGGTTCTTTGACCATAAATAAAACAACCTAAGGCTTGTCTCAGAACAGTTTACTATTAAAAAAAAATTTTTTAAACAAAATCATCTCCCACACCTATTCATGCATAGCAGTTTTAAATAGTTCTTGGATTCTTATAACAAATACGACCAATGCAAACATGTCTTTTAGCCTCTGTGGATCCATATGAGAAGGGAAGAGATAACCTGAGGCAGAACCAGGCCTGAGCCCTGTGTCCAAACATAAAGGACTTATGAAATGGTTTGGTGCCCTGTGTGGAAAAGCATATTTTATAAGGTCACTCCAAAAACGAAAGAAAAAAAAACAAAACAGGAGTTAGTACAGAGGGAAAGAGTCTGATCTGTTTAGTTTTATCTTCACATATTAGCTTCAAAAATATAAAAATATTACACAGTATTTTTTCTCTGACTCCCTTAGTTTCTTGTAGTTTAAAATAAGAACTAACAAAAATCCTAGGTAGTGTGAATAGCTACACATGCATACTGGCCTTGCCCCTGGCTTGATCCATGAACTGTGGGCCGTGTGTGTGTGGGGGGGGGTGTGTGTGGGTGTGTGTGTGTGTGTGTGTGTGTGTGTGCGCGCGCGCACGCGTGTGCATGTGTGCATGCATGTGAATGCATGCATGTGTGTGTACAAAAACCCCTTCTAATCAGAAAAATTTTCTGATAACATGAGATTCAATCCATCAGCACCTGTGAAACTCTAACATAAGGAGTCCGTGAAGCTAATGATGGAAACTAGACATGACATAGGTTCTGTCAGTTCTGTCAGTCATGGCATGGATGAGGGAGCTGTAAAAAAAAAAAAAATGGTGTGGAAGAAGATGGAAGCCTAAATTTAAAAAGCCTAAGAACTGAAGAGAATGTATCAAAGAAAGATGAACAGCAAAACCTGAAACATTCAAGTCTGGGGTAGAAGTCGCTGAGTGATAAGCCTGATTCAGAAGTCACATTGCTGGTTTGCACGCACGCGTCTTTCTCAAGTGAGGCCTATGCTTCCTATTATAGCAAAAGATCACAGAACAAATAATCTAAAATCAAACCAGGTTCTTCATTACATAAAATCCAAAAAATATTCAAGCCCAGCCTATTGGGTCAAGAAACAAATGCCTTTTCCATTTCCTCACCCCAGGGAGTCAGCCAGGATGGATCACAGCTGCTCAGGAATTAGCTTATTACAGACCAGGAGCAATGCAGCTCAGCCCTGACTCCTTTACTCCAGTCTGTCTCCTCTCTACTCCAGCTTAAAGCTGGGCCCTCCCCGACTGCACCATCACCGCAGTATCAACTCTTCCCTTTAAAAACTGAGCTGAGAAATTCTGCTGTGATAGTATGGTAATGTTGTTCCAACTTAGGGGGGAAACACTAAATACAGACAAATATATCAAGTAGGGGAAAACAGAAAATAGAAATACATGCTTCAAAAGCTAAAACTGATTCTTATTTTATACATACACACTTTTACACACATTTATTTTGTGCATATGTAAACATATACACATGAACATCCAGCCTTCTTATTATATGCAGCTTAATGATAGTTCTTTACATTTCATTTGGCAAGAAAGGCTCTTAATAATACAGTCACACTAACTGCCAATGGTATGTTGCATTTGAAATATTAATTGTCTAAGTGTAAGAAAAAAAACTGCTAGTGGTTATGTTAGCGAAACGTTCAAGCCATCAGTTTATTCATTGACATAAATATTTGCTATACGTGATGCACAGGCCCCTGCTAAGTCTGTGAAATTACTTTCCCTGGGGCTTTGCAGGGTCTGAAACTAAAGGTTCTTTCCTGCTGTGGTTTTGGTTTCCATTTTCTACGTGGGACCCTCTGAGCATCCTGGTACTTCTCTGCCAGGCAAGGTGTTCTCTGTCCTGGGTGGAGGTCACTCAGAAGTCCAGGTCCCATGCAACATCCCCAGGATTCCCTCACTAGTAACTGTGTCTTTTCTTGCACCCTGAGTGTCCTATAAACTCAGCAAGCTTAAGTAAGGCGCTCAGTAATGCTCTTCTTCTGTGTGAGCAGCTATGGATGCTTCAGAAGTGCCTTCAGCCATGATAATGTCAATACTGTCCTAATTTACTGCTGATCAAATCTGATTCTCCAAAAAAATAAGAAAAAGCTGGGATTATTTTGACATCCATAAAGATGTAGTGTGCTTCTACCGTACAATGAAGACAACCAGAAATCACAGCCACATATAAAGTAGAAATCAAGAAATAAAATAGTTTTTGGAGCACAAATCCCCGAAGCCAGGGTAGCCTTTTTCTGTCCCAAAGTACTAATGAGACCTTTGCATTCTCTACAAGCAAAATGCTCACAGCCATAAAGAAAACTGGAAATTGCCTGAGGGCACCTGTCACCCAGACTCGTACACACACTCTTCCAACTCTGTCTCTGCGGTCCAGTATGAGACTAGGCAATAACACAAAAGAGTAGCCTTCGTTCTCAACCCACTTTAGTGAAAATATGGGGGGACACACGGAGCATAGGAAAGAGGGGCAACAAGGGTGGAAGAGAAGAGGATAAAAATAGGAGGGAAGAAAAAATGTTGCACATAAGCCGGCAAGCAAGAGCATAATCAATAAATTCAATATTGTCTAAGCCATGTGAAAAACAGAGCAGTTCATCTGTCGAGAATAACAACCTTTATGCCAATTTATTTTCAACAGTTTCAGCCTGAAGCAGAAAGAAAATCATAAGTGATAGAAGGATCCACTTGAACATTTTCAGAGAGTCACTATTGTCTTAAACTGTCATCTCTCATCTAGCCAGTGTTCATTTCTCCCACCCTCTCCTCTGAAATTTCAAGCAGCAAGTTTCAGATCGATTTAAGTCCCGGTTCTTTCCAACCTACTTCTCCTAAACAAATCCCACAAGGTACACATCTCACATAACAGTTACTAGTGTAATTGTCGTCAGCAACTTTCATTCGCAGAATAAGGGCTTGTGCCAGTGAGGCCAGATGGTGTTGCCCAAACCGAGCACAGAACACGTTCTCCATCTCTCTCCTGGAGACCCTTCCATATATCCAAGAGCCCTTTCTGTGGAAGTGGGTGAATAACCCAACACTCTACAGTCAATAATGACAGTTCTTGGCCTAAGACAATCTCATGAGCACACAGGACGCTGTAGAGCCCAGCCGGGACCTCTGAGCTCCTACCAGCATCCTCAAGGAACACAGGACTGAGGAGCCTCAACTACAAAGCATTTTTTGGCTTCGGCCTCAATGGAGTTGTCTCACTTCCTCCTCAGCCCTCAAGTCATTGGAAAAGTGAGGGGAGAAAAGAACTTTAAAGGGGGGACCAGAAATCCCCTAACATACTCCCCAACTTCAAATATTCCAGCTCTGAGAGCTCACAGATCTGTGCAGATCGTGAGCTATGATTTACAGCCACCGAAGAACTACAGATAATGGTTGCTAATAGTAACGGTCAAAATGAAACACCATCGGATTTGATAAGGATGGTCAGTGTGAAACACGTGTGGAATTTCAGCAATAGAATTTGTGTATTCCTTCTCAAAAATGAGTATCAGGCGAGGTCTAAAAAAAATACGAAGAGGAGCACACAGGCTAAAAATATTGACTTTGCCGATGAAGCAGAATGTTTCAGGAAAAATCCAAAATTTTCTGAAATGTTTTTCAGATGCCATTTGAAAGCCCTGCTTGATAGATATGGGCCGAAACTCAATAGGAAAAAAAAAATAACTTCTTCAATTACATATTAATATTCAGAACAAGGGATCTGGTCAGTTTCTACCTGTTCTTGGTTCTTACAACCTCAAAGAAAAAGAGGAGGGAAAAGGACGGCCACACACAACCTCATCGAATCCACGGTTCCTCTGCCTGTGAATCCTGCCTGTATGTCCTCAAAAGCTCCCTCATGGACCATTGACCCCCAAGTCCGATTTTAGGCAGTAGATATTAGAACGTGCCCTCTCTAAACAATTTCAACCCTTTGTTAAAACTCACCGTGGGTTGAAGGGCCTGCCAAAACCAGAAGTTCCCTTCCTGGGCTTCTAGCTGGGTCTGCTCGGATCTGTCACGTCTTTTTATTGGTTCCTTCCTAAGCGGCGCTCCGGTTGCTTTGCACCTCCGCTGATGTTAAACATTATTGAATAAAAGGTACTCATTTTCTAGACCGAGATGCTCTCCCCACCCCTTGACAGAAAGGACCAATCATATCCTTGGAGAAAAAAAAAAAGAAAAGAAAAAAAAAACACACAAGCTCAAGTTATTGAATTATGAGGAGAGAAGCAATTTTTGGAAGCTTAATTTATCGGTGATTAAAAAAAAAACAACAACAACAACAGCAGCTACGTGGCCCTTATATTGATCAAGAAAAAGTAGTGGCGGAGACTAATGCTGTCTGCCGACTGTACTTTAAACACTATGTACTTGCTCTTCTGATGTCGAAGCCTTTGCCTAATCTTTTAAATAACTGAGGCTTAAACCTTAAATTCTTTCCGAATGATTTGTCTTCCTGGGCTATCTTTTCAATCGAGGCAGATTCTCCTCAGTTACCTGACAGAATTGCCTGAGGAGGACTACTAAAATGGGAAAAGCAAAGCTTGTCAATGATTTTAAAAGCATAAAGGTTAAAACTAACCCAGGCCCAGCTTACACCTTTAATGTTATGTCGGGGCTGAACATCAAGTTTTGTTCCTTCACAGAAAGCACCCATGGTTCCTCACCGCCAAAAGGAGACCTTCCCGGGAATGGCACTGGGGTTTGGCGGTACACGCTGCTTCATTTCAGCTCCGCAGCAACAACTACGCTGAAGCAGCCTGTTGTTGTCACTGTTTCGTGGATAAGAACATTACAGTCACAGAGAAAACTCGTGGTCGGCCAAGGCTGCAGTTAACTACATATAAGCCCAGTTTATCAGATCCAGAACGGATGCGCAGTTCACAACAGGTCCAGCTATGTGGTTCCTAATAGTGTCTCACGACAGGTGTGATGGCTAAATCAATAACGAAACCCTCAACAGTGTTGGACTTTGAATATGAAAGAGCCCCCACGGGATCGTGTGGTCCCCAGCTGGTGGCACTGTTCTGGGAAGAGGTTGGGGACTCTTAAGGGAGGAAAAGAGCCTCGAGCAGAAAGCCTCGAGCCCCTTCCTCCATTTCCAGCAAAGATCGCCCTGCTTCCTATTTTGCCAAGCAGAGCAGGCGAGCTCCTCCAAGCCCAGCTTCCAATCCTCCCACAGCCATGCCTTTCCACCACGAAGAACTGCATAGCCCCTAGACCATGAGCCAAAATAAATCCTTCCTCTTTTAAGCTGTTTGTGCCACATATTTTGTTCATTGACCAGAAACATAATACATGTAGCGTTGTTTAAAATAATATTTTTGTGAAGAAAGGGAGTATTACCTTGTTGTTGTTGTTAGAGTCAAAATGTTACACGACAATGAACACTGTCATTTTGGAGAAGTCTCCTGAAAGTAAGAGTGTCTTAGACCAGCCCTCTGAAGAAATATTCCTAGATATTCCTGCATAAACCCAGTTTTAAATATCCTAACCCACCAAAACTAGATTTATGCTTTTTATATGATAAGATCCCATTTTTTGAAAGGTTGTCAAAATATTTTTAAACTGTAATCTTTTAAACTGTCACAGTCATTATGGAAATCGGTGGTGGAGTGGAGGTTCCTCAAAACCTAGAAATAGATTTATCATACTACCCATCTGTACCGCTCCTGTTTATACACTCAAAGGATTCCATGGCCTACTACAGAGATACGAGCTCAGTTTTTTTCATTGCTGCTCTGTTCACAGTGGCTAGGGGATAGAATTAGCCTGCAGGCCTAATGAACACATGGCATACAGTGCAATACTCATCAAAAGGACACAAACATAATGTAGAAAGAGGGAATTTGACAGGTTAGTAATCGAAAATCTCCTCCTGGGGAATTAAAATGGAACACAAGCAGTGTAAACAGAAGAGAGGAAATGCTAAATATAAAAATATTAGTCAACAAAATAAAAACATAAAATCAATAAAGAAAAATCAACGGAACTACATATGGCCATTAAAATGTTTCTTGGACAACGGGTTGAAGAGGTAGCTCCTTTGGTAGAGTACTTACATGCCTGGCACCCACCAAGAGCTGGGTTTGAACTCCAGCACCACATAAACCAGGCAGAAGGTCACATGCTTGCAATCTTAGCCTTTAGAAGGTAAAGTCAGGAAGATCAGAAGTTCAAGGTCATCCTTAGCCCTGCAGTGTCTTGGACTCCAGTCTAAGGTCTGGGAGGAGATCCTTCAAAACAAAAAAGTCTTTTCTGCTTCCCAACAAGTGCTGGCAACACAAGTCTTCTTTTTTTTTATTTTTTTATCTTAGAAAGACAACAAACTGGCAGTGGGTGGGAGTGTTTCAAAGGGAATTTACATATTCTCTTATCAAATTAGCTTTCTGGAGGTGTACAGAGAACAAGTCAAAAATACTTGCCTTTAGCAAAGAGTTGTAATAAAGGAGAAAAATAAGCAAGGTGAAATAAATGGTGTTTTAAGACACCATTATTTTAGTTCCAACTAAAATTTCAACTCAGATCTCATTTGAGAGCCCTTCAGGAAGCATTTCAACTGGGAAGGAAAGCAGGATGATAGGATTTTTAAAATCTATAAAGCCTTCAACATTTATTTTAACAGCAAACAAAACGCTCCAACCACTCTCTAGTCAAATGTGACAGTTAACCAGCTAATGACTGTGGGTTTCAGCAGCCACCTCATAATGATATCTGAATATGTGTTTTCTTTCCGAGTTTTACATAAACTTCATACTTTAATTAAATTCAATTATGCAAACATATCTTTTGTAAATTTCTTTGGAAATTTTCATATATTAAGTCCATCACACATGAGTATGGAGAGATATGGTGGTCTGATAGGATATTTCAATTTTCTCTTATCTGTTAAGGCATGCTTTGTGACCCAATATGCAGTCAATTTTGGAGAAAGTTTCACCAAAAGAAGGTATATTCTTTTGTGTTTGGGTGAAATGTTCTGTAGATATCTGTTAGGTCTATTTGATTCATAACCTCTCTTATCTCCACTATTTCTCTGTTTAGTTTTTGCCTGGATGACCTGTCTATTGGTAAGAATTGCGTGTTGAAGTCTCCCACACATTAATGTGTGAGGTCCAATGTGTGTTTTAAGCTTTCATAATGTTTCTTTTACAAATGTGGGTGCCCTTGCCGTTGGTACACAAATGTTAAGAATTGATATGTCATCTTGGTGTATTTTTCCTTTGATGAGTATGAAGTGTCCTTCTCTATGTCTTTTGATTAATTTTGGTTGGAAATCAATTTTGTTAGATATTAGAATGGCCACACCAACTTGTTTCTTGGGTCCATTTGCTTGGAAGATCTTTTTCCAACCCTTTATTCTGAGGTAGTGTCTATCTTTGATGTTAAGTTGTGCTTCTTGTATGCGATGGAAGGAAGGATCCTGTTTTCACATCCACTATGTTAGCCTATGTCTTTGTAATTAGGGAATTGAGTTCATTGATATTGAGAGATGTTAATGACCAATGATTGTTAATTCCTGTTATTGTGTTGGTGGTGGTGGTGGTGATGGTGGTGGTGGTGGTGGTGGGTTTCGGTGGTGGTGTGTGTGTGCATGTGTGTGTACACGTGTGTGTGTGTGTGTTTTCTTTCTTTTGTCTTTTTCTTGTGTGAGATGATTATATTTTCTGTTTACATGGTGTAGTTAACCTCCTTGGATTGGAGTTTTCCTTCTAATATCTTCTGTAGGTCTAGATTTGTGACTAGGTATTGTTTAAATTTGACTTTGTTATGGAATATCTTGTTTTCTCCATCTATGGTGATTGAAAGTTTTGCTGGCTATATTCTGGATATAGTCTGGGCTGGTATCTGTGGTCTTTTAGAGTCTGATTGACATCTTCCCAAGCCCTTCTGGCTTTTAAAGTCTCCATTGAAAAGTCATGTGTAATCCTAATAGATTTGCCCTTATATGTTACTTGGCTTTTTTTTTCTCGCAGTTTTTAATATTATTTCTTTGTATGTTTAGTGTGTTGATTATTATGTGGTGAGGGGACTTTATGTCATGATCAATCTATTTGGTGTTCTGTGTCTTATATCTTTAGAGGCATGTCCTGCTTAAGGTGAGGAAATTTTTGTTAAAAATATTTTCTGGGTAGAGTCTTTCAGAAGTCCTCTGTGGAAGGCTCCTATCCTGTTCCTTGTCTTCTCCTACTTCTGATGTCTATCCTGTTCGTCCTTCTGAATGCAGATTAAACATCTTTCCTAGGGTCCTCCTTGTTGTTTAGCTTCTTTAGGGCTATAGATTTTAGTATGTTCATCATATATTATATGGCTAATATCCACTTATAAGTAAGCATATACCATATGTGTCTTTCGGCTTCTGGGTTACCTCACTCAGGATGATCTTTTCTAGTCCCATCCATTTGCCTAAAAATTTCATAATTTCCTTGTTTTTAATTGCTGAATAGTATTCCATTGTGTAAATGTACCACACTTTCTGTATCCATTCCTACATTGAGGGACATCTAGGTTGTTTCCAGATTCTGGCTAATACAAATAAAGCTGCTATGAATATGGTTGAGCAGATGTCCTTGTTGTGTACTTGAGAGTCTTTTAGATATATGCCTAGGAGTGCTATAGTTGGATATTGAGGAAGCACTATTCCTAATTTTCTGAGAAAGCTCCAGATTGATTTCCAAAGTGGTTGTACAAGTTTACATTCCCACCAGCAATGGAGACAGGTTCCCCTTTCTCCATATCCTCTCCAGCATGCATCATCCTTTGAGTTTTTTATTTTAGCCATTCTGATGGGTGTGAGGTGAAATCTCAGAAGCTTACCACAGAGGGCCTCTGAAGGATTCTACTCACCAGGATATTGAAGGAGATACTGAGAATCATAGCCAAACTTTGGGCACAGTGCCGGAATCCTTATGGAAGAATTGGGAAATAGAAAGACCACAAGGAGAACAACAGAGCCAAAATAGCTGGGCCCAGGGGGTCCTGCAGAGACCTATACTTCAACTGAGAACCATGCATGGAGAGGACCTAGACCCTCTGTTCAAAGGAAGCCCATTGGCTGCTCAGGTTCCAAGTGGGTTCCCTAGTAAGGGGTACAGGGGCTGTTTCTGACATGAACTCAGTGGTCGGCTCTTTGATTACCTCCCCCTGGGGGGTGCAGTCTTTGCCAGGCCACAGAGGAAGATGATGCAGCCAGCCTTGATGAGACCTATAAGCAAGGGTCAGATAGAAGGGGAGGAGGTCCTCCCCTATAGGGGACTAGGAAAAGGGCATAAAGGGAGAAGAGTGAGAGTGGGTGGGACTGGGAGGAGACAAGAGAGGGGGTTGCAGTGGGGATACAAAATGAATCATTTGTAATAAATAAATGTATAAATAAAGTTTTTAAAAATATATTTTCTAGGCTTTTGAGCTGGGATTCTTCTTCTTCTGTTTCTGTTATTCCTAGGTTTGGTTGTTTGATAGTGTCTCAGACTTCCTGGATGTTTTGTGCCAAGAATTTCTTAGGTTTAACATTTTCTTTGACTAATGTATCAGTTTCTTCTATTGTATCTTTTATGTCTGAGATTCTCTCTTCTATCTATTGTATTCTATTGATGATACAAACTTGCATCTGTAGTTCCTGTTCACATACCTAGATTTTCCCTCTCCAGGATTCTTTCAGTTTGTATTGCCTTTATTGCAGCTAGTCCCGTCTTGAACACTTTTACTCATTTCATTCACTTGTTTGTTTCTTCCTTTCTTCGTTTGTTTCCCTTGGATTTCTTTACAGAGTGTGTCCATTCTTTCCCATTGTTTGTGTTTTCCTGTACTTCTTTAAGGGATTTTTTCATTCCCTCTTTAAGAACCTTTATAATCTTCATAAAGTTGGTTTTACGTCATTTTCTCATGTTTCAGCTGTGTTGGAATATTCGAGGCTTGTTGTAGTAGGATAACCGGGCTCTGGTTGTGCCATATTGCCTGGGCTATTGTGGACTGTAGTCTTATACTGGCATTTAGGCATCTGGGTTTGGGATGAACATAGGTCTAGGTGCTAGTTTCTGAGTTTGTCTTTATTGGATGGATGTCTTGTTCCTGGGTTTCTATTTTCTCTTTGATCTTCTGGTCTTTGTGGTAGACATGTCTGGCAGCTGGTGTGACCTCTGGTCCAACAAGGAGTCTCTATCAGAGCTGGGGTATGGACTTCTAGCAGCTAGTGTGGCCTTTGGTCCAATAGGTATTCTCTGCTCTTCTGACTGTCGCAGTCTGCACCTGTTCTAGCTAGCCTGGCTAGCAGCTACCTGAGCTGCAACTCTCTGCCTAAGATGAGGTAGGCACATGGCTGTGAGGTGAGAGGGAGGGTTGCTGGGGTGGGACCTTGAAATCTGAGTTGAGAGTGTGGGGGGATTCTGAGTGCAGGGGTAGTTCTTACCTGTTTTGACTGGTGTGGCCTTCACCTGAGCAGCAAATATCCATGTGTATGGACAAGGGAATGGCAGCACGAGCAGATGGTGGGCAGGAAGGAGTGTCAGCATCTTGAATCTCTGGAATTCAGACCGGAGGCTTGGGATGATTCAGAGGGAAATTGGTGATATTACCAATTCTGACTGGCAGGACCTGCACCTGAATTGCCTATACTAGGCTTCTTGATCTTCAACCCACAAAGATGTGGTCGTCTCTTTTCCTCTGCTGTTCTTTCTCCTACTAGAAGTGGCTTAGAATTATACCTGGTGTGTCCTGCCCTTTCTCTCAAATTCTAAAATAAAAAGAAAAGAAAAGAAAAGAAAAGAAAATTATTCTTTTACTTCCTTAAACCTGCTTCTATTTTCCTTTATGGATAAGGAACTGAGGTTTCTCTGGTAACCAAGCCAGCAATAACACAGAATACTACAGGCTATTAATGGATAGCTATAAAATCTATCGATATATGCATATAACTGATGATATCGCTCATCAAGTGAAAGTGCCATTGTCAAGTCTGGTAGCGTGAGTTCCATCCCAAGAACCCACATGGCAGACAGAGAGGATCATTCCTTCAAGTTATTCTGTGACTGTCACTGGTATGTGCCCTTATTTATTCACACACATACATGCTACACAAAAGCATATATATATACATATACATATATATATATATATAATTTTAAAGCATTCAGAAATACCCATGGTATAATATATAATGTTTATATTACTATAATATGTAAATAAAAGTCTTAAAGCTCTGTATGTGTTTGGAACCAAAATGGGTATTCATAGAAGAAAGTACCTCAAAAAGTCAATTCTAGGTGGGGTTTTTTCCTATTTTCTTTCGCCAAAATATCCAATACACCTCTGTTGATTTTTAAATCAAATAAATATTTAAAGAGAAAAATAAAAGAAGACTATTGTCATACAGAGAAATTTGGAAGAAAAGAAAAAGTAATTTCCTCTAAATTATTTGGCCTGCTCCTTAATTTGACAGAAAACTGTGGTGTAGGTTTGATTTTTTTTTAATTACTTTATTAGGGGTTCATGAATGCCTCTACCTTTCTTCAAAACTCCAATCTTAGGTAAGAAAGGAAGAAGCTTAGTAGGGACAGGGGACAGGAAAAACCTCCTTAGATTTAGTTCCTTGGGGCAATCCTACTCTTCCTCATCAGGATTCCAACAGTCCAGCAAACAGCAAACAGCAACAGCATGAATCAACAGCAGCCTCCTTGAAGCATTCTCCAAAGTGTTTCACTCTAGAAGTGTTTGAAGCAGTTCTCTCTCTCTCTCTCTCTCTCTCTCTCTCTCTCTTCCTATTTATACCCTCTCAGAGTCTGCACAACCATGCCCCCTACACAAGGTAGTTTCCAGCTGATAAAAATCGTGTGCCCTCTCATGAGGCTGTGATCATCTGTGGATAAACTAATGCATTCCAAATGCCACACATGGGATTACAACAAAAACATATTTACATAACATAACTGAATTTTTAAAGAAACCAAAACTACCATTACACTGTGGATCACAGTCAGCTGTTTCGCTCTTTGTTGACCACTGACATGCTTCCATGCCTCTAGGCTTTAGCATGCATTCTTCTAGAAGTCATTCTAGCATCACCTTGTGTTTCCACAAGATTCTCAACATTCATTTCCACAGCCACGCCCTACATGGATTCTTTCAATTTTCCCACTCAATTGTAGATTTTTTTTTTAATCCGTATTTTCTTCTCTGTTAGAGACCACTTTGCCTTTTTGGTTGGACATTTACCTTATACCTAACCCCACCTCAACTTGATGCTCTGACATGGGCAGTGATTTTACCATAAAAACAAAGCCAATACAAAAGCAGTTTGTAGATATGATTTCTTCGTTTTTAAGATGTCCTATCTGGTTAAGAGTTAAAAATGTTTGCCAGAAAGAAGGGTGCTAGAGCTACATAGACTGTTACAATTCTGTGAGAAAAGGCTTCCCCAGTTGAAGTGTTACAGCTCTGAGGGGAAAGAAATCCTGGCAGTTGAGAACTGAGGAATACCACAGAGTCACACTGCACAACAAACCTCACACAAGAGATTTATTGGGAAGGACACAAGAGGGTGGCTCCTTCTGCTTAGGTGATAAGCAGCAAAGAACTGAGCAGAAGACAGGTTAGAGTTTTCCAGGATGAAGATTTCCAGGGTGGGGATTAGTGGAATTTAAGTCCTGAGCTTTAGGTGAGCTCCAGGATTAGTGGATTTTGAGCTCAAAGTTAGGTGGGTTTTCAAGCTCGGAGACTAGTAGGTTTTTGAACTCAAGGATTGTTTGGTTTCCAAAACTCGGAAGTGAGCTTAAACTTTTTCCATTACTCTTGCAATAAAATGAATGACCAGCAAAATAAAGAATATTCTCAAATAAGGCTGCGCAGACTTGTTGAGCCACATTTGCACCCCCCCATCCCAAATTCTTCACATCTCATCCTGCAAATCAACCCTGATGTGTGCCCCACTCCTTTTCCAGGGCTTCTCCTTTGTCCCGATGCCTTGATTTTGTTGTCTGTTTTCAGTTCTCCTTCATCTCTCCTCTCAGGCTGATACAGATGATGGATGGCTTCATTTGTTCCAACAGCCCTGGGTCACCTCAAAGCAGCCTCAGAGAGTTCCCTACCCCTGATGAGCTTTGGAAGCTCTGTTATCCTTTCTCCTAGCAAACTTTTATCTTTCAGCATCTCTAAACCTTTACACATATTCTCACATGTCTATTCATAGCCGACTGGATTCTGTGAATAATGTACTCCCAAGAAGAATATGTCCCTTTCCTAGAGTGCCCATCCTAGGACAAGGTACAGGAGAAGGGAGAATAACATGAAAAAGAGAGATACAAACTCCTGGGCCTGTGTCTGCTCAGCCTCAGTGCCTTCTTTCTGCCTGAATTATGGAAGCAGAAAACCCAAGGCAGACACCAGAGTTGAGGAAAATTGAAGAACCCTATACCAAGTTCACCACTGACAACTGAGCATCCGTGTGATACAGCTCTCCCGCCTTCCTTATGTTGCCCAAGCCTTCATTTAGTTTGCCTGCAGCGTGGGTTCACTTGAAGAAGAGGCTCCCGAGTTCATCAGATTCTTGAGTCTGGAAGTTTTGCAGTGTCTGTTCTTAGCTGCCTGCTATGAGCCCTGGGCCAAGCTCAAAATGGAAACAGAAACAAGCCCTACCTAACCTAAAGTTCCAAAGGCAGTAACATGGGTTAGGAAGCTGCAAAACTCACATATACAAGAAAGCAGTTGTCAAAGAAATGCCAGTTAGCAGAGAAAGGCTGAAAATCCCACCTTAGGCCACTGGCTGGGGCCAGGTACAGAGAGACTCAGCATATCTGCAGTGACCTGTGCCCCTTGCGATGCTAAAACGCTTATCTCTGGGTAGAGACCAAAGATGCTAATGAAACGTAATACATGAAGTTGTGTGGAGAACTGCATGTAAGAACATGCTTTCAAATAATCCTATTGTAGCTGAAGAGCGGCAACTAACTCCTAGTTAGGTTACAATGGCTGTGATAAAACACCAGGACCGAAGCATATTGGGGAAGTCAGCACAGGAACTCAAGCAGGGCAGGAACCTGGAGGCAGGAGCTGATGCAGAGGCCATGGAGGAATGCTGCTTACTGGCCTGCTCCCTGTGGCTTGCTCAGCTTGCTTTCTTATAGAACCTAGGAATACCAGACCAGGGATGGCACCACTGACAATGGGTCAGAGCCTCCCATATCAATCACTAAATAAGAAAATAACCTTACAGGCTTGTTTACAGCCCAGTCTTATGGAGAAATATTCTCAATTTAGATTCCCTCTTATGCAGGAACTGTAGCTTGTGTCAAGTTGACATAATACTAGCCAACATACACATCAACTGCGCTAATAGATGACTGACCATGGGGCTCCCCAAGATTTCTGGTGTCCCTCATTTATAAAATAAAGGGACAGAACACAGAGAATCTGATTGTCTAGTTCCAGCTCAGTGTTCATTGGTTGACTTGCAGATGGGTTTTCACAAGTGTTTACTGTACTGTTTAGTCCAAAGCGACAGTTACTTGAATCAAAAAGAATGCCGGTCAAATAACCAATAATCCAACATAAAAATCCAGCAGCTTGGGGCTGGAGAGATGGCTCAGTGGTTAAGAGCACTGCCTGCTCTTCCAAACAACCGGGGTTCAATTCCCAGCACCCATATGGCCCCTCACAGCTGTCTGTAACTCCAGTTCCAAGTATCTGACACCCTCACACCAATGTCCATAAAATAAAATTAAATAAAGTATAAAAAAATCCAGCAGCTTGATTTATGTCTCCTCACTAGTAAACAACTACATTGAAATAATCTTGATTTTCAAGCTCCAAATAAAAAGTCCATCATAATCAGCTTAGATAGATATGTGATTTGTATTGACCTTGACATTTTTTTATAGTACAAATGAACAATAATGATTTTCATACATTTTCTGACTTGAAGTAAAATACAGATCTTAACAGTAATTGAAATACTACGCAAATTGGTTGCAAACAGTACAGAAATTTTTATTAATGCTTTACTGATATTTGTAAATATCAAAATACCTTATCAGTTTTTGTGGTTTCCTTTGAAACTGCTATTAAGTGTACTGAGCTGGCACAACTGTTAAATGTATTTCATTTAGACTGACAAGGTTTTGAAAATCATGGCCCTTTTTTTCCCCAAAAGTCAAACCAATTCTAAGGCAGCTAAATTGCTGTCATCCACGTAGGTGGCGTGCTCTTTTTGATTTACGCAGGGGCAGTAGACTGGAGCAAGAATGAGCGAGCTGATTTAACTAACCCACTACCCACTGCACTCCGAGTGCATATTAAACGTCTTAAATGGACTTCGGACATTTGCAAAAACTTATTATGTATTGACGCTTAAAGCAATTTAAATACTACTCAAAGATGGAAGTTACCCAAAGTGCGTTCTAAACTCTGTGAGGTTATTTTCTGCATATTCACAATAATGAAAGAAACCAGAAGCAATACAAGTGTCCAGTGCCAACACAAGACTCCAGCGTACAAAAAATGCACCAGCTAGATATGTCTTACTGTGTCATTGGAACGGGAAGTATGAAGAACACAAATCTGCTTATGAGACATAATATTGCAGGAAAACAGAACACCCAAATAATTTATAAATGCACACATACAAAAACAGGATGTACTTGAAAAGTAATAATTTTTTTCATTAGAAAGCACATCAGAGGATGGACATCAGAAGAAGAAGAAAGCAGGAAACAACCTAGGAACCTGCCACAGAGGGCCTCTGAAAGACTCTTCCCTGAAGACTATCAAAGCAGATGCTGAGACTTTATGGCCAACTGTTGGGCAGAGTGCATGGAATCTTATGTAAGAAGTGGGAGATAGTAGGTTATGGAGAGGACCTGAACCCCCAAGGAGAGCAACAGAACCAGAAAATTTGAATACAGGGGTCTTCCCAGAGACCCATACTCCAACCAAGTACCAAGCATGGAGATAACCTAGAACCCCTGCGCAGATGTAATCCATGTCAGTTTAGTGTCTAAGTGGGTTACATAGTAATGGGAAGAGGGACTGCCTCTGCCACAATCTGGTTGGCCTGCTCTTTGATCACCTCCCCCTGAGGGGAGAGCAGTCTTACCAGGCCACAGAAGATGACAATGCAACCATTCCTGATGTCATCTGATAGACTAAGATCAGAAGAAAGGAGAGGAGGACCTCCCCTATCAGTGGACTTGGGGGGAGGGGCATGTGTGAAGAAGGGGGAAGGAGGGTGGGATCGGGAGGGGAGGAGAGAGGGGCTTATGGGGGGATACAAAGTGAACAAAGTGTAATAATAATAAACAATAATAATAATAATAATAATAAACACCTTAAACACAATTTTAGAGATTATTATCCAGAATAAACTCAAGGCTGTCAACAAATTTTTGAGTGATTCTTCTTTATAGATCAGGTTATAGTGTTTATATTATCTAATTTTATGAATTAGAGTCAACATTAGGAAAAAATGAAAAAAAGAAAGCACATTAGCAAGTATTTTAAATTTCTATTATATTCATTTCTGTGTTTATGTGTGCATGTGTGTGAGCATGTGTATATGTATATATGTGTGTTTGTGTGTGTGTATGTGTGTGTATGTTTGTATATGTATTTTTTTGTGTTTGTATGTATATATATATGTGTGTGTGTTTGTGTGTGTGTTATATGTATGTACGTTTTGTGTGTGTATGTGTGTGTGTGTGTGTTTGGGTGTGTATGTTTGTGTATGTGTTTTGTGCGTGTTTGTATGTGTTTTTGTGTGTTTGTATGTATATATGTGTGTGTGTGTTTGTGTGTGTGTTTTGTATGTACTTGTATATGTGTTTTTGTGTGTTTGTGTGTATATGTGTGTGTGTGTCTGTATGTGTGGATGTCTGTGTTTGTGTGTATATATGTGTGTGTGTCTGTGTATATGTGTGTGTGTGAGTGTGTGTATGTGTGGATGTCTGTATTTGTTTGTATATATGTGTGTGTTTGTGTGTATATGTGTGTGTGTGTGAGTGTGTGGATGTGTGGATGTCTGTGTTTGTGTGTGTGCGTGCACACAGGACGTGTAGAGATAAGGAAACAATCTGTGGGAGTCAGCTCTACCCTCCCACCATAGGTATCCCAGCCGTCCAGCTCAGGTCGTCAGGCTTGATGGCAAGCCACCTTCATTAGCTTAGCTGACTTGCTGTCCTGCTTAGAGGGTATTTTAGGTGTTATTTTTAGTAAAATTGTTAAAGATTACTTTTAGTGAACCTCCTATTAACTTTAAAATATGGAATTTTATATTAACGTTTCCGGAATAACAAAAAAGTAGATAATCCCTGTACTTGAGCAGTGAAGTACTAAACCTTCTGGATGGGTTTGTCTTTTTTTCTAATTTTTAAAATTTTTTAATTTTTTTATTTATTATAATTTATTCACTTTGTGTCCTAGCTGTAATCCCCTCCCCTGCCCCCTTCCAATCCCACCCTTCCTCCCTTGTGTCCTCCAATGCCTCTCCCCTAATCCAATGATAGGGGAGGTCCTCCTCCCCTTCCATCTGATCCTAGTCTATAAGGTCTCATCAGGAGTGGCTGCACTGTCTTTCTCTGTGGCCTGGTAAGGCTGCTCCCCCCTCAGGGGGATGGTCAAAGAGCCAGCCACTGAGTTCATGTCAGAGACAGCCCCTGTTCCCCTTACTAGGGAACACACTTGGAGACTGAGCTGCCGGGGGCTACATCTGTGCAGGGGTTCTAGGTTATCTCCATGAATGGTCCTTGGTTGGAGTATCAGTCTCAGAAAAGACCCCTGGGCCCAGATATTTTGGTTCTGTTGCTCTCCTTGTGGAACAGATGGATTTTTCAAAGCTCTACTGATTTGTAATTTACAACAATCACTCAGCATTTACACACACACACACACACACACACACACTGAAAAAGAACTTCTCACCACTTAAATGCAACACTATACATTTTGTAAAATATTCTTTAACAGAGTGACTATTACAATTATAAGTATATAAACATATTTTCTTTACTTTCTGGATAATGAAAATAAATTTTTTGTCTTTTTTGCCTGTTTTTTTTTATTTTCTCTCATTTTTATAATAACGTAATTGAAACTACCTTTTCGGGGGTGGGCAGCGAGCTTCTCAGGTTATTTGGGTTCGATACAGGAAGGAATAGGACAAGAAACAACCATTACAGACACTGACACTCAGTGCCACGTTTGCACACTTGGTTTTTGTTTCGCAGAGACGAAGCATGTGTGAATTTTGTCCACCTGTTGGCTGATTTAAAAATACTGTCTTCACAACATCCCTAGTAGGCTCAACTTTTAATTGGATGCTAAAAAAAAAAAAATCACTTGCAGTCATCAGAAAGTTCAATATCATAAGTAAAAAGATAATAAGCAAGGAGTCTTCGGAAAGCTATATTTACTTAAAGAAAGAAGACTAAATTGGCTTGCCTGGGAGAGGAAAGTGCTACCTTCCTTGGAGGACTGTATTCCCAGTAAATGTGTTTCAAGACAGAAATTGAAGGAGAAACCACATAATACCTTCGTCTGTCTGTTTGCTTGTCTGTCTGTCTGTCTGTTTTTGTCTCCAAAGCGGCGCATCTCTCCATAGCTTTAGGAAGGCCAAGAAAAAAAAATTTTTTTTCAATTTTATTCTTTTAAGCTTACTATTTTTAATAAATGTTTTGTCATGGCCTTACTATTGCTTTAAAAAAAAAGTGGTTTTTGTTTTGTCTGTTTGTTTGTTTTTACCCTTTTAGGATGTCCTCTCATTCAGAAGTCAGCATAATCCTCTGCGAAAACAGCTTCCAAACTGAAGCTTAAACTGACATTGTACTGCCTCATGTATCCACAACACAACCTATGAGGTCTGTTTCAGCGGAATACAACCTGTGAGGTCTATCTCAGCACCTTCTTGCCCAGGTTTTTTTGGTTGGCTTATTATGGAATGACAGTATGTGTTATGAGTCCATCAGAATAGTTATGCTGCAGGAATGGCTTTCATTTTAATCTTGCCTTGACTCGTTTGCTTTCCATTCACCAAAGCAGAAGGAAGTCTTGGCTGAAAGTCATGGAGAGCGCTGGTCTGCGCTGTTCTCACTGTCCCTTGCTCTCTGGCTTAGGGACTAAGCGGCGGAGGAAGCATCAGCTGCAGCCCAGTGAACTATCGGTCACCACAGGTAAACTCAGAGACCAAGAAATCATAGGTCAAAGAGCCAGCAAAGAATAGAGCACTGCTACGCTTGTAAGCACACCTATGACAAAATAAATCAGGGGTCCGCTGACATAAGATGGGGGTAAAGTGGAGAAAACGATCATTGCTGTGGACTTTGAGTTGGGAGATAACGATTGGAAATGAGTGTTACCGTCAGAAACGTGGAGAGGTCAGGTGAGTGCTCTGTGAACCTTCTCGGCTTGCACAAGAATGCGTGGTGAGCAATGGAAATAGTGTCTGGATTGGTGCTCCCTGCATGATAAAAACCTAACTGGGCACGTGTGAGTCTTCTCTTTGCTAGAATCATGTCGCAAGTGATCCTAATAACTCTGTGCTCCGCAGCTAAGACTTCCACACACATCTTTTCAGGGTGTTTCACGCAGAGTATAGAAGGAAGGACGTGTTTTTCTCAAGTTTTGCTCCATCCTTTTTGAATTTAGATTTAATTTATGATTACGTGTAAATTGAGAAGGCTATGCATGTGTGTGTAGGTGTCTGCAGAGGCCAGAGGAGGCCGCTGGATCCCCTGGAGCTGTAATTACATAGGTTGTGAGCCATCTGACACAAGTTAGTTGGGATTCAAGTTAGGTCCTCTGCAGAAGAGCAACACAAATATGATCTGCTGAGCCATCTCCAGCTTCTCAAGCCATTCTGTATGACCTCAAATCAGCTAAAGTTTGAGAAAAACCCATATTAGTTTGCTTTATGTTTTTTGGTGTAAAAACACTAACCAAAACCAATGTACATAGGAACAGGCTTATCTCAGCTTACAGTTTAACATGCACCATCAAGGGAAATCAGGCAAGGGACTCAAGCAGGTACCCAGAGACATGAACTGAAGCAGAGGCCGTGGAGGAACACGGCACGCTGGTTTGCTCTGTCTGGCTTGTTCAACTACCTTTCTCACACAGCCCAGAACTGCCTTCACCACAATGAGCTGCCTCCTTTCCATCAATTAAAAATGAAGAAATGCCACACAGACAATCTGATCTAAGGAATTCCTGAGTTGGTATTCCCTCTTCCCAAGGAACTCTGGGTAATGTCAAGTTGACAGCTGAAGCTAACAGACTATGACGCTGTTGTAGGACATTATACCCAGGGAGACAAGAGCTCCTCCAGGAAGCTTCTCCTTCTTCCATGTCAGCCATCTTTACTGCTTATATATGCATGGAGAGGGAAGGGCCCAGGGAATCGGGTCAGCTTTGGGGGCTTCATGAAGCTCTTTTTGAATTGTTTGTTTTCTTGAGCTTAACAAGTTTTCCTATAGATGTTCCAAACTCATCTTAGATGTTCCTTTAGCACATCCTACTCTTTCGCCTCTATAAACATCCTATCTTAAGATGCCCTGTTGTTTCAGCTCCCTTTCATAATCTGTATCTTAAGAAGTTTACCCCTAAGGAAGAAGGTTTTATCTCAGAGGCAACTGCTATATAACAGCTACCACCTTTTAGTATTAGTATTAGTGTTAGTATTAGTATGAGTTTTAGTTTTCATGTTATTTAATCTATTGTGGGACTCTTCTATTAAGGTCAAAGTCTGGCATTTCTGGATGGCCTCTGAGCCTAGTATAATATGATGGACTCCCTTCATAGCTGGGTTACCTCTCCTCCTCCTGATCTGGGAACCCAAGATCTTCTAAGAAGCATCACACAGCCCTCAGGGAGATTACAAGCTCAACCCTTTACTGATAAGAAACCGGTTCAGTTGCAGCTGAGGATTCCTGGAAACACCCACCCTATAATGATGTCTTTGGTGTCTTGGTTTTCAACCAATGACCTTTAGCCATACCTAAAGCTCTTCCCCCACCCATAGGATAATTAAGTACTGTGTTCCCCTTCTTATGATAGGGCTATGCTAACACATTCACCCTCAAAACCTGTCACACCGTCCAAGGTTTCTAAGACCCTGTTTCCCACAAAATAAAGGGGACAGCAGGCCAGTACCATCTATTTCCCCATGACCAGCTTAGACTTTTATGAGTCATTTATTTTGGGGACGAGTGGGTTCCTCTTCTCTCCAAAAAATCATCACTGGACCCCCAGTGCTTGGCTGGCAGTCAGCTACGTACTGCTGGCTTCCCTGAGCTTCTGCTATTCACCAGCATGTCAGCACAGATCACTGCTGCTATCTTTCTTGCATCCCTCTGACCACCGCAGTGTCTGTCTGTGAGAGCAAGTGGCCAGCTGTTCCCAAAGCAGCCATTTTGCCTGCCTGGTTCCAGGCTCCCGTCTTTGCCTCTCTAAGTTTTTGAAGCTCCGAGCTACCCTCCATTACTGGCTGCTCTGGAAGCAACCACCAACCCACCAAAGTGAGGCCAGGCCCTCATTGCTGCCTGGCTTGGGTTCCAGAGCCCTGAGCTCCTTTGGCGCCAGTGCTTCACCCTTCTCTGCCTGGATTGTGCGGCTCTGTTTCTGCCCAGCAGCAGCAGCAGCAGCAGAAACACAGAACTACAGCCATGTCCCTGGAGCCCAGGCTCTGTTGGATGTGGAACAACATTCTATCATACATTACATCCCAACAGTTTCCCTCAGCCTTTGCCCTCCCCCAACACCTCTCTCCCCCAGATATACCACCCCTTTGCCCCCCCTCAGAAAAGAGCAGAGTTCCCAAGGACATCAACCAAACACGACATAGCAAGCTACAATAAAACCAGGCACACACCATCACATCGAGGCTGGACGAAAAGAGTTCCGTAAGTAGGCAGGACAGTTAGGGAAAGCACCTGCTCCCACTGATAGGATTCCCACAAAAACATCAAGCTATTCATCCATAACATGCATGCAGAGGACCTCGGTCAGACCCCTACAGGTTCCCTGATCTTTGTAAGCCTCTGTTAGCTCTGGTCAGTTGATTTTGTGAGCCCTGTTCTCATAGTGTCCCTGACCCCTCTGATCCTTCCTCACCCTCCTCCACAGGGCTCCCCAGTTCCACCTGTTTGTCTGTGGAACTCTGCATCCACTCCCATCTGTTGCTGGATGAAGTCTCCCCGGTCTCTTTGATGGTGATTCTGCTAAGTTCCAGTACCAGAATACTGTGTAGTCAGGACAAACTCAGATGCCACCTTTAGATAATTCTTGTACTTCTATTCAGACACGGTTCTGAAGAAATAGTCATGAATTTGTGTATGTTCATCCTTGTTCTATTCATAAGGCATTTGTGACCACAGTTAGAGGGATAGTTCTAAAAACCTGAATTAGCAGGTTTCTGGTCAATTCTATCACAGGTCAGGGAGAGCCAGAGCTAAACAGTCTCTTCTGGACATGTCAGGATTGCTGCCCTCACAACTCATAGCAGCTGGAGTTGCTGAAACAAGAGTAAACCAGTAAGTATTCCAGCATGGCGTAGGAAGGGGTTCTTAAACCTCTAAGCCTGAAGGCTATGGACAGTATATTATGGGAGAGGGAGAGTAATTTTCTTTAAAGGAGTGGTTCCTGATAGGTCAACATTGCTCCAGTGAGAGAACCCACACCCACAAGTAAGTGGGCAACACAAATTGAAGTTGATTAAAGAAAAAAGGAGGACACAAAGTTGGGGGTCAGGAAGAAGGGGTAGATGTGGGAGGAGTTGGGATGAATATAATCAGAACACATTGTATGACACACTCAAGTAATCAGTAAAATAATTTTTTAAAAATAATTTTTCCCATATTCTTACCAGCATAGATTTTTTTTATGAGGGCCATTTTGACAAATTTTATCTGAAATTTGATTTGTCTGCTACGTTGTAGTTGCTGCCTGGGTTGGATGTTTCCTACAAACATCTTCCTGAATCACCTTTGCATTTCCCATGCTTTGTAGCTGCTCTGTAAATTCTTTCTGGATCCCAGGACCCTTTGTCCCTCTTCTCAGAATAGCCTTTATTTTTAAAAGTTTATTTTTAAGCATGTGTGGATGTGTGTGTATTCATGTGTGTATCTGTATGTTTGCATGCGTGTATGTGTTTGGGCATGCATTTGTGTGTATGTGTGTGAACAAGTGCCTATGGAGTCCAGGAGAGGGTGTTGGATCCCCTGGAGCTGAAGGTACAAACGAAGTGCTGGGAACCAAACCCTGTTCTCTTCAACCACAGTATGTTTGCTTTGAAACACTGAACCATGTCTCCAGCCCTGTCTTCCTTCTTCACATTGATGGTCATCAACCATCAAGCCACAGGGAGAAACTTCTAGTCTATCTTAACACAAAAATCTGATATAATTTTAAAGTGTAGCGATACCTAGTTCGTTGAAGGAAGTCTCTAACTTTTCTGGATAAGCTAGGCTGCTTTACACCCGCACCATTCCAGAGATTTTAATACTATTACATTGAAACTTTTGCCTCACATTTCATATACTTCTCCCTCTCAAGCAAGCAGTCATGAAGCTTAGCTTTGGGTCCACCGGATGTTAAATGCATGGCCTTTATATACTTCTGACTCCGTACCTATAAACTGGAAACAAAATTTCGCATATGACCACATGGATTTGTGAAGATCAAGTACAATAATACCAACAAGCCATTTCAGAGCTGAAAAGGATTATAAGATGTAACATCCTGATCACACTGTTGGTGATTTGGGGCATCTATCAGTATCTGCTACATGCCAGAACAACTGATGCCTGTGTGTTGTCTAACTCCTCCTTGTTAATTGTCATTTCATAGGTCAAAAGGTCATACTTTCATGAGTTCTTGTCTTTTTAGAGCCTAGGACATGGTTGTTTTTAAAAGGAAAGCATACTAGATGTCAGCGGTGGGTGCTAAACATACAGGACAAAAGTGTACATATATTTATGCATGTTTACATATGCAAATCTATACATATGTGCGCCCTTTACATTATTGGGGGATGTTTAGAAATGCAACCATCCTCTCCCTTTTGAAGTTTTGTTACAGTCTTTGAAAATTCCATTTATGTATACAACATACCTTAATCATTCCTACTTCCCTCTCTCCGACAGCCCCCAGGAAATACCTTCACATACTGCTCTAAATTTTGTGTCCTCTTACATATTTCTTAAATTTATTCATTCGCTTTTAACCCACTGAATAATTCTCTGCTTTCAAAATTACCTTTTACATGTCTGAGCGTTTTGCCTGTGTTTGTGTGTATGTACTCTGTGTGGGAGGCCCACGGAGGTCAAAAGAAGGCGTTGGATCTTCTGGAACTGGAGTTACATTTGGTTGTCGGCCTCCATGCCGGTGTTCGAACCAAACCTGGGACCTGTGCAACAATGATAAGTGCTCCCAGCTACTGGGCCACCTCTGGAGTTTCTACCTTCTCCCCTTTTAAAGAACCAGTATATGATCATAAGTATTGTCATAAATCTTAAAATAACCTTTTTGTTTTTGCATCCTCATCTCAAGGAAAATGCTTTAGATTTGTGGCATTTCTTCTCCCCCTTATATTTTAAATTTGGTCCTGTAGCACTTGCCATTTCTTTGGCATACAAACAAAATATAGGATTCAGTTCTGAGAAGAGAAGCTATGAGAAAAACGAAGCAGCTCCTGTCTCGGGGCAGTTTTATTTACAAGTTCTGACTCATTCTGATTCAGGTAAGTTAGGGTTTAAATTAGACTGCCTCTGTTGGGCAGGTTATACTGATCCAAAAATGGCACAGGGTGAAGAGAGGTGTGACAGCCACGTACAGTGATTCATTTTTGGCCACAATTAGACTTTCTCCATCACCCGCCAAGTGTCGACAGTCTTAGGTATGGATCTGCATGGCCCCTGTTTCAGGCTTCGTTGACTTCTGGTAATCTTCCTCAGCTACTGAACAGTATTGATTCTATTTCCACACATCTCAATGTAATCGGCTTCTCCTTAAGCGTCCCCATGGACACCAGAGACCAACTTGACCTGTTAAATAAGCAGAGTTATAAGCAGAGTTATATCCTGTTAATATTTTCTCTCTGCTAAGGTGAAGTTAGACACCACCAACTGAGGCAACTTTTAATTTGTTCTTAAAATAGGACAAATGAAACTGGACGACCTACCCCTATTGGTCCATATCATTGGCAGTCAATCAATAGTAGAATTGGTATCAAAGGTATCGGGAGACAGAGAATGACTTGTACACAAAAGAAAAACTAGGCCAAAGGGCTCTGGAATCATTAAATTTAAATCCTTCAGCTATCTCTTTTTAGGTATTTGCAATTGCCAACAAATACAGAAGTACAAAGCATGAATATTCAGTCCTCTGTATATTCCTAATATAAATGCATTAAAAAGCTATCATTGTAGAACATTAGTGGTCCCGCTTGTAGAATATACATAATCTTCATTTAATAATAAATTCTAAAATTCAAAATGCTTACAGGAAAATAACGCAAAGAAATAAATCAGTCTGTATAACCTCACGTAATAATGTTACGAAAGTCAAATTCTACACCAATGGAAAGTAAATTTCAACATTTTCCAACATACAGCCTTTGCCCCGCGGGATGTCAATGTATTCATGTTAAATACTTTCCACTATTCTCCAGCTGAGTCTGCTTCAAGGCACAGGTTACACCTGGAGTTGAGCACATAGTAGGACACCAACAATTACCTATTGGTGAGCAACAAACTCCAGAGTGTGCTGTTCTAGGTGCCTTTCATATTTCTCATGGCAAGAATGTAAACTCTTTGTCCTCTTTTTCAAATGTGTCGCCAGTTAATACTCTCCCTCTACGGCAATGTAACACTATTCCTATTTAAATCCCATGCTTCTATGTTCTAGGAACAAAATACTACCTTCAGACTTCATTGTTATAAAGAGAAGTGCAATTGGCATTATGTCTTCAAAAGACATCAGTAAAAGAAATTGGGGGCAAGAGACACTATTGGGGTTATGCTTCACACTTCCAGAGGATCAGAAAGATCTTGCATAATTATATATAAATACATCTCCCCTTGACAAGAATACTTACTCCATTCCCCACACTCAGATTCCAAAACTACTGATCCAAAACATATATCTCCCTCTGTGAAAGATAGTTTATTCTGAAAAAAAAAAAAGAGTGACCATGGCCCAGGAATTCAGGTTGACCCATATTAAAAATATCCGTAAGTCCATGAATTCTTAAATCTCCTTTCTATACCTTGCATCTTTGGTGTTGACCCTACACTGGCTAACGTATCATAGTAAACCCTTTGTATGTCCCCTTTGAAAACCACAAACTCTATTAAATCCAATTCATCACACTCACCTTCAGTCTCTTTAAATGAATCAAGCAGCTTCTTCATGTTGCCCAGTAGTCGAGAGGCACCCCAATCTCCAAAACGAGCTCTCTAAATCTCACCTGGTAGAACAAGTCTATAATGTTGGCTACTTAAAAGACTGAAGCAAAAGGATCACAAGGTCAAGGCCATCCTGGGCAGCCTAGTGAGAACCTGTCTCAAAATAAAAAAGGTACCTGGGATGGATGTAGCTCAGTGGTAGATCACTTCCCTGGCATGCACGAGTCCCTAGGTTCAATCTCCAGTAACCAATATTACCTTCCACCACCCCAAAAATAAAAGAGGGCTCTTCTCTGTTTCCATATTTCTTTCCCCATCCTGTCCTGACCAATGAGTCTTTATTCTATTTCTTTAAGACAACAGAAGCTACCAAAAGCAAACTTTCAGGGACAGCCCACCATCACTGCCCCACCCCCACACACACCAGCACCAACCATCGGTGACTCTGGCAGTCTCCCTACTTCCATAGCTGATAAAGTCTGAAGTCAAATGTTTTCCGGGTGGTAGCTCCCAACTTTGAGCAGCTGTACCTTCATGATTCTTACTAACATTTCCCAATTGCAAGGAGCTTGAAGAACTTGAATAGAATCCTTAATAACAATGTAGTGATACAAAATTTATTTTATTCACTTGAGACAGGTCACAAAAGAGGGAAAGATCTGTACAGCATTCACAACTGATCACGGGCCATAACTTGAGTCACAATTATACGACCAACTGACTTAATGATTTACACAAGTTACTAAACACCAAAGGGTTGCCTCCTGTGACACCATCGATCATATATGATACTGAAGACTGGATGTCATGTAAAATGCATCTAGCATGTATTCTCTTCAGGTTTATTTGTTTTGTCCCCTTTCAGATTTGTTAATTTTACATAGGTGAAAGAAACAAAACAGGACTGAGAAGGTGGCTTAATATGTAAAGCATTTGCTGCCAAGCCTGAGGACCTGACTGCCTGAGTCCCTTCCCCTTCCCCTAGGTCCACATAGTTGAGGGAGATTACAAGAAAAAACAAAAGACTCTTATAAGTTGTTCTCTGACCCTCACATAGGCTTCATAGCATATGCATGACCCTTGACACATGTATGCACTGACACTCACACACACACACATACACACACACACACACACACACTAAGTAAATAAATGTAAGAAAACTATAAAGAAAATAAATTACAATATTAGTTCTACTCTGTGGGAGGCAGAGAAGTATCAACCACAACGTCATGCCCAAATTATCCCAGAAATGGTGACTGTGCTTCTTTCCTGGAAGGGAAGGCTGTTTTATCAGATGCAATTAACGATTGTGATGGGAGTGATCGTTCTGCATGTTCTGGGTTGGCCTTGTGTGATCACAAGGATCCTTAATGGAGAAAGAGGAGTCAGGAAAATGAGACAAAGGAAAATCTATCTATAGAAGAAGTCGCTGTGACCAAGTATGTGACAGATTCAACCTAGGCTGGGACTTGAAGATGGTGGACCAGCCACAATGACATCAGGTGGACTCTGAAAGCCAGAAAAAGGAGCCAAATGGGTCCCACTCCCCAGCCTCTGAATAGAAGCTCTGATCTGCTGACCCCGTGATCCATCCAGTGAGACCGAGGTTGAACCTCTAGGTTTTTAAAATAATAAATATGTAGTGTTCTAACTTATGGCAATCTGGCACTCAAAAAGGAACTAAGATATAGGCCTCCTACCCATCACCAAATGTCTACCACTGCCTTGCCTGCTCCTGTCCTAACCAGACAGCTGCTTTCTACTTTAACCCCATGGATGTGTGTTTAAAGAGAGATATTTGTTTCTCTTTCTTTCTTCTCTCTTCTTTTACTCTCGTTTGTGCTTAGAAGCCTTCTTAAATTTTGAATTAATTTTTAGTATTATACTTTTGTTAATTCTTTGATAATATAATCCCCATCAAATTTCAATTGCAGTTCTTCACAGAAATTGAAAGGAAATTCCATATGCAAAGAAAAGTGACCCAAGATAATCAAAACTATCCTGAACAAGAATTAAAAAAAAAAAAAGATAAAAACAAACTTTGGAGGTATAAACATCACAGAATTCAAGTTACACTACGAAGCTATAGCAATAAAATCAGTGTGGTATTAGCGTAAAAACAGACTCACTGATCAATGTAATAGAATCAATAACCCAAATATAAGCCCACACTTCTACAGCCACCTGATTTTCTCTTTGTTGACAAAGAGACTCATAATACAGTATGGGGGGAAAAAAAGACATTTTCAACAAATGGTGCTGTTCACACTGAATAGCTACAGGTAGACAAATGAAACTCAGTCTTTATCTCTTACCTGGCACAAAACTCAATTCCAAATGATCAGGGACCTCAACATAAAACCTGATATCCTGAATCTGATAGAGAGGAAAGTAAGGAATATGCCTGAACTCACAGGTATAGACAAGAATAGGCTTTCCGAACAGGACCTAACACAGGCATTAAACCAGCAGTTCATGAATGAGAATCGAGACACTAAAAGTTTCTGTTCAGCAAAAGACACCATCACTTGAGTGAAGAGGCAAGCTACAGAATGGGCAAACATCTTTACCAGCTGTATGTATCACAGAGGATAAGTATCTAGCACAGACAAAGGAAGAAAAAACCCAAAACATCATGAAAATGAACAAACCAATTTAAAAATAGGACACGAAACTAGAAAGAAAATTTCCTATTTAGAGTGTATTTTCATCACCTCCAGTCTCTCCTCACATGGCTTGTCCACTCCCTGGGTGAAGACCATGATCACTAATAGCCACCAAGCCTGAAATATCCTTTTCCTCCTTGCAAAGCTTTCTAGGCTGTTTGCTTTTGGTGGTGATGGTGGTGGTGATGGCAGTTTATTGTTGCCGTTGTTGTTTATGTGAAAACTGATTCTACAGAGCTTAGCATGACCTCAAATATCAAAAATCTTCATCAACATACTAACATAGGACATTCAGGCCCTCAGTAATTTCTCCTTCCTCTCAGCAAAGAACAATATTAGCTCACAACTATAAAAGTATATTCTTGGTGTCTGGCCATCTGCCTGGAAAGTGCACAAAGGTTTACTTTTCAGGAAGGATTTGGGGAAGTGTTCTTGGGAGAGCCGTGGAGCATAGGAGGAGGGGGGACAGGAGGACTATGTGGCAGGACAGTAACAGCTACTGATCCCACAGGAGGCTCCGTAGCCTTGTGGTCCTTCAGAAATGTTACAGACTAAGCAGGCCCTTATTATCCCCCTCAGTCCATCATTTCTTGCCAGGTGATCAGTTGCTTATGGAAAGAGGAAGTTTTTTTCGGTCCCCGAAGGACAAAGCAAAGAGATCAGATCAGCTGAGAGCCACCACACTCGGCTGCCACCTTTACTCCCTATAGCTGGGAGAATGGGAGACTTGATCAAGCAGAAGCTCAGCTATGTCACTGCATCCCCAGCCACAGTGCAGTGTGGGGTTGCAGTTTGTCTGTCTGTATCTACTGTACTAGCCTTTCTGGTGGCTTTAGAAACAGTGAATAGTTGGAACAAAAATCTGTCATATTATTGACATTTTTTTAAAAATATGGATAAAATCATCTAAAGTGATGCTGACATGCAATCCTTCTTTCAGGACCTGCCAGGTATCCCATGAGTAAAGGCTCTTACTGTTTGAGAATCTGATTTCCATCTCAGAGATCCTCAATGGAGAAAGGAGAAAGATGGCTTCCACATGCTCTTTCCCAACACAGAGAGAGAGAGAGAGAGAGAAAGTAAATTTGATTTTTAAAGCATCAATAATAGCAAGCTGAACACCCATATTCATCTCTCTCAGCTTCCTGACTGCAAATGAAATGGGACCAATTAGCCCTTGCGAGGCCTCCTGTCCTAACAACTCCTCCACCAGGATGGTCCATACCTCCAAACTCTGATCCAGAACAAACCCTTCCTTTCTTATGTTGCTTTTGTCTGGCATTTTGTCACAGCTATGAGAAAAACAAGTGATACACCAGACAGCAGAATTTATCTGCACAGTTTGCAGTTCCATGTTGGATTCACCAGCCTGTGAGTCTGGACTACTGTCCTTTTCATTCTTAAGACAGATTCTTTGCCTGGGACCAGGCCAGAAAGCTAGCAGAGACGACTCCTATCTCCAGTCAGCTCTTGCTCTTGGGCCTAATAAAATTCCTTATACAGAAATCATCAGTTTCCTTTCTCTAGTCCCCACTACCAGAACTGGGGCTGTAGATAAAATACATGCCAGCATGTCCATGACCAAGGGTTCAATCCTCAGCAGTGGAAAAGAGAGAGGGAGGGAGGGAGAAAGTAGAGAGAGAGTGCTCCAATTCCCATCTTACTTGCTATACAAAGCCCACACAGCCACAGAAACAAGGATGGGAAAAGATAGCATTGCTGCAGCTTGTAGCATGTGTCACACACACAGGGGCAGGGGCAGGCATTTCATAGCCATCACCTTCTTCACTTTCTACAGTACAGCAAGGCGTTTGAAAGTTCATTTTATAGAGAGATAAAATAGTAGACACAACTGACCGATAGATTTCCCAAGACACCCATAAGAGGTTTGACGTGCTCAACTACATGTCTCCAATCCTCCTTTCTTTTCTGTTGGATTACGTTGTTTAATTGACACGTACCCTCCCCCAAATTTCTGGAACCAGAAGCTTAGGGGTTCAGTTCATTCCTTGCATTTCATACCCCATTTATGCCACTGTCTTAGGACACCTTTCTATGCAGAGTAGGGTTATACCTCTTCCTGTACACATCAGACCATCTCCTGATTTCTGAGGTTCAGTATTCTTTGCTTGTTTATCAGTTGGAATCTGTTCTTTGCCAACTCCTCATACCCTGCACGGAGAACTCATAAAACCTAACAGGCCCTTCCCTGAGAAAGCTGTGAGCCATGGCAGGGTAGGAGCTTCACACCCTTATTACATAGTTTAGGGGAGCCATCCATTTGGTCTAGTGTTCTCAGTCTGTGGAAACTGGTTCCCCACTCTCTAGCCAGAGTGCTATGCTATCTCTTGAAGGGCTGGGTGGAAACCAAACACTGAGTAAAATCTGTCCCCTAAATCTCATATTTGTGTTGCGGACCTTCAACCACACCTCTCAAAGAAAAAAAATAAAATGTAAAAATGGGAAATGACGACACGTCTCCTGGCCAAATAGGTAGGTTAAAATGCACTTGTTTTTAAAGAGTGGGAATGGAACCAAATCCAATCCATCACTGACTTGTGCACAAATGTGACAATTTTCCAAGAGGAAGAAACTCCTGGGAGGGAAGTTGCAAGATGAGATATTTCTGTCCGAAGCCCATTCCTAGATGCAAGAGTCAGAGCAGGAAATTTATTCAAAAGCTTGTGTAACGCACTCCTGACAAATGTCCTCTCTAGTCCACCCCTCTGGCCCCACCACATTTCTGTTTGGTTATAAATTAGTCTAGGTTCTCTGGAAAAATGGAACTTATAAAATAAAGGTCCAAGAATCCAGTAGCTGTTCAGTCCATGAGGCTGGATATCTCAGCTCAGTTTTCATCAGTACATGCCAGAATGTACATGCCAAAGTGGTCTCCTGGCCAGGTGACTGACAGGCCCAGGTGTGGAGCAGATCAAAATGTCTGTCTCCACCAATTACCAGAGGTAGATTCAACTCTTTTAACCAGGAGGATGGGCAGTTAGGATGTTTTCCTCTCTAGGTTCAGAGGGAAGAAGGAGGTGGGATCCAGAGCTGATCCTGAGGAAGAGGTAGAACAGCGGTGCCTTCAAGGCTACCAGTCTCCGTCTAGATAATGAATACAATCCCTCCATCCCCCCCCCAAACAACCTTGGTTTTCCACAGTCTGACATATTCTCAATGACAAGCATGGCTCTCCACGTGGGCCAGGCTGCTCTGTTCTTAGTCACCCACCAATGTTTGCTTGATTCTCACTCCCCTTTCTGAAGAGCTTGCATGTTCTTCCCAGCCTAAAACAATCACCTGCCACATCTATTCAAATCCTTCCCAGCCATTAGACCTGCTCTGGTGGCCCCCTCTCGGGTTCCTTTGTGTGCGGGCTTTCTAAGCTCCTCACTTCTTAGCACATTCCCTGATACACAGCCATTCATCACAGCAAGTGTTCATCCAGCTGCTCAATGTGGGCCCAGCTTTTCCTGTCTTTTTTTTTTTTTTCCATCATTTTTACATTTGGTCACAAGACAAAGACAAGGAGATTTTTTTTTTTTTTCTTAACCTGTTCCATTCAAAATAGGGGCAGATACCAGGAAATCAATATACTTTTACCTGAGTTAAAATTACTAAGTACCAATTTAGTTCTCTTCCTTTGTTCCAGCAGTTTTGTTTTGTTTTGGTCTCCTCTGATAAGAACCTGATTGATTTAGAGTTTTTAGGAAGTAGGGGAGGGCTTTAAAAAACTTCAGAAGCATTCCCACTGATGTTCAGCGAGTGTGCTGCTGCTGTTTGTGGTGGCCCGCCATGATGTAGGCTCAGTTCTGCCAAAACGTTCTCAAAAGCTAGCATTTGTTCTACTGGATGGACATTTCTGACTAATTTGAATGTCACATGAATTTTTTTTTCTTCTTGGGGTTGTGGTAATTATCTAGACAGAGATTGGTAGCCTTGGAGGCCGTAAGGAACATTAGGCAAACATAGAAAACTACAAGCACATAAACCAAGCCATGGAGGAAAACATAAAGTACCTACACACACATACATGTACATTACACATACACAGGTACTACACATATCATGAACACATATACACACATACATACAATTACACAAATGCACACACAGGCATGTCTGTACACATATATACATACATGCAAAGTCATATATACACAAACACATGTACATTTATGCCACATACATATGAGTTCACATGCATATACCTACACATAGACATACATATGCACATACAAATGTGCATGCATGTACCATATACCTATCTACATAAAAATGCATATGTATACACAGGTGCACACATGCCTATGTACACATAATTGTACATATACAGACATGAAGACACACATGTTCACATACACATATGTTCCACACATATTTACAAATATACATACATACACAGAGGCAGACACATCTGTGTGCACGCACATATATCTGGAGTTTCTTTGGGAAGTGTTGCCATTATCGTACAGGAAGGCCACCAACCTTGACAAAAAGCTGAAGCGACAGGAGTGAATGAGCATGGGTGCTGACCTGAGGAAGCTTCCAGATTATTAAAATTTGGGTGTATGTGTCTGTGTGTATATGCATACACAAACACACACATATATAATTCTATGTGCATGTGTGTGCATTCACATGTGCAGGACAGAACAATGTGCTGGAGAGGGTTCTCTCCTTCCCCCATGTGGGTTCTAGGGACCAAACTCAGGTGGTTAAGTATGCATTAACCTCCATTTCCAGCCCCCTTCAAAGAATATTTAAATGATACCAGAAGATAGTAGTTTATAATTTCATAACACCATTTGGTTTGATACCAATTTTTGTTTCTAAACCCAAACTAAAAGTTGTGGCTACAATCCTGCAGAGATGGTTATTGTTGGGTCCAAAAGAGCTCCCAAAATGGCAGTGCTGGTGACAATGTCCTAACCCCTCACCCTTTAGCCCCCAAGGAAGCTCCCTTATACTTTCAACTACCTTGGACAAGGGCATCTAGTTCCCAGTCAATCCCAACAGTCTGTATCTGCTCAAAGGCCTGCTTACTATGAAATTTGCTTGCCTTTCTACCATTTTGCTCCTCTCTGACCCTTCAGGGGACAGCATTGGCAGTTTGATCCTCAGTAACCTTTCTTTTTAACCGAAGAGTGGTCTGGTTCGGTGGTTTCACTGTGCCCTCACTTAAACATACTAAGGATTTTTTTTTTTTAATGAAAAAAAATGTCATCCAAATGGCCCACACTTAGCTCCACCTCTAGTCCTAATGATGGCATGAGTCTGAAGGTCATTCTAAGGGAATGTCATTTACCAAACCATTGCAGGTCTGTACTTCAAATGCTCATGACAGGACAATCTTCCCAGGGCCCATGAATGGTGTCAGCACTGCTGATACCCAAGATTGTATTGTTGCCATCAGAAAAGCCCATCCTGAGTGACAACACACATGACCGAGTTAGGGAAAGTAAATGCATCTTATTTTTATTTCTAAAATAACACCCTGAAAGCTCTTTACTTACAGTTACTTAAAGAGAGACATATACACATGTGACCTGTGACAGCATTGTTTCTGTCCCACAACTGAAAAAGCTGAGATCCTACAAGCTACAAGCCAGGTTGTTTTACTCAAGGACTAAGACAGTAAGCACACTGAACACCCACCCACCATCTTTGGGGAGTAGATATCGCACCTCTCACATTCGACCTCCAATCCTACCACTGACAGTGAGTGATTCTGACGTGAGAGGCCCAGACACCCGGGATCACCTCAGTGTGGAGGATGTCTGCATATAGAGCCACAGAGCAGTCTGAGGGAAAGTAGGCAAGTCCACAGGCCACCCACCAGCCCTGGGCTCATCAAGGGAACTGTACAATGCTTTGCAGCTGGATGGTGCATCTTGCCGAGGTGAAACAGAAAGTCAGCCTTTGTCGGACCAGAGTCAGCGGGTCAGTCTTTTTAAAAGCCGCTATGAACCTCAGTTAGTTTTCCAGCTTAGGTAGCGCTCCTGGCTGGAAGAGGATGTCACTTCATTCCAGGGACGTTTGTGCATCCTCCTTGGAGCCCTCTCCATCCCAGCAAGCAGAACGTCTCTGAGAAGAAAGCATCGGGGACAATAATGTCAGAACACTTGTTACTGCAAAGAAGGAGAGCTGCCATTTCTTGACAGCTTAGTTTGAGGCAGGCGATATTCTAGGGCAGCGGTCCTCTCCTTTAGAGTTGAAAGACTTTAAAAGGAATCACGTATCAGGTATATCCTGCATATCAGATACTTACATTACAATCTATAACAGTAGCAAAATTATAGTCCTGAAGTAGCAACGCAGTAATTTTATGGTTGGGGCTCACCATGACATGAGGAATGGTGTTAGGAAGGTTGAGAACCACTGCTCTAGGAGAATGTTTGTTTATTCCTGAAGCCATCCTATGAAGAATGTGCTACTATGCCCTGATTCACGGAAGATGAGATGAGGTGTAAATTACCTGAATACCACACAGCGGGAGGGCTGCTCCCAAGCCTGTGTTGTCCTTAGTCCTGGAACCTAAAATGAACTAAGAAGAACCCTCTTTGTTCTTCTGGGTCTGCAGGTAAGTCTTTAGCATAACCCCAGTGCTACAAATTTATGTTTATGTTTTTATGTGCTCAGTAATCTTGTGTGATTGTGTGCTCAGCAGTCTTATTTACATTGTGGAATGAACCCTGTCTCCTTTTAAGTACACTTGAGGCTTTAGCAAGGAAACATCACCCAGGTCAAATGGCCTCTGTGTCATAAGGTATGCTTCGGGGGTGAACAGCAGAGGGCGCTGTGCAACTGTGGCCTCGATAGGAATGAGGTCCACCTTGCTTTGTCTTCCCTGATTGGGATCTGCCCAATCCCCACCTGAAACAAAGCACCCCAGTTTCAGAGCCCCACAGCCCTCCTTCATTCAGTATGAGCCTCAGGACAGAGCTGCCCCAGTTCTGTATCTAAACCCAATCTTTACCTGAGATGCATGGGGTAAAGAAGCTTCTGTGACTTTGTGGGAGACTATCTCATTCCAAACCCAGTCCGAATCACTGACCTCTGGAGCTGGGTTTGCTGTTTAGTCTGTGACCTTGCGTGTGGTTTGGGAACTGCAATAGTGCCTTTTCTGCATGGTTTCACCATGCTTTCGTCCGAACGCCTACCTTGTGCTTACCCAACAACATCCAGTGCTTTTCTGTGGTTGGAGCCTACCCCTATTAGAAGACCCCCTCCATAGGCCACCATCTTTCCATTCTGGGCTTCAAACTTGCACCTACTATAACCTCCATAGCCCTCTCTACTAATGCATATTTGATCCCCAACCTTTTTCTGCCACAGTGCCAGCTGCTCTTCCAGAACCCTCTTGATACCATGTATGTCTAGGTGTAAATTCACAGGCCCCAATTACTGAGAAAATTCAATAAGGATGGAGACACCTGCAGAGCATATGCCAAAAAAAGATGCAAAAACTCAGTTCATCCTCTACCTCATAAGTTCAAAAATAGAATGGAAAATCAAACAGCAATATAGAGTGGGCTTTGCTGGCAGGTACACTCCCAACTTCCCAGCCTCCCTCCTGCACAGATCTAAGCCTTCCAGAGCTCTAGTATAATGTGAGGCTTGTCAGGAGGCTGCCCCATTCTTACAGCTAACCAAGTGTGCCCGCCAAGTGGAGAAAAGTCTTCATCTACGGTTCTCCTTTCCAGAATGACTGGATAAAGTATTCCCAGAAATCTCCTCCTGCAGACATGACCTAAGAGAGTAGCTGTCAACTGAGACCTTGCTGGAAAGCCCAGCTCTAAATTTCTATCAGGATAGATTAGTTATACATAACGGAGTTCATTATGCCATTTTGTACACACATACAATATATTTTGGTCACATTCAACCCTCCTCATTTACTCTCCCATTTCTCTTTGTTTGTTTGTTGTTTTTCGGTTGGGTTTTTCATTTGTTTTTGTCTTTTCTGTTTGTTTTTTGCTTTTGTTTTATTTGTTTGTTTTAGGCACAGTCTCACCACATACTGCTAACTGGCCTGGAATTAACTATCTACACCAGGCTGGCCTTGAACTCCCAAATATCTAACTGCCTCTGTCTCCTGAGTGCTGGGACTAGGGGCATGTGCCACCACACCTGAGACTCCTCTCCTCCTGCTGCTCTCCCCAACTAATGCTTCTTTTCTTTTCTCTCTTTTTTAGTAGTTCATCTGAGTTAGTGACAAATCACAAACTGCTCTACCGTGGGTGAATCCCACAGCCTAAAGAATGGCCAGAATCAGTAAAAGTCATTCTTTTCAGCATTAAATCCAAATGTGAGAGTGATCACTTAAGGACTCTACTGGTTAGTTTTAACTAGCTTTGTTGAGTCTTGAAACAACCTAGAATCAATCACCTGGGAAGAGAGTCTCAATGAGAAATTATCTAGGTCAGAATGGCCTGTGGGCATATCTGGGAGGCTTTGTCTTGATTAATGATTGATATGGGAAGGCTCGGCCCATTATGGACTATACCATTCTGTAGACAGGGGGTCCTGAACACTTTAAGAGAAGAGAAAGCAAGCCAAGAACAAGCATTCAAGCATCCATCATTTTTCTCTCTCTGCTCTTGACTATGGACATGAGTCTTTAAGCTCCTACCTTGGATTCCTCAAAATAACGAACTGTAACCTAAAACTGTAAACCAATAAGCCACTTCTCCCCTAAAGCTGCGGTCTTGTTGGTGTATTTTATCACAGCCACAGAAGTTAAAGTAGGCCTGAGTACTTGACAGCATGCTCCTTTATATGCTTTCCCAGTACCCCACACCTGTTTCAAACCCTTGCCTAAGCCATGCCTCCGAAAGAAAAAAAAAAATGTAAAAGAAGACATGGCCAATGCCAGATGAGGGAATAAAGAATCACACTCAGCTTATGGACATATTGAAAGGTGATGGAAACGTCTCCAAGACAAGGTCTGATACCAACGTATCCATCCTGTATCGGCTATTACTATTGGTCCAGTTTTTGGCTGCTGTTTTGTCACTTACTGGCCTTTTCATGGCTGCCTGACATTTATTTCCTCCCAATTTTACCTATGTAGAAATAACCCTCGGGGGTCAGCTGTGAATAAGAAGCAATTGCCACATGTCCATCCTTACCCTCTCAGGAATGATTCTAGGCCCCACTTCACCTGGGAGAGGCAGGACTGCCTGTTGTTTTGCTACTGTAATCAATCAATGCTTTTATGTCAGCAGTGGAGTTACTGTAAGCGCCAAAATCAATTCCCAAGGAGGAACTAAGCCTTCCTTTAGCAGTGAACAGCAGTAAATGCAGGGGCTCACAGCTGTAAGAAAGAAGCAATAGTAATGGGCTCAGCTCTTGACAATACACTGACATCACCATCTCTAAGGCTTGGGATACACTGTAGAAGAGGAGGTAGGGGTCTTCCAAATGTCACCCTCTAGAGTCTACATAGAGATACATCCGTTTCAGTCATCAGCTCCCAACAGCTGCAGATACTTGCACTTGGATAGGCTCTACCAACAATCAGCCATGGAAAGGGGAGAGACTCACAATGCTCTAACCTTTGCCTCTGAACTATGATTGGATTCTGAAAGAGATGGAGTCACTATCTTTAGTTCCAATGATTAGTTCTAAACCTATGATCAGACTCAGCCCTAACTGGGTCAGAAGACAAAACAAATAGACCTGAGCATGAAAGAGAGAGAGATGTTTGGGGACAAATGAGGGTGGACAGGTGGGATAGGAAGAGAGGGGGTGACAACGGTCAGTATTCATTGCCCATATGTATAAAACTGTCAAAGAACAGATTTAACTAATAAAGAAAATAAATACTTTAGAAAGGAGCTAAGGTGTGAGAGCTTAGCAAATGGGTCCATATAGCATACATCAGCACAAGTGAGGTTGCAGCATCTTTCACCAAGGCCACATCATTAAGCTCTGGTCATAGAAACTCAGCTGGCACAGGTGTCAAAAAAAATTTCTTCATTTCCATTTTTTGGGCTGAGCTATAGAAAATAGCATCTCCTCTGATAGTCTTGCTATCTTATTCTGTCTCATCTCAGCCCAGTATCATGTAATGGGCACCAACCTACTCACAAGTGGATCAGTGACACTTGCAAGTAAACTTTCTACTTGAGCTTTCAATACTCACATTTTAGTCTCAGCGATTCAGCACTCTGGATCCATTGACTGGACTTAATGATGCCTTCTAAATGGGGTGAAAATAACAGAGTTAACAATGAGTAAGGATACTGGCAAGAAAAAAAAAACTATGCATACTTATAGATTAATGTGCAAGCTGCCTAGAGATAACAGTGTGAAAACTAAGCTATAAAGAGAAATATCCAAATTGATACAGCCACAAAAAATTGAATTACTGTATTTCATTGAATGTGACATTATGAGTGACCTTATTGTCTTTATTTTGCTTTTTTAAATAAAGAAGCAAAACCAATCAGTTAAGACTGTTTATAATTGATTAGATGGTACATTTTAACTTAACAAATAGTAAAGAAAATGCCCATCTTAAATTTGATGAACTGTGATACTAAAAGTCAGACTTAGAAATAGCTGTAGATGGTGCTTCTCAATCCAGAAGGCCTGTTTCTAAAGCCCTGAGGGAGAATTTACTGGCTGAACAAATACTTTTTAGCAGATTCAGAAATTTTGACACTCTTCTTGGTGCCTTCAAATACAGATTGCCCCCTCCAAAGCCTCCCTTACAGTCAGTAACTGCATAGTTGCTCAGCCCAAGAAAGCATGCTCTATTGCAAAGAGTCCCAGAAACAGAGGCTGGGCAGACTTTGATTGGCATTTATTCTACTTCTAATGAAATGGGTGACCTTTCACACATCCCAGGAAGTTCTCCGCTCCACTCTTCACCTATAAAATGAGTGGGTTAAAATCAAATCTTATTTCTAACTCAACTCTCATTCCTCAGCTCCCACCTATTATAAATCTCTGGTCTTGATTTCATCTCAATGGCCCTATGTCTAGCTAAATTGTAGGCACAAGCAAAATTCCCTCAAAGGGAACCTTCTGCTAGCTTTCCATTTCAGCATAATTCTCAGTGTTCGTGAAATGAAGAAAAGAGTAATTCACTTTGCTAATAAATTCTGAGTGCTGGACCACAGCACCCATCTCAGCATGAGCAAAGACACTGACCCTCCAGCGTGTCATTGGGGGGGGGGACTTTACCTCTGCAGCCCTCGATTTCCCCTTCAATGAAGATACCCTCATCCTCAGCGCATCTCTTATCTGAAAAGTAATGACAGCCAGTAGTCAACAGATGTCAGGGGAAGCAGCAGCATTTCCACAGTACAAACACATGCCCTAGAACTTTAAGGCCAGTGACAACACTCGATACCACAACTCAGCACAGCACCCAGCAAACAACAGGGTTTGGATAAGAATTGAAGAGCAATAACAATCCACTGAACTATTTTCAAAATGCAGCCATGGTTTCTATTCTTTTTACCACCAATATTTGCTTGCAATCTCTGCTTGTCTTGATAATAAGCAAACACAGAAAGCGTAGCATTCTCTTCTTCCTTCCTCACAGTTGATGCCCTGAGCTGTGCTCACCAGTTAAAACGATTTTACCCTCCTGCTTTCCTCGATCACATGAAACTGAACGGGGCAATGAATGAAGCAAATTCAATTTACCTTGTAGTCCATGATGGTACCAAACAGCAAGATGAAGAAGCCCTGTGGTGAAATTCAACAGAATCATGAGGGACAGCTTCTCAAAGAGCATCCCAGTGTTATTTCAATCCTACTCCTCTGAGCAACCCCTTGGACAGTACCTAGGCATTAGAAATTCATTTCTGCTGATGCTGATGAACACGTGTTGGCAGAATCTGACATGGTGACACAGATCTGTATTCTTGACATTTGGGAGGCAGAGGTAGGAGCCTCTCTAGTTCAAGGCTATGTAATGAGCTCAAAACAAGCCTGAGTAGCTTAGCAAGACCCATTTGTAAGATAAACAAAATAGGGCGGGCCAGCACAATGACTCAGAAGGTAAATGCACTTGCTGCTAGGCCTAACCACAGTTTGATTCCCTAGGATCCAAATGGGGGAAGTCAAGAAAATGACTCAGGTATGTTTTCCTCTAACCTTTACATATATGATATGGCAGGTGTGTGTGTGTGCACACACACACACAAATAGGGGTTGGAAAAAACAAATATTTTAAGAAGTTAATGAAATAGGCATTGATGGATCCTTCCTTTGAATCTACCTCCTTCCTGGCAAAGACGATCACCCTCTCAGACTTGTACAAGTGGGTTACTGATTCCTATTGAATGACTACCGATGTAGAAAAAGGGGAGTTAGCCTTACTGTATGATGTGAGTGATAAGTAACCCCACAGGCTCATGCATTTGAACCACTAGTCTCCAGCTGCTGGGGTTGTTGTGGGATATCATGGCACTTTTTCTACATGAGGCCCTAATGTGCAGATATAGGGCAGTGGGGGTGGGGCCCAAGGACGATAGCTAGACCAGCTTTTAACATGAGCCTTCTACCTCCTGATTCACAGAAGATGTATAGAGGCCATGCTATAAGCTCCTGCCATCGGGACCTGAGCCCCAGCTCCATACCTCCTCACCACCACCACCACCACCACACACACACACCGTGAAATTGAGAGCTGAAATAACTCACTCCTTTTCTTAAGTTTCTTGCCTCTGGCATCTTATACCAGTGACAAGAGCAATCACTGAAACATGAAATCTTACAATTTGATCTCAACTGTTGAATTGTCTAGTCTTCCTCATGATAACAGTTCCCTATGACATGGAATCTGATCATTCAAAATCACAACCAGGGCAACTGTCTTTTAAAAAATGAAATTAGGGTCCTGGTTTATTCTGAGTTGGGGTGGGCTTTCTGGGAAGAGTCAACTATGACCTCTGAGATGGTAGAAGAATTTTCTGAATTAAAAGCAAAGAAAAACTACAGAGTTGGAAGCTGTGAAGACTATTGACAGTTTTGTCTTGATGAAACACTGGTCAATGGACAATGAAATATTAAATATAAATCACAGAGAACGCTGGCTAAGAAAACAGGATTTAGCATAACTAAAGGCATTTTTAACATTTTTCTGTCAACAAAGGAGAAATATAAATATTCTGAAGAAGAAACACAGACAAAAGATTCCCAAGGCTCAATTAAGTTGCAAAGGGTAAGAAGGAAAAAAACAAACAGCATGGTGGTGCACAACATTTAATCCCAGCACTCAAAGAGTGCTGGTGGACCTCATGAGTTCAAGGCCAGCCTGGTCTACAAAAAAAGTCCAGGACAGCCAAAGCTACACAGAGAAACCCTGTCTCAAAAAAAAAAAAAAAAGAAAGAAAAAGAAAAGAAAGAAAGAAAGAAAAAAAAAGAAAAAAGAAAAAGACAAAAGAACAAAACAAACAAAAAACAAAAGAGGACAAAGGCTCCGACTGCTGTGCCACGGTATTTGCTGGTATAGCTTGTGTGAGGGCCTGAGATTGGTTCCCAGCACTGGAGGGGGAGGGGAATGGGGGACAATGAAGAGGAGAAGGTGAAGAGAGGAGAACAGGGGTGAATGGAATGGAGAAGAGAGGAGAGGAGGGGAGGGGAGGAGAGGGGAGGAGAGGGGAAGGGTTTGGAAAAGGGGAGACGGGGAAGGGAAGGAGATGAGAATGAACCTGCTAGTTACTGGAATAATTTCTGGAGTGGGAAAATTAAGAACATTTGGTAGCTCACGCCTATAATCCCATCATCCAGGAGGATGGGGCAGGAGAAATATTATGGGTTTGAGGCTAGCCTGGGCTAAAGAGTAAGATCATTTTTCAAATTTTTAAAACAAAACAGAGGGCCAGAGAGATGGATCAGCAGTTAAGAGCCCTGGTTGCTTTTGCAGAGGACCTGGGCTCGGTTCCTGGCACCCAGATGGCAGCTTCCAACAATATGTAACTCCAATCCAGGGGAGCTGATGCTCCTCTGGCCTCTTTGGGGACTGCCTGAAGAGATAACCGCAGGCAAAATATCCATACCCATAAAATAAAAAAATAAAGGGAAAAATGTCTTACTTAAGGCAAAAAGAAGAAAGAAACTTGTGTCAACCAAGATCTTTTGAGCTCAAGAAAACAGCGGTTTTTAATGTTTTCTCCTTAAAGCAATACAACAGGAAGAGTAAAACTGGCGTGGTCCATAGTAATTAAAGAGTGAGGAAGAGTCTCCAGTAACCTAAGCTGCTGTTTCTCTAAAGACTGTGTTAAGGTTACACTTTGTGTGGTGCCTTTAAGTACTAGTCACGGATCAACAGAAAGGCTTTGTTACTGTATTGAGTAGTTATAATATTTAAGGCAAAAGTTGGAAAACTTTCTCCCAAACTCCAGACAGTAAATATTTACACTTACCCCTTTGTTGCAGCTACTCAAATGTTTCACTATAGCCCAAAGAAAAGCATAAATAAATGAGCACGGTAGTTTTCCACTAAAACCCTATTTGCAAAGACAGGCAGAAGCCTCGGTGTTCCAAGCCCTGATTAAAAATGCCGTTAGGACTGTGACCCTACTAGGTTTTCTGTTACTCATAGACAGAGAAAGCAATCTGATTAAATGATTGCCCAAAATGCAAGGTTAGAACTGTGAGGGAGGAAAACAGCATTCACAGGGACCATCTTGCCAGAGTGTGCATGCTAAAGTGGGAAAAGAACGGAAAGGATTCCACACCCAAATCCTTATTTTATCAGATGAGAGAGTTGACAGCTGGTGAGAAATGGCCTTCCTAAGACTAGATAGGACACGATCTATAAATAAACAGAAACCAGCCTCAGTTTCATGTGAAATGGCAAGAAAGAAGTATATGGATTCCTGACTGGTCAACTTAGAAAGTGAAGGTCAAAGATCATCTCTTTGCACTACAGAAAAATATGCCTCTTTTGCTGAGTTCCTTAAAGAAAGACAGCATTGTGCTTATTTTGACGCAAGAGCGTCATCCATGATTGGATGAAAAGGACAGTCATTTATGTAAGAGGGTTAGCTTCTGAAATGATATGAAGGGCCCAGAGTCAGAGAGAGAAAAGGAAAAATGTTCTCGTCCAACCTGCCTGGTCAAGTAACTCCAGTCTCACTAGTGGTCAAACGAAGTAACTCATACCTGTAATTTCAGCACACAGGAAGCTGAGACAGGCAGACAGCTACAAGCTTAAGGCCACCCTGGCTACAAAATGAGACTGTCTCAAAAAAGCAAACAAGCAAACAAACAAGCAAAACCACACACACACCTTTTTTTAATGAAGGAAGAGGACCAAGTGAGATGGTTCAGTAGGTGAAGGTCCTTGCACCAAGCATGATGATGTGAGTTCAATCCCAAGGATCAGCATGGTGGAGAAAAAGAACTGACTTCTGTAAGCTGTCCTCTTACAGGACCTCTACATGTATTCCATGGCATGCAGACACCCCCACACACATGCATATAGAGTGTGTGATTGATAGATGGATGGATGGATAGATAGATAGACAGACAGACAGACAGATAGATAGATAGATAGATGATAGATAGATGGATAGATAGATGATAGATAGATAGATGGATGGATAGATAGATAGATAGATAGATAGATAGATAGATAGATAGAGATAGAGAGATAGAGAGAGAGACAGACAGATAGACAGATTATTATTTTTAAGTATGGAAACACGTCAGTGCAATTAGAAGCTACACTCAGAGACCCCTGAAACACAGAAAGAAAACTTGGTACATTCTAATGGTAAATAAATCTAGAGCTATCCTCGAATGTCTAGCCAGAAATACAAAGCAAATTCCCCTCCTAGAACTTACCTGGAAAGCATTAAGCAAGGCAAAGATTATATGGAAGGCCAAGTGTGTGCCTTCCAGCAGGGTTGCTATCCCAAAACCCCAGGTCAGTCCCAGAAGAGGGGTGAGGATGGCAACATTTTTGCTGATCCTGATAAGTATGGCCATATCCTGAGATTTTGAACTGCCGATCAAAGGCCTCTGTGTGTTGATAGCAACTGCCAGAACCACAAGGAGATTCACAGCCACAATGGCCAAGGCTGGGATGGCAAAAGCAAACAGGGCTTTGGTTTGGTTCCAGTTAAGCCAGCAGGCATCTTTTCTGGTGTAGCCTTCCCCAGGCTCTGTGACAATAACCGTGACAGCAGCGATCACGAGGGGACACCCATAGCCAATGGCAAAGCCAATGGCCATCATACAAGACTTCATCATCCTGCGGAAGACAAACAGTATTCCGTAGACGATGAGCAGTGCTTTGAAGAGCATCCAGAAGAACAGAGAGAGGAAGAAAAAGTGGCTGAAAAATGTCACAGCCACACACCACTTGTGATCCTCCTGAATGTTTGCATCAAAGTTGGAGCCAATGATGAACCACACATTTGCGCTCAGGAGGGACACAGCAATGTTCACGATGCAGGTGTGGTGCATGTACGATATCTCCGTCACAACCACCCGAGACCAAACCACAGCTTCGATGAGCAGGCAGAGCACCAAGCTAAAGATGGAGACACTGAGTCCAATGAAAGTGATATATTTCAGAACATTGTCTCTTACAGGTTTGGACGACATGAGAATGGAGAAGGACATCACAGCTTTGGTGTATTTACACTGGCATTTCACTGTGCTGGTGATGCCCCGCATCATTTTACAAGGGCTCTCATCCCACTGCCTTCTTTCGGAATGCCAGCCGACGCACTGGCCACCGGTGCTCCGGGACCTATTGATGTTATCAAAGGTGAGTATGATTTCATTCAGACCTTCTGGCAAAACCAGTGACAGGATCAGATCATCTATGGGCTTTTGGAGATTCATATTTGGCCGATGGACTTCGTTCAGAATGGCCCCCAAAGTTGGAAAAGCTATGCCAATGGCCTGGGAGGCATTGGGTGACAGCTTGAGGAGTGCTTGCCTGGGTATTTCTATCAGCACTAAGACATGTTCTGTGGCATTGTACATGGGTACGGAGAGGTTGAATCTGTTCTCTGGGGTACTGTGAGAGATTCGAGAGCCTTTTGTCTGAATGAAGTGTTCATCTACAATGCTCTCAGATTTACCTTGGATCTGGAGTTTCTTGGCAAAAGAGTTCACTGACTCGAGCAAATCTGAGCTGGCATTTTTGTTGGGAATGAAAGCCCAGTTGGGAATGGCAGCAGTGGCAAGAATGTGGTTGGCCATTTTCCCGTAATTCTGTAATGGAAACAAGCCTGTCAGTGTGATAAAAATAATAATAATAATAATAATAATAAATAAAGTCAGTTTCTAAAATCTGCAACATTAGCAGATCTAATTACCTCATCTTGTTTGATACTTGCCCCCTTCAAATTCACTATGTATGGTAATCATGCATTAGTAAGGCTAATGGAAAAAAAGTAAAAGGATAAAAAAATGTGTTTTAGTATAAAAACTAGAGAGAGAATCTCAGCAGTTGTTCTGGTTAGTTTTATGTCAACGTGACGAAAGCTAGAGTCGTCTGAAAGAAGGGAATCTCAATTGAAAAATATGCTTCCATAAAATCCAGCTGAAAGTCACTTTCTTAATTAGTTACTGATGAAGGCATGTCAAGACCTTTGTGGGGGGAGCCGTCGCTGGGTTGGTAAGACACTGTAAGAAAGCAGGCTGAGCAAGCCATGCCGAGCAAACCAATGAGCAGCGTCCCTCCACGGCCTCTGCCTCAGCTCTTGACTCCAGGAGCCTGCCCTGTTTGAGTTTCTGCCCTGGATTCCTTCAAATGATGGACTATGATGTGGAAGTGTAAGCCAAATAAATCCTTTCCTCTCCAACTTACATTTTGATTATGGTTTTTATCGCAGTAATAGAAACCCATACTAAGATGGCAGTTAAGGGCATCGGCTGCTCTTTCAGGGGACCCAGGATCAGTTCCCAGAGCTCATATAGCAGCCCACAACCAGCTGTAAAAAAACTCCAGTTCCAGTTCTGGCCTCTGAAGGCACTGCTCACACATAGTATACATACATACATTCAGGCAAAACACCCATACACACAAAAAATAAATCTTTAAAAAAGAATATGTATCATCTATACATGCATATATCATATATGTCATATATAAATACATGTGTTTATCTAATTGTTACTATTGCATTCAAGCACGATCTTCACAATACAGAATATAGAACTTAAATTCCATGAAAAGTGAATGATTGTCTTATGGAAGGAAGTGTCTGTGTACCTCATGATAAGTTTGGGAAATACTGCAAATATGCTGTATCCCTCTGTCCCTCCCTTTAATAATCAATGTTAATGCTCATGAACACCCTAAAGTCTCTGGGAAGCTGACCTGGGGCTTGCTGAAATAGAGCTCAGTTAAGACAGAGCATTCCTAACATAGACGAAGCTCTGGGTTCCCTTTAAAACACTGCAAAGCCTGGAAGGAGTGATATGTATCCAAAATTTCAGTATGAGGGAGATAGAGGCAGAAGGATCAGGAGTTTACAGTCAAATTCAGCTGTATAGGAAGTTTGAAGCTAGCCTAGGCTACATGAAACCCTGTCTTAAAAACTAAAACCAAAAGACACATCTTAAGGAAGCACATTTAACTTTTTTCTAATGCACAGCTTCTAACTGCTGTTGTGATATACAACTGCCTTCTAAAAATGGAGAGTCAAACAATGGGATTTACCAGGGTAGACTTGGTCTATGGCTAACACTATATATTCAAAATCTAACTTTCATAAAGAAGAGTGCTGAACAGAAATAGCTACTGCTGTTGTTATGGTTCTTGTTCATTCTACCTTGAAAGGAACATTTGACTCTCTTACAAATGCACAGATGTAGACCATGGCAGTCCAGTGTCCAAGTGGGTTCCATAGTAATGGGAAGAGGGACTGCCCCTGACATAAACTGATTGGTCTGCTCTTTGATCACCTCCTCCTGAGGGGGGGAGCAGCCTTACCAGGCCACAGAAGATGACAATGCAGCCACTCCTGATGAGATCTGATAGACTAAGATCAGAAGGAAGGAGAGGGGGACCTCCCCTATCAGTGGACTTGGGGAGAGGCATGTGTGAAGAAGGGGGAAGGAAGGTGAGATTAGAAGGAGAGGAGGGAGGGGCTTATGGGGGGATACAAAGTGAATAAAGTGTAATTAATAAAAGTTTTAAAATGTTAAAAAAATGCAAGATTTAAGAAAAACCATGTCTGTGTTCAGTGAAATTAATTTCTAAGTTACCTTCATTTTCTCCCAAGTCACATTAGCATGTATTCCATAAGTCTGCAGGTCTGAAGAGATGTTTTTTAACAACTCGACTATGAATGCAATATTCCCAGACGTGACTTCAGAAGTATTTATGGCATCAACTATGCAGAAGTAGTCCTCAGGGCAGTAATGCTGGATTCCTTGAGATAAATTCCCAATACGGACTGGTGCCCTATTGTCCATGAAGTTCATGGGAATATTAAACGATGCTACGGAAAGGGTAGATGGAGAATTTCTGTGCTGTGTAAAAAAACCATAAACCAACATGCATTAGCTGAAAGAAACTAAACCATAAACAACCCCATGGGAAAAACAGATAAATAAAAAGGTGGCCCTAAAAGGAGCTTACTTGCTGAGAATAATTTAAAGCAACCACAGAAGGCCTGGCCATCACCAAAATTCCCAGAGAGTGACCCTTTCTAGAATTTGCTTTCAGAGAGTAATGGTTTAAACCAAAGTATGGGAGAGAGAGAGAGAGAGAGAGAGAGAGAGAGAGAGAGAGTTATATCTATGCACACATGTTCATGTATATGCATGTAACTGGATGGAGAGTAACTGCACATGTGTATTCATATACAGACATCCAGAGTCAACATCAGGAAATGAAAGTGGTCCTCAATCAGCATCTCTATTTTATAACTTTTTAAAGATTTATTTTATTTTTAGTGATGTATACCTACATGTCTCATTGTGTCGTTGTGTGCACATACGTGCAGGTGCCTGGGGAGGCCAAAAAAGGACATTGGGTTTCTTTGGAGCTAGACTTACAGACAGTTGTGAGTCATCCAGTCTGAATGCGTGGAACCATAACATGGGCCTCTGAAAGGGAAGTAAGATTTCTTACCCTCTGCGCCGCCATCACTCCAGCTCTTTATATTTTAAGATGAGGTCATCCAGTGAACCTGGAACTCATTGTTTTGGCTAGACTGGCTGAGCAGCAAGTGCCAGGGATCTATCCCCAGGGCTAGAGTTAGAGGCATGGACGGCTGGTAAAGAAATGCTGTGCTCTGCACTCTCGTCCCCATACTCACTGACATGGCAAGAACTAGCCACTGCACCATCTCCCCAGTCCTTTAAGACAAACACTACAGAACCACAGAACCGGGGGAAGGAAGATCCAGGCAGAATTTTACAGAAGAGTCATTGGGGGAAGTTAGCTGTTAGAACACCACATACTAAAGAAAAACAATTGCAAAAAAAAAAAAAATATATATATATATATAGTTTTTTTCCAGTTGTAAGTTAGTTGAGCATCTCCTGTTATTTTTACCTATACTCCCTCAGAAAGTGACTTTGACTAAGCAAGCACTTCCTCCCATTCTCTTGTGCCTGTCTCTGTAATTACAGGGACTTCACCACGACTGCTCGTGCTATGAAAGCAACGCCATCTACAATCCTCTTATAAGGCTATCGTCAAATACAAAAGCATGGAGGTCCTTCAGCAAGACTGGTGAGAAATAGGAGCAGTGGCTAAGTGGAAGTGTGTGAGATAGATTTTCATTGTAATTGAGACGTGTAGGTGCCGCTGAGCTTTTGTTCCTTCCAGATCCTCTCTGTTTTAGCTTAAGGATTGAAAGCGTTAGAAAAGTAGTCGTGTTTAATTTAACCAAAGCGCTAGTTAGTTGGTTAACACAAGAGGCATATTAACCCACTCATAAAGCTAAACTGAAAGTTTTCAAGCCATCATTTGCAGGTAGTTTAAGTATCTGTTACTTGTTTGATTCAACCTTTTGTCTCCAAGGTTTTGGCACACTCTCATTTCTCAGCTGAACTCCTCACCCAAGCTTCTAACTGACTCTTTGCTGAGAGTAGTAGGAGAGTAGTAGTCAGGAGAGAGGTGAGCACATCAGAATTTGGGTAAGAAAAGAAGCCCTGAGGCAGATACAAGCCACCAGATAGTTTTCTCCAAATGCAAGCCTGAGACTTACTGTCACTTAAAACAGATGGAAATGAAAGTGCCATCTCTCACCCGCCACACCCCACCTCTGGAAGGGTTAGCTCCTGTCATCAGGAATGCACCAGAGCATTACCTTAAACAAGGTGTCCACAGAGAGGCTTGTGCATGTTTCAATTGTCCTTTGCCATTTGTTTTCATTACATGTGGATACTATCTCTCCATTGAAACCCTGAGCACAGCTCTGGCTACAGCTGGAAGAAGATTTGCAAGGCTCGTTGCATTTATCTGAAAACAGGAAGAAAAAAAGAAAAGAAAGAAAACCCAGCAAGTCAGAGGCCAAATTACTTTTTCTACACTCTGGCAAATGCATCTAGTCTATTCTGGGACTTTATGGATAGCTGGCCAAGAAGACGACATTAAGCTGCCTTGCAACAAGGAAAAGGACCAACGATGAAGCTAGTGTCCAGACAGAGTGAGAAGGAAGCAGAAAGAGGGACCTCAGGCTGTTCAGAAATCCCTACTGAGAACCATGATGTGGTAGGAAAGGAAGAGACAATAGGAGAGAACTCAAGAGTCTAGGAAAAAAAATACTGTGATGGTTTAAGTGAGATGTGGCCCCCAGTGACCTCGTGCATTTTTGAACTCTTGGTCCTCAGCTGGTTGCACTGTTTGGGGGAGCTTATGACAACTTTAGGATGCTAAGCATTGCTGGAGAAATTGTGTCACACACAGCGGGCATTGAGAGTGTATAGCTTCACTCCACTTTCCCTTTGACCTCTCTGGTTGAAAATGTGACCCCTCAGCTCCCTGCTCTGGCTGCCTGCTACCATGCCTCCACCACCACGACGGACTCTCCCTCTGGAACTGTAAGCCCAAATGAACTCTCTCTTCCTGAAGTTGCCTTTGCTTGTTTTATCACAACATCAAAGGGCAACTCATACAAATGCCGAGCAACAAGCATGACTGGGCTCGTGACTGGAAGAGAAGTGATAGGTTCGCAGAACAAGTGCGGAGCTATACACATAGCATTGGGAGATAAGACACGGGGGATGCTCACAATCTTAACTCTCCCTTTTAGGTACAGCCACGGAGGTGAATTCTGTTACTCTTTATATGGTCACCATGAATACTGAATTAGCAAGCCCTCAAGTTCCTAGAGGTTAAGATTAAAGATTAAGGTTAAATTCCTGTGGATTTCTGCTCGTGATGGTCTCAACAACTGATGAGGCTGTGGCCGCTGTTTATGTATGCTTCTAAATATAGGTATGTTCTTTAATATATATTGTTCATTTACGAAGTTGAGCTAATTAGTGCACAGCACTCAGCGCCTATTGCTCTAACTCGAGCCTGAACAGGGCTGATCTAACATCTACATCTATGCCTACACTTGCACCTACACACACACACACACACAGACACACACACACAGACACACACACACAGACACACACATATTTATATATACATTTTCTCTATTGCAGTCCCAAAATACAAAATGATGTACCCTGGTTACAGAGTTTGTCTGTTTGTTTCTGATTGCTTTTTGGTTTTTTTGTTGTTGTTGTTGTTGTTGTTGTTTGTTTTTGACAACTTACGTCCAGAACAGATTGGACTATGGCCACTGTGACAGGCTATCTTGATTATGACTGATGTGACAAAGGCTGGCCAACTGTGGGCGGCACCGGTGGGCTTGTGCCGTAAAATAAAGCTGGATGACCATGAGCGCGTGAGTGAGCAAGCCAGAAAGCAGCATTTCTCCATCGTTTCTGCTCTAGTTCCTGCTTGAGCTCCTGCTCTGACTTCTCTCAATGATGGACTGTGACCTGGAAGTGTAAACTGGAATAATCCCTTTCGTCTCCTCAATTGCTTTTGGTCATAGTCTTCATCATAGCAACAGAAAGCAGACTAGGGCATGCTGAAACATGGCTCCTGTAAGGACTACATAACTAAGGGAGACCAATACTTTGTCCCAACCTAGCTAGGAACGTGTGTACCAGGAAACACAATGGCTGTTTTATGAAAAAAAAAAAAAAAAAAAAGCAGTGAGTTCTGTCTTAGGTGTTGCTCAGTGAATAGGCAAATTTGCAAATACAGAATCTGCAAATAGTGGGGGTGAGTTGTCAATGTGTATGAAAACAAAAGAGAAACGTTTTCAGATGCAATGTTATTTATTGTCCGAAATTCAGATTTAACCAGCCATCCCCTATTTCCTCATTAAATGTGTTTGTTCTCGCAGTTATGTTAAAAATGGTAAGTTATCGAATTAACGGAGCCTTAGCTTCTGTGAAATAAGGTAACTGTTCTCAGTTGCCTGTGTTAAGATGGTTTAAAGGGGATTGTATTCTTATTTAGATTTCATCTCATGTAGAACATAATTTCTTGCATTCCAAATTGTAGCAGGATATTCATAGATGATATAATCTAAGCTAGAGGTTGTATCATATGTAACATTGGAGACTATAACAAAGCGATGCTCCCCACCCTCAAATTTAGAAGCTACTAAGAAAATGATTTTAAACTTAATGAAGTACTGGCATTCAAAATAAATTAACAAAAATTATGAATATGTTGAAAACAGTAAACTTTTGACTTTAGTGCAGTGGGCAACTGAAGATCCTTTTTCCTATATCAGGACTAACACCTACTCCTATATTAGTGTTGGTTGACCAAATGCAAAATATTGCCTATAAATAACTTCAAACTATTCTTGGTTGTCAACCTGACTATGCCTGGAATTAGCTAAAACCCCAGTAAATGGATACATCTGTAAGGGATTTTTTTTTTCTTAATTAAATCATGTGAAGTGGGAAGACCCACTTTGAGGTGGAAAGGTGTACCATTAATCTGGGCCATCCCTTCTGCTGGTAACCTACTACAGGACATGGAAGAAGGAAACTTTTGCCCTTTGCTTTAATGCCCTCACTCTCACTGGCAAGTCTATTACTTCACTGGCATTAGAGCCTACTCCTTTGGGGTTCCACATATATTGAAGGTCAGAGGAGACATCCAGCCTCATGCACTGTGCAACTACTGGATTCTTGTTGGAGCTTTCAGTTGGTAGACAGCCATTGTGCTGGACTAGATGGACCACAGCAAGTAAGCCATTCTAATAAGTCCCCCATATGTGTGTGTATGTATGTGTGTGTGTATACAAGTACATATATATATGCACATATATACTCTCTAGAGAACCCTGACTGATATAAACCATATAAACAAAAACTAAAATTCAGACAAAGGGCACTAAATTGGGGATGAAGAGATGGCACAGCAGTTAAGGGTGCCTACTGCACTCACAGAGAACCAGTGTCTGGTTCCCAGTACCTACATCAGGAAGCTCATGACTGCCTGAAACTCCAGTTCCCAAAGATTCAACGCCCATGGCCTCCCCAAGCACCTGCACTTGTGTGCACATATTCATAGGTACAAACATTTAAAAACAAAAGAAATATTTTTAATTCAGTAAGTTCAGTTTTCTTTTTCTAAACAGTATTGTTCCATAGCTCTGGCACTATCTCTGGCTTGTCTGGTGCTCTCTGCGTAGGATAGGCTGGCCTTGAACCCATGAAGATTCACCTGTCTCTGCCTCCTGAGTGCTGGGATTAATGGAATGTGCCACTGTCCCCTGATAAAGCAATAAATTTTTACAGTAAAGTTTTAATAAACAGAGGCATATTAGAAAAATGAATTAGGAATGTTCACCAAGTTTTAGAAGATAAGCAAAATGAGATCAAGAAAGACAGAAATATTAATGTAAAAATAGACATGCTCATGAGTATTTGGAGGAAAATAATAAAATACTAAAGTATCTGGAAAAAAAACTGATTTTTTTCATCTCATCTTTTTATTTCCTAAAAATGTAAATCTTGGGCAAGAATATTTTTAAATATTTTTATTTTATTTTATGTGTATATGTGTGAGTGTTTTGCCTGAATGTATGTCTGCACACCATGTGTGTTCCTGATGCCCACGGAAGCCAGGTGAGGGCATAAAATTTCCTAGGACTGGAGTTACAGGTGGTTATAAGCTCCCACATAAGTGCTGAGAATCAAATGCAAGCCCTCTGGAAAAGCACCCCGAGCTCTTAACCACTGAGCCATCTGTCCGGCACCACCATAGTAAATATTGGCAGCTTTTCCACTCTTGGTCCCTGTGTCATCCACTCAACAATGTGTTCTTATTGTGAAAGCAACCAAGGACAATAGGAAAGTGAGTCAAATTCACCATGTTCTGATAAAACTTCATATTTACAAAAGTTTGTGGTACTTCATATTGGCTCATGAGTCAGCATGGGTTGTAAGCCTCAGTCAAATAAGGAGGTCAGCACTTCTAGAAGAATTTCCAAAGGATCGTGCTAAGAGAACAGAAAGAGGTAGATGATAATTTCAGAACTTGGGAGAGAGAATCAAGGGAATAATCCTGAGTTCAAGGCCAGCCTGGGCTACATAGTAAACTTAATTTTCAAGCTATCCAGGGCTATGTAGCAAAAGCCTGGCTTTTGCTATAAAAGCAAAAGAAAAGAAAACATAAAAGAAGGGAGAAAAATTAGTGTTGAGGGATATTACAGTGTTGAAATCATGAAAAATGGAAGAACAATTAAACAATTTGCCAAGAATGAAGGATACCAACACGTTTATAACTTGGCCAGTTCTAGGTACAACTCTACTCCCTGATAAAAGAAGTAAGTAGGTCTGTATTTTTCCCTGACATCTCTCCAGGATACTTTTTTTTTTTTGCTAGTCCATAAACTAGAGTAGTACTTAATTTCTTCATCCACTGACTGGAGATGGTAACTTGGTGATGCAGCAGATATGCAGTGGGGCAGCATCTTGCACAGGAGTTGATGTTTAAATACCCAACAATTGTTAGCTTCGTCTCTGTCCTCTTTCCCTTCCCAGTACTACATTTACATAGATAGATGTACCACTGGACTTAAACCTGACCATGCAGCGTCGTACAGTAACCCAACCTGTTTGGGTGAAGCCACACGATGCTAAAAAGTCAGTCGTGATAATGTTTTCATTCCTCTACTGCTCTAGGGTGACTGGTCTTAGCACCATTGAATCACCTTGCTTTGCTTTACCAGAACTCACAGCACAAAAAAAAAAAAAAAAAGTTGCATACATTTAAGAACCTTGAACATACTTTTGAAGGAAAGAACAGTGCCCTCTTGCCCTGTTCTGAGTTTAACAAACTTATTTCCCTTCCGAAAATGGAAATTTGTATACTATCCTAGACTGTGTGTGAATATTTGTCAGACTGCTTGGTTATGTAAGAAACCAGTTGCAAGAAAATCTGTCAGTGCTGGTAAACACACAGAGAGATTATTATTGCACTGGGAAGCCTGACGTCTGCAGACATTCTTGCAACATCCATCTTTTACTTTTTCACCCCATCTCCAAATGATCTTCATTCTACAGTCATGCTTACCTTGTATCCATCTAAACTCATGCTTCCCTGGAGATATTTGAAGTTTATCTTTGTCCTGAAAAACATAAACATAAATCCCCCAAAAAGAAATTTACTGTGAGATATTCTCTCTCAACACAAGTTAGAGAATCCATGTAAACATGGAGAGGAATGGTGTTCCAGGCTAGGACGGAACTGTGCAGACTCACGTTGATGGTTCTGTGGGAACTTGCTAGAAAAGACACAGATGGGGACACACTAATTCCTCACAGGGGCTAACCTGAAAATCTCTTGAGCTTGGCAGGTCAAGTTAGTAGAAGAGGTGTATCTCTTACAAAGAGAACAGGGAAATGAAAATTACACCATCAAGCTAGTCCCCACCTATACTGACTGCATGGATGGAATACAGCTGAGGAGAAGCCTCAGGTGCTATAAATACATCGTCAGATGGATGAAAAGAATAGAAACTAGAGACGTTCCCTGGGTTGCAATAATCAAATTATGCATCTTGTATACAAGTAAAGGAGTAAAGTATTACCTTAAAGTACAAACTTTGATATGATAAAAAGTGTAATATATGATAAAGAAATTAAGACTCGGTAAAGAAAAACAACTTCCGGAGCCAGCAAAAGCTAAAGTAAGATCTGAATCTAAATTTCCTGCTGCCAGCTTGGGTCTTTCTCCTCTCAGCAGCTACTTGTCTACAATCTCTGTGGCTTGCACAGTGGTTGCCACACTGAACTGTTGACTCCTGGGCCATGCCCTGCCAGCTCTTCCCTTTTGTTGTTCTTGTTCCCGTCTTTTGAAAATTACTCTCGATAAGAGTAAAGTTATGATCATATAAAAATGTATTTTAGTTGGCATGATACTTATCAGATATCAAGACAGCTAAGGGAACGGAGGGATTTCTCTGGAGATCACACAGGGAGAGATCAAACTTACTTTTTTGTGAGTCTTGGGTTTAGAGTAAGAACATCCTGTGGTCAGAAAAACCACTAAACAGCAAAGCATGGTGACCTGGGGCTTCATTTTCACACATGGGGATCTTAACCTACAACAGAAAAGGAAGAAGGTAGATCCAGCTGAAGGTGCCAACTTCATTTGACCCAGAGTGAAACACTTACTAACTGTACCAGAGAGTCACTCTGGTGCACCCGGAGTTATGGGAAAGCGGGAACTCAACTGAGAAAGCGCCACCATCAGGTTGACCTAGAGACATGTCCGTGGGCATTTTCATGATTAATGATTGATATGAGAGGTCCGCTGTGAACAGCTCAACCTCTGGGAAGATCCTGGGTGATATAAAAACACAGGCGGAGTAAGCCATGGAGAGCAATTCAGAAATCAACATCCCTCCGTGGCCTCTTGCTTCACTTCCTATTCCTGCCTCTTATTCTTACCCAGGCTAGGCTTCCCTTCATGGTGGACTGTGGTTGGATGTGAAAGGTAGATAAACCCTTCCCTCCTCAAGTTGCCTCTGTCCAGAACATCTATCAAAACAATAGAAAGCAAAGCAAGACCCACACCAAAGCTTCTTTAGGAGGGGGCTTTGATACCTATTTTCAATCTAATTAAAATTAAAATGAAAAAAAAAAAAACAGAATTTCTCTCACCCATTGATCTTTCTATTATAGACAAAAGTAGAAACATCCTAAAAGATGCATGTTCAGCAAATCTCCAGTGTCTGTTACTTGCTCAACAAATTTCTTTAAAGCAATATTTCTCAAACTTTCTTGGGAGTCTGGGAAGATGGTGTAGTCACACCTGTAATCCGCTAGTACTAGAAAGGCTGTGAAAGAAAGAACCCTGGGTCTCACTAGCCAAATCAGCCAGTTCCAGGTTAGTGAAAGACCCTGTCTCAAAAAAAAAAAAAGAAGATCCAAAGTAAAGGAACAAAACACCAATATCATCCTCAGGCCTACATATGTGCTCAACATTCACACACACACACACACACACACACACGGGGTGGAGGGGAGAGAGACAGTCAGAACTATCCAGTTACTATACACCAGGTCTCTAGTCACTAGGGGACAAATAAAGAGGTGAATTAATGTCCATGTTTGCTTGCTACTAGATCAAGTGCTGAGACTCTCTATAGTCAGTGAATAAACTACTGTGCAGATAGACTGAAAGCCCTAGGGAGTTATTATCTCTTCTGTGGCCATGTCTTGCCTTTTCCTTAACAATCTTTCAAAGTCATACCCCTAACAAAGTACCATCCCCAACTTCGAAGTCCACCACAGCACTTCCATTAGGCAATTCAGAATCTTTACTTTCAGAAATTTTTCCTTATAATTTATGTCTTGAAGGTACAGACATAAAAGAACAAAAATAGCCCGGATTTTGGAGACAGAGCTGGGTTCCAATTTTTCTGTCTACTGTTTATAAACTGACTTACCTACCTAGCCTGTTTTCCCATTCATCTTTTAAAGGTGACATAGATTCATCCTATTTATTATTTATCATTTATCAGGTGGCTCCTGGATGCCAGAAACTGCACCAGATGTGAGAAAGTAAATATAAAAGAGACTAATCTGCATTGGTTACTCTTACGTTTTTATGATAAAATAGAATAGAAGAAGGAATTTAGTTTGAATTACATTTTCATAGGAATGAGTTCATCGTGGAAGAGAGGTGTGGCAACAAGCACCAGGCATTAGAGCAGGACAGGAAGCTGAAAGCGCACATCTCAATTGCAGCTATGAAGCAGAGAGAGTTAACAGAATGTGGGATGATGCTACAAACATTCAAAACCAGTGACATTATTCCACCATCAAGGCCACACCTCCTAATCCTTCCCAAACAGTGCCACTAACTGGGACTAAGTATTCAAGTATTGTAGCCATCCACTATATTGTCCTTTCCTTAAAGGATGCAGTGGAGACTACAGTCAAAACCAGCCAACAATAAGATCATGTCCATACTGCAAGGCTGGGTAAATACAAGTTCTTGGCAACTATCAGAGCCCTTTATTCTCTGCTGCAACTCTGCCCACAAGGCAATCTGTAGCCTGGGAGCAGACAAAACTAAGTGATATGGTCTTAGATTTTCGCTATGGAGACTGGGCCTAACATAGGCTTTCAGGAATCCCAAGAGCCTTCGCCTAAAAGGAATCCCAGGTAGTTACAGACAGGCTTCCACATTCTCTTTGAGTTTAAAATTCCAAACCAAGCGGGAAAAGAAATAGTACTTTGGCTTATAGCATCATCTTGAAAAACAAGACTAACTTATAAGCCAAAAACTTTAACACATTGAAGAAAAATTGAAGATGATATTAGAAGATAGAAAGATCTCCCATGCTCATGGATTGGTAGAAGTAATATTGTAAAATCCTACCAAAAGCAATCCACAGATTCAGTGCAATATTTGTCAAAATTCCAACATAATTCTGCACAGATCTTGAAATGACAATTTTCAGCTTCATATAAAAACACACTAAACCCAGGAGAGCTAAAACAACCCTGCGTAACAATAGAACAGCAGAAGGTATCACCACCTCCAATTTCAAGTTGCACTATAGAGTGTCAAAAACACAGCATGAAATTTGCACAAAAACAGACATATCAATCAGTGAAATTTAATTGAAGGCCCAGACATAAATTCACACACCTATACATTTTTTAGAAAGAAGACAGAAATACACACTGGACGGTGTGGGGATAGCATCTTCAACAGACGGTCTTGGTTAAACTGGATATCTGCATGTTGAAGAATCCACAAAGATCCATATCTATTACCCTACACAAAACTCAACTATGAATGGATCAAAGACCTCAACATAAGACCAAATACACTGAATCTCATGGAAGAGAAATTTGGAAATTTATTGGCAGCCTTGAACTCATTTGCACAGAATAAGACTTTCTGAACAGAACGCCAATAGCACAGGCACTAAGATCAACAATTAATAAATGAGATTTCATGAAACTGAAAACCTTCTGCATGGCAAAGGGCACTGTCGTTTAGACAAAGCAGCATCCTACAGACTAGAAAAGGATTTTTTTTTACCAACTACACTTCCAATAGAAGATATATGTGACTATATAAAGATACTCCCTATATAAAATATTAATATAAAAATAAAATATGAAAGATATATAAAGAACTCAAGAAACTAGATATCAGGAAAACAACCCAGTTAAAATGGGAAACAGCTATAAGCAGAGAATTCTCAAAAGAGGGAATTCAATTGGCTGAGTGACATTTTTAAATGGTCTCCTTAGCTATCAGGGAAATGCAGATCAAAACTGCTTTGAGATTTCATCTAACACCCATCAGAATGGCTAAGATCAATAAAAACAAATGACAGCTCATGCTGGCCAGAATGTGGAGTAAGGAGAACACTCATTCATTACTTATGGGAGTGAAAACTTGTACAGCCACTATGTAAATCAGTGTGCCAGGTCCTCAGTAAGATGGAAATCGATCTGTCTCAAGATCCAGCTATACCACTCTTGGGCAAATACCCAAAGGACGTTTCATCCTACCACAGAGACGCTTGCTCAACCATGTTTGTTACTGCTCTGTTCGTTACTGCTCTGTTCGTAATAGCCAGAAATGGGGGGAGGGGTAGATGTCCCTCACAAGAAGAATGGATAATTTGCACAATGGATTATTACTCATCCATTAAAAAGAATGGAATTCACAGGTAAATATATAGAACTAAAAAGGTAATTATCCTGAGTGAGGTATCTCAAACCCAGAAAGACAAATATTGCTTGTATTCACCTATGTTTGGATTTTTGTGGTTAAGTCAATAATAACCAAACTACAATCCATAGGTATGAAGAAACTAGGAAGGACAGATAAGTCTTTTAAAAAAAGGAAACTAGAATAGATATCTCTGGATATATGTGGGGGTGCTAGAAAGGGAAGGGTTAAGAGGGAAGTGAGAGAGGACAGGGGGATGAAAATGAGAAGATGGGGAGAAACAGCTAAAATTAAGGGTCATTTGAGGGATAGTATGTTTCTAATACAGCAGAAACTTTCTAAAATAGATACACATATGAAGGTGATATAAATAAACTTGCCAAATAATGAGGAGACAGAACCCTAACTGGACATCTCTTGTCTCAAAGTGAAGCTCCCAGCACTGGGCTTGGGTTACATCTAATTGAATTGTTAGCCAAAAGGTACCGTGGAAATCCTCAAACAATCCAGGCTGTGGCCAATACTATAGGTTGCTCTCCAAACTGTCAGCAAGGCCTCACTGATGAAGATAATACCCACACAGCTCGTTAAACATGAAGAAGGTAAGCTGGTATCTACACAGAGCCTTCATTCCTTTGGTCCAGAAAGGTACCCTTCATGCCCTCAAAAGAGAAACATCAATGCCAACACAGCTACAAATAATGCTGTCCTGCCTGCAAGATAAGCTAGAGCAATGGTGGCACAAACTTTGTGGGAATAACCAACCAATATCTGATTTGACTTAAGGCCCACTCCACAAGATGGAATCCATACCCAACATGGCTTGGGTGGCCAGGAACCTGACACCATATAGTCCAAAGATCTAGGGTAAAACTATGTACTACTGTTCTTTAAAAAAAAATTTTTTTAAGCAATAAAACAACTCCTAATGACATTTTGCTACTCTCATAGACTAGCGCCTTGCTCAGCCATCATCAGAGAAGCTTTCTCCTTCAACAGATGGGAACAAATACAGAAACTCACAGCCAGACTTATGCAAAGAGTGAGAGAACTTGGACTCCTCCACCCTAAAGGGAATTTCTCCATCTAATCTCTCCCCCTCAGGGTTCCTGGGAGTTTGTGGAAGAGGAGGAAAGAGAGTGTAAGACCCAGAGGTGGTGGAGGACACCAAGAAAACAAGGCCCTCTAAATCAACATGATCAAAGCTCATGTAAACTCACAGAGACTGAGACACAGCATTAGACACCTGCAAGGGTCTGTACCAGGTCCTCTGTGAATGTATCATAGTTTCCTGTTTAGTGTCTTTAATGGATTCCTGAGTATGCAAACGAGTGGGTCTTTGATTCTTGTGCCTTCTCTTGAGCTCTTTTCATTATGTTTGTTTGGTTTGTCCAATTCCAATGTGTTAGTTTTTGTTTTTCCTTGTTAGATTTAATTTTACTTTTTATTCTGTTTTTATCCCTTAGAAACCTGTTTGTTTTCTATTGAGAGACAGAAAGGGGGTGCATCTGGATGGGAGGAAAGGTGAGGAGGAACCGGAAAGAATAGATGAAGCAGAAACAATAATCAGGATATATTACGTGAGAAAAAAAATCTATTGTCAATAAAAGAAAATATTAAAAATAAATGAAAAGAAAGTCTGAACAGAGAAACAGAAGCAGGAGGAACAACAGCAGAGGAGTGGTAATGAATTTGCAAGGACACCGAGATTCTGTGTACGGAGTTCATGATCTTAAGCTGTGGGTGGGAAGAAGCCCTCTTGTCCGATTGGCGCGTGGTATGTAACGCATTGCCATGGTAGACATTGTGATGCTAACCATCACAAAACAAGATTCCAGAAGAACCTGTGTAAGGCATCGTCAAGTGCCCACACATTTCACAGGCACACCTCTGACTTTCAGATTTTGTTACCATGACACAATAAGAAACAGCGTACATTCTGGGTCAGCATGCATATGCAAATGTAGCTATGTCTATATATTTCTATATACAAAACTGAAAAGCATAATTTTTTTTTTGCTTTAAACATTTTACATAAAAAACATTTCTCCCCCGACATACACTGCCAGGTACCCAGCTGTATCCAGCATTTTTATCTTGTGTACTACTTTAGTCTACTTGGCATCTTCCCAAGCACTGGTTGCGACCCACTGTAGTAAATTCATGAACCACTAACACATTATCTCTTGTCAGTTAAAAGGCAGACAGTCCACTCTAAGGTTGGTCATTGTCAGAGTTTCTCAGTTCTTTCACTGCTAACATTTTCAGTCCTTCCTCTTTACTTTCAGAAGTATTCTAAAATCGCCCTCCCAAGGTATGTGTATCAGAGATGAAAGATAGTCACTCTCTGGACCAAATATGTAGAACAAATTCTGAAGATTAAACAAAGTCTCTTCCACTAGGGAAAAAAATATGCAAATAGGTGAAATGCCCAAAGAGGCATATGTAAATGATAGCACCTGCATTCGAGGCGTCCAGAAGAGATAAACTTTCCCTATGCAGTTTTCAGTATAGGAATTTTTCTTAAAGCTAACCATGCTTACCAGGCAAGGCGATGCACATCTTTATTCCTGGGACGTGGCTGCTGAAGCAGGAGTATTGTGAGTTTGAGGCCATCCTGGGTTACACAGGAAATTTCTGTCAAAGGAAGAAAGGAATGAAGAGATGGATAGAGAAAGAGACACAAAAAGAATAAATGAAGGGAATGGAGGAGGATGGAGGGAGGGAGAGGGGGGAGAGATAGAGAATGGAGAGAAAAAGGAAGAAGGAGGAAGGGAGGAAAACTGACTTTACTGGAAGAAGGTCAGGCACAGTGAGGTGATGTGATTTATGGGATTCCCAAAAGTAGGGTTTCTGCAATTCACAGAGTTCTTGGGAGTATGGGGGGGGTAGATCCAGTAGCTGCAAAGTGTCAAGCTCATTGAGGACTCTGAGGTATGATATATGTTCTATATTCCTACCAGCTAAAAAAAATTTAACCAGCAAAACACACACACACACACATACACAAGACCCTAAGCATATATATATATATGTGTGTGTGTGTGTGTGTGTGTGTGTGTATGTGTGTGTGTAAGACACAAAAACGTTGCACTCAGCACAATTAGCTGCGTAGTTTCAATCATTTGTGTTATTGTAGCCTGAGATATGTGATGACATATCATTTGTTATGATAATTATATGTTAATTTTTTTTCAATCACATCAAATATTGGAGGAGAATTTGAAAGCTGTTATGCAACAGGAGTCACAGCATTTCTAATTTTTGCCTACTCTGGTTGGCAAGGATGAATGATCTAGATGCTTTCAGGTTGGTCTCGATGGGGTTTGTTTCAGTTCTTGTGAAAAAGAATTGAATGGGATCTACCTTTCTAGAACTCAGGTGTGACCAATGACAAAAGCTGGCCTGCTCCCTAAAGTAGCGAATAAGCTGGAAGAATGGGAATTAAAAGATAAAAAGAAGTGCTGTCCGAAAACTCACAAACAGAGGTTGTGAGACAACAGGAAGGAGGAAGCATTAAATTTACTTTTTATTTATACCTTCTTAGATTTACTATTGATAAATACTTGAGGTGAATTAAGGGCTGATGAGATGGCTCAGCGAATTAGATGTTCTTGTTCATGAGCCTGATGAGCAGAGTTGAATCTCCAGAACCCATTTAAAGAAATGAAAGAAGGAACCACTTCATGAAGCTGTCCCCTGACCTCACATGCACACTGTGACATGTACCTGCACACACACACACACACAAAAAAAAATAACTTACAATACTTGAAGTGAACTGTATATTTTGCATGATTCCAAAGTGAAACTTTTCTACAAAGGCATTAAATTAAACACTTCTCTAATCCTTAGCATTGTCTTATATGTTATAATAAAATATTTTTTAAAAAAATTTAAATACTACATTAACTGCAACCAAAAGGTGTAAGCTATTCAGGAAAGCAAAGCACAGCTTTCAGCCACGAGGCTCTGTCACCTGGCTGGACAGGTCAGTGGTTCTCGGTGGAGGCTGAGCGTTAGGCCTCGGCTCTGCTCTGCAGCGTGTTCAGCTTGTCGGCGGGGTATGTGCGTCCTTCACCTCTATTGCTAGGAACCATGGGTATAGCAGCAGAGAGGCTCCCGGGAGGAAGGTAGGCCACAGGCTACTTAAATCAAGACCTTAATCCAGAGATAGTTGCAAGTAAAAATGCTCACTTATCTTAGGAAAGGCCTTGGCTTCAGTCCTTATAGTGTGAAGGAGAGAGAGACACATACAGAAACAGAGCCTGAGACGGAGATAGAGAAACCCTAGTATCCTGTGAGGGAAAACATAATAAACAGGGTTCTAATAGAACAGTACCACAGTAGTGCGCATTCTCTCATATATATTCCCAAACATCCATATATATATGGGACAATTGCATATTACCTACCAATTATTTATGAACTATTTGCAATAGACACCAAGTATGAAAGAAAATGAAAGCAGAAAAAAATTTAACAATCTGGGCAGTTCTATCCACTGGCTTCAATTTTCCTTGAGAGTGCTGCCTGTTTTCCCCTGGGAGGCAGGGTAGGTTTCCTGTACATTGGATTAAGTGTCCTAAAGTAGGATTCTGTGGAACATTAGTTTCATGATATATAAAGATGTTCCACCATCAAGTCACTTACAAAACAAATTATACTAGCCCACACTCCCTCTTGCCATCAACACACACTCAGGCACGCACACACATGCACACACACACACACACACACACACAAAGGCACTGAAGTTCATCAAAAATATTGACTCATCCAAATTTTACCAAAATTACCTCAGCATCAAAAATTCTACTGGAGCTGAGGAGAGGTTGGATAGCTCAGAGATTACGTGCACTGGCTGCTCTTTCAGAAGACCCAGGTTCAATTCCCAGTACCCACAGGGCAGCTTGCAACCTTTTTTTTTAATTTTTTATTTAAATTTTATTAATTACACTTTATTCATTTTGTATCCCCCCATAAGCCCTCCCTCCTCTCCTCCTGATCCCACCCTCCCTCCCCTTTCTGCATTCATGCCCCTCCCCAAGTCCACTGATAGGGGAGGTCCTCCTCTCCTTCTTTCTGATCTTAGTCTATCAGTTCTCATCAGAAGTGGCTGCATTGTCATCTTCTGTGGACTGGTAAGGCTGCTCCCCCCTCAGGGGAAGGTGATCAAAGAGCAGGCCAATCAGACTATGTCAGAGGCAGTCCCTCTTCCCATCACTATGTAACTCACTTGGACACTAAACTGCCATGGGCTACATCTGTGCAGGGGTTCTAGGTTATCTCCATGAACAGTCCTTGGTTGGAGTATGAGTCTCTGGGAAGTTCCCTGTGTTCAAATTTTCTTGTTCTGTTGCTCTCCTTGTGGAGTTCCTGTCCTCTCCAGCTCTTGCTATTTCCCTCTTCTTACCTAAAATTCCATTCACTCTGCCCAACAGTTGGCCATCAAGCTCAGCATCTGCTTTGATAGTCTGCAGGGCAGAGGCTTTCAGAGGCCCTCTGTGGCAGGTTCCTAGGTTGTTTCCTGTTTTCTTCTGGCTTTCAGAGGCCCTCTGTAGCAGGTTCCTAGGTTGTTTCCTGTTTTCTTCTTCTTCTGATGTCCATCCTCTTTGCCTTTCAGGATGGGGATTGAGCATTTTAGTTAGGGTCCTCTCTTTTGCTTAATTTGTTTAGATGTACAGATTTTAGCGGGTTTATCCTGTTGTATGTCTATATGAGTGAGTATATACCGTGTGTGTCTTTTTGCTTTTGGGACAACTCACTCAGGATGATCCTTTCCAGGTCCCACCATTTACCTGCAAATTTCATGATTTCCTTATTTTTCATTGCTGAGTAATACTCCATTGTATAGATGTACCACAATTTCTGCATCCATTCTTCAGTTGAGGGGCATCTGGGCTGTTTCCGGCTTCTGGCTATTACAAATAAAGCTGCTACAAACATGGTTGAGAAATGTCCTTTTTGTGTACTTGAGCCTAGGAGTGGTATGGCTGGATCTTGAGGAAGCGCTATTCCTAGTTGTCTGAGAAAGCGCCAGATTGATTTCCAGAGTGGTTGTACAAGTTTACATTCCCACCAGCAGTGGAGAAGGGTTCTCCTTTCTCCACAACCTCTCCAGCATGTGTTGTCACTTGAGTTTTTGATCTTGGCCATTCTCATGGATGTAAGGTGAAATCTCAGGGTTGTTTTGATTTGCATTTCCGTAATGGCTAATGAGGTTGAGCATTTCTTTAAATGCTTCTCTGCCATTCGATATTCCTCTACAGAGAGTTCTCTGTTTAGCTCTGTTCCCCATTTTTTAAGTGGATTACTTGGTTTGCTGCTTTTCAGCTTCTTTAGTTCTTTATATATACTGGATACGAGTCCTTGTGTGGCTCAGGTCCGAGGGACCCTCTTTTGGCCTCTGCAGATACTACATGCATGTGGTGCACAGACATACGTACAAGCAAAACAGCCATAACACACTCTTTTCAAAGGCCTTGAGGGGCTGTCGAGATGGCTCAGGAGATAAGAGTCCCCAGTGCTCTTGCAAAGAACTCATTTCGGCTTCCAGTATCCATGCCAGGCGGCTCACAGCTACCTGTAACTCCAGCTCCGAGGGCTCTGCCTCTGTAGCCATCCTGTACTCGTGTGTACATATTCCCACACAGGCATACACATAATTAGAAACGAAGGTAAATCTTTGTAAATGCTTCGAGGACTGTAACGCTGCTATCACCTGAAAAGCGTGCCATCTCAGAGGAAAACACACTCGGCTATGTGTCTTTGGAGCCCAGGTCTATTTGTTGGGCATCTAGCCCGGTGCCCACCCTTAGGCCGGCATGTTCGTGGGAAGCCCTTGCCTCTTTCACACCAAAGCTCTGGAGAAAGAAGGAAAGATTCAGAAAAGAAAACCAAGAAGTAAACAAGATGCCAGTGAACTCTTATTTCGAGGTCATCTGCGGCAATGACGCAAATGGCGAGCTACTTGCCATTTGCAAAGAACCTCTCTCTGGTTTTTGTACCAGCCCCCGAGCGCGGGCAGATCCACGCCTTATTCATGGAGCGAACAGTACAAGGTACTAATTTCAGCGATAAAAGCCTCTGAGCCACCTAGCGTGGCAGTTTCTCAGGACCTATAAAAGTAATTGAAGCACACTCCAGCTCTCTCCTTCCCTCCGGAGCAGCTCGCCTCTCTCTGCACCTCCTGACAAAAGCGTGAATTGCCCTCTACCATCCACTTTCGCTTCTCACGCGATAATAAACAGCAATTCTGAGCTGCCAAATACAGCCAGGCTCCCTGTTGTAACCTAGTGATTACAGAGAGAAAAAAAACATGGCCTGGCCTTAAACGTTTAAGGGGAAAATGCAGCTAAATCCACTAGGCAGCCCGGAGTGGAGTATCTAAGTAACTACCCCTCCCTCACAACCAATTTACTGTCCTGGACATTGTGCACTCTCCAGCCAAGCCCTAATCACAGTGGAGCAAGAGAACCTGAGCAGAAGCAGGTCACAACTGAGAGGGGGAAAAATCAGGTTGCCATTAGCCAACTCTGTCTTCAGCCATTCAGAGTGGGAAATACTCCTTGAATAAATGAGTGAATGAATGACCCTGCAGATCAAATGAGTGTATAAAGATCCAGAGTAAAAACAACAACAACAAAAAATGTGTTGAATAAATGAGTGAGTAAGTGGTGAGTGAGTGAGTGAGTGAGTGAGTGAGTGAGTGAATGACCTTGCAGATTGAATGGGTGAATGAAGATCCAGAGAGGTAAACACTCATTGAATAAATGAATGAGTGAGTGAGTGATCCTGCAGATGGAATGGGTGAATGCAGACCCTTGCTCAGCGTCTGAGGGTTTGGCTCTAAACCACAAGGAAACCCCTCTGTCCTCAAGAAGCAGGTGGGCATCAGTAGCCTGCTTCAGACACCCACATTCTGACATATGTAGGTCTCTTCTAGAAAATGGGGTAAGCATTAGCACCAAACCTCTCCCTAATGCTATGCCATCTCAAATGCTCTTTGAATAGTTGTCATCTCGTTGTTTAGGAAATAACACTGACAGACATGGCTGCACGTGCTCAGTGAAGACACAAGGATCTTCCCTGCAGCTTTTCTTTCTCTGATCAAAGATGGAGATGAGAGGACCCCAGCATTTGAAACTCTTGATGAGTTTTGGAACCTGCTGAGTTTGGTAAAAATGTTCTCCCTTTTAGGTAGCCTCCATTTTTGTTGTACTGTTTGGACCCTGATTTAAAAAAAAAAAAAAAGGTTAATGTAGGAAGAGATATGGAGAAAGGAAAAGGAAGGAAAGAGAAGAAGAAATGGAGGAGAAGGAAGCAAGGCAGCGTGAGAACACAGTAGACTGACTACACATATGTCTCTCCCTGTAAGGAATCATAAAACACTGACCCTCTGGACAGACCATGCTCCTGAACACGGCCTCCTATTTGTTCCAGGTTTTCTGTGCATAGAAGCGAGTTTCTGAGTGAGTTGCAATTCCAAACAATAACCAGTCTGTCTGGGTCCTGGAACTCACTCCTGTCCCTCGCTGGATGAAGCTATAGGGTGAGTCATGCTCACTGAGGCGCTCCTCACCCGTCTCAACACGCCTGGTGAGAGCTGGCATCGGGCTCCCGACGAAAATAAGAAAAGGTCAGGCTGGGAACTGTCAAACAGATAGTGCGGAAGGATGACTGCCATGGGAGCTCTCAGACTTCCTGATGATGTCGCCTCCAGTGAAGTGCACAGGGCGAGAGGGAGGCACATTGTCTATTAACCTTGTGGACGGCAACTGGCTTCCTCCTCCCTGACCAATCCTCCTGGCTTATGAGAATGACTAATTCAGAAAGGTTAACTGGAGGATGAGGGACTCAAGAGTGAGGTGTGTGTGTGTCTGTGTGTGTGTGTGTTGTTCCCCTAAGCCTAATTCAATAACCATGTATTCTTACTCTGATTGTGTAATTAGAAGCTTGCTTATAACATCAAATAGTTAAATGCGCCTTTTATATTTTGACCTCAATCACTGAATCCCTTTTACTGGGTCTTTTCACCATGGATAAGGTGGAAAGAGAACTGAAGAGAACTACTAGAAATAGAATCAGACCAATCTCTTCTTGGCTATTTTAGATGACTTCCAGCAGTCCCCTTGTGACTGGATTCAAACTCTGATGGCTCTCAAGAATCACAGAATTCCACGGTTGGAAGGCATCCTCATCTCACCCACTGTCTTAAATACTTTAATAATTATCACGTAATTATCAGTGCTGGAGGTTTACTTCTCTGTTCTGTGAAGGAAGCTCACTGCAGAGCTGACCCTAAAGTTATAGAAAAATATAACACCCAGTGAAGCAAGAGCCAAACGCTCCTGCAATTGCCCTCTGAGTCCAGAGTACAGGCCTTCACGCAGCCCACACTGACCACTCAGACGAGGGGGGTGCTTTAGGGAGAGTTTTCAGCAGTAACTGGAAGGAATGTTTCCCTTTATGTTGCCATAAAGACAATCTGTCAGGTTCACACAAAAAAGAAGAAACAAGAATTTGAAAGCTTTGCATTCCATCTAAAGGGAGGGAATTGAAATTTATCTGGCATGAAGACGGTGCAGAGGCAGTGAGTCTAATTGCCTGACAGGACATTTTGCATTTTCACTCTGAGGAATAAGCAATTCAAGCCTGACAGATGACTCCATGAAGAAAGACAAATACAAAATAGACACTCCAACTCGGAGGTAGCCGAATTCTAAAAAGCATCGAGGGGTGGTGGGGGACACTGCACAGCCAAGCATTCCAGAAAACACGAGCCCAAATCACAGGTTTTCCCCATTCTGGAACAGGTGCAGAAAACAATCAGCTCTTCGCTAGGAACGGGCAATGGCATGGGTCACGTACTCACGCATTCAGGAAGTAGATCTAGCAGCCCAGAGACCAACAGCCACCCGGCAGGAGAGTCAGCATTGAACTCCTTACCACGGCGCCCCACCATTACGTGTCCACGCCGAAACCCTCCAGCCCTCTTCAGTGATAGTGACTTGTCTCAGCCCTTTGAAAAGCAAGTCCCCGAAGGCCCCAGTGAGAAGCAACTGCCTGTAATGAGAAGCCAATCTGGCCACACAGAAGCAACACAGCCCACAGCTTAGAGGATTGGGTAAGGTTGTGAATCATCCCACAGTGGGTCTGTCAAGCATGCCTAAGAGAAATTACAGGTTTCTCTTGGCTGAAGCGAATCCATTAAACTGAGTCACTTGTTTGTCCTTCGATTCTTTCTGGTCTTTATCTAAGATGATCACACGAGAGTCTGTGTTGCATCTTCCCTGGTGTAATTAGGACAACATGTCAGGTTGTGCCACCATTGTTTATGGTTTTTAAAAGGCTATTGTTGCATTTTACCTCTACCCATGAATTTGGAGAAAACCGACTGAGAAAGTGACCAGGAAATTATGCTCTAGCCTCTACCTTGGCGCCAGAGGGATTTATGGTTCTTTCTGTCTTTTTAAATTTATTTGTCTCACTGTGTATTTATTTATTTATTCTTGTGCACGGGTGCCATTGGCACGTGTGGAAGTCAGAGGATAACTTGCAGGAATCATGGGGCCCCGAGATCAAATTCAGGTCATCGGGCTGGGTGGCAAGTGCCTTTTCCCACTGAGCTGTCTTGTCAGCCCTATTTACTTATTCTTTTATTTCTAAGGATTGGGATGAGAAATTCTTTTGGAGCCGCTCCATGCCAATGGGTAACGATGAGCCAGAAAGCATAGCCTCCACCTGCAGAGAACTTCACCTGACCCAGCCTCCAACTGAGTAGTTGAACTGCTCTCCTCGCCACCAGAGTCCCATACATTCTGATTCTGACGTCTCCTGTTTATAAGCCTTCTTTCCCCCCAAGGGCTACTGTCATTCCCCACTTCTAAGTTCCGGTGGGGCGAGGCGGAAGGGTGGACCAAAGAAGAGAAATAAGTGAGAGGCGATGGTGTTACGTAACAGCTCAATGCAGGTTAAGGAAGCAACATTTGCACAAATGTGCCAGTTCTATGTAGGTCACCCATTAAATTCTGGGTCATTTGGGGACTCATTTGGGAGAGGGAAAAGAACCAGTCTCTAGCAGTTGTGTAATCCAAGGACTTTATTGGGCCTACTTATTTACTGAAACATCATTCTCTGTGTGTAAGACACAGGAGCCCTATCAGCAGGCAGAAGAAAGTTACAAAGTGGTTCCCAAATGTAAAGTCGGCCTGTTCCTAGAGACTCGCAACCGTATCTGGGAAAGAAAACGTACATAGAGAAAAAGACCAAACCAAACAAACAGTATAGCACAGCAACTACTAACGGAAAGCGAACAGCATGGATTATCAGTGTTCTAAGAAATTATGTGGAGGCCCCAGTCAGAGAGGACTCCTCAGAGAAGGCAGAAAGTAAAGCCAGGCTTAGCAACACCACAAAATGAGTGGAGCTCCGTGGTAGACGCTCCTGTCCCTCTAGAGTGGAACTTTGCTTTATAATCGGGCAACACGAGGTAACAGGCCCATTCCATGAGCTTCGGTGGGTTGTACTGGTTCCTAACCCTAGTGTCATGCAGACAAGATCAGATGCTTCGTTGTTTTACTTAGGGGTCAATTAACTCGTTCCCACAAGGAGATCCTCATTCAAACTCATGGCGGAGGACACAGCCGTGTGTTTACTCGTGAGTGTGTATGTATTTGTATGTGCATGTATTCACAGGCACTCTAATAAAAGAAAGTGACATTTTGGCCAGCGAGTATTATTTCCAGGTGCTATTATAAATACTTCACTGTTTTTGAATTATCGCAATAATCCTAGGAGGTAGACTCACTTGTCCCCCACTTACAAGGGAGGAAACCAAATTCTAAAGAATTCAAGTGATTTTTTTTTCCAAGCAGGGCCATGTAATAAGTGTTCATTCGAGCCATGAAACTGCTTCAGAACAATGTCGCCTGGGGCCACCATCACATCTTTGTGGTATGAGAGCGGGATACTACATGTGTCTCTCTTGAAGGTCACACAAGTCATCTTCGTCTGTGTAGGCCTCGACATCTTGCAAGACACTGCATTGTGGGTTTGGGGCTAGAATTCTTCAAGAGATTCCCCAGGAATGCCAGAGGGGTCCTCTGAGCATCCGTGGGCCTTTCCTGCTTACTGATACCACCTGCTGTCACACTGAGTGAGTACCCCTGAGTTGAGAGCGGTCAAGCCAGACACACCTGCTCAACACATAACGCAAAGAAAAGATGATGGCCTCCTCTCTCGCTGTGCTCGGACTTCTCATTGCTAAGCAGGACAATACTTAGTCTTTTCTAAGCTTTGCACACATGTCCGTTCTTCTACCCACCTAGCTATGTGAGCCTCCGTCTTGACTTTATTTCATCGACCATAAGCAAGTGCTATTTCGTGATGCTGCAGTATCTGTACCGAGGAAGAGCCAGCATTGTATCTACCCCATCTTCTTCATTTAAAGAGATCTGGGAATATGTTGGAGTGAAACTGACTAAATCACCTCTGACACACAAAAAGCATGCCATATCCCAACACAAGCAACCCCAGTGGAAAGAGAACTCTTTGTCCTAGCTAGAATATCGTTTCCCAGCTTCTAACTGAACTTCACTATAAGTATGCCCTTTCAAACTTCCCTACTTAAAAGAAGATTTATTTTTGCTTTGTTAACTGGGGTGTGGATAGGCTAGGGAGATGGCTATTAGTAAGAGAACTTACTGTACCCCCAAATCCACATCAAATACAGGTATAGCCATGGCCACCTCTAACCTGTGGGTGGCAGATACAGGGGGGTCACTGGCACTTGCTGGCTGCCAGTCTAGCTCCAGGTTCAGTGAGAGACCTTATTTCAAAGAAATAAGGCAGAGGGTGACACAGCAGAACATCCTGAACTTCTAAGGAATTCTCACAGCTGTGTAGAGACACCAAAACCCATCCGTGTTTTGTCTTGGTTGTAGTTGGGGATTTTGCTTTTGGGTTTGCATCTCTCTCTCTCTCTCTCTCTCTCTCTCTCTGTGTGTGTGTGTGTGTGTGTGTGTGTGTGTGTGTGTGTGTGTGGTTTTATTTTTGTCTTATGAGGAGGTTGATTGTTTTTTTAGACAACGTCTTAGCCGTTAGTTTTGGCCCTTCTGGAACTCACCATATTAACCAAGATGGCCTCAAACTCACAGCAGCTCTCTGTGTCCCTGCCTCCCAAGCTCTGGGATTCCAATAATGCCCACCATGCCCAGCTTCCCATCTGTAATAGAACATCAATACTGCTGGCCTCTAGATAGGTCAAATTGGACCTTCTGCCTATGTCACTTTGTCTTTAGTCCCTGCTTTTCTTCAGGAGCAGCTGCCTTTGGGCTTGCTTCAGAGAGGACTTCTACCCTTGGCATTGTTTTCTGTCAGGTGACATCTGCTTTGAATGTTTAATGTGTTTACATACAGCTAGAAAAATGAGTAACACTGCACTTGAAATACACTATTTCCTCTTCCCCACTCAGGTTCCAGCAGCCTCCCACTTCTGAAAATGTAAACAGAAAGCCCCTTGGAGTTCCCATGCTCTGGGAGAGAAAGTGCAACACTGAAAGCCAATAGAGTTGGCTCAGGCTAGCAGAGCCGTGGGTCACAGCTCCAGGCTTCTGTCTCATCTTAAAACAGGCGTCATGTCCGATTCAAACACTCAGCAGTTTTCACTTGGTTTACTGTCAAAGAAGAGGCAGGCTGACAACCTAAATAATTGCCTCTGACTTTGAAAAAGTAGAACATACTGGCAGATGGGTACCTTCTATATGAGAACCGGCGGCGAGCTATTTAGTGTCAGTGTGACTGTTGGCGTCTACTCTTCAGAGACCTCCTTCAGAATCCCATAGGTAGCAGCCTAGGCCACCTTTGCTAGGATAAGCAGAGCTCTCTCCCTTAGGATCAGTGTGACCCAGCAGTGTAGAGGTGGAGGCATTTGTGAGACGCTGTCACTGTGGCCTGCTTTGTCTTCCTGTCCCTTGCGGACGCTTAGTGTGTTGTATACAGATTTGCAGTTGGTGGCCAAGACATGTTGAGAAGCACAGAACAGCTTAGACAGAGGGGCCTTCGTGCTTTCCCGTGTCACCCCCTCCTCCGTCGGCTCTGCAGCGTGGGAGGTTTTCTTCAAAGTGCCCAGTGACAAGAAGACAGAGATGACGTGCATGCTTCCTCAGACACTGCCGTTCCAGGAGTGAGCAACCTTGTCAAGAACAGAAGACCACAGCTTAAACATACAAGTAATGTGACACAGATGCTTCACACTTGCACACTGAGTTTGCTCTGTAGAAGCCCCTTTGGCAGAGCCCAGCTGCCAGATGGACTGTATAAACCTCTTTGAAACCCAGGAAATTGTCTTGTCCTATTTTCTGCGGATGCTGAGTTGGAAGCCTTGCCTTTCTCTCACAGGATGCCGTGAGGCGAGCACTCAGGTAGCACAGGTTAGCCTCAAGCCTTTTATGTAATTGAGGGTGACCTCAAATTTCCTGGTCCTCCTGGGATTACGGCTGCATGTGTTAAGCACAGCTGGACCCACTTCCTTCGAAGTATAACTCCTCTCAGAAAACAGTCAGTTCTCCCTGTCAAGGCCTCAAAGGCTGCTGGAGACTGGTTGTGTGGATTAGGAGAGGGAGTCTCTCTTTACACACCGGAGTGCCTCTCTCTGCATCTCTGTTTCTCGGCACTCTGTGGGAGTGTGTGTACATCATCCTCACCACGTCATTCTGCGTTTCTCTGGGTTTCCAAGACACCTTTCACCCTCTCCACATAGATCTCCCATCCCTTCGAGTCTTCCCTTGGATATGAGTGTCTCTGCCTTCCACCCTGTTGTTCTAAAGCCTGCATGTGTCCAAGCCTGAGCTACCCTGTCCCCCTATGTGGCTCTAAATTTCTCTAACTCTAGTTCCCTAATGACTCTCCAGCTTCTACATCCCCACCCTACAGCAACCTTTCAATATTGTCAGTCATAATTCCTTGACTTTTTAAGACTAGGGAAAGGAAAAGGACCACAGTAGGAGATCTGGGGACATTGTTGATGTGAAATGTCCTTAGGGTGGAAAACCAGAGACGAGATGGAGCAGAGGTAGCAGAGAAGAGGAGGCTCTCTACTCAGCCTTCTTATGCACACCCAGGCCAAGACATACGTCTTTTCAGACATGCCTTACTGTTTTATGGAACAACAGAAAAATCAGTAACCCAAGAAATGAAAGCTATGCCTTAGCCAGGCAAGAATCAAGAGAATTTCTTTCTTTTTTTTTTTAATTTGACATAACTTTATTCTATAGTTTTATTCCATAGTATGTATGTGTGTATATATATATATATATATATATATATATATATAAAATCAACACTTGTGTGTTTATATATTTTTTTCAATTTATTTTTTCTTTTATTTTTTTAAATTTTTTTATTATGACCTCTACTCTTGCCTGATGCGTCTAAAACAAAAAGGGGGAACTGTAGAGAGCTGCGTAATGCCGCGCCTTAAAGTTGGAGCTGGTTTCCACCTTCCACCTTCCCGATGGTGAGTGCTCTCTGTCACGAACAACTCCACATTTGGCTAAGGCTGAGGATCTGGCTTGCTTCCATGTATGTGGACCTATCTGCATTGCCCATGTGGCATGCTGGGGCTGGCTACCTAGAGGCTATTTAAGCTGTGGGCTGGCTTTCCCCAGGGTCAGATGATTGTTCAAGGTTCCTGAATAAACTGCATTGAGAATTTCTTTCTAATCGTAATCAAAGAAATATCATAAACACAAAGCTTACTCGGAGACCCTCTTGCTGCATACTCACCTCCCATGTTAGGGATGCATCCTAGTTTGTTAGCTTGGCCCTTTGGTAGGATGACAAGAGAATTCAGAGGAAAGGTCCTGTTGGGGACAAAATATAATTAGCAGTCAGTTGACAATTTTCCCAGAGATTCTAGGTGCACAGACAATCAGAGGCATAGCACATTGTCTTATTCCTGCACATCACTCCCTCCTTTCCTGTTTATATTAAAACTAACAACATAGTAACAGTTTAGTCCACGGGTTCCTTCTCCCCCATAGCCTGTCACCAAGAGAGTTCCACATGGAAGAAGAGGAGGAAGAAAATGAGGACGAAGAGGACAAGAAACAAGAGAAGGAGGAAGAGGAGGAGGAAGAAGAAAGGAAAAAGAAGAGAGGAGAGGAGAGGAACAGAGAAGAGAGGACAGGAGGGGGAGGAGAAGAGAGGGGAGGAGAGGAAAGGATAGGAGAGAAGGGGAAGGGAGGAGGGGAGAGGGCCTAGAAAGTGGGAGAGGACAGCAAGCTGGTGTCCTGCACTCAGCTTATTCTGCATCACAGCTACTGCAACCCTCAATATTAAAATCCCATTTCACCATTGTGATAACCACGTGCCAAAGGACCTTTTGGGCATATTTTAGACACGAATTGTCTAAAGAGGCAAGAGATTCAGATTTACATTTTGTCAGACCCGTGGCTACACGACCATGGGCTAGCTCATTTTGTCAGCTACAAAACGAACAAGCACATGTCCTGAGGGTTAGGGAATTGGGACTGGTCCTGTCCAGGTGAGTGTGACAGAGGAGTTAAGTCTGGACTGAAGAAGATTGCTACCAGGGGTTAGAGGCCTTCAGAGCAGAACAGAAAAAAACTGGGGACCCTGCTTCGGCACTCAGGTAAAGGTGTGAAAGCTAACGACAGGCAATGGCCTAAAGCTGCTGAGCAGAACGAACAAAGGAATGCAAGATTAAGAGTAAATGTATGTTGTAGTAGGGTCAGAGGCTCATAACGCTGGCCACATACTAGAACCGCTGCAGAGCTTAAAATAGATGCTTAGGCTCAAGCCTCAAGTGTTTATGGTTTAATTTTTGAGTGAGGCATGGAATGTGGTTTGGTGTGGGTTCTGCCCCTCCCCCTGCTTAGGCTTTCAAGATGTTTCTAAGGTACAACTAACATCAAAAACCACTGACCCAGACCATGAACAATAATAAGAGGCCTAGGTGTCTTTCTGACTTATGTAAAAACTAGATATGTGGACAAAATGGCTGTTTTCTTAGACATTGAGGCCAGAATTTCCTGATGGGGGGCCCAAACAGATCATTCTAAAAACACACAAGGAAAGGACCGAGGCTAGTACTTTGGAAGAGATATGAAATAGTCAGGCCAAGTGAGAAAAGAGAGGCTGTGGGGGTTTGAATGAGAATGCCCCCCTCCTATCTGTAATAGAACATCAATAATACTGGCCTCTAGATAGGACAGCTTGGGCCATCTGCCTGTGTCCCTTTGTCTTTAGTCTCTGCTTTGCCTTTGTCCATAGGCTCATAGATTTGAATACTTGGTCACCAGGTAGTGGCACAATCAGAAAAGATTAGGAGGTGTGGCCTTGTGGAAGACGTGTCTATTCTTAGTTAATTTGCCCCTCCCCCCCCCTTTTGAATGGGGAAAGAATAAAGAGAAGTCAGTTCTCTCCATCGTATGAAAGACCAAGAACTAAGAATGTGACCAAAGCTCGGCTAAAAGTAAAGAGGAAGAGAATAGGAAAACAGAAGAGACAAGCTGTAGGAAAGGGAGTGGGAAGACAGATAGGGAAATGAGAGGCGATGCACTCAGCCCTGAGTGCCAGGCATACAGATCAACAAGGCCGAGAAATGGCAGACGGTGAGCCAAAGCTGTGGATCACCTTTCGTGGTTGGGTTTGTTCCTTAGGTCAACCCTGAGTCCCTTCTGCTGATTTGTAAACATTTTCAGGTCTTCCCTCACTCAGAACGGTCCTGCATCACAATAGAGCTTATAAATTATACAAAGAGGAGACGGGTTAAAGGCATGGCATAGTCCAGTCCCCACCATGACTGAACCACCCCTGTCACATCCCTGAACTGGCCCTGTGCCTCCGCCTCCAACACTAAAGTAACCATGGCAACTGTGTCCCTGATAATCAAGCTCCCAGAAAGTTTTTTGTGTAGGGTTTTAGTGTGTGTTTTCCTTGGATTTTCACTTTGCATGTGACCCAACAGACCAGGAACAGACAGAATCACCAGGCTGTTCTGGGAGCCTGGGACCCTTTGTCTCCTCTCATTTCTCCTTCTCATCATCTGCTTCCTATTTCGTGGTCCATGCCTACAATGCCTGCCACCTCATCACCTCCTCTTTACACATTTAAGCTGACTTTCGTCTTCATATTTGGACATCATACTCCATAAAGGTTCTGAACAGCTCAAAGAAGCACCCAGCCAGGAAAAATCCACACCAAAAGGTTTTACATTGTTGCTTTGTCAAACGAATGAATATAGTGTTTACCTCTGATACTCTGGAGATCCATTTGGCAGATGTTACTCGACTCTTTAAGGCTTCTCTTATCTGGAAATTTAACAAAATGAGTTAATAATTAAACTTTTATAAGACGTTAACAATGTGCTTGGACTGGACAAATACTGCAGCAAGGGAACGGGTGGCCAGCTGGGTCTTTTTGGAGGGATCAGTAACATGGTGAAGTGAGTTAAAGAAAATTAGAGGGGGTGAGGAAGGACAGGAATGGTGGATGCAGACACGTGTCCTCAGTCTTAAACATGGACCGAGTGGTGAAGAAGCAAGGTTACGCAAGCTCAGGGACTCTAGTTACAGCTTTGGAATTGTTTTTTGAACCAGCAAAATAGTTCATCACATCTTATTGTGTGTCAGTTATTCACATCTTTTATAAAGGAGAAAAATGTACTAGACAATGCATCAATGGGTCCAGAACTAAGAAAACGATGATAATAACAATGATGTTGACGATAATGATGATTTTATTATTTTACAGTGTTTTTTCTACATGTCATCCAATTTTATGAAGAAAGTAACTTTGAAAGATTGTTATTATTGCCCCCAATATACAGCTGGGGATGGTGAAACTCCAAGATTAAATGACATCCAAGGTCAGTAAACTGCAAAATCCAGGGCTTGGATTCATGTCCGTCAATTGTAGATCATCCTGCCTTCCTCCTCGAGTCTGTCCTGTTACCTTCCTCTTTCTCTTCTGCCATGGCCTGCCACACACTGACTTTGCACTAATGCTTGCAAAAGCCCTTCGTCTCAGGGAGACCTCATCCCACCCTGAAGACGCAAGTCTTTGCTACAAGTTTGTAAAAGAGGGAAGTGCTCCTGGGGTCCACTGAGATCCCTGAAGCCATATTGGTGCTTATATTGGTATTTCCTGCTCTGGTCCTTTTGTAAATTCTATGTTTCATAATGCACATACTATTTATTAGAAATTATATTAGTAGAAATTATATTGATATTAATAGAAAGTGCACTTCGGAAGACATGCTCAGTTTTCAGCTGATCCCAGCATTTCAAGACTCCTCGTTCATATTCCTTTACCTCCATTAACCAGGTCTATTCCTATGCCACCTCCTGCACTTGTCTTTCACATTTTAATTTTAAGTGGTGAGATTCTGATCGTTACAGAGGCTGCACAGCCTGGAATCCTTTGCACATCTCACAGCACCTAACTCTGCACTCAGAGCACAGGTGCTACCGTTATTTGACTAGATAGATAGATAGATAGTCAAATATATATACGTATAAATTACATGTATTAGTTATGTGTATTAGTCACAGTCACCAGACACACAACCCTGGCCATTATGACTGTGGGGTATCGCAAACGGTTTCAGTGTGTTTTCACTTGTAAGGTTGCTTTACAGATTTTTTTTTTTAAATCTGGGACTCATATGCACTGTGGAGTTCAGCTAGAATACATGCTCACCACGGAAGGAGCTTGCATCAAAGCGAGCCCGTGCTAAGCTGAAATAAGCTCTAGTCACAGCTGCACTTGGTCTGCCTATCTGCTGAGCAGCGGCTTTGTGACACCAGGGAATGTCGCCTGTCTTCCATGGTAAGCTCACAGCTGACTCAGAGCTGCGGCTCCATGCCACTGCCCTGTCTGGTGAGAGAGCGCCGCGATGAATAAGGCTAGCCCAGGAAAGAAGCTCCGTCCAAAAGAGAGTTTCTGCTGAATGGACGCCATCTTGCACAGTCATAAACTCAAAAGTGTAAGAGTTGAAATGTTGTCTACCTGATTATGTTTACACGTAGAAATATCAAGCACAACTTCGTTTTACCTCTAAGTAACCTTTAGGTTGACATAGCATCTTGGTATGACAATGAAAGGACATTTTTTTTTAAATTCCTCTCACAAACTTTTGATGCTAACATCACAATAGCACTGATAGTTTAAAAATGTAACACCCTAAAGTAAATGTAGGTATTTTTCTTTCAATTCTTTTGGTGTTATTTCTTTTTTACTGTTTTTTTTTAAAAACTTTTAATTTTTGTTTTAAACTTTTTACTCTACGGCTGTGAACTGTTCACCGGCAGATACATCGCCATACTATGTGCGTGCAGTGCCGCTGGAGGCCAGGAGAGGGCATCAGATCCCCTGTACTGGAGTAATTGATTGTGAGCCTTCAAGTGTTAGGAATTGAACCCCTTGGGGTCTCTCATTGAGCAGGTGTGTTGTGCCCGAGGGAGCGGGGGTGCTATTTCTGGTGTATGGCTTTCAAATCCAAGAGACATCTCCCCAAAATCTTATTGTTAGATTGAACTAATTCCATTTCTAATGCCACAAGAAGTCAGAGCAGGATCTCGAGCAAGCTGTTTCTTTGCCAAGTCTCTCTCTCTTTTTTTTTTTTTCTGTGAGACAGAATAAAAATCCCCTGGACTATTTTGAGGCTTAGAGCTAAGGTGTATAAAATGTGTATCTTCAAAAGCTCTTGAAAGGTAATAAGAATCACCAGCATTAAAAGAACCAGAAGGGGCTGGAGAAAAGGATCGGTGGTTAAGAGCATTGGCTGTCTTCCAGACCAGGATTCAATTCTGAGCACCTCTCTGGCAGCTCACAACTTTCGGTAACTTTAGTTCCAGGTGGATCCAACGCCCTCTTCTGGCCTCTGCAGGCACTACACCTGCTTGATACCCAGACATCATTTCAGGCAAACACTCATACACATAAAAATAAGATCTCCCTCTTGATTAGTCTCTTTAGGTGTACAGATTTTAGTAGGTTTATCTTATATTATACGTCTATATGAGCAAGTCAGGAGCCTGTCACAGAGGACCTCTAAAAAGCTCTGCCCTGCAGACTATCAATGTAGATGCTGAGACTTATGAGCAACCTTTGGGCAGAGTGCAGGGAATCTTAGGAAAGAAGTAGGAAACAGTAAGATCTGGAGAAGACAGGAACTCCACAAGGAGAGCAACAGAACCAAAAAATCTGAGCACAGGGGTCTTTTCTGAGACTGATATTCCAACCAAGGACTATGCGTGGAGATAACCTAAGACCCCTGCACAGATGTAGCCCATGGCAGTTCAGTATCCAAGTGGGTTCCATTATAATAGGAACAGGGACTGTCTCTGACATGAACTGATTGGCCTGCTCTTTAATTTCCTCCCCCTGAGGGGGAAGCAGCATTACCAGGCCACAGAAGAAGATAATACAGCCACTCCTGATAAGACCTAATTGACTAGGATCAGAAGGAAGGAAAAGAAGTCCTCCCCTATCAGTGGACTTGGGGAGGGGCATGCATGCAGAGGGTGGAAGAAGAGAGGGATTGGGATGGGAGGAGAGAGAGAACCACAGGGGTGATACAAAGTGAATAAAGTGTAATTAATAAAGAAAATAAATAAATAAATAGAATCTCAAAATAATTTTTTTAAAGAGATGACTGAAGCTTTGAGGTCAAAGTTCAATAAATTCTTCACAAGTCAGCATTTCAGGCCAAGTATTCGATACGGGGAAATCAAGAATGGTTTGTACAGTACCTTTGGATCCAGGATTGTTCCAAACACCAAGATGAAGAAACCCTGTGGAAGATAAAGGGGAAGGTAAATCCATTTACAATACAATGATGGTAAGAATAACAAAAGTCACCTTGCTTCTATTCTGGCCATACGGAAACAACTCTATCCCATCTTCTTGTTCCCTAGTCTAAGGCCACAGTGCCTACTCATTTGTCCAGCAGATACTGTCTAAAGCAACAACGACAGAAGCTGCTTCATGCAGGGACATCTTAGAAAGCTCAGGTTGAGGGACGTGAAAACGTTTCTCATTTGTCAGGAGCTGCTCCCCTCCAGCACGATGTAGAGGAGATACTAGGCAATGTAGACTTGCAGACTCTGAACAGTAACAAATGACAGACGCTCCCACGGCACAGAGAAGAGCAGGCGTGCTCATAATCTCCTCACAGCATGCACGCAGAGGGAGACCCCAACAGTGAAAAGACGACCATCTTCGACAGCTACAACCCACATGGGTTTTTGTTTTCGTATTTTCCCTTTTCCCCTAAGAGCAATACAAAACCTCCCTGGCGGAAGGCACGTAAGAGGATAGCTCCATTTTTTCTGATAAGGAAAAGGAAGTTCCAGGAACTTTTAAAACCCCACCTTTTAAAATGCTGTAGACAGCAACGTCCCTTACACACACTTCTTGGATGCTAAATGGCTTGGGTGGTGGATGGAAAGGGAAAGAGGAGGTGCCCTTCCTTTCAGGCACTCACTTGCTAAAGCGCTCTGGTTTCATAAGTGAACATGAGCCCAGTCAGTGAGACACAACTGGCACCATGAAGATGTCCCAGCCAGTTGTTGAACAGGGCGAACTACGGGCTGTTGCCGCCACAATTTGTTGGAAAGGCGGCCGACAGATGGAGGGTGACAAGAACCAGTCTGAAGCCAGGCGGGTCACTCATTCCTCTAACGTACTCAGATGCACATCACCATACAGACAGTAGGTAACTACCCAAGCTTGGTCTGCAGGGGGAGCGTTACCACGTTGTATGCGTGTGTGAACTCTTCTTTTAGAAATGCTTGGGACTGTTTAATTTTGCTTCCTATTGACATGCGTGTGCACATGTGCTCATGTATGTGTGTGTGTTTGTGCGGCTGTAACTGCGGGTGGGTGGCTGAGCCAGGGGGTGCTATGGCAAACATGTGGAAGTCAGAGGATTGCTCTCAGGCATCAGTTTTGCCTGTCCACATTGTTGAGTGGGAGTTTCTCTTATTTCTGCCGTGTTGCATATTCCATTCTAGCTGGTCCACAGGCTTCGGGCCAGGTCGGTCTTGACTTTCCATCTTGTGGGAGAAGTGCAGGGTAGCAGATGCTCACCATGGCATACGGCTTTTTACATGGGTTGCAGGGGCGTGACTCAGGTTTGACAGGCTTGCAGAGCAAGTGCCTTTACCTGCTGAGCCATCTCACTTGCCCTCACTCTCTTGAACCTACGATGGTCGTTAACTCTAGTGTTAAAACACCATGGTTGACACAAATCATTAGTCTACAAAGAATTATTCTTGTAAAGATGCTTGGAACAGACACATCCGAGTCTCTTTCGGTACTACAGATACATTTAAAAAATCAGAATATTAATGAAATTGGCCCAGAAACTTTTTTTTTTTAATTTGGTGTGACGGTTTGAACAGGAATGGCCCCCAAAGGCCAATTGGTTTGAATGCTCAGTAGAACTGTTTGGAAAGGATTAGGAGCATTGCCTTGTTGGAGTAGGTGTGGCCTTATTGGAATTGGTATGTCACTGGGGGTGGGCATGGAGATTTTAAAAGCCCAGGCCAAGCTCAACTTCTCAGTCTCTTCCTGCAACCTGCTGATCAGGATGTAAGGCTTTCAGCTACTGCTCCAGCACCATGCCTGTCTGCCTCCAGCATGATAATCATGGGCAAACACTCTAAAACTGTAAGCAAGCCTCCAGTCAAACGCTTTCTTTAAACAGTTGTATTGGTCACATCCAAGAACCACAACTGTAGAACATTTCCTCTACACAAATTTGTGGGGTTTTGGTTTTGTTTTGCTTTCTGGTTTTGTTTTGGTTTTGGCTGAAGGACTGAAAAGACTGTTTCCCCTCATCAGGGTTTAATTCACTGGGGTTGTTTTAATGTATTTGTATATTCAACCTTTAAAATGATGATTGGCCCCGGGCATGGCGGCATATATCTTTAATCCAAACACTCAGGAGGCAGAGGCAAGTAGATATCTGTGAGTTCAAGTCAGCCTGGGCTACAGAGAGAGTTCCAGAATAGTCAGGACTACATAAGGAGACCCTGTCTCAAAAATAATAATAATAATAATAATAATAATAATAGTAATAATACGCACAAAACAAATATGTGTTGATTCTCTATTCAGATGTGCATTTATTTAATAACTTCATGTGGTTTCTTTGTGTGGAGGAGGTACTGGGGATTGAACTAGGAGCTTTGGGCATCCCAGAGGCAAGGACTCTACCGCTAAACCACATACCAAGCCCTCACAACTTTATTTCCCACCCTGAGTCTATATAGCCACAAATACGCAACATTAAAATATTCCATTAAAATCACTTTTCATTAGTTTCTGCCACCTTGTAGAGAGTTTACTCAAGAGTTCAGTATCTAGCACAGAAGATACGAGAAAATAAACCTGAAAAAGAAAACCGGCAGGAGAAGAGTCCTCCCATTTCTTTTAGTGGACAAAGCACAGCTTCATCGGATAAGGTTGAGGTTTTAGTGTATAATCCTTTATTCTCCTACTAAAATATCTTCAGGAGAAGAAGCTGTCCCAAAATCCCACCCAGCCCACAACAGCTCTCGATAAACACGGGAAAGAAGAGTGGCAGCAATGACTGTGGTACCCAAGGCAGCCACCAGCTCCATGCTATTACTTCCACAGCCAAAAGGCTGGGCAGACTTTTAATCAGTGGAGATATTTCTGCAGGACTAGAGTCGGGAAAAGCTTTGCCTCTTTTGCTCCAGCTGCCCCAGCTGCCCCTCACTTCTACCTTCTTCTCCCTCTAAGCCCCATCTCTGCTGCTGCTGGCCTCACTGGATCCCTCTCTTCTGTTCCCTTTCTTCCCTCAGTGAGTTTCCCAAGGAAGCCCTGATTCAGTGATAGGCAATAAAGAGTATATCAAAACAGACCAACAAAGAAGTTTTGGAAATGCATGACTATTGTTTTCAATCTAATCCATACCCTTGTATATTGGGGATTGGTTCGATGCTTGTATTTTGATGCTAACTGCTGGCCCTCAAGATCTGGTTACTGCCTGGGTACAGCTATCCTTGTTATGTAAACCTACCTAAGACATTATTCCTAATTGATTAATTTAAAAAAGGCCTGTACCTGGGCAGGGCAGAAGGAGGTAGGCATGGCTAAGGTTCCTGGGTTTGGGGGACAGGAGAATCATGAGAAGGAGAAAGAGAGATAGGAAGAGAGGAAGAGGATGCCAGGATGGTTTATCATGGAGAAAAAGACACATAGCTGGAGGAAGGACTCTGTAAGTGGCATAGATGGAAGGAGCGATCTAGAAGAAGGATAAGCAAGTATTTACGGAATTATGGATGGGAGATGGTTAAGATAGGAATGGTTAAGGCAGATGGCATTGGGTGGGGGATGGGAGATGCATAAGGAGGTTATTGAGATAGCATAGAGTTGACTATCTGCCCAGCCCGAGGTAAATAAGGCAATTATAAAATCTAACAGGTGTCTACATCTTATTGATTGTGACAGCAGGTTAAATAATACCACCAAAATAATTATAGGGCTAATAATAAGCATTGGCCTGATACTTTTTATTTACTACAACCCTTGTAAATCTGAATTTCACTGATGGCTGTGTATATAACGAGCTAACAAAATTCCTAAAATATAAGTCAGTTTCCATAAGCCGGTGCCGGCCAGTATAGCATTACCTTCTCCCATCTCAGTGTCTTAGCCCTCACTCACACTGGTTGGCAGCTGCCCACTTCCTCATGGGTACTGGTGCCTCAATGACTTCATCCTTCTCCTTGACAGGCGTCAAGGCAGAAAATGATTTGAGTTTCAAGTTGATCCTACTACAAGTGAAAGTGGCCACAGTCTCAAAACACAAGTGCTCACAGTCCAATCCAAAACAAAAGTCAGATAGCCCGGGGGGACCAAGGAGAGGGACTGCTGTGGCGTGAGACAGGGGTTTATTAAGGGTTCGTGGTGGTTTGAATGGGAACGTCACCCACAGACTCATGTGTATGAATGCTTTGCCCATAGGGAGCGGCACTACTAGAAGGTGTCACCTTGATGGAGTAAGTGTGGCCTTGTTGGAGGAAATGTGTCCCTGAGGATGGGCTTTAGGGTCTGATGAGCTCAAAGTCTCTTTCTGAGGCCTGCAAATCAAGATGTGGAACTCTCAGCTCCTTCTCCAGCACCATGTCTGCCTGCATGCCGCCATGTTTCTTGCCATGACCATAATGGACTATGATACCATAAGCCAGCCCCAGTTAAATGTTTTCCTTTAGAGGAGTTGCTGGGGTCGTGATGTCTTTTCACAACACTAGAAACCCTAACTAAGACAGGGTTTATGAAGAGTAGATTGGGGCTGTGCTGAGCTGAAAGTTAGAAACACTGGGGTCTTACCTCAGTCCCATTGAAGACTAGCTTTGTAAAGACGTGCAATGAACTGATAATGACTAACATCACTATAAATCTAGACTTTCTATAGAAATATAGAAAATAACCAAGATTTAAAATGTTAAGCAAAAGCTGGGCATGGTGGCTCACGCCTGTAATCCCAGCACTGGGGGAGGCAGAGCCTAGCTGATCCCTGTGAGTTAAAGGCCAGCCTGGTCTACAAAGTGAGTCCAGGACAGCCAAGGCTACACAGAGAAACCCTGTTTGGAAACAACAAAAAATCCTTAAAATGTTATACATGCCCTACTACCGTTCCTCAAGGCATCAAAGTTATTATTACAAAATGTCATTTATATTCACATTTTTAAAGAGAAAAAAATTAGTAGATAACTGATTTTAAGTCTCTGTTACCAAATAGGTAGAACATGTACTTGAAAATACTTTTACTGGCTACTTTATACACTCCAAAAACAAATGTTTAGCTCTTTGGGAAACTATCAGATTTCTTTCTAATTAATTGCAATTTTCACATTTAATAATGTAATTCCAATCAGGAAGGAAAATGTTAAATAGCAAGTACTATCCAAACATTAAATAGACCTATACACTAGGCTAGTGAAAGAAGGACATACGACTTTAAGCTCTGATGTAGTTCAGTGGATAGAGCACCGCCTAGCAATCCCTAGAGGCCCTGAGTTTGACCTCCAGCACCACCTCAAATGGAATATGTGGGAGGCACACATGTCTGCAATGTACATAATTCTCTACGTAACTTTTCAATTTTTGTACTAAGTCTGTATTTGTGGTAGCATACAGAATTTAGTCAGGATACACATGAAACTTTGAACATTGCTTAATCCATCAAGTGTGAGAGGGGTGGAAAAAAAAAGGCCGTTAAAGCCTTTTTGTATCGTTTGCCTTGTCCAAATAAGGTGGTGCCTACTACCTCCTGCTATCTAGAAACTCTAAGTGGCAGAAAATGTAACGGAAGCATGAAACCCCCGGTTCAACGTCCAGGCCCTCAGAAATGGTGCATGGTTGTTCACACCTGCAATCCCAACACCTGGGAGATGGAGACAGGAAGATCAGAAGTACATGGTCATAGTGAGTTCAAGGCCATCCTGGGATATATGACACATCTCAAAAACAAACAAATAAACAAACAAACAGTCCCAGCCTATTAACAGCTGTTCATGGTCTTTGGTACCTAAATTTAGTATTTGAACTTAACCACTTTCGCATTCATCATTTATTTCATTTTCTGAGCACCTCTAGAAAGTGGCAGCATTTTACTCTCTTCCAGTATGTAAAAACTCTCTTCCATGCTTGTAAAAACTAAGCATGCAAAGATGATACCACATATTCTTAGTAAATAAGAGAGTCAGAATTCAGGTACAGGAGTCTGGAGCGATGGCACACGCCTGTGATACCAGCACTCGGGGAGGCAGAGGCAGGTGGCTCTCTGTGAGGTTGAGGCCAGCCTGCTCTACAAAGCAAGCCCAGGACAGCCAAAGCTACACAGAAAAACAAAAACAAACAAGAAGAATTGAAGTGTGGGCCTTTCTGAAACAAATACGCATGTCTATTTAATTGAATGAAGCGTGATGCCTAGGGTCCTGATCACAAAACCACTGCACACGCTCGGTCTATTCAGACTCCATCACAGCATCTGGGCTTACCTGCAGCGCATTGAGTAAGGAGAAGATGATGTGGAAGGCCAGGGAACGACCATCAACGACCGTGGCTATTCCGAAGCCCCAGGTCAGCCCCAGCAGTGGTGTGAGGATGGCGATGTTCTTACAGATCCGCACGATGGCTCTTACTTCCTGGAACATGGAGCTGCCAATGGTGGCTCTCTGCGTCTTGATGATGACCAGTGTGACTGTAACGAGGTTTACCACCACGATGGCCAGAGCTGGGACCACAAAGGCCAGGAGAGCCTTGGTCAGGTCCCAGTTAAGCCAGCAGGCCTCAGGCCGGAGGTAGCCTTTCTGAGGCTCTGTGACAGCAAGCGTGGTAACAGCGATGAGCAGGGGGCACCCATAGCCCACGGAAAAGAGAGAGGCCACCAGGCATGACTTGGGCAGTGTATGGAACACGATCAGAATTCCATAGAGGATGAGGATAGCCTTGGCAAACATCCAGAAAAACACAGACAGGTAAAAGAAATGAACAAAAAATGTTGCGGTCACACAGCCGTTGTGGTGTAATATTGGGCCACTGAGGAACGAAGCCACAATGAACCACACGTCAGCCATCAGCAAGGTGGCAGCGATGTTGGCGATACACAGGTGGCGTAAATACGAGATCTCCGTCTTCGTCACTTGGCTCCAGACCAAGATCTCAATGCACAGGCAGATGACCAAGCTGCAGATGGAGATGCCCAGGCCTACGTAGGTGATATAAATTAGAACCGGGCTATCCAAGGTGTCGGGTGACATGAGAATGGAAAAAGAGGTAAATGACTTGTTTGGCCAACAACTGCAAACAGCTTGCTGGGAGTTTTCGTAAATCATTTTACAAGCACGTTGGTCCCATCTGCTCTCCAAGGAGTGCCAGCCCACACACCGGGACTTCCTTTCTTCCGATTTTCTGATTTTTTCAAATATCAATGAGATTTTGTTAAGCTCCTTAGGCAAAATGACAGACAGGACAAGCCCATTCACAGTCACGGTTTCGAAAAGACTGGCCTCCAGGATGGCCCCAAGGGTTGGAAAAGCAATGCTGATGACCTGGAAAGAAGAAGGTACTTTCTGAAGCTCTTCAGCGGCGAGCAGTACCCTCCCCGTGACCTCATCGCTCGTGTCATTAATTCGCATTGAGAACGTAAAATTCTTCCCAGGGTTGCCCCTGGACATGACGGTACCCATGGTATGGATGAAGTCATGTGATATGTTGAGGAGATGTTCCTTCAGAAATAGCTTGCTTGCAAATGAATTGATTGACTGAAGCAAGACGCAGCTGCTGTTTTTGTCTTGGACGAAGGTCCAATTTGATACGCTGGTGCTGTCAAGAATGTGGTTAGCCATGGCGCTGTAACTCTGCCAAAGAAGAACTGGCATTAGTAGCGAGCCACTCTTTGAGACCCCCAACACTTGTAAGACTTTCTTCTACAAAGCACAGGCGCTTCCCCAGACCTCCTTAGAAACGAAGGATGTCACACCCCACCGCAAACTCAGCGGGTCACATTCAGTATCTTGACAGAACCCCTGGGTGACTTGCTGGACCAGTAGAGCTTACGCTTACTAGCAGACATGTCCCACCTGTGGCCCACAGGCTGCATGCATCCCATAATAGCTAATAATGAAGCACAACACATTTGTGGTTGACAGTATTGTTTCACCACATCGGAAGGTTGGACAGGGGCTCAGAAACAGCTCGGTCCTTAACGTGCTTGCTCGAGAAGCATGAGGGCCCGAGTTCAGATCCCCAGCACCCATGTAAAAGATGAGCCCTGTGGCACATTTGTAATCCCACCATTGGGGAGGCAAAGACAGGTGGACCCCAGAAGCTCATTTGGCCAGTCAGTATATCCAAATCAATGATCTCCAAGGTTAGCCAGAGACTCCAAGGTTAGCCAGAGACTCTGTTTTTTAAAAAAATAAGGTGGAAATGAACTGAAAAAGACGTTTGACATCCGCCTCTAACCTTCACACATGAATGCCTGTACACACATGTGTATACACATACACACACACTCTCTCTTTTTCCTTGCCTTGCTTTCCTCCTAGTTGCTCAATCCTATTCGCTTTCCTGAGCAAACTGAAGGTACGAAGTTCATTTCTACCACCAGTTCCACCACACACCTGGACAAACCCCATCCTTTAATAGTCCTGTCAGAATAGCCATAATGGAGTTGACATCTGTAAAGCACAGCCATGTTGTGGGACCCTGTATAGAAATATGCTGAAAACTGGAACTTGGCCTGAGGTTGAATCACCCTTTACTACTCTCTACTTTAAGCATCAAACCCATGAAGAAATGAATCCAGTTTCATTTCACACTTGTGTAGTTCGAAGGTTTGGCCATTTGTTTTACACTCAACTGTTTTCCATTTTAGTGACTTCTTCAAATTCACAAGTCCTTTTTGTTCGACCTCCAATGCTTCTTAAATATTATCAGTAGCTTTCATATGCTTCAGAAAAGCAGACCCTGGACCCTAAGAGAGTCCAGAACCTCACAGAACAGATTCAATCCCTCAAAGATCTTGACCTTTAAAGACTCCAGCAGTCATAGAATCAGCCTTGAACCTTCACAGAATTTTCCCCTCATAGAGTCAACCCTTCAAAGGCTCAACTTCTTAGGGTCTTAGCCCCTTACATCCTCCACCCATCACAGACCCAGACTCTGGGGAAATAAAATCAATCAGTCAATCGATAGATAGATAGATAGATAGATAGATAGATAGATAGATAGATAGATAGATAGATAGATACTGAGAAGCCGATCACATAACCAAATAAGCCTTCTGTATTAATGGGTCTTGACCCAATGTGTTAATTTTAATCTTTTGTTTACTATTCTTCCTTCCATGAGGTTCGTTGAGCACTTGCTATATGTGACATTAGAAATACTGAGGTGGGATAAGGTTCTTAAGCTCTGGGATCCAACTAACCTAAGTCTCTTCCCCCACAGGGATAACCCTCTCTTGGGTATGCAAGGCCACTCACCCACATCTTTTCCTCATCAACATCTTTGGATAGAGCTGTTGAGATGTTATGTAAGAGCTGAACCACAATAGCAATATTTCCTGGTAACTGGGGAGACTTCTGAATGCTTTGGATCACACAAGACAAATCCTCTGGACATTTTTGCATCAATATATCTGTTATGGTTTCAGGTTGTATACGAAAATCTTGTACTTGTATAGGTGATTCTGCATGTTGAAGTGAATATAATTCTATATCCTCCTGAAACAGAACCAAAGTAAAGAAATCCTTTATTTGTTGGTGTTAACTACAAAGCGACTTTTGCTAGAATTTAGAAGACCCTTATTGTACAACTCTATATCACATAATATGCTTTCGTTTTTGTTTTTGTTTTGTTTTGTTTTGTTTTTCATTTTCAAAATCGCATCTAGAGTGGAAAAACTTAACCAACACCAAGAGGTACGAGGCAAAAAATACTTCTAAATTTCCCAACTGATGGCTCCCTAACCCTGTCTTCTGAAACAGCACCTGTTTTCTTTAACATGTCACCTCAGACACTTGCTGTACTATACATTTCATGTATATCTTGTATATTTACATGGATCGCTATTGCCTTTCCACTTATTTTTACATTCCCAAGAGGCAAACCAAGAGACACAGTGTCTTTTTAAAAATAGCAGGAGCTGGAGGACTGGCTCGGTAGTTAAGAGTGGACACTGTTCTTACAGAGGACTCATGGTTCAGTTCCCAGGACCCACATCAGGTAGCTCACAGCTGCCTACAACTCCAGCTCCAGGAAACCTGAGGCCTTTGCAGGCACCCACATCTTATGAAGACCCTGATAGAACCACAGCTCCTCGTCAACTGAAGTCTGAGGTGCAGCCTAAATTTCATGGGTCTAACATGGTTGGGGGGCCGTGTTACTAGTCAGTGAAGCCCACTGTGGGTACCAAAGATCTGGGTTATTTTAAAGGCTGAAGGCAAAGATGGGGAAGCTGACTGTGACAACCCTCTCTCTGCTCGGTCTGAATGATCAGAATCCTACATTTCATGCAGCAGGGAGGGATCCGCTGCGCTAACTTTCAGAGGTCCAAAGCGAAGAGAGAGGCTGTAGGTATGCACTTACGCATCCACGGACAAGCAACTTTTTGCTGCTGTGGAAGCCTGTCTCTTCCCCTGAGTGAGTGATATGATTATCTGAAGCTCTGCTTTGCTCAGAGAGCCCACGTGAGAATCCACAACACAGAAGAAAGGACATTACCTCCAAGATGCTGAGGGCATTAAGGGTGTGGCAGGTTTCGGTGACTTTCTGCCATTTCCTGGCCTTACAGGCAAATTCTATGTTGCCCTCACTGTGAGGGGGACATGACTGAAAGCAGGGGTTCTCGTTCTTCTTACAGGCACCATCACATACAGCTGGGAAAATAAAAGGCACCCATATCACACAGGAAGATCTGAAGCTATGGCTGCATCAGCCAGTTAGTAAGGTGTCACTGTGGCGGAGGCACATCAGTTCTGTACGGTATCCTTTCTTGGTGAAATTAGAGATAATTGAAGATGTGCTAGCAATAATAACGTAGCTCTGAAACACGGTACTGAAGTTTCTGATAGAGTCGGATGCTGAATTCCAATGTATAAAACTGACTAAAGTGTAAACTCCTCCCATTAAGTAGGAGAAAAGAGTCCATAGGCTCTTTTTTATTGTCCTGAGTCTGAGTTACCCTCCCATGTCCATAGAGACCCCTAAAGACCCCTAAAGACCTCCCTATGGTCCCAGAGGAACCCAGGTCAGCTCTAGTTTGTACTCCACTCTTTCCCTGATGTTGCCAAAGAGACTTCCAACCCAGAACTTCTTAGCAAGCCTCGTGGTCAGTGAAACCTATTCCTGTCACTGCGCTGGTTTGAATTAGGCCAATGAGAATTCTACAGCAAAGAAGTCTGAGACGAGGTGCAGCAGAGGATGCAGGGAAGAGATGAATATTGCTGGGGCCAAAGACACGATGGATTTGCAGGTAAATTATCAAAATACAAACGTAATCTATCAAGGTGTCTCATCTCTCATTGCACTATCGAAAAGGGCAGAGGGTGGCCTGATGTCACAACAGACATCCAAATTCTGGGCGTTTGGTAACTGCTGCCAACATACCATGTGTCCTGGACATCAGATTCTCCTTGCTTTGGCTGGTGGCCTGAAAAGAGAAAATCAAAATTGACAGCAAAATCAAATGGCAACATGGGACACCACTGGTTCCTTTTAGTCACAGACAAACAACCACATCTGAGTCAGCTGTGATGCAAACGCAGCCACTGAAAGCCCAGCTGTTGCAAATGGCCCAGTGATTTTTTCCTTCCACTTTTCCCGTCAGTGCCAGGAAGAGGGACTGTCCTCTCCTCCCACTCATAATTCAATATCATTACAGTCCATAGCCTGCCCTGAAGTTACATTATGGGCAGAGGGAAATTTACTAGAGAGCTAATGATGTCTTACTTCGCTTGTACGGGCCCCACTGATCCCTGGGAGAATGTCATGCCACATGAGCACATGTTCACATGATCATCTTTATCAAATTTTCAAAGACAAAATATTCTAACTGCCTGCCATCTGTTGGGACAATGTTCTTTTTTTGTCACTCTATCCCACCCCTGCCCCTTCACACTCTATCCTGTTTGGGGCATCAGTACAGTGGTGCATGCATTAATGAAATCCACACAAGAAGTTGTGTGAGGAATACATTTCATTGTATTTAATTGGATATACTTACGTAGTTTGTAGTCGGTTCTAAATTGTAAGAATGTCAATGCTTAAACTTCATTGATTTAAATTTATTTACAGGTGGCCACAGAACAACAAAGGTTACGTGCCCTGACATCTTGCAGCTCTTTGGAAAGAAAAGGGAAGTTTCCCCAACTTCCATAGCAATCTTCCATATTTACATGGCACTGCTAATAACAAGTGGAAAAACTAAACGGTGTTTTTCCAGACTAGAAACAACATGAGAATGCATTGCAAAGGGAAAGACTGGGGAGCTGAAGAGATGGCTCAGCCGTTAGAAGCACCAGCTGTTCTTGCAGAGGACCCTGGTTCAATTCCCAGCACCCCACATGGAAGCTCACAGCCATCTGTAACTACAGCTCCAGGGCACCAGGCACACACATGGTACACAAATGTACACACAGAAAAAAACACACAAATACAAAAAATAAATGTTAATAAAAAGATTTTTTAAATGAAAGAAGGATCTTTCTATTGTTACACATAGAAAAAATTATGAGTTCACTAATATGTAAGAAAATGCAAGTGCAGCTTTATCTCATAAATTATTAATTATTACCAGTATTATTTTTACGGAATGCACTACTGGGTAATTTCTGGATACAAATCCCATTAGTAATTCTGTTTGAAATTTATTTTGGTTCTTTTTCTCATTCTAAGAAAACATTCTCTTTCATTTTGCATTTTGTACTTTATGTTACTCTTCTTTAATGGAGCAAGGGAGTTGTGTCCCCTACCCTCACTCCCTATCCCACCTACCCATGCAGAGCTGGCTGTCCTGAGAGAGTGACATCTGGGAAAAGGCAACCTGGGTTCAAATCCTGACACTGTCACTTAAGAGGGAAAGTTCAACTGTGCCTCTGTTTCTCCATCGGCAGCAGAGCAAACATTACTGTCTTTGCAGAATAAATGAGTTCACACGTGGGAAACCCGTAGGCCACCCCGAGAAGTGTGAGATCTGCTTGTGATTTGGCTGCTGCTGTTATACAGACACTGAATAGTCATTACATCAAGCTCATGTTTCGCCCTTCAAAGCAATCTTTTCAGACAGAGTTCTAGGTGGCCTAACCTCCCCTCTGCCTTTTGAAGGACTTGTCAACCACACTACCATACAACACTGCTTACAGAGCCAACCTTGACTCATCTGTCCTGCTATCATTCTAACCTTTTTCATGGTATCTTCTCCATTAAACTTTAAGTTCATTAGAAACATGACTGTGGCCTACGGCCATACTACCCTGACCGTGCCCAATCTCCTCTGATCTCGGAAGCTAAGCAGGGTCGGGTCTGGTTAGTACTTGGATGGGAGACCGCCTGGGAATACCGGGTGCTGTAGGCTTTTTGGAAAATGGTGGGAACTACAAAAGATAATCTTGAGTGAGGTAACCCAGAAGCAGAAAGACATACATGGTATATACTCACTCATAAGTGGATATTAACCCCATGATACAGGATAAATATACTAAAATCTATACTCCTAAAGAAACTAAACCACAAGGAAGACCCTAGGGAAGATGTTCAAACCTCATTCAGAAGGACAAACGCGATAGACATTGGAAGCAGGAGAAGACAGGGAATAGGACACGAGCCTAGCACAGACAGCCTCTGAAAGACACTACTGATCGAGTTTTCAAAGCAGAGACTGAGACTCATAGCTAAACTTTGGGCCAAGGGCATGGAATTTTTTGAAAGAAGGGGGAGAGAGAAAGACCTGGAGGGGACAGGAGCACCAAAAGGAGACCACAGAGCCATAAACACTGAGCCCTGGGGGTCTGCAGAGACTGATACCCTAACCAAGGATAATGCATGGAGAGGACCTAAAACCCCAGCTCAGATGTAGCTCATAGAGTCTGTATCCAAATGGGGTCCCTAGTAAGGGAAGCAGAGGCTTTCTCTGGCATGAAATCAGTGACAGGCTCTCTGATCATCTAGCCCCGGAGGGTGCAGCCTTGCCAGATCACAGAAGAAGACAATGCAGCCAGTCCTGATGAGAACTGATAGGTGAAGGTCAGAGAGAAGGGGAGGAAGACCTCCCCAATCAGTGGACTAGGGGAGGGGCATAAGGGATGAAGAGGGAGGGAGGGTGGTTTGGGAGGAGATGAGGGAGAGGGCCATAGCCAGGATACAAATTGAATAAATTGTAATAAATGGTAATAATAAAAAAAGAAACATGATTGTATGATGTCTTACTTTATCCCCCAATGTAAATAACTCAAGGTCTTGTCTACTTGTGTAAGAACATGTCAGTATGCAAGTATTCACAAACGCAGGCATACATATGTTAATGTGTATAGGAAAACAGGCAAATTCAGTCTTCTTATTTCTGGACATTGCTGTTTGACCTACACATGAGATTCATTTTATTCTCTTATTAACAATATTATTTTTTCCTATGTTATCAAAAAACAAGATTGAATACTCAATGTTTTTTTCCACCAAATAAAACCTTGGAGAATCTGAATTGGGCATTTGAGGTCTCTCAGTAGCTGAGATGGAATCGCTGAGGAATTCATGAAGCAGAATACCCTTAGACTTACCAGTGTATGACGGCTTCTCATTTTTATTCATGGGAACAAATCCCTAGTGTTTCCATCCAAAAGCTGCATTGCTTCCACTAAACCAAAAGGCTACAGTAACATTTTAGAGATCTTGAAGACTGTGTAGATAGCCTAGTCCAACCTCCTTATTCTTACCAATAAGCAGGCAGAGATTGACGTAGGTGAGGTGACCTGAAGAAGACCATTCGGGGAATTCCTCTTATTCCTGAGATTAGAATTTTGCTCTCCTGATTGCTTAAGCATGGCTCTTTCCTAAGGTTAGATGTCAGACCATTTCCAGGTTCAATAGGTAAAGGAGATATATGGCAGGAAGTAAAAGCCTCTAAAGTCACCCCAAACTTATACTGACACGGCCATAATCTACAGTATGCCAAAGTCAACACCAATGAAGAATCTCTTGTCAGTAAACAAACTATAAAAAAAAGTGCAGCTGATTAATTAGGTGTGTGGGCCAGAGGCTGTGGGGTGCTGTTGACAGCAACGTTCTGAAAATTCAACCCAGATTTTCTTCAACCCAGATCATTTTCTGAGGTACATCATGTCTGGTCCCTCTGGTCAGTTCATGTCTAGAAAGCACCTAAAGTGGGTGATTTTAGCTCCAACTACCAGCATTCCTCAACCTCATACTGCACAAAAAGTAAATGCTAAACTGTGACCCACTCAAACCGCTGAGCTTCCTGGTTCATAGGCCAGTCAGGAGAGGGAGAGAACCTGGCAGCTTGAGAAGATAAGGATGAAATGTTCCTGGTAGGGTGACCCCAACAATAACCATAATAACTGTTTCCCCTGCTCTGCCTACTCCACATTTTGTTGAAAACTGTAGACAAGAAAACAAAAGATAGTACCAAGCTGAGCTGCCTTAGAACACCCCAGCAAAAGGTCTTCCCAAAGCATCTCTAATTTCTCCCAGACACCAGATTTCAGCTCAATGTTGGGATGAAGGGGGAGTCAAAAAGAAAAAGGGCAAACTCGTTATACAGGAAGTGTTGTTTGGAAAACTCATGATGAGAACTTCCAAAATCATCTCTCCTAAGGAGGCTTTAAAAATATATTGTTATTATATTATTATTATTATTATTATTATTATTATTATTATTATTTATCACTTATTCACTTTGTATCCCTGCTATAGTCTCCTCCCTCATCTCTTCCTAGTCCCATCTTCCCTCCCTCTTTCCCCCCCTATGCCCCTCCCCTAGCCCACTGATAGGGGAGGTCTTCCCAAGGAGGCTTTTGGTCAGTTCCTTATCTCATATGAACCACACTCTATAGCCCTGGCCCCAGCCTCCCTGTCTATAACATGAGGAATGAGAGCGTCACCAGTTTGTCTCCAAGCTGCCTTCCAGGCCTTACGGTCAAATTGTAGCACCCTTTCCCCCAAACTCTCAAAATGTTTTAAAAACCATCACTTTCCCAATGCTTCTTCACACCTTATTTTAAAGAAATAAGAGGAAAATTATGGAGGTGTATGGCATGAGGGAACATATACCACAAAGAGCCACGGTGCTCACTGCCCCTGCTAAATTTAAGAGTCATTTGCTTTAAACTCCACCATTGTTCTTCCGCCAAGATTCCAAAAGGAAATGCTATTGCCATTTTGAATGGGAAGATGCCCCCTTGTGTCCCCTAACTGTCAGTAGAATCGCCTATTAACTGTGGCACCCTTCGCTACCTCTACGGCTCAAGGCCCTGAAGACACAGCAACCACCTCGATAGGAGGTGAAAGATGAACTACCCAAGAATACAATACGGGGAGTGTGGCTCTCTTACCCTTGAATCATCTCAGCTCCATCGTATTCCAGAACTGACTAGGGAAAATTAATGTAAAACAGATTCACAGCAAGGTGGTCGTTCCGTCCCCTGTCACTGTCCTTCCTTCAGCTGGTGCCCACCCACTCCATCCCCACCTTCCCCATATGCTTCAGCTCTCAGACAACACAGCTGGTGGAACTGGTGGATTCTTCGTCCATCTGCTCTCCGGACCAGATCAACATCCACTCCCCCCTGTTTTTACCTGGCACAATATCCTGCCCGACTCTGTAGGCAAAAGAAGCACCAAGCTGGACAGCCAAAGTGCAGGAATCATTGTCTTCCACCCAGCAGATGGGCTTGTTTCTGTAAGAATAAATGAAAAGGCGAAATGTCTCCAAGTCGGAAGTGTCAGTCCATCTGTGAGAACTGACTCTGTATCCAGCGTCATCTGAGTGGACCTCTCTGGTCGGCAGTGGCGGCCCTGTGCCCCACCACAAGCGTTACCACGAGGCTGCCGGTGGAAGCATCAGCCCACACTGGCAGACTCAGGCCGAGGCTGAGCTAGCCCTGTTCTCTGTTGTTGATTTGCATGGCACGCCTTACATGGGAATCCCTCTAAACAAAGCTGCTTGATGGATTTCACTTGGCCTTTGTTATTTGGCTGTAACAAATAACAGCCTGTGCTCAGGGAGTGGGGATGACAGTTCACTCCCTGGGTTAGACAGGGCTGAGAACTGTGTGGGCGGCTACAGGAGATGAGCAGGGATTCTTGTGGATAAGCTTGGCCTAGAAATACCTTTGAAGAACAAGTGCTAGGCTTATCCTATTATCTCTCCTTGCCTCAACCCCAGAGGTGTGTCTTCATAACTAGCAGTTTCTGCAACTGATCTTGTTCTATCTAACAGAAAAATGTCAAAATTGAACCAATTGCATGCCATCACCAAAAACGTTGGCATGTGATAGACACACAATACACCCAGAAATAAACGCAGTAGATGAAGAGAAAAGAATAAAGAGGGTATGAAGAGAGGAAAGGAAGAAGGAAAGGTGGGTGGGAAGAGCTGACAACTGGCATAAAGGCCACAGAGGATTGTATAGAACCCAATGTTAAGGACTCACGTGAAAACATTATCATTAAATTTTAGTGTTTTCATCCTGAGTAAGACAGTAATTGGAAGACGTTAGATGTCTGCCTCCTCAATAAAATCTTTGCATGATCAGAATTCGTTGAATACATAAATGAAAATTACATATATAAATCCATTATTATGCCTAATTAATATATGTCCAGATAAAGCTTTTAAAAAATAAGATCCTACATGTACCCAAAGGCATGCACCCCTCCCACCATGATGGTTGATAGATGGATAGATAACAGATGATGGGCAATAGATAGATGACAGATGGATAGAGAGACAGATGATAGATTAGAGAGATAATAGATAGATAGATAGATACATACATACATACATACATTACATACATACATGCATACATCGATAATAGAATAAGATTCAGAAGACTTGGCTGTTATTGAGAAGCCCCTGGGCTATTACAATAGTTTTTGTTGTTGTTTGTTTGTTGCTACTTGATTATCTTTAACCAGAAAGAATTCTTCCACCCAATTATGCATATGTTAAAATGTCATTACTTAAACAATGAAATTGTATTAGCTTTTTTATTCACGTTTTCTGATCTAAAAGATTAATCAAGAAGAAATTCCACTAAATATCCAATGACTGTGCAAAATATTTGCAGCACGCCTTTCACCTTCCTATCAGTACAATTATGGCACCTCCACAAAAGGGCAAACATACTCCCCATTGGTTTTAAGTAGCAATGCAGAGGGGCACATAATTTCCAGTGAAGTCACAGCTATTTTTACATCTTTTATTTCAACGTAAGTCGCTCAACTAGACAGTGACTCGGAAGAGTGAAAGTGACCTGTCTGCCGTCTCTGAGGCCAGCATGGCTTTGAGTGCACTTAGTAATGCCGAAACATTAAAGCTGTGCATGCATTTGTGGCTTCAAACTCACGAAGTTACACCCGCCTCTGCCTCCCAAGTTCTGGGAGTAAAGTTGTGTGCCACCCAGTTCGCTTTAACTTTCAAAGAGTTAGAGTTCGCGTAATGTTTATAAAAAATAGTTTGGGCTATTACTAAATGTATGTTTCTATGCGTGGCAAAATAATCACTGTTTCGTGTGGAAACATTTCTCATTGGGACCTTCATTAGACTTTGCAGGGTGGCCTGTTGATAGTTCCATTGCTAGAGAGCCCAGAACCTTCCAACACCATCTTTATTTCCCAAGAGCACCTTGCCATGCATAGAAACCAGACTCTGGAATGCTGTCTTGCCTCAAGTTTTAAAACAGAATGCCACACAATATTTTTTTTTTGTGTGTGTGTGTGCCTTCTTGAGCATCTTCTCAAGGTTAAAGATAGTTCCTAAAGTTGACTCTTTCTTGGATTTTGCTGATAGAACCGGTCATTCGTTAAGCGGAGCAGTGTGTTTTAATGTGGACTTGCAGGAAAGCGTTCCCCTCCTGGTGGGTTCCGGGTTAATAAACTGCACTCAGCAGCCTCTTTTCGGTGCCAGGAAAGCAGAAGGTTCAGAAGCAGAAAGAAGGACAAACTGCAGAACAGAGGTGTGACTCAAATATCCAATGCTTACCCCATTGCCAGGGCCTCAACCTCTGCATTCTTGTCAAAAGCCGTGGGTGTGTGGTAGGTAGTTACATACACAAATAATAAGTGTTGATTAATTAACAATGACTTTTCCCTTACCCTCTTCAAGGTAGCCAAAGTATGGTGGAGCCCTTGGTGCCCAGCCCAGGGCCTGGGATTTCAGATAAAGACTTGCTCCCTGGAGAATAGCATACAGGCTTTGCTGAAAGCAAATAAACACTCAGATGCAAACAGCAAACAGGGTGAGCAATACACAGGGCATCTATGTCAGGCACTGACCAGGATGTGTCCTGAGAATCAACTACCTTATGAGTCACCGCAAAACCAAAGCCAATTTACTCTCATCCAGATGCTACAAGGACAGAGCCTAATAACATATGCAAAATTTAGGGCTTGGGTGATAGCTGAGTCAAGCCAAATACTTGGTATGTAAACATGAGAACCCAGACATGAGTTCCCTGAACCCACTCAAGCAGTGGAAAGGAAAAAAAAAAAAACTGACTTGTACAAATTATCCTTCTGACCTCCACACCAAGTACATAAATAAAAATTTGATTTTTATTAAAAATTCTGAAATGGAGTAGAATGCCATAAAAAAAGCACAATTCCTAAATATTACTTTCTTTTCACTCCTTTTAAACTCACTGTAGATGAGACAGAATCTCCAGAAATGTCACAAAGTCCAAAAAGTACCAGTCCAAAGCCTGTTCTGAGCTCTGGGGAGAGCTTAGCAGAGAGGCAAGCACAGGAGAGACAGGAAAGCAAGGTTCCAAGACAAAGGTCTCAATCCAGTCATGAGGCTCCGCTATGCACTTTAAAGGTTATGTCAATGAAAATTTTGGCAGGACATTCAAACTGTAGCCATCACCCAGCTGAAGAAATTTTATGTTGAACATTCAGGATATGTTGTGAAAGAGAGAGAGAAGTGTGAGACTTCCTTGTCTGGTAGAAGTAAGGACCCTAGGCCTAGCCCTGGATTTGAAAAAAAAAAAAATTAGAGCCTTAACATATTCGTACATGCAGCCCATGGAATTGGAGGCTCTGGCCAGCTTTCCCAATCCTATTCTTCCCTACGACACTGACTTCCTCAGATGGTCTTGTCTCTGCTTCCAGTGGAATTCCCCAGCCGAATTCACTGGTGGCAGATTAGAGCAGGGCTAATTGCACAGTGGGTAAAATGCTACACGATATGAGATCCTGGGTTGGGATCGCTAGCGCCCAGATGAATCCCCAGCATGGTGGCTGATTATTGGAGGGGCAGATACAGGTGGATCCCTGGGGCTGGCTCTCCAATCGGTCTCACTGAAACTGCCGCTTCCAAGGTTAGTAAGTGATCCTGTCTCAAAGTTAAGTTGGAGAGTCACAGAGGAAGATGCCTGACATTGACCTCTGACCCCCAGATGCACCCGTGCATGTGCGTCTCTGAGTGTGCCCATACACACACTCACCCACACATGTGACATACTCACACATGCACTATATACACACTCATTCACTCACACACATGTACTACGCACAGACACACAGACACACTACAGGTAACAAAAGAAAAAAACAGTATGAGTAAAGTAGAGGAGTCTCCAATATGGAGAACCTGGGAGGAAAGAGACACTTCCCAAGGGGAATTTTTCTCTTTTTATCTATAAAGTAATTAACCTTAAATAATTATTCACTACTCCTCATCAATATGAAGAGAGGGAGAGAGGAAGGACACACACATACATGCACACAGACACACACACACACACACACACACACACAAGCTATCAAAGATAACAGCCATGGAGACTAATTTGGGTGTTCAACATTTGTCCATTTTTTTTAATGTAAACCATCCTCCCTTCCATTGTCTTTGTTCAGACAACTCTGCTTGTGTGCATGTGAGCGCACGGTGTGTGTGTGTGTGTGTGTGTGTGTGTGTGTGTGTGTGTGTGAATTACATTTTCTGGTTTTTCAGAGACTATAACTGTAGTTGCTTTCAGTTATTTTATCAATTTCATACTTCTATTGTATTAGTCAGGGGTCTGCAGAGGAAAAGAAAGAACAGCCTCCCTATCTGCATGCATGCACAGAAGAGGAGTTATAGACCTTCTTGCACATCTACAGAACAAGAAGGACCAAGGATGGAGGCCCATTGTGAGGCTGAAAGCCTGGAAGCTGCCTGGTGAGGTGCTGCTGTGAGCCCATCTTCTACAAGCTCATGGGAGAGGGTCCCAGCAGATGACTCAGCTCAAGGACCCAGCTCACCTGGGTGCTTCCTCCATCTGTTCCCCTTTCCTATCAGAAACTCCAGCCTGATGTAGGGCTGCCCATGCCCAGAGTGGGTCTTCCCATAGCTCAAGTGTCAATCATCCCTGACAAAGTCCTCACAGAGGCACTCAGAAGTGTCTTTACTGATTTCCCAGATGTCTCTCTAGCTACTCAAGTTGACAGTCAAGAAGAACTCTTACAGTTATTGTCTTTCTGTTTGTGTTTCTCTATCAAAGTCAACTGTTGAGTTGCCTCAAATGTTTCTTAGGTTGATACTTTTCATCAGTGTCACTTGGCTTCCATCTAATTTGTATATAAAGTTCATGAAGTTATGTTTTTGAGACAGGGTCTCCAGTAGTCCAGGCTATCCTCAAATGGAATATAGGTGACGATGACCCTGAACTTCCGGTCTTTCCCTTTTCCATGTGCTAGGATTACAGGTGTGTTCAAACAGGATCAAACTCGGGTGTCCAGCCTTGCAGAGTATCTCACTGGGCCCACGTTCGCTCTTGTCTAACATCTCTTCCCTCTTCATCTCTATGTCTAAAAACGCTGAATTTTTCTCCAGTTCTTTGCCGCTGATGGATTGAGAATCCTGCCAAGTCCCCCATCACTGTTTCTGGTTCACAGTGGGACTTGACTACAGTTTGGTTCTTGAGGAAGAAATGGCTTCCCTGGAAAGTTGCCTGGAAGAACACCGGACAACTGAGACATAAGCTACATGGCGTTCGGTTGAATGAGGCATAGGAACCCAAAGGCCCCGCCAACATCTTGAAGGGAAGCAGAGTTTCCTGCATAGGACAGTGTGTAAGGAAGCAGAACCTAATGTCTAAACTTAAGACAAGTGCACACAGACTAGGACCATGGCTAGCAGGCATGAAGTTAACCGGGCATGGATGTAGCCATGGTTTGGCACTGTCACAAAAAGCTCTGGAACCTGAGCCTATAATGGAAAACTTGCCCCTACAAGGGCAGCTTGCTGACTCCCGGTATGAACTGGGTCTTCATCAGTTCGCCGTTTCCCCCCTCTTTCCCTCTTGCCTTCTCCCCTGACACGATGCCCCTCACTGGGCTAGAGGTGAGCCCCCACGGTGTGTCAACAAGAAGCACGGTCACAGCTGGTCTTTAGGCATCGGTGCCCAGTCCTCCTCTGCCCACACTGCACCATCTGCTCCTGCCCTCACCTCTGGCAGCCAAGTGCACACCAATCACACTGACTCTGTCTTCTCGGTGGCCAGAGTCTGAGTCAGGAGCCCGTCTCTGGCACTTCTCATCGCTGTAGAGGAGAATTCCTCTCATCTCATGTCCTTCCTCAGGTCTGCTGCTTTGAGGACATGGGAGGGGTTGCATCGCTCTCTCTCTCCCTCTCTCTAACCCCATCTCTGTGTCTGTGTGTCAGCTCAGAAAACAACTTGCAGGGGTCAGCTCTCTCCTTCTGCACTGTGGGTTCCAGAGACTGAAGTCAGATCATTGGACCTGACAACAAGGACCTTCACCCTCCTCACCAACCTGAAATGTAGTTGTTTTTAACCCTATCCTGGGGCCAACTTGATACCTGCTGCAACTGGGACATTATGCTGAGCAGAACACTTTGGACTACTTACTTATTTACTTTATTCTATGCAGAGCAATCTGGAAGGAGCATTCTGATCAGGGTTTGTTGCCAAATCCATTTAATTTGTGTTTTGTGCTACACAACTTTCCTGTTAATGAACATGAATTCATTCTCACAATTCCAATCTTTCCATACAAAGATATAATTGGGGGAAAATAATCTCCATAACAAATAAGGACTTTGCTGGACCAATGGCCAGATGTTCTCAAGTTTAGCTGCTCAGGGTTTGCCTTCCTTTTAAGATAGAAGAGTAGTTTAGTCTCCTGGTAGGGTTATTACTGTTATTATTATTGTATTATCATTATGACTAACAATTACTTGCCTGGGCATGTTTTTATCTCAGCCAAACTTGTCTGGAATTTGCGTGCCCTTTCCATATTTATCATGGGTGCAGCCACGTGAACAATAATAAGCTTGGTCCAGCTCTTTGAACTAAGGAACAACACCTGACCTCACCAGGCCCATGAGCCCTCAGCTCAAGAATTTTTCCCTCACTTAATCCAGAAAAGGAGAACACAATGGAAGCTCAACACAGTGATTCCAGACTTAATTGCACAATAAGATTCCGGGAGAAACTTTCATGAAAATACCCGCATCTGGGGCCTGAGTTCACTGAGGCTATCTAGAAGTAAGCCTCAGACACCAACATCTTCTGTAAAACTTTTGTGTCAGTTATTGTGTCGTTTTGACACAAAGTTCAGTTTCCTGGAAAGAACAAATCTCTGTTAAAGGGTTGTCTTCCTCAGACTGGCTCGTGGCCATGTCTTAATTGCTAATTGGCACAAGAAGCCCCAGCCCACTGTGGGCAGTGATAACACATCCCTGGGCATGAAGCCATGGGCTGAATGAGAAAAGGAACTGAGCAAGCCAAGGGTAGCAAGCCAACAATCAGCATTTCTTCCCACTGTCTATTTTTTTCTGCTTTGAAATTTCTCTTTCACTTCCCTTGATGATGGGCAGTGCATAACCTATTTCCAAATAAACCTCTCCCCTCCCCCCAAGGTAGTTTTGGTTGGTACTTTATCACAGGAAGAGAAAGCAAGCTAGAACACCTTCATTCTACGTGACGCAGACCGCCAAACTGGAGAGAAAGTGTGAGGATGCACCTTGAATGCACTTGCCATTAGCATTTATTAGAAAAGAGCCAACTTTTAGCACCCCCAGCTGATATTAACATATGAGATTGAGGGGAAACCCCGGGATTCATGCTAATCAGAAGTCATTGAGAACGATCCATCCACTGAAGGAAAATGAAGAAAAAACCAGAAAGAGGCCACAAGGGAAACAGAAGTGAAAAACGAGAGAAGGGCCACTGTCTTTCACGCCCTGGGTTCTCTAAAATGTCCCAGCATCACGACACAGTTCTTTTGGGACACTCAAGCTAGAGTGGTTCAGGAGTTTGCTTGCTGCATTAAAAAAAAAAAAAAAACAAGAATAATATGCAGAGCCAGTAAGATTCTACAACTTTCATTAAAAAAAAAAAAAATCAGGACAGGAGAGAAGGCCCAGGGGTTAAGAACACTGGCTCTTCTTTCAGAGGACTTGGGTTCAAATCCTGAAGCCACGTGGCAGTTAACAACCATCAAAACTTCCAGTCCAAGGGATCCAACACCCTCATCAAGCCCCTGCAGGCATCAGGCACACGCATTATTGCGCAGACACACATGTTGGCAAAAACACCCACATACATAGGTAAATAAATAAATAAATAATGTTGAATTTTTTTTAACTTAAAAATCTTTAAAAATAAAATCAAGTCCCTGTCTACTCATGGCTATGTACTGGCTAATCTGTTAAGAGGGACAATTAGAAATAACAATTTCTGTATATTCCCAAGACCACCTCCTAACCTGTAGGTTTTCAGAAGTACCTAAGATGGGCTGAGGCTAGTTTCCACTGTTGAGTTCAATCACATCTCACCCAAAGACCCAAGGGACAGTGGCAAGAGTGGGTGTGGCCTGCCCCAGTAAGGAGAAGCACATTAACACTTAGTGGTCTAAAATTTCCAGAATGTACTGATGATGAAAGGAAGAACAAAAGAAAGAAAGGATGGAAGGAAGGAAAGAAGGAAGGAAGGAAAGATGGAAGAAAGGAAGAAAGGGAGAGAGAGAGAAAGAGAGAAAGAAAGAGAGAAGAAAGAAAGAGAATGTCATTTGAAACACACTTGTACTACTGTTTTCTACAGACCCGGAACCCCCATAACTCCCATTACTGCTTAGACCCAGGGAAAACTGCTCCCAACCTCATTCCCTGTGCCCTGCTCCATATTTAGAAAGACCAATCCTGGTTCCTGTTTACAAGTTTTCATTTATCCAGCAGTAACTTCCAGTTCTGCATATCTGGCTGGAAAGGGATGTGGATGTACCTGACCTTGGAACACAATCTATAAAGGCTCAAGATGCAGCACCGGGGGACTGGGGCCTGGCTCAGTCAGTAAAGTGCCTGCTGCTCATGCACATGGACCTGACTTGTCTCCCCAGCATGTAAAAGGTTGGTACTGGAGTGAGCACCTGTAGCCTTGGCTCTGGGGGGAAGAGACAGAGGGGACCCCAGGGGCTCCAGTACTGAGAGATCCTGTCTCAAAACATAAGGTGGAGAGTAATAGGAGACACCCAGTGTCAATCCCTGGCCTCCACATGAATGTAAGGCCTCCTGTGCAAGCCACATACAGATGTGCACACACTTGAGCTCTTCCCCCCATCTCCCTCTCCCTCTCTCATACACATATACACACAAACATATACACATACACACACACAAACACACACCTATACACATATATACTCACAAACATACACATGCTCATAAACACGCAAACGCACTTCACAAACACTCACACACACACACACACACACACACACACTCACTCACTCACTCACTCACAATGCAAGGCTTGCAGTCCAGTAAGACAAACCATTTGCTGAGTGTACTAACGGCCACTCATCTGAGCTACTAAGAAGTCAAAAGTCTTTTTTAAAAAAATTACAGATCAGCTCTGACAGAGTAAATGAAATAAGCCAAGAATAACGAGAGATAAATGTGAACTGGGCTCCCTTTTCAGGCAAATAAGCCTTTTCCAACGGGGAAACAAACCTTCTGTCAAAATTCAAAAAGTAAACAGTCTGAATAAAAATTAAGCTTGCTTTTAAAACTGCACTCAACTGACAGAGCCTCCTTCCCGTAAAGGAAAACATAAAGCGAGGAATCAACCACAGTACGACTTTAGGAAACAGTATGAAGGTAAAGAGAGCTGGCAAGCTCAGCGGATAAACACACTTGCTGACAGGACAACCCGAGTTTGGTCCCTGGGACCACATGGTGAAAGAAGAGCAGCGACTCTCTAAAGACAGCCTTCTAAACCATAAGAACCCTCCCTCAAGTTCACATTAGCTCAGTGAAAGTCTAGGAGCTGGCTGTGCCTAGGGTTAGTTGGTGGGGCTACAGGCTATCTATCTATCTATCTATCTATCTATCTATCTATCTATCTATCAATCATCTATTTATCTCTATCTATCATCTATCTCTCTCACCTATTTATCTCTATCTATGTATCTATCATCTATCTCTATCTATCTATCTATCTATCTATCTATCTATCTATCTCACAGCCCCACTGCAGTTTCCCCTCCCTCCTCTTCTCCCAGCACTTTCCCACAACTCCCCTTCCACCCACCACATCCACTCCTCCTTCTTTTCAGGAAAGGGCAGGCCTCCCAAAGATATCAACTAGCTCTAGCATATCAAGCTGCCTTAAAACTAGGTGCATCCTCCCCTATTTTCCACAGTATGAGGAAAAGGGTCCCCAAAGCAGGCAACAGAGTCAGAGACAGCCCCAGCTCCCACTGCTGGAGTCCCACATAAAGCTATACAACTGTAACATAGGTGCGCAGGGCCTAGCTCAGTCCCATGCAGGCTCCCTGGCCCATGGGTCAGTCTCTATGGGGGCCTCAGGATTTTTTGAGGAGGTATAGAACTTGCCCTCTGGTATCAAGAAGATTTTGAAGCTGGAGAAACTTTAATAATAAAGTTGGTTATTAAACATCACAGCATCTGATGGGAGAAAATGACAAGCTCTCATGACCATCTGCGTTTAATCACATGGCCATCACCAGGGGTTGTGGACAGAATCAGTTGTCCAGACATTCTGATTCCTATAGTTTAAAGTCTAGATGGGGTGAGAAGAGCACAGAACCAGGATGCAAGTTTTTCCCCCCAGGCTGGAGCTCTTATTGAATAGAGCTTCAAAGTCACCAAATGCTTTCTTGGTACTCATTACCTGTACGTGTTATTAACTGAGGCCCCAAAGACCAAAGCCTCCCAGCTATGCTGCCATTGTTAGCTGCTCGTTTCTGAAATTCCTCAGCACAGGAGGTCACAGGAAAAAGGAGGATGTGAGGCTACTCACTGTGGCTGGTCAACAGAACTCTCCAGGGATATCGGTGCTCTTCCCTGGCAGATGGAGAGAGAGGCATCATTGGCTTTCCCTCGCCATATCTCTCTTGAGATCAACAGCTGGGCTCCTGTACTTCCTGAGCAGTCACATCAGCCAGCCCGGAAAGGCAGCTCCTGAGACCCAGGCAGCTGTGCTGGGCTCTGTCCTCCCACAGACGGCTGCCTCAGGGGCAGAGGTGCCGCAGCCTGACAGACAGGTCCTGCCTGGGAGTAGCATCTGCAGTGGGAGGGGCACCGAGCTGGAGTGTAGATGAGTCACGTGCCAAGTGACACACTCAAACACTCTCTCTCCAGAGGTAAAGGCTCTGCCTTTGACTAGAAGCCCCGGGCTGTGGTGGTATCTGTGGTACTTGACCTTACCTTCTCATCCTGGCAAGTCTACCTGTACCTGAGAATAAGGCATAGACACCATATGTCGGCACAGGGGCTGTACTTGCCTGGCGTTGGTGGGGCGGGGGGTGCTAATGTTATTCTAGCAGGCCTTCGCCTATTCCTACTTGTCTTTACTTCCGGGAATAAGTGGTAATGCAATTCTCTACTCCTTTGTGGTGATGGGGGACACAGATAGTTCTACCGTGGTGATGGGATGCAGGGGAGCAGCAATTCAGAATGTCAGCTCGGCCACCAGCCTGGGCAGCACATGACTGATCAGCAGTCCCTTAGCAACTGGCAATGGGCCTAAGGCAAGGGTGTTGTTTTTCTTAGTCACTGGTATCTGGGAGTTAGTTTTCACTGCACCAGAACCTAGGGTACACTGACTGATAACAAACTCTTGAAAAGCAATAGGATCATACCTTTTGAAACTTAAAGCAGCCCGGTACAGAGGCACATGCCTGTAATCCCAGCATTCAGGGAGGCAGAGGCAGGTAGATCAGCCTGGTCTACAAAGCAAGTCCAGGACAGCCAGGGCTACACAGAGAAACCCTGCCTCAAACAAAACAAAACAAAACAAAACAAAAAAGCCTTAAAGCAAATAAAAAATCCTTTTCAAGTTTTTTTTTTTTTTTTGAGGGAAGGTTGAATTTGGGGGGTTTCTTGGGTGGGGCTATGTTTGGTTTGAAGTATTTAGGGCCTTTTAAATGTCTCATTCACATTTGGAAAGCTACATTCATGGTGATGTAGAAGACGGCCTTTTCTTTTTAAGCACGCACAGAAAAGTTCTTGCAGTGTAGTGAGAGGCACCCTGTCCTAGTTTGCTTTCCATGAATGGGAGAGACACCACACACAAATGCAACTTAGGGAGAAAGAGATTTGTTTCGCCTTATAGCCTATGGCTATCCCTCAGGAGGGTAAGTCAAGACAGAAACCTGGAGGCAAGAATTGAAGCAGAGAGCATGGAGGAATGCTGCTTAGTGGCTTGCTTTCTGAGGCTTGCTCTGTCTGCTTCCTTACACAGCCTACCTGCCCGAGGGTGGTACCATCCACAGTATACCTGGGCCCTCGCCATCAATCAGTAATTAAGAAAATGCCCCCAGACCAATCTGATGAAGGCGCTTTCTCAATGGAGTTTCCCTCTTCCTTTCTGAACCAGGCTTGTACCACAGTGACTAGGAAACTAGCAAACACAGCTCAGTTCTAATCCCTCCCCCTACAGTCATCCCATCTTCCCTCTGTGACCTGGACTACTCTAAATATTCTAAGGAGTGATCAGAGCAGGAGGGAAGAATCAGTGGATGCCAAGTTGGTTTTTATTTTCACAAACTCTAGACTTCAGAATTCTTTTTGGGGTGAGCTCTGCCATCTGGAAATCCAGTCACCTACCTCAGACGGGAAAATTCTATTTTCTAGTGTATTTTTATTTTTAGAGTGTTAGGTTCCCGGCGAAACTGACCTGAGAATATAAAGATTAATATAAAATTAAAAGATCCTCCATTTATTTCCACTCAAACCCACTAATACTAGTATGTCCTACTTATTACAACAAAAGAAACTTCACAGACACATCCTTGTCATAGTTTCCTTCTGGATATGAACAGTTTCTGTCACATTTGATATCTGTGGGTATGCAGGCTTGCTTACAGATGCCCCTTCGTCAGGGCTTCTGAAGCACCACCTCTAAGTGAGGAGCTACTGGCAACTGATGGCTGCTGAGGGAGAGTCCATTTTCTTCAGGGATGCAACCCCTGAAAGAATATCCCATTCTAGTAAATGATCCCACATCCAGGCACAGACAGGCAGCCCTGAGTGGAGTCAGTGGGTTTGGGAGAGAAAGGTTGAAGACAGAGATAGGGGAGGAACCGAACAGGAAAGAGTGAAGGGTAGATTTGATCGAAACCATTACATGCGTGTAATAAACATGCCTTCTTCGCTCCCAGAGGTCACAGTCTTGGGGGAAGAAAACGCACAAGCATAAAACACCTCCGAGACATTCTCTGCTAAAACCCAAGGCGGTTATTGCTTCTGCAAAGCAGGGAGAGGTGCCTGCAGGCTGCATGGGGTGATGCTGCTCCATGGACCTTCCAGGGTCAGCCCAGAACCGCAGGAGGAATGCGTTCAGTTCCTATGAGGAGCACAGTTCTGGTTAATAGTCCATTTGTTGATCAAACTCTTAAGCATCTACTACAGAGCAAAGACTTAAAGTATGAAATTGTTCTTACAGAGGATCCTGGAACAAATGAGAAAAGAATCTCAGCTCTCACTGGCGGAGCTGGGACTCCCAACTTGTATGAAGGTGGAGGCTGGCCTTCACCGAACAGAGCAGCTGCAGCTGGCAGAAGGTACCCTCTGACTCACACATGATACTCTGGCACTGCCTGGCAGAAGACTTTTATCTCATGTTGAGCCTCCAAGCTTTGGTCCCCAATGTTCAGAGCTGACTCCGGTCCTCAGGCAGAATTCACCCCAACACTTTCTAGAGGAAGCTTCATTCAGACCCAGATGAAGCCCAGCACCCTACTTCTGCAAAGGTCACCACATCACCGATTTTGCAATGCTGCAATCTATCTGATCTTTGTGCCTGCGCCCCCACTCCACCCCCTGAACACACACGCACACACACAAAAGTCATCTCCACAACGGTGGCAACCTACCCCGTCCTGTTCATCCTGCTCCAGCCATACAACCTGGTTCCCACCCCTTGCCTGTATGTTGGCATTGATTCTAGCCTGGGCCACCTCCACCCTTCTCCACCTACAGCTTCACACCTGGCTGACTCACCTGTGTCCTGAGTGTCTCCTCCTCTGTCAGGCTTTCCATGACCAACCTCCCTGACTGGCTTCTCCCTTCCAATCCCAGAGCACGGGAGGATGGCTCCACCTTACAGTGTGATTTCAGCTCGAATGCTGTCTCACCAGACACAGAGCTGTCCCTTTTGATAGACCCCCACATCATACTGCCTACCTTTCTTTGATTTTTTTTTAAACAGAAACATAGATTTGATTATTCCTTATGACGTTTCCAGCTGCGGCAGGTCCTCTTTGCTGGTCACCAAACTAGACCTGGGCTGATGACCATTTTTACCTAAGAAGTTTCAGGAGCTCCTCTTGGGAATAAGGGGTATTCTAAGAAGGATGTTTGCCTGAGAGATGGAAATACTTTTCTAGGTACATTAGAAAAATGACCAAGTTGTCTCCATCACCCTATGTTCCTTTCTTCTGACTTTGGAAACCATGAGAAGATGATGTAATGTTTGCAGCTATGACAGCCATTTTGCAACCACGAAGAGACAAAGCTGAAAACACCAATATGTTGAGCCAAGGGCTAAGTGGCAGGAGGGGTAGGAAGTTGTAAAACCCTTGGTCCTTAATAGCACCACTAATTTCCTGGGATCATTGGCCTCTAAGCTGTTACAACTTTAAAAAAAAAAAAAAATTGGATGCATTGTGCTTAAGGATGCTTAAGCCCTTATCAGGTTTTCTATTACTTGTGGTCAAAATAATCAAATTGATCCTATCTGAAGTAATGCCCAAGTTTCCTTTGTTTTCCTCACATCCATTAGGCCTCACATGACAGTGATGTGTTCTGAGAAAAGCATTATAACTTCATAATTGTGTTAATGCCACAGAGTGTGCTCACATAAGCCTACATTAATGCAGGCCCATCCCTTCATATAGATTCTTAATGCAGGTAAGAGATGTGGGCAATACAAGGTCTGTGTGGCTGCTGCTAGAGTCTACAGCCCATGCTATCCTGCAGTAATTTTTAAAAGCAAGAGTATATAATAAATAAAAAAAACAGTAATAAAAGATAGTTTTGTAAATGTGAGAACTGACATTAAGATAGCTGTTTCCTGGCTAAGAAGATGGCTCAGTCAGTAAGTGATAAACAAGCCTGAGGCCCCGAATAAAAGGCTGGGTGTGGAGGACACCTCCAATTCCAAGTGCTAGGGAGGCGGAGGCAGGAGGTTTGCTGGGCTTGTTGGTCCAACAGTCTAGAGACCCTATCTCAAGATAATAAGGTGGACAAGTGACTGAGGAAGAAACTTGACATTGACTTCTAAACATAAACATGCACACACAAGCATGTACACACATGAACTCATGCGTGCGATATTAATCCATCCTGAGATTCACCAGAGAAAAACCAGTCCCACAATTTTGAGCCAAATGTGAAGCAAGCTTTAGTTAAGTACTGACCAGGCTGGGCTTCAGGACCATCCCCTGGAATTCCTAGCTGAGTGGTATAGGGGCCTTTTAAGGACAAAGCCACACAGGTACCGTGTATTCCCATGTAGGTTTGTTATTTTTCCAAGACCTACAACTTCCAGCACAGAGCCCACTGTCAGCCACATTCACTTGACTTGTGAATGTTCATTGCAATGAGTCAGTAGTCTGGTTTGAGGTGTCCGGCCTCTGCTACACTATCAATACTGAATCCTCACCAGGACTTCCCCCAGATATCCTGCTGTTGCGCTGTGTCATGGAGATACTACAGCTTTGGATCTGCCGGACCTGCCCCTTCATGCACTCCAGCAGTTCATAGATGGGGCAGATGTTGGGGTAGGCCAATTCATAGCCCTGAATCTAGACCTGGGTTGTAGCTGGGTTGGTCAGCCCACCTTCCAGGCACCCTCACTACCGGTGGAAGCTCTCCACCACTGCCCTGCCTACCTCACCCCATGTCAAAGCCAGCAAGCGGCAGGCCAGCTCACCTGTGCCCACACCACCAGGGCCAGTTCCACTGTGTTGCCCAGGTGATGTACAGGGCACTCTCTTGAGTGGTAGCTGGTGAGAGGAAGAGCCAGCTCACCAGCCAGGGACAGGTGAGCGGGGAGGATGGGGGACTGCCCTCAAAAGCGGGTGTCTCTGCCCGCACCACTTTGTAATTGACCTGACTAGTAAAACTAGGGAATAAAGTAAGCACAGGCATGGAGGTAATCTTTTGGTGCGCTGTGTGAAGGTCGTAGGTTGCGTCTGCATATTCAATTGCTGATTGCTGTAACCCGCAGAGAGCTGAATACTGGCTGGATTTTTCATTGTTATTCTTATGGATCACACATGTGCCTCACGTTTTGTAAATGTTCACCTTCCTCATTTGTCGATTGGCTTAACAAAGATCTGACAGCCAATAGCTAGGCAGGAGAGGAAAGGCAGGACTTCTGGCTGGGAGAGGGTCTCTGTGAGAAGAATCAGATGCAGGGAGATTCACCAGCGGGACACGGAGGTGGGCACACTTGAACATCAGCAGAGAGGTAGAGCTGGACACATGGTAGATTGTGGCAAGATCACCAGGATAGGTTTAGAGTAGCTGAGAGTCTGCTCAGCTAAGGCCTAAGCTTTTATAAATACTAATAATTCTCTGCGTCTTTATTTAAGCACTAGCAGGCCCAAAAGAAAGTCCCGTTGTAGACAGACACACAGACACAGGTCAGAAAAGCTGTGGTCAGGTGGGCCCTCAGATGGAGATTCCTCAGCATCATGGAAATGTGGGGTGCTTATTATATATGAGGACGCAGGCTTATTGAATGCAGTTGAACAGGGAGGCAGGTTTATGACACAGCAGAATGTGGAGGCAGGTTGGCTAATCTGGATAGGAGGTCTCTGAAGCCAAGCAGTTTCTTATTGCTCTCAGGGAAGAGGAGGAAGCTGTGGTTCATGGCTTCTGCATACAGCTGGGCTGTTTTTTTTTTTTTTTAATTTTAATTTTAATTTTTAGCTAAAGGTCAATCAATAGTAACATCACCCCTGGTCCAGAGAAGAGCTTTGCTCCTCCCCTGAGCCTGACCAGGAAAAGGCTTTCCCTATTGCTATGGGTCTGGGCCACTGGGGACATTCACTCAGGACTTACCTGCTCCACACAAGTAAATCTACCCACATTAACCTGGTTACAGTTGGCTGCTCCGCCAAGGGTGATTGTGCCTGAACAGATCAGGTACCATACGAAGCATCTCTGCAGCACAAGCCGACATCCCCATGATGTTCTCTGCTAGAACCTGCCACTAATGCAGTTTCTGTCCTATCTGTTGCATCTCTCACTTCTGGCACCAATCAGCCCCTGTCACTTATACCCCAAGGCTTGAATTCTCATGTCATCGTACTTACTGTCATCAATCATCAGGTTCTCTGCATGAAAGAAGTTTGGTCCTCTTTGGGCAATGGTTACACTGTTCTCCAACAGGTAACACTGCTTCTTTGGCTTGCAGTGGGTCTGGATAGTCTTGTATTGCAGGCTCTCAGGGGTCAGTCACGCTTGAGGTCATGGAGACATGCATATAGTTTAAAGCTTTGGGTTGTTTGCTCTGGCAGTCTCTAAGCTATCTTCTAACTTGACCTCTCTGTCATTGTGTCCCTCCACATGGCTCTACCTCCCTGTCCTATCCGTTCTTCCTTCTGTTTCCTGCTTCTCTCTCCTACATCTGTTTCTGCCCTGGTAGTTCTGGCAGCTCTGCTCCCAGATCCAGCAGCCAGCTCTTTAGTATGCAAAAAGCCACACCCCTTACACAACCCATTGGCTTTTAGGGGCCATGTGACCTTCCCCATGACATCCTGCCTTTATTTGGGGGACAGGTAAGGAAAGTGTCAAACGTTTACATAGCCTGCTAGCCTGGTGCAGCCAGTCCAGCAATTATCAACTGAGAACACAGGGACACACATTTTCATAGCCAGTAAATACAATATTTGTGGATCATCCCGGCAGTCTTAGAGGCAGGGCCAGATACACAGCATCAGGGCATCTGTGCAATAGATCCTAAGCATCTGTTCTCTAGCCTTCCCTGCTTGCCAAGCCTTTGCTCTGGGTGGTAGCAATAGTCTGGGTGCAGTTGCCTTATGCCCTGGCAGGCCAGCTTATAGCTGACAAGATCATAGCGCAGGGCACACCATCACTTCTATTGAAACTTTGAGGGAATTTCATGCCCCAATGGGGGGATGTGAAGTCAACAGTCTACAACCCAGCACTGATAAGCAGGAAGCCATGCACAGGCTTCCAGAGGTTCGTGTCCTCGGGCACCTGAAGTGATGTTGACTTTCCTTCACATACTTCAAAGGCTGGGGCAGGACTGAGTGTCACAAGACTTGGATTCTTCCTTTTTGCTGGCGGGCAGTTCACAACCTCTTTCCCCTTTACTTTGGTTGGAAGCTTTGCCATGCTATTGTGTGACACTCTTCCTGGGGAGATGTAAAGAAACATCTGCTCACTTCAGCGAGGAAACCAATGGCAGAACAAAGCACGGAGACCATCAAAGTCCAACCTGGTGAACCAATGAGTTTATTGGGTTATGGACAAGAGGATGGATGAGAGGTTGCTTACAGGAGCAGAAAGGACTCAAAGGCATCTGCATCACTGAAAGGCCACCCTAGATGGCTGTGAACGCTGGAAACCTGAATCTTTCTGCACACTTTGCAAGAAACTCAACAAGTGGGAAAGTATCTCTTCAGGTCAATCTGGATGGTTTGTGCTTTTTCCTGGCAGCTCCTCTGTCTGAGAATGTCTCTTAACAGTATTTACTGCAGGGCTAGAGAGATGGCTCAGAGGTTAGGAGCACTTTCTGCTCTTCCAGAGGTCCTGAGCTCAATTCCCAAAAGCCACATGGTAGTTCATAACCTTCTATGAGATCTGGTGCCCTCACATGTAGCCAGAACACTGTATACATAATAAATAAAATTTAAAAAAAGAACACACACACAGTCCTTACTGCTTATATAAATTTGGACTGGGAAAGGTCAGTGAATCTGATCCATTTCAGGGACTTCCTGGGAGTGTTGAGTTGTACACATCCTACATTTTAATGAACCTCTCTTTAGTATGTTCTGAGTCTTAAATAAGTTCCTATGGGATGGAAAGTTTCATCTCTGTTTAGAACATCTTGAGTCTTTCAGGATTTCCCCTTCAAGATGAAAGGAATGCATGCTTTTCTCAAGGAGCTCATTATCCAAGTTCATCCTGAAGAACCTGGACAGATGACCCTTTCTGTTTGGAGATGGTTAGGCTCACATCTTCCCTGCCAGTGACCTCCCACCCTTTGAGCAGCTGACAGTGACTGGGGCCATATGGATGCATTTAGAAATTTCTGGAAATCTTTCTGAGGCTGCCAGCATGAACAGTTTCTCCACCTAAACATCAGCAGCCTCAGCATCAGATCCGGCGTCTGTGAGGCTCTTTAGCCTAAACTGTCTCACTCTGCTTGCCTCTTTCAACTCCTCTACCCAAATTTAAAACTAACCACAGGCTTACTTAGTTGAAGGTTCTCTGCTCATATCTTACATCTGCCCTATCCCTAAGGACAATAGGAGCCATCCACACAAAAGGCATTTGGGATGAGTTTAAGGCCACTCCCTCTTGAATAACATAGGTTCAGAATGCTTGGCTTCCATTCACTCCCTCTGCCTCCCAAAGGAGGGTGGTGTTTTGGTAGCAGAGAGTTAACTATAAAATTGATATGGGAGAGAAGGTTTCTGTGAACTTTTTGAATTTTCAAAAGTAAAGGGAATTGAAAAATTCTTACTCAGCAATGAAAAATAAGGAATTTGCAGGTAAATGGTGGGACCTGGAAAGGATCATCCTGAGTGAGCTGTCCCAGAAGCAGAAAGACATACACGGTATATACTCACTCATATAGACATATAACATAGAATATACCTACTAAAATCTGTACATCTAAAGAAACTAATCAAGAGAGAGGACCCTGACTAAAACGCTCAATCCCCATCCCGAAAGGCAAAGAGGATGGACATCAGAAGAAGAAGAAAATAGGAAACAAGCTACGAACCTGCCACAGAGGGCCTCTGAAAAGCAGACTATCAAAGCAGATGCTGAGACTTATGGCCAACTGTTGGGCAGAGTACATGGAATCTTATGTAAGAAGTGGGAAATAGTAAGATCTGGAGAGGACAGGGACTCCACAAGGAGAGCAACAAAACCAGAAATTTGAACACAGGGGTCTTCCCAGAGACTCATACTCCAACCAAGTACCAGGCATGGAGATAACCTAGAACCCCTGCACAGATGTAGTCCATGGCAGTTTAGGGTCCAAGTGGGTTACATAGTAATGGGAACAGGGACTGTCTCTGACATGAACTGATTAGCCTGCTCTTTGATCACCTCCTCCTGAGGGGGGAGCAGCCTTACCAGGCCAAAGAAGATGACAATGCAGTTACTCCTGATGAGATCTGATAGACTAAGATCAGAGGGAAGGAGAGGGGGACCTCCCCTATCAGTGGACTTGGGGAGGGGCATGCATGAAGAAGGGGAAGGGAGGGTGGGACCAGGAGGGGAAGAGAAAGGGGCTTATGAGGGGATACAAAGTGAATAAAGTGTAATTAATAAAATAAAATTTAATTTAAAAAAATTCTTGGGGGGAAAAAAAAACGACCTTAAGAGGCTGGAGAGATGTACACAACCTTTTGCAGAGGAGCCAAGTTCATTTCCCAGAACCTATGGCAGGTTGTTCACAGAGCCTAAAACACCTCTCAGCTCAAGGCTGTCTGTGGCTCCACGAATAACTACAGACACATACTTTCTCTCTCTCTCTCACACACACACAAATACACATAATTTATAATTGAAATAAAAATTTTAAAGATACTTTTTTTTTCATTCTTCTCTGATACACTACATCCTGACCACAGGCTCCCTTCCTCCACTCCTCCCCATTCCACCTCCACCTACCCTCTCCTCCAGATCCACTGCTCTCCATTTCTCTTCATTTAACCAACCAGCTTATTCATTCCAGTCAATCAGTCAATCCAGACTTCAAATTCTTAAGGGTATTTTGATAGAAATACAAGGGACTTTTTTTCTAACAAGAGGAAATATACTTTGCTTTACACGAGAGAGCAGTATTTCTTGACATAACCACTGCCAAGGAACAATAAAACAAAAACAAATAAAAAATTCTTCAGTGGTGAGGGAGATGTTTCAGTCAGAACATAGCGACCCAAATTCAGTCCTCAGAATCCATTTAAAAATGCTGGGCACAGCAGCAGGCACCTGCCGGAATTCATGCCAGCACAGTGTCATGCACCTGTAATCTGAACACTGAGGAAATAGAGACAAGAGGATTCCAGGGGCCTCCTAGCCAGCAAAACCCAATCAGTAAGCTCCCAGTTCAGGGACCAGATCTATCTAAAAACAAACAAACAAAAAACAAAGGGAAAACCAACAGAGAAAGCCCTCAATCCTTGGCTACACACACACACCACATACACACACACACACACACACACAAATACACAATTATTTTTAAAAAAAACCTCATTGTTATGCAAAGCTAGGTCCACTAAGCCTACTGTAAATAGTAGGAGCCAACTCTATCTTCACAGACAGAAAGTTCTAGAAGATGGAGTCAGAAGGAAACAGACATGGCATGGCATTGTAGATTTTGGAAACTGTGCAGCTAGCTGGTGTTGAGCAGCCTATGACATATTTTGATAGATCCACACAATTTGGTGAAGATCTTGGCTGAATCTCAATGAACAGCTATTTCTCTTGATAAAAACTATAGTTTTTGTTTGTTTGTTTGTTTGTTTTTGTTTTTGCTTTGATCTTTCAGGAACAAATACTTTCTAGAAAGCAAAGGGCTCGGCTCCTCTCCTGGCTTTGTCTCTTATTTCCCGTCACAACAGGGAAACACATCTGTTCTCAGTACCTTCAGGCATCAGTCTGAAAACCTCATGAAATTCTAAAGCTCATCCTCAGTTTCAGTTTGCATTCCCTCCACTCTGCCTACCACCCTCCTTACCTCATTGAAAAAGTCAAAAACTTCTTTTCCAGCTTAGTCACTGCATAGCATTTTAGGCTCACATACGATCACCAGGAAAACACCAGTTTTCTCTTATAGTGTGCCTCTCCTCAGGCTTGACCAACAGGCTGACTTTAAGACTCCAGTTGTTGGGGTGTGGTGTGGTGGTTCATTGTCTTAGGGCAGAGCAATTCCTATTCCAGTATCATCAGTTCCTGAAGGCCACCTCCTCCTCTTCTTTTCCAAACAACTGGTTCTTCCAGCTCATCTCTTGTGGTTTTCAACATTTACCTGCCACTCTCAACCCATATCATTGAGTGGCACCTCCCAGTATCTTTATTCTATTTGTGGTCCTGGAACCCTTTATGTTTTAGCTGAAACAAAAACTTTTCAGGAGTGAATCACACTTTTTGACTGTGGTCATCTAATGAAGGACTAAATAATAGACTGTTTTAGTCTAAATAGGGGTTACAACCAATAATTTGTATTGCACCAATAACCAAGAGCCAAAAGGGTTGACTATAAGATTATTGCATGTATATATATATATATATATATATATATATACATATATATGCAAAGACATATATACAAATATATATAGTAATATTAGGGTTACAGTAGCTCTTAAAACTTGTTTTCTAATTTTCCATCTCAATAAACACACCCAAAGATGTGATGAAATCTCTTGAGAGGGTGAACAGTGGTAAATAAACTCACTGTAAGGAAACCTTTGCATTGTCTGGGGAACCTTGCTTACATTGGTAGTCTCTTATACAACTCTATTTAATGAGAAAGTGATGGGTTGGTTATTACTGGTTCCTTTTACTGCAAAAGATGTCAATTAAAATAGTCTAGAAATCTATGAAGCTGGAACACTGCATGTGGAACTGTTCTTTGCATTCTTGGGTACATTTTTCTGAAGCTTTTGGGGATATTCCAAAACTTTGAATACCCATTGCACTAAGAGACAAATATATTTCTGTCCATCCCTCCGGTATAGCGTTTCCTTCAAATTAGCACTCCTTCCTGAATAGAGGAGGGCAACTTGTAAGACTTGGAAAGTAAACAAAACCCAGGAAGTCCCTGAAACTTACAAGATACAAAAGGCTCATCCTCAGTTGTACAAGAAGTCAGCACTGCTGGGGAGAAGACTCTCAGACCATAAGAGCTCTCTGCAGGTTTTACAGAAATGATGTGGCTTCCATGAAATTGTCATCCATAAAGGTTTTGGACTTCAGAGTGAAGTTGTTTCAAGGCCACCCACATTCTTGTATGTAAGCCCAGCAAAATCATTGTCTTATCAAGTTGGGCTTTGGTGGAATCATTACTTTGGTCTGTCATTGTTGGTGTCCTTTCTGGGGGTGAATAGACTTATGTCCACATCTCCCCAGGAAAAGTTAATCACTTACCTGTGGAAGTCACTTAACTTCTTTTTTCTCTGCAAATAGGGGAAACAACAGACATCACTATTTGGCCATCTTTTTTTTTTGGGGGGGGGGGGGGTTGAAACAGTTGCTCTGTGTAGTCTTGACTGTCCTAGAACTAGCTCGGTAGAGAAGGCTGGCCTCAAACTCTTAGAGATTTGTCTACCTCTGCCTCTCAAGTACTGGGATTAAAGGCACATGCCACCCACTACCCAGCAGCCCATCAATTTTTGTTACACTTTTTAAAAGTTAGTACTTCTAAGCCCTGACTTTTTTTCTTAGGACAGGAAAAGTTCTCCATGAAAATATGGAGCTTCCTACAAACCTGTGCAATAGGCTGGGATGATAACCAAGTTGTGAGAGTGAAATGTCAGTTGAAGGGACATTAGACAATGGTGATGGTGGGAGCTTAACCAGAGCTGCTTACGTCGGTCTCCTATTTAATCCTCAACCTCATGTCAGGACCCTAAATAGAGACTTGGGATCATTGAACCTTTTTGTTCATCTTCCCAACATGGTCACATTGAATAAATCTTTCTCTGTTTTCTATTGTAACTCATCTTTTTAATCCACATATTGAGGGTGGACGGCTGAGCTTAGCTTTAGGGCTGCCAGGGGCCAGGCCTTGACCCTACAAAGTAAGAAAAAGTATCCTAGGCAGGCATGCGTCTTTGCTTCTCATACCTCCCCCATTTTCTGCCTGGGATGGAGATCCAGTATCTCTTTTTAAACAAAGTAACAAAGACTACATACTAAGGATGTGTGACTTTGGATACAGAGCAGGTGTGGTGCTTGATTCCTTCCCTGTAGGTCACACACAGACTGTTTCCTAACTTAAAACATTGGGAGAAAAACTCACAGTGTCCTAGATTTTCATCACATCCAGATAAATACAAGATTTGGTATGAGCGCCTGCCTTCCATGGCCATTTAAAAAAAATCAATAAATAAATTAGATTGCTGGGCAGTGCTCTGCTTCCCAGTACTTAGAAGCAGAGGCAGGCAGATCTCTTAGTTCCAGGGCAACCAGAACTAAAAAGAGAACCACTGTCTGAAAAAGAAAAAAAAAATCAATTAGATTAGTGCACTTACTGTCCATTGGGTGTGTTGCTTCCAAAATTCAGGTACAAAGTTCTCATTCACATGAGGGTGAACTTGCTGTCTGGGAACCCTAGGATTGACCTACTCATGTCCTGTACAGACTGAGACAAGTTGTAAGAGAACAGTGTGAGGCTGGGTAGATCAGTTGGTAGAATGTATGCCTAGCATGCTTGCGTGCGTGAAGCCTCGGGTTCAGTTCCCAGTACTAAACAAGCCAATCATGGGAGGCCCACACCTATAATCTCAGAATTTAAGACATGGAGGCAGGGATATCAAAAGACCAAGGTCATCCTTAGCTACATTGTGAGTTTGAGGCCAACCTGGGCTATATGAGACCCTGTCTCAAAAAACAAAAAGGGAGAGATGTGACATGCAGTGAGAATGCCTGTAATCCTGGCACTTGAGAGGTTGAGGTAGGAGAATCACACATTTGAAACTAGCCTGGGTGATATCACCTGGGATGAGGGGAGTATGATGGGTCCAAGTTATCTGGATAGTCATTGGTGGAATGAAAACGCCCTAGAAATGTGTACACTTCTAAGGGAATGCACATTTATTTCATTTTTCTGTTTCCTGCTTCCCTCCAGAGCACTGTTGATTATCTTGGCAAGAACAATGCCATTTACATCCGAACACTGTTCTCTGGGCTGTGACAAAGCATGTAACGAAAGTAATTTGCAAAAGGAAGAATTTATCTTGGCTCGTGGTGGGAGGTTCAGACCATCACAGCAGGGAAGGCATGGTGTATGCAACCAGGAAGCAGACAGAAATGAATGCTGTTGCTCAGTTTACTGTCTCTGTTGTATTCTGCCTAGGATTCCAGTCAGTGGGGTGCTGCTGTTCACATTTATGGGGGGGGGACTCTTCCCTCCTCATTTAGTCACATCTGCAAACAGCCTCACGTATGTGCCAGAGGTGTGCCCGCTAGTTGGTTCCAAGTCCCTTCAAGTTGACACCGAAGATGAATTATTACAACACCCCGGAATCACCATTAAGAACCTTAGTCTCCGGTCTGGCATCCTGTGTAAGCTCTGAGCCAATGGCAAATGCTATCTCTGGAAGCTCTCAGTTTTCCGAGATGTGTGCTAAAGCTGACTGGTTGTGGGAAGCTGTGTGATGTCATGGCACCTTTCTGGGTCCTCCCCCAGGGCACATAGCCCATCTAAAGTCATGTGGATGTGCAAGCTATCTCTGGAGTATATCTGTTTTTGATGTCTGTGCTTATAACATTACCACAAGATGGACACTTCAATGTTCTGTAGGGTCTGTTCTTTTTCTTTTCATTTGAGACAAGGTCTCAGCTATGTAGCCCTGACTGGCCTAGAGCTTGCTACGTAGAGCAGGCTGGCCTGGAACTTATTTTTTGTCTCTGCCTCCCAAGCAGAGTCCTCTTGGAGAAAAAAAAAAAAAAAAAAGTTATTTCCTACTTAGAATTAAATCAGCAAATAAACGTGCTTCTTCTTGCACTCTCCTGGTACCACAGTCTCCATGGGCCACCCTCCCAGCACTGCAGCACACTCGGTGGATTGCGGTGGGCTCCCAGGAGAAGACGAGAGCAGAAAAAAAATCAGGAGATGCCCTATGCAGAACCCCCCAGAGAAGATGCAGTCTGTGGTATTGTGAGTTTGGTACATAAGGAAGAGATGTCAAACTGCATCACAGGACAAAACAGAAACAGAACCCAGAATAACTGAGTGAAGGGCAGAGGGTGGCAAAGACAAGATGGAGGGAGGAAGGACCATGAGTCTTTGCAGAAGCCTGGGGTTAAAGGAGCCTGACAGCATGAGCACACAACTAGGTTGACAGGACAGCCAGTCTGTGGCTGTTGTGGGACCTGACTTTGTTTTCCCAAACCTCAGGGCCCTCTGTCTGCCCTCCCCACTCCACCCCAGTGCCCGACAAGAAGAAATGGCTTTAAACTGTAGCAGGAATTGTTCTTTGTACGTCTTGATAGTAAGAGAAGCACCAACTTTTGAGTGACGTATAAAGCTTACTAATTTGGAGAGCCAGTTTTCAAAGCCAAGCCGATCTGATTCAAAAGCCCTCAATCCCATTCCTCCAGAAATGGTGCTTGTGCTTGGGGAGAGGGTCAGGCTGAGGAAATGAAAAGGCTGTGCCCAGGTTCTGCCTAAATTCCACAGATGGAGCCCTTCGTGACATAATGCACAAGTGCTGGTTTCCTCAGTATCAGCAACATCATTGAGCCTTGCCTGCCACCTAGCGTTCATTTAATTTCCTTTTAGCCACGAAATCATTTGAGTTTACAAAGATATGCACTACAAGATAGTGTCCTTTAAGGAAGAATTGTAGGAGCCAGAAGGGTAAAGAACACCACAGGAAAACCCACAGAAGCAACTAACCTGGGCCCATAGGGGCTCACAGAGATTGAAATGCTAACCAGGGAGTCTGCATGGCTCTGCACATATGTTACAGTTGTGTACTTGCTCTTCTTGTAGAACTCCTCACAGTGGGAGCAGGGGCTGTCTTCGACTCTCTTGCCTGCGTTTTAGGACCCCCTTTCTCCTAATGGGCTGCCTAGTCCAGCCTTAGTATAAGGTGAGATGCCTACTCTTACGCAACTTCATACACCATGGATTTAGCTGGTTGACATCCATCGAGGCTGGACTTTTTCTGAAGAGAAATATGAAAGAGGAGTGGAAAGAAGAGGTGAAAGGGAGGCACTTGGAGGAGAAGGGGTTAGGGGAAACTTTATTCATGATGTACAATAACATAAAATTAAATTAAAAAAATGTCCCCAAATACTCTATGTGTGAGCATGCCGTGTGGAGTTATCGAAACAGACTATGAGGTCATGTCAAATCACCCTGATAAATTTATGGAGGTTCTAAGAGTCGTTAGAGGCTAATAAAGAGCAAAAGTGGAAGTGGAAGCAATCTAGAATCCTCATCCTGCCTCCCTTCCTGTTCAGAGAGGTGTCAGTAGCATGGCTGACCAGGAGCCAGGTAGGGGCTCAGAACTACTATAGTTTTATTCATTGTGTGGCCTTGGTTGTCTGAGTTGCTTAACTTCTCTGAGCCCGTTTCAGTGGTCCAACTTTAAACACACTTACACCTTATTCGTGGTGCAATAAAGTTTTTCGATTATCAAGGGCTCAGCTGTACCTTGGTGTTAGCTGCTTGCCAAGTTTCCCTCCTAGGAAATGAGAGATTTTATTGGAAGCTTTTGTAGGGCAACTTGATTTTGTTATTCATTTGCACATTACACGTCTATAAAGATACTCAAATCTGATGGCCCAGTGTGGAATGGTGTCAGTTACTTCCTGAATAACACGGAGTGAGAGGCAAAGGGCCACAAATTCAGTTTCTCTAAAACACCCTCTCATTAGAACGCTTATGGTTAATCTCAGTTGTCAGCTGATGAGACCAGTTCACCTGGGAGATGGACCACTGGGCATGCATGCCAAAAGGGGATTATCTTAGTTAACTGAGATGGGAAAACCAACCACCACCACCCCCCCCCGTCCCACTCCCGAGACATATAACAATCCCTGAGCTGGGATCCTGGGCTACATAAAACCTAGTCATGACTGTGACCCACGTGGTGAGATAGAATTGTGCAATGGTAGCACATGAATGGTGTAACTGACCTCTCTCTAATTGGACTTAAGCCCCGCTCAATCGGAGGGAATCATGCCTGATACTGAAAACCTAGCCAGCCTCCTGGATGAGTGAGGTCATGTCATTAGGTATGAATCTACTGGGGTTGGCAAGGTGGCTCAGAGGTTAAGAGCACTGGCTGTTCTTCCAGAGGAACCTGGTTCAATTCCCAAGTACCCACCCACACGGCAGTTCACAACTGCAACTCCAGTTCCAGGGGATACTGGAACACTCTCATACAGACATACATGCAAACCAATCACCAATGCACATTAAAAAAGTAAATGAAAACCAATGATTTTTAAAATTAAAAAGAAAAGAATCTACAGCCCACTACTTTGCTAGACCAGCATAATTCTACATGTCTAAATCTTATTCTTTTTTATTTTTTATTTATTTTATTTTTTATTTTTATTAACTACAGTTTATTCACTTTGTATCCCCCCGTACTTCCCTCTGTCCTTCCCTCCCAAGCCCACCCTCCCTCTTCCCCACCCGTGTCCCTCTCCCAGACCACAGATAAGGGAGGTCCTCCACTCCTTCCCTCTGATCCTAGTCTATCAGGTCTCATCAGTAGTGGCTGCATTATCTTCTTCTGTGGCCTAGTAAGGCTGCTCCCCGCTCCAGGGGAGGTGACCAAAGAGCAGGCCAATCAGTTCATGTCAGAGACAGTCCCTGTCCCCATTATTATAGAGGCCACTTGGATACTGAACTGCCTGCCATAGACTACCTCTGTGCAGGGGTTCCAGGCTGTCTCCATGAGTGGTCCTTGGCTGGAGTATCAGTTTCAGAAAAGACCCCTGTGCCAGACTTTAAGGATCTGTCACAGACTTTAAGGAGCTCCTGTCCTCTCCAGGTCTTACTATCTCCCACTTCTTTCTTAAGATTCTCTGTACTCTGCCTAAAGTTTGGCTATGAGTCTCAATAGCTGCCTCGATACCCTGCAGGGTAGAATCTTACAGACGCCCTCTGTGGTAGGCTCCTGTCCTGTTTCCTGTTTTCTCCCTCCTCCAATGTCCATCAAAGACAATGTAAATTTTATTCTTCTACCCACAGGTAAGTGTAGCTACTGTCTCTCCTCAAAGAAGCCTCTTAATAGCAAATGGAGAGCATAACAGGAAACAACAGATGGATTCAATACAGAGATCAAGCGTTCATGGGAGGCCAGCCCCAACAGATGTAAAAATCTACCTGCCTGATCCTGCATGTATGGCTCAGAGAACATTATGAAGCAGGGGTGGGAAGGACTGTCAGAACCAGAACAGCAGGAAGTCTGTGGGAGTCCACAGTGAAATAATTTCTCCTAGAAATGCCTGAAGGCAGACAGAAACAAAGGCATTATCGTGGACATGTTGATGTAGAAGGAGGAAATATTCTCAAGAAAATTTTCCCCTAGACAAAGGCTGTAGGCAACTAATAGCTGCTGGGAGGGAGAAAATTAATGTCTCCCAGGGATACCCCTTTTCGTTTTTATTCAATGCAGAAAGTGGTCAGCCCTGAAACTATACACATAGAAACAACAAAAAGGCTTTCAGAAGGCTGCATGTATATTTCTGCATACACACACACACACACACACACACACACACACACACCCTGTGTTGGTGTGAATAAGAAGCCTCCATAGGATCATCTCTTTGAATGCTCGGTCCCTAGTTGGTAGAACTGCTTTGGGTAGGAGTGGGAGCTAGGGCCTTCTTGGAGGACGTGTGTCACTAGGGGTGGACTCTGAGGCTTCAGCAGCTCATTCTGGCCCAGTCTCTGTCTCTGCCTCTTTCCGACTGTTGGATCAGTATGTAAGCTCCCAGATACGTCTCCAGCACCGTGTCTGCGGGTGCGCCACCATGTTCCCCACTGTGACGGGCGTGAGCTAACTTTCTGAAACCATAAACAAGTCCCCAGTTAAATGCTTTCTTCTTTCTTTCTCTTTCTCTTCCTTCCTTTCTTTCTTTCTTTCTTTCTTTCTTTCTTTTATTTATTTTGGTTTTGTGTGGTTTTTGTTTTTGTTTTGTTTGTTTGTTTGTTTGAGACAGGGTTTCTCTGTGTAGCCTTGGCTGTCCTGGACTCACTTTATATGTAGACCAGCCTGGCCTCAAACTCACAGAGATCCACCTGCCCCTGCCTCCCTGAGTGCTGGGATTACAGGCTTTGCCCAGCAAATGTTTTCTTTTATGAGTTGCTCCGGTGATGGTATCTTTTCACAGAAACAGAAAGGTGTCTTTTCTGGCTCTCAGACTTCAATTTAACAGGTATTAGTATCAGTGGCGTTTCTTTGTTCCCACCATTTCCTTGCTAGGTGACAATAGATTTGGGCCAATTGTCCAATTGGATTGGATGAGCCTTTGAAAAAGATCCTCATCTGTTACAAAGCCTGGAGAGGATTCTGTCAGGTCTATGTCAATACTGCTCCCTAAATTTCTCCCAAATTGCAAAGTTTCTGGGAGGTGTGTTCAGTATATGTTGTGGATGTTCTGTTCATTCAAGAGAAAATGCTTTAACATTTGCTTATTATACTGTGTGTGTGTGTGTGTGTGTGTGTGTGTGTGTGTGTGTGTGCAATGTGTGCATACCATGTACAGGTCAAAAAACAACTTGCAGGAGAAAGTTTTCATCAAGAAACTTTTCTTTTTCATCATGTTGGTCCCAGGGATTCAACTGAAGTCATCAGGCTTGGCTGCAAGTAGCTCTGCCTATTGGACCAGTGAGATGGCTCCCACTTTTCTCTATATAAAAGGATTTTTACCTTATTGACACTTTTTATTTTTAAAGGGTCTTTGTGTATGTTCACATGCAGGTATGTGGGGGTGAGCATATATGTGGCAATGAGGCTGACATCAGGTGTGAGTGAGTGTCTTACTCAGTTTCTTCCTCACTTTATTTTGAGGCAGAGCCTCTCACGGACCCTGAAGCTCACGACTCTGGCTAAACTGGATGTCCAGCCAGACCAGGGATCCTCTGCCTCCCTAGTGCTGGATCACAGGTGTGCACTGCTTTTCACCCAGGTCCTCATGCTTGCCCAGCAGGGACTTTATCACTGAGCCATCTTCCCAAATCGCCTTCCAGTTTTCTTGGAGGAATTTCTTACTGAGCAGCCTGTTTTATGAAGCTTGAATCCCAAGTACCACACAGTGAAAAAAGAATGGTTAGAGTGTAACAACACCAAACCATACAGGATACACAAAAGCCCTTAAAATAACAGTACATTAATGGAAGTGGAAGCATTAGAACGGGTAGCTGTCCGAATATCCTTATGTCCAGCTTAAGCTCAATTCTGAATATAGTGACAACCTGAGACCTAACATGCCTAGGATTCCGGCCTTCTTGTGCCATCACAATTACCATCCCCAGCTGAGAGACAACTGCAGACGAGAGAAACTATGCCCCTTATCATCAAGGCTGGGGTATATTTGGACAGTCTCAGTCTGTCCAAATATTCAGGAATGAGCCTAACCTGGCTATATTGACAGCCTGAGACCTAACAGAAACCACTACAAAATTTGCTACAAAGTTAAAAATTATTAGTGGGAGTGGGAAGGGGTTGGGGTGGAGAGATGGCTCAGTGGTTAAGAGCACTGGCTGCTCTTGCATGGTCCCAGGTTTTGTTTCCAGCACCCACATAACAACCATCTATAACTCTAGTTTCAAGGATCTGATGCCCTCTTCTGGACTCTTCAGGTACAGCACATACACGGTACACACACATACATGAAAAACAACCAAATACATAAAATAAAAATAAACATATCTTTAAAAATATATTTAAGATAAATGTGGCAAATAGTAAATGGATATGATGAAGGAGAGTGACTAGGAAGGGAGAGACAGGAGAAGCGAGGTTGAGAGAAAGATAGAAGAATTTTATGGAGTGAAAAGACTAAGTGGTTAACAAACTACACAAAGTAAAAGCACAAGATTTATTTCAAGAGTGTTATAAATAAGTTAGATAAATGTAAGATTAGTTAATTGTATTTATTAAGTTTAAATTTTTTCTTTAAATTAATCTCAATTAATAAATTTAGAACTGGAAGAGAGATCCAAACCAACAGCAGCATAAATTGCAATGGAACAATAAGCCGTGCAAAGGACATGAAAAGATGAGGCTGCAAGACTCCAAAGATCCTCACTCAGAGACTAAAAGAGGTAAAATGCCAGACAAAGATTTTAAAAGGTCATTGGTGAAAATAAGCAATAACCTGAAAAAGGAAATAGAAAGCGAATATATTCAATCCAGGACCTGGAGAGGAGAGTCAGCAACTCCAAAGACAAAGGCAACAGAGTGGGAGAAAATGTCAGCAGAAATCGTGAATTTTATAAATTAAAAAATAGAAGTAGTAAGATGAGACCTTCAGTTAATATGTTTGTTTTTTGTTTTTGTTTTGGTTTAGTTTGTTTTTTTAAATAGAAAGCATCATCAAGACTTGGGCAAGCTGAAGAAAGCATCAAGGATGAAAGATGAGGTTAAAGACGTACCATATTCAAAAATAAATAAGAAAAAAACATACTAAGTAGCCAGGCAGTGGTGGCTCACACATTTAATCCAGCAGAGACAGAGACAGGCAGATCTCTGAGTTCAAGGCCAGCCTAGTCTACACAGCTAGTTCAAGGACAAACAGGGCTATACAGAGAAACCCTATCTCAAAAAAAGAAACAAAACACCACAGTAAGTAAGCATGACTATAATGCCCAGAGACCAAGCTTAAGAATGATAATAGAAGGAGCTGGTCAAAAGTATGAAAAAATCCATTCAATAAAATTATAGAAAAAATTTACCAAACCCAGAGAAACAGACATTCAAACACGTAGTTAAAACTCCAAATGAAAATGTACAAAGAATGTCTCCATAATGCATTACAAAAGAGGTATCAATAATAAAAACGGACGAACTAAAAGCTGTAAGGGAAAATGCCAGCTCCCCTACAACTGCAGAAGACATCAGAATAATGAGCTCTACTGTCAGCAACCTGAATGCCAGGAAAGCATGTAATGATACACTCCGGGGTCTGAAAGCAATAACTGCCAAGCAAGAGTACTGAATCCAGCAAAGCTATCTTTTAAGGTCGATGGAGAAATGAGGACACAACCACAAGCACAGACTACATGTCTGTGGGAGCAGTCGTAAGAGATTTAAAGGGATACCACACACAGAGGCCAGTCTCAACCATGGGATCGCAAGAACAAGTAAGTTTCATGTGAGTCCCAGCTAAAGCAGAAATAGGAAGTAATTCACTATACCCAACAAAGTAAGCCAAGAAAATGCTAAAATCAATAGAAAAAAAAAATCAAACAATAGTTCAACCAACCAGAAAAACCACCAACAAAAATTCAAAACATAGTAAGTGTGTTTCAATAACAAACTCGATGTGTCTTCAAATCACCAATGAGAGACTGACTAACTGGGTGAAAACTAACTCCAGCTGTCTGTTCGCTCCCAGAAATACACCTGACAGGTAAAGACACCCCACAGACTAAAGGACCATCTGTCAAGTGAAAGGAAGCTAAACATGACCTGGAGCAGCTATTCTGCCGTATGGTAAGATAGGCTTCAACACTTGAAGAGATAAGCTTATGAATACAGCGAACAATTCCTCGAAGACTTACAAGGGGGAGAATATGTGTACAGCATAAACACTAATGGACATACACACAACAGAGATTAGGCAGCTAGGGAGAGGTGGGGGCAGCTGCAGGAGAATGGAACTGGAAACCGTTGTGCTAAGCAAAGCCAGGCAGACCTCAAAAAACATTTTATGTCACACGTATCGAGTTCAGATTTTAAAATTATGTGCATTGTGTGTGTGCCTTGCTTCCCTGCGCGGGCTAGGAGGCTAGGATGTGGAGGAGGAGAGCAAAGGAATCTTGGAGGTAGTGTAGTGGAATGAATGATAAAGAAACAGAAAAAGCAACTATTCAAAGGAAGAGACCCAGTCACGGGGGAATGGTTCTGAAACAAACAGGGGAGGGAAATCAATAAAAACAAAATATAATTTTCCAAACTGTGGGACAAAGGCTGAGATGGCAGAGTCAGGTAAGTGCTTGCATGCTAGCATGTGGATCTGAGTACAGATCCCCACAACCAGGTAGAGAGCAGAATGGGACATATGCAGGTCCTGACATATGCTGCTTCCTGACCAGCCAATCTGTGAGCTCTGGGCTATGACTCGGTTCTGGAAGGGCTCGACACAGATGCATCCACCCCAACATACATGCACACACACACAGCCATAATGAAACCCATTACTTTGTGCACTACCCCAAGTTAAAATCACTGGTTATGGTAAAAATATTTTTTAAATATTTAAAAGTTTTACCTATTTGTAAACTTACTGTATATGAACAAAGTAGATTCATAGCACTAGTGATAAGATTAAAAAAAATGAATATTAATGATAAAAGTAAAAATTTTGGGAGTAGCCAATCTCTCTTAACTCTGGAATGGAAGGTCATACAGCTAAAAGATCCACTTGAGTTGAACAGTTAGTGCTTTTCTTCCCTAGAATTGAATCTAGTATTTCTCTTCAAGCAAAAGCCATGTGCATAGAGTTAGACAGCAGAGATTGTATGGCTCAAACCTTGCTCAGCATTTGCCTAAAAAGCCAAATTTTGTCCCGTATTTATGCAGATCAAAGAAAGCAATCAGAACCCAAGCATGGTGGCAGACACTCAACCACACCACTTGGAGAAGCTGGAAGGTTTCAGACTCAAAGGGCTGGATTAATGCCAGAGATGGCTCAGCAGCCAAGTGCTTACAGTCCTTAGACAGGGCCCAAACTCCTCCTCTGTGTTCAGGGGCTGGCTCATAACTGCCAATAAGGTCAGATCAGGGAGATCCAATAGCATGACACATATACATACATACATAATACATATACGTGTGTGATATATATATATACCCACAGATATGTGTATATATACACAGTGGTACAGTGCTTGCCTAACATGTGAGGCCCTGAGTTTCAATTCCCAGTCCAAAAGCAAAACAACAAAAAGGACTTGAAAAAAAACCTCAAACCATGATTGCTAATTTAACTTAGATGTGGCATACTTCTTTTCCGTACTATGTATGTTGTGTCTTCCAGCAAACATTTAAGACAGCTTTCATGGCCCATTTTCAACCAGGATAGGTAGGTCTTTCCTTCCTTCCTTCCTTCCTTCCTTCCTTCCTTCCTTCCTTCCTTCCTTCCTTCCTTCCTTCCTTCCTTCCTTCCTTCCTTCCTCCCTCCCTCCCTCCCTCCCTCTTCTTCCTTCCTTCCCTCCCTCCCTCTTCTTCCTTCCTTCCACCAAGGTTTCTGCCACTATCCACTTTTCTTTTGTACTATCTGGACTTTGTGAGTTCCAAATCAGTAAGTTTATGAGCAGATGTCGTCTGGGAGCCAAGTGGGCAACTGAAGCCTCAGGGACTACTGTAGTGAGCACCAGTCCTGGCTCCTCCTCACTCCAGCTTCACTGACCTTTGTTCTTAAAAACCAGCTTCTTTCAGAAGACAGAAAATTATGTATGGGAAGCTCTCCTGCTGACAGCTACTTTTCCACTCTGAAAATCCCAGTCTCTGACCACCTGAAGTTGATCTACGAGTTCTCTGAAGCGGCAGTTCTCTTCGAACGAGACCCTCAGATGGAGGCGCTCCCCCAAAGAAAGGAATGCTGTATTCAAAATCAGAGGAAGAAGTCTTTCAACCTTAGTCTAATTTGCATCAGACCAACACTTTAAAATTCTTCTGGAGAAAGATGGCAACCTCCCTTCTTTTTCAACCTAACTGTGCACCTCACGGAACCTCAGATTCTATCCCCAGCCTGAGGCAGGAAGTATCTAAGTAGTTTCAAATGAAACAGCTACTCAGAGCTTCAGTAAAATCTACCCTGCCAGAACTTCCAATGCCCTAACTTTGGCAGGTTTGTTGTTTTTTAATCAAATTAACACAAGCAATTCTCATCCTCCTTAAAAACACAGCACATAATGAACATGTCGGTTTGAATTACAATGGCCCCACAAACTGGGCATAGTGGCACATACCTTTAATCCCAGCACTTGGGGAGTTCAAGGGCAGCCTGGTCTACAAAGCAAGTCCAGGACAGTCAAGGGTATACAAGGAAACCAAAAAAGAATGGCCCCTTAGGCTCACGTTTTAATGTGTAGTATGCAGCTGCTGGAACTGTTTTGGGAAGGACTTGGAAGTGTGGCCTTGTTGGAAAAAGTGTGTCACCATGGTACACCTCTCTCAACCTATCAGGGACGTGAGTCAGCTGTTCTGTGCCATGGACTCTACTCTCTGAAATCAGGGGTCAAATGCTTCCACTTGTAAGTGCCTTGATCATGTTTAGTCATGTTTAGGAACTCAGGAGTTAACTAAGATAAGCAATAACCAATAAAGACTGACACAAGCAGCAACATAATTCTTTATTATTTTTTTTCTTTTTGAGGGAAAGCATGTTTTCATTTCCTTTAACAGCACCTGTAAAAAAATTCATATACTATTCTGAGATTCCTCATATATAGTTATATATATATATATATGAAATATGTGGATTTTGGAATGTTAGATTGTCAAGACATCAACTACATCACATAGTAGGTAACAGAAGGCAAGATAAGATATACAAGGCTAGAATTCTGTAACTAAAAGTATTCATAGCAGCAACTTTTGAAAGATGATTTTATTAAAGTCATTGCACTTGGTCATTTTATTGCTACAGCACAAGGCCATTCAATTGTAACACTTCTCAGTTCTGATTGTAAAGATTGTCTCATTCTGCTCATACATTTCAAGTTTAAATGCAAGCATAAAACATTCATCAGAAAAATCTACAGAGCACTTGGAACATTTTTCTTGTCTGTGATCACAGTAAGGAGTGTAAGAAGTCCTCTGTTAAGACCAGCCATTCTCTTTTGTCTCTTCAGTCTTTTCTATGAAGTCTTGTATGTTGTATAGTTAACAGCTTTATAAGAAGTAAGCTTAGCAGTCATAAACACATCAAAATAACATTGGAATTCCATTAGAATCTTAGTAGTACTATGCTTCAAAGAACAGAAAATCTGAACTATACATTCACTAGTAATTTGGCAATGACAGATTCATTTCTATCTTTTATACTCGTACGTGTCGGGGGTTTACTCTAAGTTATTACATATCATTTTGTGACATTAACTTTAGAAATAGCAAATGTTCCATATCAAGGGCAAATACTGGCAAATTACTATCTTAAAGGAATCATTTTTCCCCTTTAAGTTCAAGCTTGCTTGTTTTGTTTTTTGGTGTTGTTGTTTTTTTCTGAACTATTTTGTTATGGGCAGAAAAACAGGCACATGGAAAGAAGACAGTATGACTTCTCTATTCTGACCGAGAAGAAAAAGGCATGGCCTGCAGTCTTCACTGCCACTCTGGCTGTATGGACTAGCGAAAATACCCCCACCTCCAGGAAGACTGTTTCCTTTCTTGTACTCAGGGTCCCCTATGCAGCACAGGCTGGCCTCAAACTCATGATTTCCCTTCCTCAGTCTGCAAGTTACAGGCAGACTGTCACTATACGTGGCTCAAATAAACCTTTTAATAGCTTACAAATATTAAAATGTGTGTTGCTGGGGCCAAGATCGCCAATCAGATCAATGATACATAGTAAAAAGGCACCATACTGCACACGAAAATTTAGTATACAATTAGGAGTTGTGCTTCTACTTTTCTTACTCATGTTTATATCCCATAAATTCATTTTCCTGTTATATGCTTTTCTATTAGAATTCTTTCCCTATTTGTTATATTTTAATTAGCATCTTTTGGCTACGTATGTGGCCAGAAAGCATAATTAGTCACTCACCTACTGTTGAATATTTGTTACTTTTTTTATTAAAAAAAAAAAAACCTTCAAAGGGAAAAGAACATAGCTTGAACTTGAGAACTTTCCCTCCCAGCAGGGCGAGTAGACACAAATCTTCCAGTGGGAAAGGTAGAAGATTTCTAGAGTGGGGTGCTTTACCATCATCCGAGGACCATCATTGAGAACTGATACATTAACAAGAAGCAAATAATTCTCCTGAGTAATCAATCACGTAAGATAAAAATAAAATGGAACAATTGTGATCACCAACAATCCCTCATGAGATGAGCTCACACTTGAAATGGTTAAAACGGCCAGGCAAAGTGGGCATGCCTATCATCCTTACACTCAGGAGGCCGAGGGTGGGGGACCAGAAGTTTAAAACCATTTTTGCTACATAACAATGTCAATTCCAGCCTGGGATATAGGAAACCCTGTGTCAAAAACCAAAACAGAAAAGCTAAAATGCACACTTAATGTACAATCAGCTTGACCCAGAAGTTAATCAAGTGTAATTTTGTGTTGGCAATTCTATTATTTTCTGCTTCAATTCTCTCTTACTTGAAACAGCACAAGAAATCACACTTAAAAACATTTTTCTATTTTAAGATTAAAATGTAAAGAAAAGAATTGGTTTTGTTAAGAAGCATGACAACTTACAATCTGATATTCATTTACCAGAGTAAAGCTTAAAACCTAACTTTTTTTTTTAAATCAAATACAATACATTTCACATTTTAAAATTAACCTGTGTTTTTAGACATGTTGCATGACAGATACAATTCTTAAATGTTCACCTGGTCTGTAGCCATACCACCTTGAATGTGGTTGATCCTATCTAAAATGTTCAACTGTTGAATGTGAAGCTGAAGAAATGACTAAGCATCCATTGTGAAATGATATTCAATGTGGGCAACTGTACTGAATTTACATAACCTATAATATTACTACTTGTGAGATACTATCACTGTTTTAACATTTTACATAAGTAACAGCCCAAAATATCTTTGGAGTTAGTTTGTTCTATTAGATAAATTACATCTGTAAAACCTGAGTGTTTACACAATAGTTTTCCAAATATGGAACCTCATTCTGAATTTTGAAAAGATCTGGGTTTACAAGATAATGAAATGATAATATTTACGAGTGTAGAATGAGCATAAGAGTACAGCATTAAGGCTGATGTTTACATATTTCACATGTGCTGCAGTGTCTAGGCACAAACAAGAATTAGCATGACATTTTTAGATTCCTTATGAATTTAGAACAAAGCTCCTATTTTTCCCAAGCTTAGTCCAGTATGTCTTAACTAAATTCCTTTAATAATCCTATAGTGTGAGCATTACAGAACACTCAAGAAGTTTGATTTATTTTTATTATTTCATTAATGATTAGTAATTCATGGGTGAGGATCCTGGTAACTAGGAACTCCTATTTTATCACCCAATATACAAACAGCACTGCAGACAAACAGGCACAACAGTGTAATCCTGGATAAGAAGCTAAAAGTAAATGTACATGTATGTTGTATGTGTATTGTGTGTGTTGTGTTTTAGTGTGTGTTGTATGTGTGTGTGTTTATGTGGTGTAGTGTATGTACGTATACAAGTTCATGCCCTATGTATTACTGGAAAGCAGTGACTCTAGTTACTATAAAGCTAACCCGTCCATCTCAAATAGTTTATCTTACAGCTTATTTGTAAAGATATTACGATATTTATAGTATAGAACTCTTTAAAAATAATACGTTTGAATAAAAAAACTATTGTGAACTTCTTTCCTTTTTATACAGATTCAGTAGTATGTTCAGGCAAACAATAGAAATGTTTGCAATCCCAGCACAGTAAGAAATAAGGCCTCATTATTTTTTCATATTGGCAAACAAAATATATATAAAAAAAGTCACCCCCCAACTTTTTGATAGATGTCACAGTTCACATCCTCTTTTTCTTCTCACAACACCACATCTGTTGTCTTTAACAAGTCAGTTAAGTTCATAGTGTTGTAACTCCAGTGCTAAGAACACTAGGTCCACCACCTCAAGAAGACATAACAGCTTTCTTCAGCTTTGCTATTTCCACCTAAAAACAAAACATAAATTGGGCAATATAAGATACCTTTAGTAAGGTTTAAGTTAGCCCATCTGTACCACGTGACCACACTTCCCAGCGTTTGAATTAGAATTTCAACATCAAAATCCCCAGAGTGCAAAACTAATACTGTTGAATAAGAGTGTTAATACAAAATACAATGCAAGTTCCTAAGTGGCAAGAAATAAGAAAAAAAAAAAAATGTAGTTCTTTTTGAGCTAGAATAAGTATGGGAAAAAAAAAATCAAGACACACACACATTACACCCCACACACGAAAATACAATGAATAAAAAAATCTTGTGAAAGAAAAAGGAAAGAGAAAGTAGAAAGAATGCAGGGCCACTGACCCAAAACACCTTTCAGAAGGTGGTAATGGCACATTGTGACATGCTGCAGAAGCTGAAGAAAGACCTAGCTCTTCCCCCAGCGAGCATAAGCTAAAAAGGAGGCTGAGGCTGATGTGGTAGCAGATGTTCGGAAGCCAAGGCAGGAATAGTGTAATGGGTTTAATGCTACGCTGTGCCAAAGTAAGACCCTGTCTCAAGAAATCAAACAGGAAAAAGGACTGATTTCAAGGTAAACAAAACAGAAAATATAGGATATTTTTAGTGGATAGAGTGAGAGCCACCCCTTAAATAAAAAGTGAAAACAACTACAGCACGTCAAGCTGGATGGGCAGCTGGACGATGAAGAAAGCTTTGTCTTAAATAAGGGTACGGAGAATTGAGTACTTTCATACAAAGAAACAAAGGTGCCAAAAGGAGACCTGTCAGATATCAACCAAGCTATGGTAACAAAGTACCTTCAAGACAACATACACAAGGCCCCATGTGTGATTCTCAAACTAGCAAGCAAAAAACCCTCTTTTTAACTGCATGAATAAACAATGCTAGAGTCAACATAAAACTTAAGAACTTGCTACTAGGAGGTGGCTCAGTGTCCACCTGAGGTAGGAGAGTCTAAATGGTAGCAGAACCAAGAGAGCTGAGAGAGAAAGGAACAAAACTTTGTATTTGCTAAACTGGAAATACATTACCTCTAGATTACTTCGCATGGCCTTTTCTTCTTCTAATTCTTTGCGTAGCTTTTCCAGTTCTTTCCTAAAGGCAAAGTATTATTGTTCAGTTTTCCTGTTAAACAGCCTATTTCACTGATGTCAACTGGAGCTTTAACTTACACATGCACAAGTGCACAAGCACGCACATGCACAAGCACGCACGCGCGCACGCACGCGCGCACACACACACACACACAGAGCACACAAAGAAAAGGTTCCTAAGAACAATGACCATGTTCATAAAAAAGTTTCAAATTCTTTAGTTTGAGTAGTCCAATATAGGATTTGAAAAATCTCTTCCAGATAACCTGTGTTTGGTTCCTACCACTGACATGAGGTGGCTGACAACCACTCAGAACTTAAGTTCCAGCATATCTGACATCCTCCTCTGGTCTTTGTAGGCATTATACTCACATACACATAAACACACACAAACAGATATAATAATAAAAATGTCTGGGAATAGGAACTGTCTCTGACATGAACTGATTGCCCTGCTCTCTGATCACCTCCCCCTGAGGGGGGAGCAGCCTTACCAGGCCACCGAGGAAGACAATGCAGCCACTCCTGATAAGACCTAATGGACTAGGATCAGAAGCAAGGAAAAGAAGACCTTCCCATCAGTGGACTTGGGGTAAGCATGCATGGAGAAGGGGAAGGGAGAGAAGGGAGGTGGGAGAGAATTACAGGGGGGATACAAAGTGAATAAAGTGTAATTAATAAAAACTTTTTTAAAAATCATGTTCTGGACATTTGGGATGACACCCAGGTCCCTGAACACTTGGGTGTGGCCCTGGCCAGCTGGAATAAAGACTTTCAATGGCCAAAAAAAAAAGTTTTTGGTATTATTTCATCCCTCCTCATATAAATAACACTAAAGACCATTCAAAAACATCATATAGAAACTTACTATCATAGAGGTGTGTGTGTGAGCGCACCCACACACACACACTATAAAAAACTAAGAGCAGGGTGTGGTGATGCACACCTTTAATCCCAGCGCTCTGGGAGGCAGAGGCAGGCAGATAGCTGCGAGTTTGCTGTGAGTTTGACGCCAGCCTGGTCTACAAGGTGAGTCTAGTTTGGTTTCCAAAACCCACACAGCAGCTCACAAGCAGCTATAACTCTAGTTCTATAAGATCTGATGCCTTCTTCTGGCCTCTCAGGGTACAGGCATATATACAGCATACCTACACACTTATACACATAAAATAAAAGTAAGTAAGTAAAAGAGTTAAAATAGATTTACCCTGGAATAGAACAATCATCCTAATAGACACCACAGCTAACAAATAAAAAGCCAACTACTAAAAATTGGCAATCTCATCTGGGTACGGTGGTGTACGCCTATAATCCCAGCACTCAAAGAGGCACAGGCAGATAGATCACTGTGAGTTCTAGGCCAGTCTGCTGTACAAAGTGAATCTAAGACAGTTAAGGCTACACAGGCTACACCTTGTCTCAAAAAACTTAAAAAAAAAAAAAAGCCTCCTTTAGAGTTGTTGGCCAATGATATCATAGCTACCTCCCCCAGCCTCCAAACATTACAGGCTATTGCTAATACTATTCTTATCCTCCAGAACTTAACAGTAAGACCCTAGTGTTAAAGATACCACGTAACTGAGTAACTAGAACATAGAAAACTAAAGCTGTTACTGACCTGGAAATTTTATATCTACTTTCTAGCTTTCACAGTACTGAAAGGTACATGCTATCAAAGTAGAAAAGTAACCCCGTATGAACTCTGTGAGCTACAATAATCATGCTACTGATGCAATGATTATTGTGGTGGCATGAACATCATGGGAATAACCAACTGTTTTATGATTACATTTAATCTCCTCTCAAAGAAGAAATCCATACCGAGGTACCATTATCAGGCCAAAAACCTTTAGGTAGACACGGCTCTTAGAACATATTACTGATGCTCTGCTAAATGGGCATATGGCTAAGCCAATTCCTAAATGACTTATTGTTACAACCATAAATCAATGCATCTGTTAGCCCTCATTAGAGAAGCTTCTACTTGTACTTGATGGTGACAGAGATCCAAAACTGGCCATGGTATGGAGAATAAGAGACTGTAGAATGCTGAACCCAAAATGAGAAATCATACTTCTTCCTCCCAAGGATCAGGACCATTGTAAAATAGGAGACAAAAAGCACATAGGAGCCAGAGGTGGTGGCTAACTACCAGGAAACAATGTGTGGTGCTTTGATTAGAAATGGCACCCCAGAGGATGCATGCTTGTTCTACAGGGAGTGGCACTATTAGGAGGTATGTCCTTGCTGGAGGAGATGTGACTCTGTTGGAAGAAGTGTGTCACTGGGGGCAGGATTTGAGGTCTCATAAGCTCAAGTCTAGACAGTATGTGTCAGTCTCCTCCTGCTGCCTGCTGATCAAGATGTAAAACTCTCAGCAACTCAGCACAATGTTTGCCTGTACACTACTGTCCTTCCTGTAATGATGACTGTAAAAATAAAGGTTTTTCTACTCCTGCTCAAACTGCCAAATAATGAAACAAAGACCTATTACGTTCATTTATTAATAAGCTTTAAAGTACTAAGCTGGGCAAATACTCATTTATTCTAACCCATCTATGCTGGTCTGGACTACTTCCCAGTCATGTGCCCCATTACCTGCCCTCTAGCCTTGCCCTGGTCACTCCTGCTCCATCTCTCTCCTCACAGTGACCCTTTCATAGCCCAGTGACTTTCTTCTTCCCTCCTCTCCTACCTAGGGCACATAACAGGAATTTGAACTCCAGCCCCAACTCTCCTGCCCAGCTATTGGCTGATCCACTTCTTTATTAACCAATCAGAGGTGATGGAGAACAATTTTTACACAACATTGAGAGAGGAGATTCTTCACAGAAATGACAATGCCCATGTCCAGACTACAAGCAGATCTCGAGGCACAGAAATCAGCATATTTAACCCTCCTCCAACTCACCCAGATCCACCTCCTCCCCAAACTTGTGTCTTCCTTTTTATTAGTATTATTTTTTATTTTATTTTATTTTTTTTTTAGTTTTTAAAAATCTATCAATCTGTGCTGCCCATGTAGTCTGAGATGTGTGGCCTTTCACTGAAGCATGCTGTACTTTTAAAGAAAACTGACTTTCCTTCTCTGGTAGCTGTCAACAGCCAATAAATCCTTAGCTCGGGGCAAAACTTTGTCCCGACCTCCTCTTTTCCTACTGGGATTTGGTCTGGCTTAATCTTGCAGAGATCTTGTGCATGCTACCATAACTGCTATCAGTTTCATGAAGACAAAGATGGAGCAGGAATGGCCAGGATGAGGCCTCTAGGACAGGTAATGTGGCACATGATTAGGAAATAGTACAGACCATCACAGACAATTTAGAATAAATGAGTATCTACCTAGTTTGGTGCATTAAAGCTTAATAAATGTAATAGGTCTCAGTGTCCTTATTTGGGAGCTAGTATGGGAGTAGAGAAACCATTATATTATATTTGTCACTGAACATGGTAAAATAATTAGATTTCAAGTTCCTCCCTGTTTCCAATTAAATACTATATTAAATTCCGCAAACCAAAATATTCCAGCCAATAATCTATATTCTTTAACTCATGTTGTCACATCTTCATTTTTCCTCTAACCTACATTTCTAAAGTCATTCTTTCCAAATATATTTTGTACCACTTCTACATAGTCATTCTTTAAGTGTGTACTTTGTATTCTGGCTTTTCAGAAATTGTTTTAAATTACATCCAGGCTGTTAAATTTTACTTTTACTTTTCTTTCTTTCTTATTCTAAACAGTATAAGCAGTTTATTTAGCAAACAGAAAGTTCAACCAGAGGTCATGGAGGGAACACTGATGAGATGGGAACCTAAAGCTTAATTTCATCTGTTCCAGTACCGATGGAACTTTTGCAAGGTTATGGCTAAAATATCAATAGATCAAAATATCTGTAAACCAGTAAACAAAGGTTTAGTGTTGGCCTTGACATTCATGAACTGTGCGATCATGAGGTAAATAGCTTTACTTCTCTACCCTTTCTTCATTAAAAGGGTGAGGGGTCTACAATACAGTATCTTACAAACTTCCTTTAGATCTAAAACTTTGGGGAGGGGGTTGGTATGTCCTACTATATACCATATCACAACCTTTTGGGCTGTGGACATAGGTCAACGGTAGTACAGTGCATTAGCACCACACTCTGGGCTTGATCCATAACACAACACCATCAATAAATATTTTCAGAGTTAACAGGAGGGCTTTAGAGATCTCTTTTGAGTTGGGACCCATTCATTTTGTAACCATCTAATGTAAGCCTAGCAGAAACAGACATCAAAGTCCTCCAAGAGTCAAGTACGAGGATTTAGATCACACCCGAAATATCAATGCAGTCTGCTCAGTATTTTCAAGGCTTATTAGCGTATGTGCCTGGCCAACTCCTGCCTAAGCATAAGAACTTCTAGAACTGAGCCACTGTAGCAAGTGTTCCCATCAACGTCTTTGCTCAAAGTGTTGTAATACAAATGTCTTTGGAGACATACGCACATGTATACTTAGGAGATTATGGCTTCAGGTACAAAACCTAAAAGAAGTCTTTGTACATGTTACAAAGAAGAGTTACTTACCCATGATCCTTTTTCAGTGCATCTACAATACACAATAATTCAATAATCTGGGCTCTGAGTTCATCCAGGGAATTTTTTTTCCCATCATCTGCTTCTGCTTTAGCTTTGAGTTCTAATGGAGTTACAAAAGCAGCTGTATTTACTTTAGAAGCACTTGAAGGTGTTGAAAGAGATGGCTGAAAAACAAAAATTTTCCCTTTACATTTGCATCTAATACTAAATTCAGAAGATTATGGTTTGTTTGTTTGTTTTTCCTGGATTTTATTTTTTTAACACAGATCCACTAGTCCAGGCTGGCTTACAACTCTAGATCCTCATCTATTAAACTTCTAATCTTCCTGTCTCCTACCATGCAAGTATTTAGATTACAGTTTATGTAGTACTGAGGATTAAACCTAGGACTTTGTGTAAACTAGGGAATCACCCTACTAACTGAGCAACATTCCCAGGTCACAATACTTTTACAGCAAGTATTATTACCAGCAATTATTCCAGTACATATTAAGCATTCCCAATCTGAAAAATCCCCTACCTTAAAAATTCTACACCAGACTTTGTAATGAGTTTCAAACTGCAGGCATGCTTAAATGTGGGTAAAGAATTATAAGAAACAATTGCCTTCTTTTTTTATATATATTTACTCTACACATATATTTTATTGTTGTAGAGTCTTCCCCCCCAATTTTTCTATTTGTTTGTTTAGTTATTTTATGTATATGAGTGCTCTATCTGCATGTACACCTGCACGCCAGAAAACATCAGATTTCATTACAGAGGGTTGTGAGCTGCCATGTGGTTGCTGGAATTGAACTCAGGACCTCTGGAAGAGCAGACAGTGCTCTTAACTGCTGAGCCATCTCCCCAGCCCCAACAATTGCCTTTTATGTTTAGTCTTGAGTACCAGCCCTAAAATATATTATTTACATATATGCAAATTCTGAAATTCTGACTTCAAGCCTCTTAGAAAACGGATGGTGAACTTATGCTTCAAGAAAATAAGCTACTACACTGAGTGTGGGACTGCTTCAGCCTGAAATCTGAGTTCCAACCAGAACTTCCTATCAGCACATTATTCAACCCCCATTTAGAGAGGCTTTTGAGCAGCAGACGGTACGTAACTGACGTGCAGAATAAGAGACTTTGCAGTACTCAACCCTAAATGGGATGTCTATGTCATACCCCTTCCCTCACAGTACAGTGATCTAAGCAGAAAAGGGGGCAGAAAGATGTTAAGAGCCAGCAGTGCTGGGTGCGTTCAACGAAAGAGTGTTTTCCAGACACATCAGGGCATATGCACATATGAATTCAGAGACACAGCATGCACGGGACCTACACAAGTTAAAGACATACAACATCCAGTTCAGGCAAGGGGACGTGAACACACAGTCCCATCACTGGCAAAGAAGTTACATGCAAATAACAGCTGCTAGGAGAAGGAAAACGCAGTTTCCTTCAATGGAGTGAGGCCAGGTACCTAACAGGGCAGGCCCCACACTCAGATGTAGTTGGCCAGCACAAACTGGACTCCTTGTTTTCTTAGGGGTTGGTTTTTGTCAAGAGAGAGAAAATGTGAAGTTGAGTGGGAAGGGTGTGTGTGTGTGTGTGTCTGTGTGTGTGTGTGTGTGTGTGTGTGTCTGTGTGTGTGTGTGTGTGTGTGTGTGTGTAGAGTTGGGGGAGGAGAAAGAATGTGATCAAAATATGAAATTCTCAAAGAATAAAAACATTTAAAAAAGGATAAATGATAAAACTCAGAAATTCCAAAAGCAGTTTTGTATTCATTGCTGTGGGAAAAAAAAAATCAATACAACAAATCTGTAATCACTTTAAATTTTTAAAGGAAAGAAAATGCCCACTGGCTTATCTAATGGATAGTTTGTCTAGTGAGACACCTAAAAAATAAAACTGTATTGACACTGAGATGCTATTTTAATCTTTATTGTTACAAATATCTAAAGCCTCACTTATAAGGAATTATTAAGAATTTAGTTATGTCCATAAACTACCTGAGGATTTCAGCCATTTTAGAAGTTATAGAGAATCAGATTAAATATATTTGATAAATTCAAGAAGTGGCCAAATATTCTGGTATGAAAACAAGGAATAAAATGAAAACTTTAATTTGTAACAAAACTGTCTTCAATAAAATTATAACTTTAGAAAAGAAGCATCACCATGTGGTAGATGGGAACACCTGTTCGGCCACTAATCCCAGCACACACTGAATGGCTACGAGAGTGCCAAGAGCCAAACCAAACAATGAGTGAACAAACCATGGTTCCCAATCTGCTAGCCCCCAGAAATAATTAGGCTAAGGTTCTTTTATGAGCATTGAGCATGGTCACAGATGCCTTGGGGGTGGAGGCAAGAGGATGAACGCGAGCTGTTTGAGAAAGCCTGGTCAACATATGAAGGTACAGAGAAGTCAGGGCCACGCAGACAGACCCGCTCTCTAAACAAATAGGCACCATACCCCAAAATCTTTTATGTGAACTAATTCCCAGGTGTATGTTTAGTAAGAAAATAAAACAATGCACAGACCTGTGCCTTGGGACTATGAATCATATAGCACATTCTTTAAAATAAGCTCAGTGTTTTTTCTCTTATTAAAAGAGCTGAAGAGGACAGCATGACTTAAGCTTAACAATGTACTTTTCAGAAAGAATTTATTTCTTGGCAGAAAAGAGAAAAAAAATAATTTTTCTAAAAGGACATCTTAAATTTTCATGACTATGATGGCCATAATGCATCTTAAAAACTGAACAAATCTTAGGCCATGATGGAGTTACCTTTGAGGAGTAGCTTGTATCTTTTTTTAATTCTGACGGTTTCAGGTTGCCACTATCTTCTTCTTTTGGTAGCTTCAAGGTTTTTTCTGGGCTTTGAGTTGGCTAAATAGCATTAAAAAAAAAAGAAAAAGAAAGAAAGAAATCAAGACACATTTCATAAAAAAGAAACCTTAGTAAGAATTTGTGCAACACTCCCACCACTTAAATGCTGCTGTCCCTACTACTCACAGCTGTGGACAAGATGTCACAGAACTTTAGGCTGAACAGCACTTTTACATATCTGAAGGGCAAAAGTAGCTTTCCTCATAGAAATAAAAAATGTTTTCACTGAGCTGTTTTAAAGCAGCAGGGTGCTTAGATAGATAGATAGATAGATAGATAGACAGACAGACAGACAAAAGTACATACACATTCCAACAACAAATAGAAAACATGGAAAGAAGTTACTCAGCTATAAGAATAAATACTACAAAAGTAGGAATTACCAGGAGCTAGGGAAGGTACCTCTTTTCCTGCTGTGCTCATTGAACAAAGTTACTGTTCCCCTTTGGCCCTGTGCTCTGTGACTGTGGTCTCAGGACAACTCTATTTTCTGATTCTGGGACCTTTCATGCAAGACTCTACTGAACTGAATATATCTTTTTTTCTTGCATTTCCTTAAAAAAAGAATCATAAGGTACTTTCTGGATTTTAAAAATTAGGTGTGACTATAAATCTGCTCATTCTCTTCTTAGTATTTTCTTAATCTTCTACTTTTTTCTAAAGCAAAAGAAACTCACAGAATGTCCACCGTTGAAGCGGCCAGGCAACCTTCTTCCAGGCATCTTGGGTCTATTTGCAGTGAGATGTAACAAGTTCTCTGAGGAAGCTATGTCATCAAAATTTACAGTATCTAGAGAATAAAAATAAGTATTACTAAAAGAGTTGTTCTTTCTAAAAGGTAAAAAATCCTATTTCTGACTTCTTACAGCATGAATTACATACAAGCAACAACTATGTTGAAGAGTTCACAGATTGACCAGTGCTTTATATATGCATTTGGAAAACAATACCCATGTTCATATATACTAAAAAAGAAAAAACAAAAAACAATCTTTCTACCAGATACACTAAGACCTTTTAACCACGTAAGACCTGTTCCAATAGAGTAAGGGTCAACAAGAAGTTCTTATAAGAAGAATTCTGTACCGTGAACTGCAGTACAATAAAAAGCTGCCATCTGAGATTTTCACATTTAAAAAAAATCTACTTAAACTCCCAAATAATTACAACTTACAGAAAATTTTACATGTACGACCATTTAAACTTCATACTGCGTACTAATGTCAAATTTGAAGGACTAAACTGTATCTGATACCATGTTGTTTTCTAAATATTATTAATATAAAGTGAAGTTATGATTTAGCTACATGAACATGTATGTTATAGTCAGAACTCAAACAAAACTTAGGCATTAAATAAAAATCATGAGCTAGTTATAAATCTAATGCAAATCAGATATCAAGTATAAATGCTACACAGATGACTAACTTGTTTCTCTGCCATCAATCAAAAGCTAGGTGACACCGTACCAAATTAATTCATGTTTAAGGACATAAAAGATATATACTGTAACTCATACCTCTTAAATAATGGTATGTACTGCCTGGAGTTTGCTAGAGTAACCAAAAGATCTTAAACAAGCTGTTATTACTCTGAAGCTAAGATGTCTACTCACAGTACAAGAAGCTTTTGTAAATTCCTGATACTGCCATGATCAGTGTAACTTCCTGATGCTCAGATAACAAATAGAAATATTAACCACAGCCAAAATATCCTAATATTAGGAGACTCTTCTTTCTCATTACCATTCGTCTGATAGTTTTAAGACTTATCAGACACTTACATGTCCAAATTCAGTGATCTGTTGTCTCTTTCTATAGACCTAAACAATTTCATCATTAACCTCAAAGTTTAATTCATCAAACTTTATAGTCAATGTAATCTACAGAGTTTTCATTTAAGAGATAGAGTATGCAAGGTTAAAAGGAGCATCACTTTGGAAATATGCACTGTATAACTGGAGGCTTTTATAGATTACTTTCTGTGTTCTACCTTGAACAAATACATCAAAACAGAGGCTTATTAAAAAATCAATTTCATTTTCTGGTCTTTTGATAATTCTAATTAGAAAATATAGCAAACTGTGGTAAAAAAATAAGCAACATTAATAGAAAATGAATTGTATAATTTAAAAGGTTTGGTGTAAGTGTAATTATATGTCATTTTGTTTGTGAATTTATTAAAGAAAATAATTGGTATAAAATGTTAAATGATAAATGTTTATTGATGACCTATGAAAAGACTCTGAAAAGTAAAACCCTATCATTTTGACCAAAGAAATAATTTTCAAATGCATATTTAAGCAACTTGTAGAGGGAAAAAAAAAAAGCAACAGAACAGAAAAGTATGGAAGAAATTAAAGAAAATGAAAGAGAAAGGATAAATTTTTTTTAATGTAGATTTACAAAAATACAGCATACTCGTGTAAAATGTCTTCATATGTCCAATTTAGGGTGACAACACCAAGACAATTCTACATTCTAAAACTCTCTCAGGTTCTCCATTTACAACATCAGATTAAACAGAAAGAGTGCACATTTGGATTTATGATACCTCTGAAGCCTTTATGAATGATCTAAGATTAATTAATAAAAGATTCACACTGTGAAATTCACATAAGAAGCATCAACTCCACAGTCACACCTGTCACTATGACAGCCACTTGCACTTCTGTATGTTCTGAGGAAGACAAGGACAGATTTTTTTGTTTTTAGGGTTTTGTTTTGTCCTTTAAGCCAAACAAAATAACCAATTATGGGAGAAAATCTGATTTGTATGATTGTCAATTTTTTGGAGATGTATTATTAAAAGACTATTTTAAATTATAATCAAGAAAGATTTTAAAACTGAACTTGATTTTATTTTAAAATGGAAAACCGTAAGTGTTAGAATAAATAGACAAACACACACGTACACTTTTAGCATTTACAAAGACAAAGATCGATGTGCACCACCTATTATACTGAATACAGTACTTTGATTTCTTTTATAAATTGTTATCTTACCAAAATGGAGAAGGGGAGGATAATTTCCTGACACGTAAGAAGGGAGGAAACATGGCAAACAGGCTAGGAAACAAAATCTGGAAAGAAAAGTCAAGGATAGGAATGTCTAGAAAAAAGACTAAACCAAAAAAATTATTTTACAGCAGGAAAAAAAGAACAGTTGTAGAATGAATAGAAGCATTTCAATGTCTAGCAACCACAGGCCGTCTGAACTTACATAAAACATATACTAGATTTTAGATTTATTCCTTTGCCTTTCAAAAGGAAAAATTTAAATTTCAATATACATTAAGGTTTTTAAGCCACATTATACAACTCACTGAACAATACCAAGACTGTTTCTAAAAGGGTGACTTATTACTTTAAAGGGGTGGCTTATTACTTTAAAGGGCAGGGGTACAAATCAATGTTCTAACATCTTATAAGACAGTTGTGACTAAAATTACAGCATCTTTTAGTCAAGTTCTAATGTTTGGTGCAGTATAATGATATAGGTGATTTTAATTTTGACACTGTAAAATAAAAATATGCCAAATAATAAACAGTATTTTAAAATAATTCACTAATTTGATTCAGTGCAATCTGTGACAACTCTATTTATCCACATACACATATGTACATATACATAAACCATGTACATATGTGTGTTTGTGTATAAAAAAGACACTGAGGCCTAAATGCTCACTCTCCATGATCTAGGTAAAAGAATGATGACTAGAAATAGGAGCACTGTTTTGCTCTTGGTTTGGATACAAATAGCACTGTACATGTTTACTACTTAATAGTAGCCTTATTTGAAAAGTTACATTGTATTAAAAAAATTCAAAGAAAAGTAAATAAACTATAATGTTAAGAGAAAGTGTAATTTATTCAGCAATATCATGGATCCTTGGAATCTCAAATGTGTATGTTTATGTATGTATGTATGTATGTACGTATGTATGTATGTATGTGTGTGTGTATAAACTTACTTTTAATCTTAAATGCTTACATCAAAAGATGCTTCATCTGAACTTGTCAATGTAACTGCAATGCCACTAGGAAATTTTCTATCTACTGTTCTAAGAAAACTAATGTTGAAAAATACTGTTGGTTCTTAAAATTATTTTAGAAATATCTGAATCATATCAATTTACGATTAATTAATGGTAATGGTATTTTCATTAAAACTAAGTTGTGATGAAGCATTTGAAAAAGAGAAAAAAATTAAAGCATATTTCTTAACAGTTATGCAATTGTAGCACTGCTATTTATGAACACACTCGTGTGGGAACTGAAATTGCTACCATTAAAAGAAAAAAGAAAAGTCAAATAAATATTCTAGGAATGACTTGAATTTTTTTAAAAGCATCTATACTTCCATATATACATCATTGTTCATTGGTAGCTCTTAAATAAAAAAAATTGTTGAGAATGAGGTAAGAAAATCAGGTCCTTTACAGATCAAAGCAGAAAAAATAAAAATGGATTAAAAAATGTGGAGGGCTAAAGAAATAAAACATGCACAGTAACTTCCACATCCCATGTTTCAGGAGGACAGGGAATAAACAGGGTCACTTGGTCACAAGTTAAGCAAGAAGAATCATCTGAGGAGTAAACCTGCTTATGATCAGTCAAACAAAACAAAACCCACAGTTTTAACAGCGAAGTCAGTGGGGTTTCTACACCAGTTCATGTCACATTATTTAAAAGATGCTGGAAGTCTCAAGACGAGGTTTTCGTGTATGTTTTCCATTTTCTTTTTTTTTTTAAGATACATATTTTATTTCTGACTATATGAGCGTGTCTCTGTGTGGGATATGCGCACAGGAACACCAGTGCCTAGGAAGGCCAGAAGAGGGTGTCCTACCCATAGGACCTGGAGTTACCAGCAGTTGTGAGCTGTTCAATGTGGGTGCTGGGAACTATATTCAGGTCCTTTACAAAAACAATGCTCTCTCTTAACCACTGAGCCATCTCTTCAGCCCCTACTGTACATTTTCTGAGACTTAGAAACTATGCTTCAGCCTAATGCCACATTTGAGGTTGTACTCAACCCAAAACTCACAGAGAAAGCAGAACACTTCTATAGTATAAGGACAGATTCAATAGCCCAAAATTGAAAATGCTCAAAAATCAAGTCTTTGAGAAGCAACATGACTTTATCAGTGGAAATTTCACGTGTGGCCTCAGGGTACAAAAGTAGCAGCCACAGTCAAAACAAATGTTCATTAAAAATATTACCAAATTACCTTAAAGAAATCTACATAGAAGTTATACACACAGAGAGGATAAAAAACTAATTTTGTTTGAAATGATGTTTATAAAAGAAGCTATTTGCTGTCAGCACTGAAACCGGTTATCCTAGCAAAGAACCTATGTCCACATACTACTAAGGATGTAACAACTGCTCAGTAAAGTATCTGTACTTAATTCCCCAAATTTATAACTACTGAAGACAGAGCATAAGTGTGCTACACCACCAAAGTTAGCCAAATTAAGTGAAAAGAATCAAGAGCAGTTACTTTGAAGTTCCCTGCTAATCTCCTGCCTTGTAACAGTTTTAGCATCTCTAAACCACTGTTTACTTATTAAGGAAAAAATCTTAAGCCAAAAACTAACTTTTCAAAGTCTGTTCCACAGGCCTGTCTATTATATGAAGAGTAAACAAGCACTCTGGATATGACACACATGTAGTTTTTAATTTTCCAACCAGGAGTTTAAAATTGTTAAATAAACTGTTTCTACTACAAATGTGTTTTGTTTTGTTTTGTTTTAAAGGCTGTTGGGAGATGCAGAAAAAAAGTGACAGCCTGAGAGCTTGGAGAGATGGCTCTGCAGTTAGAAGCTTATACTGAGCACAGGTCCGGTGGCAAATGCCTTTAATCCCAGCACTCTGTAGGCACAGCAGGTGGATCTCTGTAAGGCTGAGGCCAGCCTGATCCACATAGCGAGTGCCATACAACAACCAGGGCTACTAAGAGACCTTGTAGTAATCAACAAAATAGAGAAGACACTGCTCCTGGAGAAACCACAGTTTAGTTTCCAGCACCCTCATGGGATGGCTCACAGTCACCTACAACATCAGCTCCATGGGAATCCTGTGCCTCTGGCCTCCACAGGAACCTGAACTCACATATATATGCACACACACATACACACACACGTACATGTAATTGAAAATAATAAAAATAAACCTTTTTAAAAAGCAAAAGCTTATTTCATTTAAAGTGTTTTAAAACTCCTACTACCTTAAAATCAAATAGAACAGATATTCAAGAGTAATACAAAGTGTCATTAAAAACAACCTTCAATTCTCAAAGGAACACAACCAAATTTAAGACTTTTGTGATAAAGATCACAAAATTGGGGAAATCTGAAAGATAACCAGTTATTTTTATTTAAAGTATTAAATTTGCATAAATAACCAGGTTTTTCTTCAACTATTACTTTTGAAAACATTTCTGGTTATATTTTGAGTAAACATAAAAACATTAGCTATGAGAATTCTATCATTTTACTACTAAAGTCTATAAAAATGGATAATTTAAATCATTTTTTTCATTATTATTTAATAGTAATTAAGGCCAATTTTTAACAATAAGATGCAAAAAGTATAGTTTACTCAACTTTTCTAAACTATAGTTAGCAACACAATTCTCAAATATTTACAGTAAATATAGCACCATCTAGAGAAGGGAGGTTACAAATATGACAGAGACTTATTAACTATTTAAATCAAATGATTAAAAGAACTCAGGATAAAGCCTTTGCAATGATGAACTAAAAAGATACAAGAAAAACAGGGTGGCTGGAGAGATGGCTCAGAGGTTAAGATGCACTGGCTGCTCTTTTAGAGGTCTTGAGTTCAATTCCCAGCAACCACATGGTGGCTCATAGCTATCTATAATGAGATCTGGTGCCCTCTTCTGTTTTGTATGCATACATGCAGGCAGAGTACTGTATAAATAAATAAATTTAAAAAAAAAGGAAAACAGGGTATTTTAAATTTTAAAATTTAATAGCATTATTTTATAAAATTATGGAAAAAAGTCTAAGTATAATTACTGTTGAAGTTTAAGTGTAAATATAAAATGTTAGTGCTGAAGCCAGTCTCTTATGACAGTGAGAGTCTCTGAAGAACATAAGAACACTCATCTCTGCAAGGACCTTAGCGCTCTCCACTCATGACTGTGCATGCTGATGAGTCTGCGTACCTAACTCTGTTTACATACAAAAGGGGTGGAGTAGCACCTATTTCCTAGGACTACAATAAAATTTTTTTAAAAATAAAAAGTCCTTTGAGAAATGTAAGAAATTAAAAAGAAATGTGAAATACTGTATAAAATAAATATCCCTGCTGTTAAAAGGTAGAACTTTACCAAGATGTCTGTGCTTCCAGCTTTCCACTATCTATATAAAGAACCAGGAAGAAGTATGGACAATACAGATGATAAAAAAACAACCTAAATCTTAAAACACTATTTAGTAAAACTGAAGCCTGTTTGTAAATGATGATAAAAATATTTTCTTGGGGCTGGAGAGATGGCTCAGAGGTTAAGAGCACTGGCTGTGCTTCCAGAGGTTCTAACGTCAATTCCCAGCAACCACGTGGTGGCTCAAACCATCTATAATGCGATCTGGTGCCTTCTTCTGGCCTGCAGATGTACATGCAGACAGAATATTGTATACATAATAAATAAATAAATCTTTAAAAAATATTTTCTTGTAGATAACAAAAGTTTTTCCAGATGAAGAGAAAGATTTTTAAGTTTTACAAACCACAATTACTGCTAGCTCTGAAAGCCTAGGTCATCTTACTATCACATCTTTTAAAAAGCATGCATGCAGGTACAGATGTCTGCCAGAAGAGGGCTTCAGGATCACCTGAAATGAGTTTCAGACAGTTGTGAGCTGCCACATCGGTTCAAGGAAAGGAACCTAGGACCTCCGTAAGAGCAGCCAGTACTCTTAACAACCCAGCCATCTCTCTAGCTCCTATTTTCAGAATTTTAAAACCAAAATGTACTCAACTCTGACTAATTTAAAAGATATGATCAATACATTATAAAGACATAGTGAGAAACTAAACATCTCTGTCAGTCTTGCTCATTTCTCATCAGTGAGGACTCTCTGCTCAGCCAGGACTATATTCACCCAGCTAGCATCCTTTCTTTTCTACTCTGGCTACTAAATTCTAAGCCCACTTCAACTAGTTGCCATTATTTCCTTCTGCAAGTTGCATACACAAATCTATAGTTTTTATAATCCATCTGACTGCTTTTTGAATACACCATCTTATTCACTCTGGCTTACCTGTTTCTTTTGAATTCCTGGCTACAAAGGCATCAAAATCCACTGATTTTGGCCTAACTGGCAATTGTTCCGGATCTAGCTTTGGTTTTGATACTGGCTCAGTTTCAATCTTTGAAGAAATTATAGAAACTTCTCCATTAATTCTGAAAAGAGAAAAACAAACATGCAAAAATCACTTGAAGGTTAAATAGAACTTTTAAATAGTGATTTAATGGCATTGAAGATTTTGTATAAACTAATACTAATTTCCCCTGTTCTGTAAAACTATGCACAGACATAAGCTGCTAATCCTAAGACTGAACACAACAAAGTCAGAAAAGTAAAAACAGTATAAATGCATTCATTTATTCTGAATATGAGTAACATTTAAGAGAACAGTCTACAAAGAAATAAATATATGGGAAATGTACATTTAAACTTACAAAGGCAACAGAGTCCTTTAGGTCAAAGGTAAGTATTCAACATCTAAATTGAAATTAGGGTAAGGCTTACTTGGCTGCTGGAGGTGGAGGAGGAACTGGCTTTTCTGGTCGCTTTGGGTACACTGTTCCAGGAGACCTCAATAAGTTATTGGCTTTGGTAGGTGGAGTGGGCTTTTTGGGTGGGACTTGAGGAGCAGCTGGTTTAGAAGGTTTCTGTTCCAGCAGTGATTTTTCATCTGATGATTAAAAAAATACTTAGGTTATTAATAATCAAAACTATTTAGTTTTTTCTTACACTCTATTGACAGGCCGGAAAAATGTAAGGCAGAGACCAACATTAACCTTCAAGTTCTGTATGTGTCTAAGTATACATTGTTTGAAGGTTGCACATTAATGTGTCTAAGAACCTTTAAAAAATTACCCAGTGGAACCAGAACTCACTAAAAACTTCGTTAGAAATAGTACACACTTTTGCTATGTTTCCAGTATTCTTTGCTTGCTATTAGGGGAAGTAATACTATTTTATGAAATAATTCATTGAACAGACATTTTTGAATGGTACAAAAATGCTTTAAGAACAGAATTATGAGTAATTGTATGCTACATTCATTAAAAACGACTTCGCCAACAAAAAAGGCACCCAACACTTATGGCCCCACATTTAGCAAAGTCTCTTCCTTATTTTTCAGATACTAAGCACAAACACTAACAGAACATCTGTGCACAGTTCAGATCCATAATATATAACAGATACAATTGAGAAATAATAAATGCAGGCCCAACGGTAATGATTATTTATCTTCAAAAAGAATGCGTGTTAAGTCTAGAAATAAATCTTACAAAACTTCCTCTTAGTCATAAACTAGTGAATATTAAATTTGTACCAACATCATAAGACACAGCACAACTTTTTTAGAACTACAAATTTCACCTTAAAATAATAAAATAAAATATGGGGGCTGGAGAGAAGGGTCCCAGTTAAGAGCACTCACTGGCTGCTCTAGCAGAAGACCCAGTTTCAGTTCCCAGAAAAGTGACTGAGAGCCAGGGACCTAAGGCCCTCTTCTGGCAACCTTGGTATTAGGCATGCATCCCGTGCACCTACATACATGACAGCAAATACGTACAAAATAAAAACAAGTACGTATACTGCCTGTATTTGACCGTGCATACAATTACTCCCTCGGAACTTGTAAAAAAAAAAAAAAAAAAAAAAAGAGGCAATCTGATTATCCTTTAAGACAAAAGTCTGTTTGTTTGTTTGTTTGTTTGTTTTAAAGACAAGATCTATGTGATTCTAGAATACACAATAAAGACTAAGCTGGACTTGAGCTCATAGGGATCCTCCTGCCTCTGTCACCCAAGTACTGAGACTGAAGGTGTGGGTCACCAAGTCTGGCTAAAAATCTATTTTTATATAGCTTCAAAATATGACAATGCATCACATACCTATACCAAGAGCAGAAAAAAACAAAACTTCCTATTTCTGGCCATAATCAAGTAGAGCTCTTTATAAAGTTGTAGCAGCTAGCTAAATTTGAATTTCTAGAACGTACTGAAAAATGTTTTATAGAAAACAGCAGAAAGGGTCTTTGCTTAGCTTACCCTCCCTCTCGCCCACTCCCAATCTTCGGTATCCTATTTCTAATCATGTGTTCCTGATGTAACCTTCTGCCCTGGAACACAGGAGCCTTGTCTTGCATGTCTCCCCTAAAACTGGGCTTTCCCACTGTTCCTCTGACCGCCACAGATCTCTCGAATGGCAGGACTTGCTCTCCCCCTCCTGTCTTCCTGGAAGCTGCTGAAACGCCTCGCAGTAACCCCAAAGCCACTCCCTGAGTGCTCTTTCCATGAAGAACCTATACTCTGGCACTCCGTACAACTGACTCAGCAACTGGCAAGCCTACATCTGTTTTCAACTCTGTAAACGCATCAGGTTCTGACCAGCACCTTTACTGCTGCCTGTAAAGTGCCTTTGGAACAGACTACAGAAGTTAGACAATTCTAAAAAAATCATAACTGTAAAGACAAACATAAAATTCCTACAACATAAAACAGGAAAGACAGAAAAAGAACTGAGTATGATGATGACTTGAACTGTGGTGAAAGGAGAGAACCAACTTCCACAAGCTGTCCTCCAATCACATACATACCCCAATCACATACATTTGCACTGACACACAAATCACATACACAAACATAATAATTTCTTTAAAAAAAAAATCTAAAAGTTCAGAAAAACGAAAATAAACAAATAAAATTTTTGTCCTAAAGAAAAATAAGAAACCACACAAAGGAAAAAAGGGGGTTGTAAAACACACATGTAATAAAGGGCAGCTACTCAAAATAAAGAACTCAAACTCAGAAAAAAAATTAACTACTTAATTTTTAAAAAGGGAGAGAGACAAAAAATCTAATATACACGAAAGATACATAGTTGACAAGCACATGAAAAGATGTTCAATATCAGATGTCATTAGGAAAGTGAAAATCACGAGACTCTGACACACAGCTACCGGAAGACAAATCCAAAGCAGAGAAAACACTACATGCTGCCAAGGACATAAAACAAACTTTCACTGCTAGAAGGAATACAATATGGTATAGTACTTTGGGAATAGTTTGGCAGTTGCTCAGAGGAGTAAGCAGACCCTTACTAAATGATCCAGCGTTCACTAGTACTTATTTCATCCTTGGTATTTATTTAAATGAACTAAAATGTATGTTCACACAAAATTCTGCATACACGTTAATAGCAGCTTAACTTATAACTGCAAAACTTAAACCCAATCAAAATAAGAAACGATAGCAAAGGCAGATAATGAGCTACCAAGTCATGAAAAAAAAACCGTAAGTAGATTTTTATATACAAAATAAAAGAGAAAGAAGGCAATAAAAATGGCTATATGTTATAAACAATGGGCGATGAAAAATATATAGAAACAGGTGAGGAAAAAGTGACTGCCAAAGGTTAGGGCAGAGAGAAATGTGAGACAGAACAAAGGACATTCTGGACAATGAAACTATTCTGATGACAGATTAGGTAGATCCATGTCACTACACATTTCTCCAGCCATCAGAAGGTACAACATGACCATATGAGCTCTTAAAGATATGGTATGTCAATTATAACCACCAGCTATAGCCAACACACTACTCTGATGCAGAATGCTTATAGTAGACGAGATTGTGCCTATAGGGGGAAGAGAGGATATAGGAAAACTTATACTTTTGGTTTAACTGTCCTCTCTTTCTTCACATTATTTCTGAGTGTGTGTGTGTAGGATAGGGGTGCATGCCACGGCACATGTGTGGGGTCACAGGACAGCCTTGATGCAGGGTGTGGGAATCAAATTCAGACATCATCAGGCTGTGAAGCAATGTACTTTTACCTACTGAGTCAATCTTGCTAGCCCTTGGCTCAACTTTCTGAAAGAAGGAAAAGGAGAGAAGGAAGGATGGAAGGGAGGGAGGGAAGGAGAGACTGTAGGTCGGAGGGAGGGAGAGATAAACTGACAGAGGGAAGAAGAAAGGAAGGGAGAAAGGAAAGAAGTAAGGAAAAAAGAAAATTAGGTGAAAGAAATCAGTTAAGAAAACACAGTAATCAAGAGACAACCAGCGATAAACACTTGCATTGAAAATAAAAGCATCCTGAGGCAAAATTCCAAGTTCATGTCCAATCTATTAGAGGCAAGCATCACAGATCTTTTTATACAGAAGAAGTTATGACTTCCTTAAATTTAACAGCAATTAAAATGTTTTGACAAAATACATGGTATCTAGGAAAAACTTTCCAAGTTCATACACAATGGGGTTAAAGAATACCTAGCAATCTCCACAGTTAAATTATCAAGAATTTTTAAAATTTATTTTCACCAAATCACCATTAAAAAAAAAAAAACAAGTTGATTATCTAGTATCTAGGTTTTTGTTTTGTTTTGGTGTTTTTAGTTTTTCGAGACAGGGTTCCTCTTTGTAGCCTTGGCTGTTCTAGACCAACTCTGTAGACAAGGCTGGCCTTGAACTCAAAGAGATCTGCCTGCCTTCTGCCTACCGGAGTGCTGGGATTAAAGGTGTGGTGGCTTAGTATCTAGTTTTTTATACATGATATGAAATAATACCACATCTTACTGAAGGATTCATTTAATTTTTAAAAAAATATAAATTATCAGCATGATGAAAGGTTTAATTTCATTGACACAATCCTCATTATTCAAAAACTCTTAACAGTGCAAAGTAAGTATCAAAAAGTACATAAAGAAGAATGATCTACTGTGGTTGTCATGTTTAAGAGACAATTAAAGAAAGGATTTGTTGGAAAAGGGCAGACTTACCTTTTTCTTCAGCTTTTAGAGGAAAAACTTTCTTCTCTGCAGCTAACAAGTCAGGCTTTGGAGCTGGAAGGTGGGGAAGGAAGTGAATACTTACTTTAAAAAATAATATACAGGAAAAGAACAAAAAGATAGTAATTCCTGGCGCTCAATAAAATAACAGAAATCAAATTAGTTTCATCTGTACTTGGATTAACACCATTAATGTTCCTTGATTTGGCACATTCATCTTACGAGTGCATCGATACACGTAAGATTCCATTTTATTTCAGTTGCAAAGCCATATGATAGGATGGCATGATTGTAACACACCTGAAATTCTGGCACTCAGGGGGTAGAGGCAGAAAATCATAAGTTTGAGGCTACCATGAGCTATCTAGTTGGCTAGCTCAGGGTTTACCTTCAGCTACACAGTGAGCTCCTGTCTCAAAAAACCAAAAGCAAACAAAAACCTGAAACAAAAAGAAGAAATGCACAAAACATCCAAATGTTCTTAGGTATCTAGGAATACTTTGCATGAAGAAGCATTTGTTCAAAATAAACACAGGAATAAAAAACTGAAGTGCGGAGCCAGGTATCATGACACACACCTCTAATCCCAGCACTGGGGAGGCTGAGGCAGGCAGATCTCTCTGAGTTAGGTCAATGTGGCCTACAGAGAGAGCTCCAGACTAAACTAGATCTACATAGTGATACCCTCTCTCAAAACAACAGCAAACAAAAACAAAACAAAAAAATAAATAAAACACTGAGCAGGGGAGGGGCTGGTGACTCAGCAGTTAACTGCACTGGCTGCTCCACCAGAAGACTCTGGGTTCCATTCTCACACCAGTGTGGCAGCTCTTACACCCAAGCGTAGACCTGGTGCCCTCTTCTAGTCTCCATGGGCAGTGCATACACATGGTACGGACATATATACAGGCAAAACAACCATTCACATAATTTTTAAAAGTTAAGTAAATATTTCAGCCAGCCAAGTCATTCTAAAACAGGCTTAAACCTGATTAGTTATATTTATTCAATATTCCTATTACTAAAGTACCCAAATTATCTCTAAGATCCTCATTTTATTTTGAGACAGGTTTCAAAACATACAGCCCAGGCTGACCTGAATTCACAATCCTGAAAGTGCAGGGATTACAGATATGCACCACCATGCCTGACTAGGATCTTTATTTTATATCATTTGTACTTTTGAAAATAATGATGAACAATGCCATTGAACATTTAATTTGTATAGCTCTAAAATATCTTCATATTCATTTTAATTGATTTTGCTACTAAAATTAAATATTTACGTTAAACCTTATTTTTTATAACTGAAAAATGTAAAAAAATAACAAACTAAACAATGCATTTTTTTTTTTTTTTTACAAACCTGGACCCTTTGCAGGAGGAGGTGGCTTCTTTGGTTTCTGCGAAGGAGGGAAAGGTTAGAATTGATTAACTATTTAAAGTTCCAATAAATTAATCTAAATTATATTGTTTATAATTTTTATTCTTGCCAAAAATACTAAAAACCTAACAACTCTGGAAAAGGTCATTTGAGAAAAATAATTACTTCCAAACAGATTCCTGATCAAAAGTTAGTCATATACTTAAAAAAAAAAAAAAAATCAACTAATTGGGTAAAGTCAAAAAGTCTTGGTGAACAAATTTTTTTCATCTTTATCAAATTAGTTTTAGATTTTGAAACATCAATTTGCCCTTCTTCACAGCTCAGGTAGAGAGAACTAGAGTGGGTGAGGACCCAGGGCAACGTAAGGCTTTGTACCCACACGTCCACTCATGGCATGACTGCAATGAAAGCATCAAACACCGTTTACTTGTATGTATGTCTGCTCTACCAGAGCCTCATGCCTGTACTTATAAACCTGGTGAAAAGCACATGGAGGGGGAGTTCACAGGCCCCAATGGAGAAACTACTACTGAGGTCTTCTACATGGGCATGACATAACACTGCCTTTTAAGTGTTTATATTTATACTCACAGTGCTGCTCTCTGCCTTCATAAAAGCAGTTTATGCTTTCATCAAGCTATAGATAATGCAGAGACTCAAGCAAGATAAAGTGCTGAGAAGAAACTACTTTTCAGCACTTAGTACTAAGTTGTCTACGTGTGTCATCTCTACCAAGGCTTGGAAACATCATACAAGTAGGTAGAGAAAGAAAGAATGTAAGAGACAAGACATGGGAAGGAGTGCTGTGAAGAGCTGTTTTTTGGATATGAGATGGATTACGTCCATGAACTCAAACCAGCAGTGGTTATTTACATAAGGCTGAGCCCATGGGCATTTCATCATGCATTGAAGAGAAATCAGAGGCCCCACCCTTCTCCCCACAAGGAGCTAGAGACAGTTAATGGATCCCAGGGACGAGGTGTCACTCCTCTTCGGTGGAGCCACTGGTAATCTGCCCTTGCTCAAGGCTCTAGTAAATAAACAGCCATTCACAATCAATTCTAATTAAATACAGTTGGTTACAAACAAAAATGAAAATAACAACATGAAAATAAAAGAGCTTGTTAAAAAGGAAAAGGGGTTGGTGACAGAGGATGTGACACAGAAGGCTAACAGAGGAAGGAGAATATAATAAAAGTATATTGAATGTACAAAACTGTGAAAGAGTAAGTTAAAGAAAAGCTTAAAGTACATAAGAGAAATTAAAAGACAAAAAGAAAACCATGAGACAGAACTAGCATTCGTTCTTAAGTCTGAAGAACTCTCACAGATACAGTTAAAGGCAAAGGCCTCCTTCCCCCCACCCCGATATGTAAGCATTCAATTTACTTTTAGACTTAATTTAGTGTCTTAAAAAGTTTCTAACATTTTTAATTAAGTTGCATCAAATTAAGAATAACTAATAAGAAATATAGTAAAAGCAGAAAAAAACAGTGCTCATTAAGAAAAGAAAAAAAGTAGACTGGAGGCTGAATCAAAACTGAATGCAGCGTAGCAAAGGAACTCAGACAGCCTAAGCTTCTATAAATTGCCAATAATTTACTTAATTAAAGACTACAAGGATTAGTGTGTTGTGCATAGCCTTGAGCGGAAGATGACAGCCTATTCTGCTGTGGACATCTAATTGCTTTGCCTTCTAATTTGTGAATTCAGGTAGCCTAGTATGCAGAGAATGTGTCAAGGAACCAAAGGGCAAAAGATTTAGTAGTGACCGACTCAGTCTCAGTGTTTTGTCTCTGGGAGTTAATATACTATTACATGCATAAGAAAGCAAGAACCCAGTTTCACAGTACCTTTAAATAAACTGACACTTTTCATTAACATTAAATAATTTCATTCAGAAAATTAAAAATTTATTCAACTTATCTAAAGCCAGTTTTTTTCTAAGTCAGAAAGGGCAACAAAGCTGGTTCTCAGTATATATAATTGATATCAAGAATAAAATATAATAATGTTTCATGGCAAACCAAATTTTACTTAAATGTACAATTTCTGAAACTACACAATTCATTCAGTAGCAATGAAAAATGCTATTTTTTGAAAAAAAATTGGCAAAAACAAAAGTATTATCATTAAAAAACAAACAGACTTACTGGAAAGTCTTTATCTAGTTCATTTATCAGAACAGCAAAGTTATCTGGAAACACTCCTTCTTTCCCGTTAAGTTCACCCTTCCACCAGCCTGCTTCTCCCGTCTCCTAAAACAAAACCCAAACAGTCACTAATGGAAGGTGCACATTTTACCTTTGTGGTGTGTGATGGGGTCCTTACCAGGTAGCACAGGCTGCCTTATACTTAGCATCCTCACGTTCCTACCTCTGCAGGCATGAGCTAGGAGTTATCATTAAATGAGGAGAAAGTATATACTGAGCTAGGAAAGTGATGAATCCCACTAAGCTTTAAAAGTCATGCGCTGGGGTGGGCAACCTAAACAAATAGTAAAGTTTTCCTAGAAAACAATATGCACCCCATACTACCTTTTTAATATGTGTGTGTCTATACCCTTAAATCCCAGAAGGCTAACACTCACAGACATCTGACTTTGAGGGCAGCCTGTCTAACGTGGCGAATTTATGCCAGTCAGAGTGAGACTCCACCAAAAACAAAAACAAACAAAGATAAAAAACAAACAACCAAAGAAACAAAAAACTGAGTTTAAGGGGCTAGAGAGGTAGCTCAGAGGTTAAGAACACTGCCTGTTCTTCCAAAGGTCCTGAGTTCAATTCCCAGCAACCACATGGTGGCTCACAAGCATTTATAAGAAGATCTGGTGCACTCTTCTGGTTCATAGGCACATGTGCACACAGAATGCTGTATAAATCTATAAAAAAAACAACAAAAAACCTGAGTTTAATGTTTTAAAATAAGTCAATTTTAAAATGTAATCTCATGGAAACAAGGGAAGCAAAGAAGAAAAAAAATAGATAAGGAGAATCAGAACATTTTATATGTATATACTAAAAATTTTCTTATCTAGCAGCTTCAGAAATTAGTACTCTTAATTACCACTTGCATAAAATACTATCAGTCTAAACTCTACAAATATTAAAAATTGCATACAGAGGTGACATTAAGTAAGTAGACTGTAGCTGCTTTATCTAACATGTGGGAGCTATGTGAGATACTGGATATATTAGTTTTATTATGTATTCAGAATACATATATTTAAAATGCACACAACAAAATATATTTCAAAAAAAAAAAACAAAACACATACACTGAACCAAATAGTAGGTTAACTTAAAACAGTAAGATGAACTTCAAAGCAAAATACACCACAAGGTTATAGTAAAAGTATTTATTACTCACTCAAATGTAGTTATTATTATAACATTCTTTTATATAGAATTTGTTCTAATTTAAACAGTAATTTCTTCCTTTAAAACAAGTGTACGAAGGCTGGAGGGACGGCTCAGCAAGTAGAGGTGGTTACCATCAAGCCTGATAACCTGAGTTCAAACCTAGGGACCCACAGTGTGGAAGGAGAGAACTCCACAGGTTGTCCTTGGACTTCCATCTACACGACACATGTACCGCCCCACCCCCAACATAAACAGATTCACCGTTTCCCACAGGAAGATGAGGCTAATGACCTCTTGAACAACCTAATGAACAACCTAATTCTAGGAGTTAATAAAGGAATAAAATAAGCAATGTGATCACAGATCATTTCTTTTCCAGATTTACTATTTTAAGTGTTTGAGTATTTTGCCTGCATGTGTGAATGAGCACATGCATTTCTAATGCCTGCAGAACTCAAAAGAGGGGGTCTGATCCCCTGGAACTAAGCCAACATGTTCGGGCTGGAAGCTGAACCCTGATCCTCTGTAAAAACAAGCACTCTTAACTGCTAAGCCATCTCTCTAGCACCCTGAAACTGGTTTTTAATATATCAATCATAAATAATACAAACAATAAACACTTTAAAACAAATCACTTTATGAGCTTGTATTTACATTCCAGATTCCCAGAACCCAAAAATAAGATAAAGCTCCAGCCCACCTGAAGGTAATACTCTATAGGTAATGCAAAAGAATGGTGATCCACTAAAAAAAAAAAAAAATACCTTACCTTACTTATCAAATGGATTATCTCCCCTTCTTTAAAACTAAGTTCATCTTCATTGGCTCCTTCATAGGCAAATAATGTTCTACAATATTCCTTAGCTGAAATAAAGAATACAAATATTGTGACTCATACAAATTGACTGATGCAACAGATACTTATTAAGCCTCTATGTAAAGTAATATACTCATTAAGCTATTAAAGATTAAATGTGTAATTTGAAAACTTATACTCAATGTTAGAAAAAATTTCATATCATTCAAATATTTTTCAGTGTCTGATATGGACTAGGCATGGATTTAACTTCAGAGAGATTCTAAAATGAACACAGCACAGAAGAATTCTCAACCTTGTGTGCTTTTATCCAGTAGGCCTTGAACTAGCACATGCAACAAGTTCTTCTAATGAGTTAGTAATATAAAAGCATATTTATATGATGGTGGGTTATTTTAGAACTTACCTTTAATCTTGCCATCAATGTCTGTCTTGGTTAGCTCCACATTCTGGGATCTAGATCCCAGTGGCTGCAGGATTAAGTGCGAGAAGAGAAAAAGAGAGCATCAACTAGCTTAGGTTAAAAATAAACATAATATGCTTTTTAAAAACATTTTACTTTCTGAGGAGTAAGGAGATGGCTCAGTTGTTAAGAGCACTTGTTGCTCTTCCAGAGAACCCAGCTTCAATTCCCATCACCACCAGCTCACCACCATGTGTAACCCCAGTTTCAGAGGATCCAACCCCTTTCTGCCCTCCAAGGCAGGTACTAGGCACACATGTATGCCTACATATAAAAGTAGGCAAAACACACACAGAGAGAGAAAACAAAAATAAGTAAGTTTAAGGAAAAAATTTTTAAGATTTTACTTTAATTTTAAAAGTATGTGAATTCAGTTGCCCATGAAGGCCAAAAGATGGTGTTGATACCAGGAGGTGGAGTTACGGGTGGTTTTAAGTAACCTGACATGGATATTAGGAGCCAGACTCTAGTCCTCCACAAGAGCAATATGTATTCTTAACTGCTGGGCTATGTCTCCAGCCCAATCTTAATGCTATTTAAACAAGTTTTCCTATACACTTGTCCAGCCCTCCCTAGTGGTCCTTACAGTCAAGCTAGTAACCTGACTTAAAACTCAACAACTAAAAAACTAATAATCTCAAAAGTTTGTCAAATAATAGCTACTAAAAATTACCTGGGACTGGAGTTAGAGAGGGTTTTGAGTCACCATGCAGATGCTCGAAACCTAACCCAGGTCTTCTAGAGAGCAGACACTGCTCTTAACCACTAAGCCATCCCTCCATTCCCAATAGGCACTAATTTTTAAAACTATCTAAAAATAATAAATATATTCTGGTATTCACATTATGATTTAATAAAAAAATTTCTAAAATAACCACTTTATAGTTACATAGTCCATATGTGCATACTGAAACTTAATCCTAATAACCTTCTGTATCAAGTAGAGATTATCATTCTTCCTTTTTACATTCAGAAGCAGCTAACCCATCAAAACAGTAATTTTAGTCCTGGAGCCCAAGTCTGAACCTACAAATATGTATTCTTAATGACTCTAAACCTTAAAATAAAAGAGATTTTATTTTTAAATTAATCCTACTTATCTACTATCTGAGAATTTCTTACATGTATACAATGTATTTTTTGAGAGCTTCATATACGAGTATTGCCTCAAAAAATTTAAAAAAAAAAGAAAGTTAAGTAATTCAATATTTTATTTCAAATTCACTTTAAAAAATCGCTCAATTTTTGGTATCTATTACATTAAAAAGAAAAATAACAAATATTTAGCTTTAAAGGGTGAAAAGAATTTATACTCACTTTTATAACTAAAAACCCTATGGCTACCACTAAAAAAAAGCCTATCCTGAATTTATCAATTAATAAGTACCCTGACTGTATGACACTGAAACCCAATTATTAATCATTACAAATTTCAGGAGAAGTTTCCCAAAAGTCTCATTCTTAAGTTCCCATTACCTCCAAAAGGGAATTAACAGACTTTCAAACTTTTACATCTTAAAAACTGCTTAGTGATGAGGGAAGTGATACCAGGAGGATCTTGAGGTCCTGGCTAGTCTGGGTTACAGGAATCCTCATCTCAATAAAGCATACAAACAAACAAAAATCCAACACCCTCACCCCAAAAATGCTAAATGAAATAGGACCAAAATTAAGTTCACTATAACAACCTGTGATGGTCAGTTTTATCAACTTAACACAAAACTAGAGTCACCTAAGAAGGTGAGCTTAACTGAGCAATTGCCTGCATCAGACAGGCCTGTGGGTCATGTCTGTGAATCATTTTCTGATTGCTGACTGATATGAAACCGACCAGCCCTGCTGGGAAAGCCAGTAAGCAGCTTTATGCCATATTTCCTGCCTGTATGCCTGCTTGGGTCCTGCCCTGGTTGGTGTGAGCCGAACAATGTCTTCCCTTCCTCCAAGTCAGTTTTGGTCAGAATACATTATAGTAATAGAGCCCAACTACCACACCTTTTCTGGTTTTTTCTCTTCGGCTTCACTACTGGATGTTCTTGTCTTGAGCTTCACAGAGCCTTCTTTAAAAATATCTCCAAATCCAATTCCTCGAATTTTCTTTGGCTGTGTGACTGATCCAGGAGCAGTTTCACTTCCATTCCCCGGAGACGGCAAAGGTGAGGTAGGGCCAGTCAAAGCTATTTCTAAATGAGTAATTTGTTTTTGAAGAATGACACCATAATTATAAAAATCTTTGCATCCCTTTTTACAATATCTATACCTTATAGTTTCTAATTAAAAGAGGAGGAGTGGAGGGGGAGAAAAAAGAGGAGAAGGAAGAAGAGGAGGTGGTGGTGGTCAGTAAGATAAATAACATGGCGCTCAACAATCCTAGAGCAGGATGGACTTTACAATGGCTTTTGTTGATGTGCTGAATACAACAGTGACTCTTCCAGGTATATTTAATCTACATGACTAAGAAGCTCAAGAAACTAACACAAGAGAGTCTTAGCAAGCTTAGATATGGTTTATCTCCTAAAGCTTCATGTGCTTCAAGTCTGGTCCCCGATACAAATAGAACTGAAAGGTGAAGGAACATTTAGGAGGTGGCAACCACTAAGAGATGAGTGATTCGTGACCACAAGGGGAAGGATTAACACTAGTGTTAGGATTTGCAGGAGTGGATTAGTTCAGCAAAGAGCTTTTGCTATTTAAAAAAAAAAAAAAAAAAAAAAAAGCTTCACAGTAGTTTTGTTTTGTTTTCCTGAAGGACCCTTTGGTATATATAACCATCCTAGATTTAGTATGTTGTACACACAATATCAGGTTCTATATTTCTTGTAACCTGTTTTGAGGCACTGACAGTATATTTACCAGCTTGGCAATCTTGGCCTTTCAATTTTCAGACCATTTCTATTTAACATAATTAGTGTGTTTACATTTGTTAACTTGCTACTTGTTTTTTCTTTACTCCTTTAGTTTTTATTCCTCTTCTCTTTTTCTCACCTTGGTTGTCCCACTACTTACTAGCCTTCCGTTTTAACAACTTTTAATATACCTCTGCCACCGCTCGGGTGTAGACTAACAGTTACTGAATATACGTATCTCACTATTTACCTAAAATCTGTTTCTTTCTTTCATTAAATGTTTACAGCAAACGTTACTTCACATTTTGTGCCTTCATGTCATGACAAGAAACAACTTTTTAAAATCCCAAATGTGATCCTTTGTTGAAAAATTAACAAGGAAGTCACGAATTTCACTGGGTGTTAAAAAGTAGTAATTCAGGAAGCACCTGATGAAAACATAATTAAAAGCAATTCAGTTTACCATTAACCTTACAATAGTCTAGAAGCTTCTAAAGATAGTCCCACACCTTCTTGTGTTTGTGTATATGCATGTGAAGGAGTAGAGGGATAGAGAGGAAGAGAGGAAGGGAAAGTACTTTGATTATCTTCACTTGAATATTCCCATATTCTCTAGCAGAACTCTAACCATCTCTACCAATTTAAACCTGTCTCCAACAGTATCTGCATTAACCCAAGGACTTCCTGGTAATCTCTGAACCCTCTTCCTCAGTCACCCTCCATATCTCATCATCACTAGGTCACAGTTCATAAAGCATCTATGTAGCTCGCCTATTCTACCCACGTCTCTCCATCACCACAGCATTCTTCTAGCACAGACAAATACTCTCTACCTAAATCACCAAAATAGTCTCATCTCCCACCCACTCTTCTTCAGTGGACTCCTCACACTGCTTGCAACCAAAATAACCCAAAAGTTAAAAAGTTAAAAGTTAAAGTTTAAAAATTTTTTTGATCATTATACTCCACTCCATGCCTTCTCTGTGATTTAGTGTTTTTAAAGTCTGAAGCCTGAGTTTCTCCATCATTAACACTTAACACTTTCAACTATATAATCCAAAAATTACTCTAAAATGAAGCCTTTCAAGATCTGAAAAACCTGTTTTTCTTCACTCTACTTCAAGTATGCTGAGGTACTGCCTATATAGTATCTTAATATATGACTTCTGCAAAAAGTTTTGCCCTTCTTACATACTTATCTAGAGTACTCTGAAGCTTCTTGTTAAAAATAATTTTCATGTCAAATTACTTTAACTTTGACTTATTTAATAAACAGCCTTTTACTCTGAATGCAGAAAAAGCTTCAAAGTTGGAAGGGGGGGGGTTGCTTTGTTATTAATCACCGAATTTCCAGAATATGGCACAGAATGTTGTTCAAGTGCTCAGAATAGTAAAAGTAAACAAACTACAGATTTTAAATTAATGAATAGTAGTATTTATATGTAGGATTTCCTTTCTGTCTTTGACTATTAGATTTCAGCTTTAATATGCCTTCACTGAAATGTAAATGGACTCTGCTATCACTGCTCTGAAATCTCAATCCAGACTGAGGGATATTAGAATCTAACAGGCAAACAGGGCTGCCATACTAAGAAATGCCTAGTACCTAATTCCTGTCCATGCCATCCACACATAAAACAGTATAGAAGAAACCAACAGAAGCCCAACTCTAATCTTTCTCCTCAGTGCATAATCAGGAGTTCCAATTACCTTTAAAGAATGATAAGAATGATACCAACACTCTCAAAAGTTAAAAGTTTCACTTTCTAAAGTGCTTGAAAAGTTGCATATATCCCAAAAAATAATATTTTTTTTCATTCATTGGGTTATTCCACAAAATAGATATTTGGCAGTGAACAAAAATTTATATACTCTAATAAGTAATTTAACCCCAGACACACACACACAAACACATTTATAAATAAGGAAAAGTAAATTCTGCTTGAAAAGAAAATCAAAGTGATAGTAATTAAAGCTAAGGGATTGGAGGCTTTTGCTTTTTTTATATACAGCAATTAGAAAAGGCATCAAAAATGAATTGATTAATAAGAGACTCCTAAATCAGACAAGAAGTCACCAGAATAATTCAAAGAGCCTTCCAAGCAAAAACAGTGAGGTCACAATATCCATGAAAATTCCATACCCAACTATTCTGCATCCAGATTAAACCAAGTGGAAATATGGCCAGGTATACGGTGGCTACATCTTTACTCACATTTTCTCTTATAAGTACAACAACTATTTACATGGTTTTAGGTATTGTGGTGGTCTGACTAGGAATGCCCCCCAAGACTCATGTGTTTGAAAGTGTGCCCATAAGGAGTGGCACTATTAGGAGGGATGGCTTTGATGGAGGTGTGTCGCTAGGGAATGTCACAGCTCCTTTTCCAGGACCATGTCTGCCTGGATGCCACCAGGCTTCCTACCATGACAATAATAGACTAACCCTCTAAAACTGTAAGCCAGCCTCAATTAAATGTTTTTCTTTATAACAGCTGCTATGGTCATGTTGTCTCTTTATAGCAATAAAAACCCTAACACAGGTAAGTAAAACTCGAAATTATTTAACATATACCATCAGATGTGCCTAAATTATATCCAAACTCTATGCCACTTTAGAAAGAAATTGTAGAATCCTCTGATATTTATATCTGTGGGGAACCATAAAACCTAAGTCCCCCAAACACTAAATGAACAACGGTGCACTGAATCCATTCAAGAAAAAAAAAAAAAAAGCGACTGGTCTACATTCTACAAAAGTCTAAATGCCCAGAAAAGAGGACAGAAGATAAAGGAACTGGCCTAAAGATAAGAAATACTATGTATACTCCTAAGACCAGAAGAAAATTTAAAAAAATCATTACAAAAACATAATAGGACAATTAAAGAAGTCTGTAGATGAACTATGTGTGAAACAATACTATCAATATAAAGTGTAAATATAACAATGTAACTATAAAACTACTCTTGTTCTCAAAAGATATACAGGATTTTTAAAGCACAAATATAAAGAATAACAGCACATGGTGCACTGTTAACAATGGGTAGATGTGGGCTCTTTTAAAGAAACATTTCTAGCACATGCCACAATCTCAGCATCTAGGAGGCTTAAGCAGGATGATAGCCAACCTGGACTATAGTAAGGCCCTGTCTCAGAAAAAAACATGCAGACAAACAAAATGCTTCAAAAGATGCACTTGGCTACAGAGAAAACAATTTGGCATATGAATACAGAAAATAAAAGTAAGATTACTATTCTATAATGTTTGTGCATGAAATACATTTTGTGTGTCCCATCTCTCTTTTTTTTTAAATAATTTATTTTTATTTTATGCGCATTGGTATTTTGCCTTCATGTAGGTCTGTGTAAAGGTGTCAGGTCTTAGAGTGACAATTTTGATCTGCCACGTGGGCGCTAGGAATTGAAACTGGGACCTTTCAAAGAATAGTCAGTACTCTTAAGCTGGTTGTTAAGGCATTTCTCCAGCCCCAAAATTGCTTTTCTAAATTTTCTCAATTATTACACCAGGCCATTTGCAAACTCAGCAATTCAAAGAGAAGAGATAAGCAATAGGGTGAAACAGAAATCAGGGGAAAAGAATACCTGACCAGGTATTTTTTTTTCCCTCTTAATCCCCACTACACTTTGCTTTTTAAAAATACTTTTTCTGAAACTAACTAAATACCCAATTCCAAAAGATAAAGTCATAGTCAAGTCTTTCCAAAGAATCTTCACTGACCTGATTCATCCTGACCGTCGTGAGCTTCACCATCATCTGTGAGCTCTAATTCTTTCACAAAGTTTGAGGGGAACAGTCCCAACTTATTGTTCAGGGTTCCACTCCACCAGCCTTCTTCTACCTGAAAAAGTTCACAGCTCAAAAGTAGTAAAATTCTTTTAAGTGAAATCTTCACTCTATAAAAAGATTGAGCTGTAAAAGTAAATGAGCAAATACTAAATGATGCAAAACAAGCATTTTAAAAGAAAGGAAACACACGGGGGAATATATTTTAAGTGGACAAAATCTAATGCTTCTGAATTAATCCTAGATCAGTCGTAATGGGATTACTTATATTGCTTGAATTTGCAATGTTTACAATGAGAACCTACAATCAGTTACAACATATGAAGAAAATACTTCCTATTAAAGAGACATCTAATACAGTAAAATGCATAACTGAGAAAGTACATAGCTCCTGACTGGAATGGCACGCACACGTTACTGAGCCTTGCTTTATTAATAGAGCATATTATTTAGTTAAAAATTTTTTGTTTGGGCAAAGTTTAGTACCTCAGCCTTGCTTTATAAATATATTATTTACTTAAGTTTTTTGTTTGGACAGTTTTATAGTGCACACTCAGGAGTTAAGAATGCAGAGAATCAGTTAAATTCCCAGCACCCATATCAGACAGCTCACAACCATCCAGTTCTTGGGGGTCAGACTGACACCTCTAGCCACCTCAGGCACCTGCATACACATGTACAAACCTGCACACAAACTCACAACCTATACAAAATTTTAAAGATTTTAAAATAATAAATGTAAAAACATTTATGAGGATATTATTTAAGTGTCATAAAATCTTATTTCCCACTTTTAGTTAAGGAGTGATACATAACCAAGTATGAAATCATTATTTTGGTTTTGTTTTATGAGTGTGTTAATTTCATGTGTATGGATATTGCCTGAATGTTTATTTGTCTGAAATGTATGCACCACATGCATTTCATGGCCCCAGATGCCATAACAGGGCATGAGATGCCCTGGAACTGGAGTCAGCATTTGAGTTGCCATGTGAATGCTGAGAACTGAACCGAGGTCCTCCAGAAAAGCAGACAGTGCTCTAACTGATGAGCCATCTCTTCAACCCTGAAATTTTCATCTAAAAAGCACCTCCCTCCAAAAAGAAATATTCTCATAAATCAAATTCTTTAACAAATCACTTACACTCACTAATAACAAGATTGCTCAATTTCCACAAATTAAAAAATATTCAGTAATTACTCTCTGATGTAGTTTCTGCTATGAATGCTAAGGGTTTTTTTTTTAGTGAGTAGTAGTAAAGTTTGTAGAGTATACTAATTGCTATCACCATTTACTAATCAGCATTACATGAGACATCACAGCTAGAAATATCTCATTTACATAAATCATTTTCAATGTTATCTACCTTATAACTGAAAGCAAACTTTTCTCTATATAAAATTTTCTCACTGTCCTGGAAATTACTAAGTAGGCCAGGCTGGTATTAAATTCACAGAGATCCACCTGTCTCAGCCTCCAGAATAAAGGCATGTGGCACCATGCCCAACCTGAAAACCAACTTTTGGTAAATAATTAATGGAACAGGCAGTCATTATGTGCAAGCCATGATGTTACTGCCAGGAAGAGTTTCAAATATTGCATGAGAAATTCCTTCCTTGCCTTTGCTAAAATAGCTAAGTTGGGAGACTATGAGACTTCAGTGATCCCAGCTCTTTAATAAAACAATCTAACTTAGAAAGCAATAAGCACATAGTTAGAATGCAATAGAACTGTCAGGCATAATGGCACACTTTTAATCCCAGGATTCAAGAGAAAGAGGCAGGCCAATCTTTGTGAGTTCTAAGCCAGCAAAAACTACATAATGATTACCTATCTCAAAAAACAAAAGTAAACTAATAATAATAATACAATGTAAAAATAAGTGCTAAAAAAAAGTGAGAATTAAGTCCAAGGAGCACAAGCTTCAAAGTATCAGAACCTTCTCTCCTAAAAGCAAATGACGAAAAAGCCCAATATTAAGTCTAAATAAGAATATTCTATATAAAAAGCATGTGGGAAAAAAAAGTCACATCAAAATAAATGATGGTTACGGACAATACAGCTGAAATACAAATAGCTAAAATACAATATATTTGGGATAGCAAAGTGAAGTAGCAAACATGAAGAGCTCAGAGGTTTTAGTACTTAAAGCAGACATGATGACTCATGTCTGACCATAGCACCAAATGGGATACTACATACAACATACTAAGACAGGAGAATTGCTTTGAGTATAAGGTCAGACTAAGCTAAATTTTGAGTTCCAGGACGTGGGCAGTAAAGCGAAACCCTGCCTCAAAGAAGGAAAAAGAGAAGGAAGAAAGAACTAAGATAAAGGATTGAAAATTTTAGGAGCCAAGTGTGCTAAGGGATTAAGTATGACAAAATGTAAGAGACACAAAGAAAGAACGTCAGTTTAGTATTTGAACTCCAAATACTAGCAACTAGTTAGAAGTTTTTAATTAAAGTGTTCTTGGGAAGAACAGTGCCACAGAACACTCATTCCCACAGAGCAATAGTGAACTGGGCATGCCTACAAGTGCAGCACTGAGGACTTTGAGACAGGATGACCGGCAGCTTAATGCCAGCCTGGACTATGAGTCCCTGTGTCTAGGAAACAAAAGACGCACGGTCTAGCCTGTTGGCACATGCCTAAAATCTCAGTGCTCGGGAGGTAAAAAGGAAGACTATGAGTTTGAGACCAGCCTGAGCTACACAGTCAATTCTGGCTCAAAAAAACAAGGGCCCACTACACACAGAACCCTGGGTTCAACTCCTCCATTAAGGGAAGGGAGGGCCTTTCAAGACAGAGACAAGTTTCCACATTCAAATTCAGGCCACTGCATTTTAGGCACATGTGAAGTTAGGTGAAGATGGCTTCAGTAAGTTATCACACACCACAAATACTGTCTTGACACCACTCCCACTGAGAACAGAAAATGTCTGTGTTCTACCTCTTCACTCCTGACAGCTTCTAAGTGGTTTGTGAGTAGCTATCATTTTCAAGGCTAGACTGTAAAAAGCACTTTATTGTTTACTGATATGGTTGTAAAACTGCCATGCAAATCAAAGTAAACACCCTCAACTCAATGTGTATTTCAGACTAAAGACTATTTACATTAACCTCACTGAATATCTGAAGCTTTTTGACTATTGCATCAACATGTTTCAGAATCTGGTCCATTTCAGATTTTAGATCTAGTATGCTCAGATTCTAAGATCAAATACCCAGATGCTCCCATTCAATTCCAAGCCAAACAAGAAGGATGAATAATAGCTGTCCAAGTGGTAGTTCTAGTCCTCAAGGCTATCAGACATTAGGTGTGAATAAAGGAGTTTTCTTAAGGAGGTTCTCATCGGCCCTACTTCTAACTCAGACATCACAGGACAAGCCAACCCTGCCATGCTTATCTATACACTTGAGCCACACAACCCACAAACATAATAACAGGTGTTTTTACCACTAATTTTAGGGTAGCTTAGGTATCACAACAGCAATGTGATTCAATCTCTACCTCTGAGAAATGAAAATAAATATTCCCTCTGTTAGACTGTTTAAAGGAAATAAATGTAAACACTATTCTAACATAGACTCAACAAATGCTAACTGGTGTTGCCATCAGAAAAGAGTAGGTCAGACCTGCCTTCTGTAAGTATCCTAGAAGTTAACACAGGCTTAGTGACAAGTGAGCAATTATGACATAAAGTCAATTACTGCTACAATATATTTTATGAAAGCAGTCTTTGAAAACAGCATCTTCAACTGCCTGGCAAAACTTTTAATATTCCTTCAATGAGAAAAGCAGATGTAAGAAATAAAAAAAAAAAAATTTTCATATCTCACTCTAAAATATAAACTGTGGAAAAAAGCATATTTGGTTAACATTTAAATACAGCAATTTAAACAAAAACTTTAAAACAATTCCTGCATTGCACTCATACCATTCAAAAAGATTTTTTTCTGTTATTGTTTTGTGCCAATAACAAATCTAAAATCAAAGATAAATCTCATGGTTGTTTGGAGCTATTTAAATAACATTTTCTTTTTTAGCGTTATTATAAGAGTGTGTGTACAGGATGGGGATATGGGTGTATGCATGCAATGTCTATGTAGAAGTCTCAGGACAACTTTGAAGTCAGTTCTGTCTCTCCACCTTTATATGGGTTCCAAGGATGACACTCAGGTAGCCAGGCTTGGGTAAACTATCCTCCCAGCAGAAAGTCACATTAGTTTTAAGCTTTAAAAATGTTTATTTTTATTCCTTAAGGCAAATGCATAAATAATGCATAGCAAAACAAGCAAAAGACTGTGACTTTCAATCTGATTGGACAAGGTTTTACCTACTGACAGAGCCCCTCCTAGAAGCACACCCTGGAGCTGCTTCACTGCACATGCACAGTGCTTACCTCTTCGCTGACATCGATGATGTCACCCACTGTCAACTGTAGCTCGTCCTCATTTTGGGGAAGGTAGTCAAAAAGAACTTTACACTGGCGCTTCCTTGTCTCTAGAGTAAATCATTTTAAAAAATAGATTAAGAAAGACCTTAAAAAAAAGTAACAGCTTTAGTCACATACCAATTATATTATAGAAGTATGAGAGGGGAAAAAAGCAAACAGCTAATCACAAGCAGCAGTGGGTGATTTTAAAAACTTCTCCCACAACATAATGTGTTCAGCCCCAGATAAAGTATAAGGCTTCTGGTAGTACAAAACAGGGAAACGCCTGATCCCTCCAATTACACAAAAGCAAAATATATAGAACCAAGACATTTTGTGATGATAAAACTATCGTAGTCAAACCCCTCCCAAGGTAATTTTCAGATTTCTTCTTGATCAAAGCCTAGGAACATTTAAAATGCACTGGTTTTAAGCAATTTTTGAAAGGAAGGCAAATGGCTAAAGAAAAGCACCCAGCACTGACTTGATCCCTCACACACACACACACACACACACACACACACACACACACACACGAGGGAGCAGGGACACAGGAAAGGAAGGAGGAAGCAGGCTGGCAACAGGTAACAGATGTACAGCTGCATGTTGAGATGACAAACTGGCATTCAACCACAGAAAAACAAAAGCCTTCTAAAGTCCACAGCTGCACAGCAAGAGAGAAAAATATCCCAACACTCATGTCCCTAGGTCCGCAATGTGTGACCTTTTCTGCTCTGCTGGGATAAAGGTGAAAGAGAATCAGAAAACTACCAGCACAGACAATGACATTCCTACCTACTTGGAAGTATCACAACCCTGGAAGCTTACATCCTAAAGAGAATCTGAAATCTACCCACTAGTCTGGCTTTAGACAAAAGATTTCATCTCCCAGTAATTCCCCAGGATGTTGGGGAATTCTTGACCACAGATGATTGTCTGAATCTGGACAGCCAAGTTTCGAGGAGTCAGACTTGACCTAGAGGAAAGACACTGATATAAATCCAGTAATAAAGCTATACTGTGAGAATCTGGAATAAGGAACACAGAGTAGAGTGCAAGGTTTTAGCCACAAAAATCAAATGATTAGGGAGGCCACCACCTGAGAAGAGGGTGTAATTATTTGCAAGCAGACAGCTCTCAGCTCCACACAGGAAGTTCCTGTCCCTAACAAGATGAAGAAAAGGAGCTCCAAGACTGTTTTCTCAACCGGCACAGGAGTGCTGGGGAAGTTTCAAGCCGTATCACTGCAACTTCTGCCATTGTACAGAGCCAGTATAAACACTGCCTCAGGAAACCCCCATTACCAGTAGACTACCTCTCCCATTGTAAGCAGGAGTTACCACAAGGGATGTATTCCACTAACAAAGCATGGACTGCTACAGGATCTCTTCTCCTGTGTCACCAGCAGAAGTGGGTCTCTCCAACTCTAACACTAAACATGTGGCTTTGCCCAACCTCAGCAATCAAACCCAAAGAAACTCTAAGGAACAGAAAGAGTAGCAACATTATATAACCAGATAGAAATAAACTCAATTCTGCATAACAAACTATCACCCCCCACCAAGACTTATCTTCACTGAAGTAGAGGAGCTACTCATTTTACCAGACATGCAAATCTCAGTAGAAACATACAAATCAAAAACATAAGACAATGTAACTTAGCATTCGAAAAATAAAAAACCAAATTTCTGCAACAACAGATTCAAAATGTATTAAACAAAATAAAATTCCTGATAGAGAATTAATATCAAAGAATTTGTTAAGTTTAATGATATCCAAAGAAATATAGATGGAATGGTGAAGCAAACTTTCAAAAAACAAGGCAACATATGAATGAGAAGTTCATCAAAGAAACAGATTTCGAAAAAGAAGAAATAGGAAGTCCAGGAAATGAAGACTCAGTAAATCAAACAGAATTCATTTATAAACCACATCAGCAGACTTAAGTAAGCAAGAGAAAAAAATATCAGAGCTTGAAGATCTAATTTTTAGAGTAATACATTTGGGTAAAAAAAAAAAGTATAAAAAATAAGAATGAAAAGAACATGATTTGGAGGATATCATTAAAATATCAAATGAGTTAGGCATGGTGGCACATGCCTATAATCCCAGCACTCCAGGAGACAAAGGCAGGCAGATCTCTGGAAGTTCCAGGCCATCCTGGCCTACAAAGCAAGTCCAGGGCAGCCAAGTCTACACAGAAAAACCCTGCCGTCAAACCCCTGCAAATTAAAAACCCGAGAAAACAGAAACAAACAAACAAAATGAAACATGCACGTCACCAACATACTTGATGTTTTAAAAAGGGTAAGGGCAAGGCAGACCAAGTAAAAGAGCAAAAAGTTTCCCTAATTTGGGGAAAGGCATACATAACCAGGAACAGAATTGATACATAACCCCCAACAGCCAGAACTGATACTCTCTAAAATGCGTTGTATACAACCTGTCAAAAGGATAACACAAGAAAGACTTAAAACCCACAAGAGAAAAATGGCAGGTCACATTTAAGGACAATCCTATTGGACTAATAACGGTAGATTTATTAACGGACACCCTGAGGCCAGACAGGTATGTGGTAGGTATGGTGCATGACCACAGAATCAAGTTCAAAGTTAGACCAAAATACTTAAGATCCTGTCCAAAATTAAAAACAAACAAACAAACAATAAATACCCAAGGGCATCTAATGAAATAGGTTGATATAATACAATTTCCACACCCCACTATCATCAATGCATAGATCATCTGGTCACAAATAACAAGAGAAAAATAGAAGCATATAGATTTGCTCAAGATAGGACTAGAAAAAAAATGGATTAGACTCTTATCTCAACATTTTCACTCTCAATGTAGGCTGTTAAGGGCTTTGGGCAGTAGATATAAATTCCCTACTCTTTCCCATACTAGGCCGATTTAATCTCTTGCCTTCTTCTTTGAAAGTGATGCTGAGGGCCAGCAAGATGGCTCAGCACGTAAAGATACTTGCCATCAAGCCTGAAAACCAGAGTTTGATCCCCGAAAATGGCATAGTGGAAGGAAGGAACCAACTCTTCTGTACTCTACACATGTAAGTGAGCAAATGTAATAAAAATTTTGAAAGTGATTTTGGACAGTCCGCCTCTTAAGTTAAAAAGATCAAGTTGGCTTCTTCTTTAAAAATCAAGTTGAGCTAGATCTCCAGATAGATGTTTCCATTTCCCTTTTTAGACAAGCACTGCCTTCCTGTAAGTCAGTGTATGTTAGCTAAGGGAAGAGGACAGAACTGGAGAGGGAGTGCAGAGCTGCTTTTCTCCTACTCCACACTAGATATTGGGGCAGACCAAAGGGTAGCTATGCTATTTTTACTTTCCTGGCAAAGCACTATTTAAATATCTTTCTTATTGGTTCTATATTCTTTAAACATTAGGAAAACATTGTAAGTCCCTGTTTTTCACTGCTCAGCTACAATATTTTCTGTAGAACTTCTAATATTTTAAGATTTAATATAATAATGCACATTTCTAACAAGCTCCAATATAGCATTTTTCTGCTAGGCTGAGAAAACAGATCTTTAATATATGAGCATTTCACTAACTATAAGCATCTGAGTTCTCAATTTAAGCTTGGTGGCAAGTAACTTTACCCACCAAGCTGCCTTGCCAACCACAATTTTCATATACTCACTGTCAATTTTATTTCATGCTTCCCAAATCCCAACTGACTGCCCCTGAACTTACCATCCTGCTGCCTCAGTCTCTTCTTCCCCTCATAGTTGGAATTGTAAACACAAACCTGTATCATTATGTATGATCATCTCCCAATAAAACTTATTTAAAATTCTAAGGTAGTCTTCACCCCTCATCATGGAAATTTCTTTGCAACAAAAAGAGACCATTACAGAAAACCACAACCAAGCAAAAGGATGAGTAGTGAAGCCCAGTCCCAATGGGTTCATGTTAAAATACTCCAGAACCAATGGCTCAGGAAATATTGCAGAATAGAAGGCAAAAAGATTTTAAGAGCCAAAGGATCAGAAATTTGCTGTGAGACTGTGTCTCTTAGTAATATCAGAACCTATACCCATTAAGTCTCACCAATATGACCACCTAAACATGAGGTGTACAAGGACGGTGCCAATAAGCATGCCAAACTGAACAGGGAAAAGCCCCTGAGGCCTCAACCCCACACAAATAACTACAGGCAAGTAAGTAATGACAGGGACAGGAGAGGTGGTCATCCCCAGGGAGGAGCATACAAACTGGTTGTCTAGTACCAAGCAGTCAGCCCTGAAAACATACATACAAGTAGCATTATGTGAACTCCACAGGTTATGTTTAGAATGTGTACATATCCTAAAATAAACAATAATAAAATATACAAAAATAAACAAACACATAAAAATAAAAAAATAAACAAACATATACATGCATGGAGTAATAATTAAGGAAAAAAGAGGGCCATGAATTTGAAACAATCAGGGAGGAGTATATAGGAGGATTTGAAGGGAAAAAAAGGAAAGGGAGAAATGCTGCAACTTGTAAACTACAATCTCAAAACTAAACATAAACTATGTAGGGTTGGGGAGATAATTCAGTGAGTAATAGCGCTGCTGCTCAAGCCTGGCACCCTGGGCTCAATCCCTGCAGCCCATATAAAACTGGGAGAGAACCAATGTCACAGTGTTATCCTCTGACCTCTGCATTCAACACCAATACCCAGAATTAATACTTTTTTATATAAAGTATGGTGCTCTTTCCGTGTCAATTTTTTTTCCTAACTATTTACAGATAAAGAACTTGCCAGAGCAGGAAAATCACATCTGTGGCCAAATATAAGCTACAAAGCAAGATCCTTTTTCAAAAGAAAAGGAAAAAAGAACAAACCATTAGACATTTCAGACTAGCAAATACCTCAACATCTTAATAAGTACTATTAAATGCAATCAATGTGTTAACCACTGAGAGGCAATAAGATACAAACGTTAAGATCTTCATTTATAATCCTATATATGGCTACCAGCCATATGCTGGATTATCAGGGTTAGTGACTCAACATAACTAAGCATAAAAACTGACTAACAGAGTTATGTAGTTGGCTGTAATCGTTCTGAATTCATGAGCAGTCATATATATCCTATTTTGACATAACTAAGTAGGAAAGCAACTGTTTACATACTCTTCTTAATAGGTTTGGTTTGTGGATGGGGCTGAATTCCTCCAGCTGGAAGTCCATAAGTGCTGATTCGCTGTACAAGACTCGCTACATTTCCATGTCTTTCCCGTTTGATGGGCAAATTTTCATCCTTGGGTTCTGTCTCTCGTTTAATTTCCTATAAAGGAGAAAATTGGTTAAAAAAAAAAGAAAATTAAGTGTATTTTATTCAAGTTACATTCTTAAATGCATTTCTGCATTTCTTTCTTTTTTTTTAATGTAGCTTAGACTAACCTGGACTTAGCATGCAGCCAACCTAGCCTAGAATATGCAGTAATCCTCTTACCTAATCCATCTTTTTTACATGAATTCAAGGATCAAATTCAGGTTATCAAGCTTCTGCAAAAACCACTTTTAATCACCAAGCCATTTCACTAGCCTGGTCTGACCACTTGAGGGAAGACTGTAGATATTAGATATTAACAGGTTTAGCTGTCACTGAGGATGGACCACTCCCTCATAATCAGCAGCCTATAAAACCAAGAACTCAAACTGCAGTACTCTAATTACTAGTCATATGAATGGGATCTGAAACATCAGTGGCCCTTGGTGAAAATATGAACATTCTGAACTGTACAAAGATAATTAATAGATAACTAAAACTTAAAACTAAGTACTGAGATTATTATCTCAGTGAAGGCTATTTAGTAACAAATAAGACACACCATCATCCTCTCTTTTGTCAATCCACTTCGATACTCAGAAGGTGGATCTCTGTGAGTTCAAGACCAGCCTGATCTACACAGTGAGTTTCAGGTCAGCCAGAGCTACAAAGTGGGACCTGGTCTCAAATACAAAAAAAGTCAATAGAGCCAGGCATCATGGCATCCCTTTATGTCCTAGAAATAGAAGTAGACAGAAGCAGAGAAATCTGTGATTTCAAGACCAGCCAGGGTTACATAGTAAAACCCCATTTCGGGGGGGGGGGGGGGGAGGAATGTCCAAATGGGGCCTGTCAATTGTCGATCAATTGAACAAGAAAATACTCTTCAGGAAAACTGTCTGCTACAAAAACCAGAAGTGGTATATATAAAGCAGCCAAGCACAGTGGTATATGCCTTTAATCCAGCACTCAGGATGCAGAGGCACATGGATCTCTGTGAGTTTGAGGCCAGCATGATTCACAGAGTCTAGGACAGCCAGGGCTACACAAAGAAACCCTATCTCGAAAACAAACAAACAAACAACAAAAACAAAACAACAAAAAAAGAAATGGTATAAAGCCTGCCTAAAATATAGAGGGGTAGATGGTCTCTTTGGCCACTATCCATACTTTCTCCTTGAAAGTGTACATTGCTGCAATGGTTTCTTGAATCACTGTCCACGCTTACCCCTTCCTTGTATGCTATATCCTCTAACATATTCTGTGCATCTTTCACACACACACACACACACACACACAAAATAGGCAATAGGGGTGGAAACACAGGAAGAAAAAAAGAAAATATTTGCAAAGATGTATCTGATGAACAACTACTACTTAAAATAAAGAAATCTTTAAAGCTGGTCAACGGTAACAACAACAAAAAAAAAGTGAAAATTTAAAACGCATGAAAAGTATAAATCAACATCTCACTAAAGAAGAGATATAAGTGGTAAATATGCATATGAAAAGATGTTCAATGCATACCTTTAAAGAATTATAAATTATATACTGAGATGTTTCAACACACTATCAGAATGGCCAAAATACAAAGCACTGACAAAACCATGAATGAGTAAAGGATGTAAAGCAACAGGAAGTTACATTCATTGCTAGTGGAAACCCAAACAGTACCACTACTTTCAAATAATTTTAACAGTGTCTTAGCAAACAAACATTTGTTACTATACAACTCAAGAACTGTACTACTTACGTCTTTAGCCAAGTAAATTGAGCACAGGGAGACTGTTTCAAAGTATGAAAACAACTAAGATATCCGTTAGGCCAGGCATACTGGCTCATATGCAGCCCTAGCACTTCATGGACTGAGACAGGCAAATTGCTATGAGTTTAAGATCAACCTAGGCTATCTAGTGGAGATCTGTGATTAAAAAGTGGGTTCCCTAGTAAGGGGAACAGGGACTATTTCTGACATGAACTCCATGGCTGGCTCTTTGACCTCCCCCCTTCCACCCAAGGGAGGAGCAGTCCTGCTAGGCCACAGAGGAGGACTTTGCAGCTGGTCCTGAAGATACCTGAAAACACAGGATCACATGAAAGGGGAGGAGGTCCCCCCCATCAGTGGACTTGGAAAGGGGCAGGGAGGAGATGAGGGAGGGAGGGTGGGATGGGGAGAGAATGAGGGAGTAGGACACAGCTGGGATACAAAGTTAGTAAAATGTTACTCAAAAAATAAATAAATAAATAAATAAATAACAAAACAAAAATCAAAGCAAAAAGTGGGGTGGGCTGAAGAAATGAGATGACTCATTGATTAGGAGCATTGGCTGCACATGCAGAGGACCTGGGTTCTATTCTCAGCATCCACATGGCAGCTCACAACCATCTCTAACTCCAGTTCCAGGGGATCTACACATCTTCTGTCTTCTATGAGTACCAGGATTAAAAGTGCACACCACCACACCTGGCAGATTTATTTGTTGTTGTTGTGTGAGATAATTCATTTTTTTTAAATAGTAATTTTTAAAAACTGATCTTTTCTCAAAAATTCATCTACAGCTTTTCTCAATTAATTGATTGAGAAGGAATAAAATGTAGTTAGATTAAGTACAGTTATTTCACCTTCTCTAAAATCAATTAACAGAACTGTTTATATTTGGAGATGAAACTATAACTAAAATAAATCCAAATTATTCAAAAAACAAATACTAACTAAGCATGCATTCTGTGAAAGCATTCTACAAAATACTACGGTGCAAGTTGGAAAAAAAAAATGACACACTCTAGCCTTCCCAAGGGTCATAATCACTAAAACATATAAAAGCCAAAACTATTATCAATGATACATAAATACGTAGTGTTCTTTTTTCTTCTGTAAACATTTATAATTTTCTATTATCTGTAATAAACTTAAGTATCTTGAACACTATCCCTTAAACTAACAGATGTATAGCAGTCGCTAATCTCTTTAACTCAAAAAATATGGTCTAATACATTCTCAGGATGGTAGGAAAAGCAACAAGAGCTGGGCATGGTGGTATTACCCTTTAACCCCAGCACTCTGGAGGAAGAGACAAGGAAAATATCTGTGAGTACAAGGCTAGCCTCGTGCATATCAAGTTTCAGGGCAGTCGGAACTATATAGACAGACCTTGTCTCAAAAGAAGAATAAAAACAAAGGTAGGGAAGAAAGCTGGGTAGGGGAGGGAGGATGGAAAGAAAAGCAATAAAATACAATGGAAGCCTTGTGGGGCAATTATAACACACCAGCTCCAAAGGTGACCCAAATGAAAACTATTATCTATGGTTTAAAAAAAGTAAAGACAGGCAGGTAAATAATGCATGTAAGCATAAACAAGCACAAACGCACACCTACATCCACACAGCATTATTGTACAGCAGGCTACCTATCAATAATAAAATCTGTTATATATGGACCTGTATTTTTCTGAATGTAAAAAAGTTCCAAAGTATTTTCATTTTAAACAAACATATTTATTTATTGACATAATATTTAATTCTGTGAAACAAAAGCAAGAAATTAAACTGAAAATACTTACCTTAACAAAATTGTCAGGGAACATCCCTCTTCTCCCATTTAGTTCTCCTTCTAGCCATCCTTCTTCCTGTAGTTTTTTCACATTTCTGATGATTTCCCCAACTCGGATAGTTAATTCATCATCATGTACAGCATCATAGTCATACTCCACAATATAGTCAACTAAAAAAGGAGAAAATAAGTGTCTAAAATCTAATTCACAAAATTACTATAAACCCTATTAACAAGCTTTCAGCTACAGAATCTGAGTAGCAGCAACTAACACCACAGAGATATAAGGCTTGTCTCTATGGTTTTAAATATCACATCAGCAAAGACCGTGATCATCTAAATATAGAACACAGTACATGGGTTAAGTGAGATCCTCGAAAGAAATATAGTTCACATTCATCACATATTGCATTCTTATAGTTCAGCTTTGTGTGAAATGGTCCCCAACACCTCCCAAATAAAAACATCCTTGTATTCCCATCTTTATAAAATTCCTTCTTGAGTGTGCCCTATGACCAACTTGCAACCAACAGAATATAATGAAGCTGATAGGCTATGTGGAATAAAATAACACGGTAATGGCCATGTTGCTTCTTACTTATTGGCTCTGAAGACACAAACCACGATGCTAATATGCTGGCTAGGGTGGGCCACAAGCAAGATGTGGAGGGAAACCTTTTGGCTACGGTTCTCACTAAAATAAAGCAAAGGACCTGAATGATAGCAACAATCACATGAGTTTGGAAATAACCCATCCACAGAAGAACCCCTGGTAAGAACCCAAGCTGATGAACTTCTTCCCTGCAGCCTCAAGGAGGACCCAACCAACTCAGGGGCCAGGCTCTAAAACCTCAGAAACAGGTAACTATGTAACATTTCCAAAATTCTTTTCTACCTCTGTGGTAAGAAGAGGATACACGCAGAAGCACGAGTGTCTTTTCGGATGGCTCCTCTGGGACAGGAGAGCATGTGATTGTGAGCTGCTGGATATCAGTACTGGGAACCAAACTCATTTGCTCTCCTGAGACAATGTTTTGAAACTATTAACCTGTGTCAAAAACCTTAGAGAACAATGGCATACTGAAAAAAACGACTGCATTCTCTACAGGATTTCTGATCACGGACAGAGTACAGGTACATTTTATAAAGTTCAGTTTTTAAGAGCAGAACAGATTCTCTACACAAGATGGCAGCCTAGCTGGCTATATACCCCATTATCTTTTCTTCACCTACAATGATAAGAAAAAAAACAAAATCTTTTCAACCAAAATAAACAAATAAAGCAAAAAAAGTGCACTTTAAATCAACAACCACCACATCCCTCCCATTTCTCACACAGTCTTAATTTTGTTCAGATATTCTGAAACCGTGTACTTTTACAACTCAAGCTTCTCCAGGTTAGATCCTGACTAGTCGAGATCGTACTTCTCAAGCACTAAGCACAACCAAGTCATCTGGAAAATCTTGTTTAAAGACAAACTGATTAGAGCTGAAATACCCAAAGCTGATGCTAAGAGGCAAAAGCGTAAAGATAATTCACTCATAATCATTCTAATTCCTCCTAATCACACTCAGGATTCTGATTTCCCTTCTCTTCTGACTTTAAAAGCAAAACCACAAGGCTAAGAGTACAGCTCAGCTATAGCGCCTGGTTATTATGCAGGAGGTTGTAGTTCAAACCCAAACATACATATCCTCAAAACACAAGGACTAGGCATGGTGATACATGCCTATAAATCTACCTCTCAGGACACTGAGGCAAGAGGAGCATGACCTTGAGGCCAGCCTGGACTATATAGTGAAATCTCATCTAAAATAAATGCAACAAGAACTGACACCCAAAACTGCTCCAGACTACTAAGATAAGGAAAACCAGAAGCAAGACAAGAATCTGAGTAGTTTATCAGGCTGCCTAACCAAGCCCACCTAGATTGGTTACATGAGGTCATTTTTTAATTTAGCTTGATATGAGTCTCAGACAGGATTTCTGCTAGAGCTAAAGACATTTCACTATGGTAAGAGAGCCACCAGAACTGAAAAAGCCAGGAAAAAGCTTAAAGAACTAAAACACATAGGCAGTGAGACAGCACACTTTAACAAGAATCAATCCTTATGACAATCCAGAACTGAGAAATAATCATCAAAAGTAGGAATTTGATGAGTATTAAAAGCACACTGGAAACAGCTATAGTAAAAAATAAGAAAATTTACAAAAAAAAAGAAATATTAAAAATACATGGCTGAAGAGATGGCTCTGCAGTTAAAAGCACTGGCTGCTTTTGCAGAGGACCTGAGTTCAAGTCCCAGCACCCTAATACCTGAATTCAATAAACTGATAAACTTAAAAATAGATACTCAGGAAATCCAAGCAAGTTCAAATGCAACAAACAAACAAAAATATATGCAAGCTGAATATAGTAAAATTGCAAGAAGTTAACGGGAAAAAATATCTTTGAAAAGAAATGTTTTCTAAAGAAGCTATACTTAAAACTGATGGTAACTTCTTAGGGACACAAAATAAAAAAGCCAAAGACCACATCTTAATACTTTAAATGTTCAGAAAATAACCACAAATCAAACTCTCTATAATCAAGAAATTTTTCTATAGAAGATTGAAAAAAAAGAAAGAAAGAAAGAAGGAAAGAAAGAAAGAAAAGAAAGGAAGAAAGAAAGAAAGAAAGAAAGAAAGAAAGAAAGAAAGAAAGAAAGAGGAAAAAAGAAAAGAGAAATCAGACCCACAGAAGCTCTCTTGTAGACACAGAACACAATACGGAAGTTTACCACCCTAACAAAAATCTTATTTTTCTTAAAGAGTCATAGATGCAAAATGGAAAGAAAAGCAAAAGTGGTTACATATATGCATATGTACGTATGTACAAATGTACCCACCCTTAATGAGGAGCTAATTACAGTTGACGGCTTCTGAAGGAGGAAGGGTCAGTTTTCTTTAAAGGGGTGGCTTGAGCAATCTCTAGTGGATGCCCCACACCCACAAATAAATAGGCAGCACAGACAGGAAGTCAGTGGGACTTTTTTTTAAAGGCCACAATGTTGGGAGGAGTCAGGGGTAAGACTGGATCTGGGAAGAATTCTTGGAATGAGAAGTAAGGATCAAAGCACACTATATCAAAGTCTCTAGGAGAGAAGGAAGAAGGCAAAAAGAGAGAGAAACAGAACTGAGGTTCAAGCAACAGCAAAGTAACAAAGACAGGGGTTCCAGAGAACAATATTATAACTGACATCAGGCTTTTGTGAAAATGAGTGCAGTAACCAGGTGGTGGCGCACTCCTTTAATCCCAGCGCTCAGGAGGCAGAGGCAGGTGGATCTCCGAGACTGAGGCTAGCCTGCTCCACAAAGCAAGTTCCAGAACAGCCAGGGCTATACAGAGAAACCCCGTCTCAAAGAAAAAGAAAAAGTAGTAATCACAAATACATATACATATATATGTGTGTCCGTGTGTGCATATATATACATACATACATATATATATATATATATATATATATATATATGAAAATGATGCCAAATATTGCGGGAAGGAAGAATAGATGCTGGGCTAGAGAAATGGCTGTGGGTTAAGAGTACTTGACAGTTGTTAAGAGGGCATTCAGAATGTTGCACTTGCTGCCAAATCTAATGACCTCAGTTCAATCCTTAAAACCCACAGTCCAGGAATTCACAGACATGCATATATATTCAGGTGCCCATATGCGCACACACACACATACACACACACACACACACACACACACACACACACACGATGAATGTAATACAGAAAGAGGGAGAAGAATACAGGATACCCCACCTTACATCTCATCACTCTACAGTTTGCTACAGTTCAAAGAACAACAAAATGTAGATTCCATCTTAAGGCACAGCTCCACTGAAAGACTGAAATTTAATTTTATGATCATAGAATACTATCCTCCATCACCTTTACCACTGCCTTGATATTCCAGTAACAGCGGACTGTAACTGAAAGAATCAAAAGATGTATATTCTAAGTATTTAAAGAACTCAAAGACAAACAGGGAGATAAGACACTAGAGTTTGAACCAACTTTGAACAATCATTAAACAGTTTCCAAGTCCAAACCAAGTAAAATCAAGCCTTAAACTAAAGACTAAATATTTAGGCCTAAATACTTCTCCCTTAACATTATAAAACACAAATGTTTAATGTTACTATGTTTTATTAAAGTTAGATACTAGATCCACGTGAGAATTAATTAAATCGTGGTATAATTCCTAAAGCCCCTTTATTAAGTTATCAATTGTTAAACACAGAAGTGATTAAAGCAGCATTTCTTACATGTTTTCAACAGGTGTGTGTGTGTGTGTGTGTGTGTGTGTGTGTGTGTGTGTGTATGAAACAGCACACCACACACTGAAGCTCAGACTGTCCTGAAACTATGTAACCCTGGCTGTCCTCAAACTCGCAACAATCTGAATGCTGGAATTAAAAGCATGATACACTATGAATACCTTATAGTATTGTTTATTATTATTTATTCTAGAATTTATTTATTTATTTATAGACCTGGTCCCCCTTATTTCAAGTGAGCCTCTACAACCCAGTATTGGGGTTCCAAGCACAAGACAAATGTTGGGATTCTAGGCATGATTGGTGTGGCTTCTTTAGTGCTATGGATTGAACCCAGGGTTTGCATAACAGGCAAGCACTCTATCAACTAAGCTGTGTCACCAGCTCTAATCATCCTTAAGATGCCCAACAACTGCACATAGAACCTACCCTATGTACTGGCTATTTTACTACTGCTATTATTTAAACACATTCGGAAGCCACCTAGAAAGCAAAAACTTTTTTTTTCATGGTTTCAGAAGATTCAGTTAGCATCAGTAGAGAAGACATAGCATATGGCCAGGCCGCTTGCATCATAGGACACGGATACAGACGGGAAGACAAGGAACTCACCCCAGTGACCCACGTCCTCTAACCAAGCCCACTTCCTAGAGTTTCAACAAGCTCCACCAGCTCATGTCAAGCAAACCAAACGTGATCCATGGGGACAGTTCATACTCACACTATAACACCCTCCTCTTTCCATTTCAAAGAGTATGTAAAGGTGTGCATACTCATATTTCTCAGAAGTTCTCATCAGTAACTTTTTCATAGTATTCTATTTCTTCTGATGTTACAGATCAATTGGTGATATACCCAAAAACCAACCTGAAAACTTAAAAAATTACTTATTACTTTAAAAAATTATCACTTATTGTTACAACTCTAAGCAAAGAAATAGTCATATGCATATAATCAATTCCTTCTCCCAAAATAACACATAAAAATCATACTAGGAAAAGCAAATTGAAATAGTAAGTTTCTACATCCCTTGTTTGTTTAGTTTGTTTGTTTTCTTTTGTTCACTCCTCCCAGGATCACCACCCTACCTCTCTCCCACACCCTCCCTCACCCCATACACACATGGTCGGTTTTGTACTATAATCCCAGCAGCAAATGGTTTGGTTAAACTCATCAAATGTGATTTGACACCTTTGTCTATGTCACTGCAAACAGAAGAATTAAAAAATGGTGAATAAAGGGCTGAACGATGTAGCTTAATTGCTACAAAGTTCCAATCCTTCACTTTGCATAAGTAAAACAGCTAAGCTATTGAATGCCTGTAATCCCAGTCCTCAGGAGTGGAAGGCAGGAGAATCGGGAATTCAAGGAATAGACTTGTGGGAATTAAACAAGAGCTTTAAAATGAACCCAAAAAAGAAATATCACTAAATGTTAACACCGATCACAAGACACCACATTCTACCTGCTGAATATTTTGTCCACTTTTTTTCCAGTCTCATATAGCCCCAACTGCCTATATAGGCAAGTCTCTCTGCAGGCAAGAATGTCCTTGCTTTCATCTTTAATAAACTGTAGGCATACCAAAGAACTTTTGGGGGTTTTGTGAGGGGGTGAAGCTGTGTGTTCTGAAACAGGTCTGTTATGTGGTCCTAGAACTCTCTTGTAGACCAGACTCCACTTGTCTCTGCCTCCCAAAAGCTGTAACTACAAACATGTGCTACCACACCTGACCCAAAAAACTGTTTTAAAGTAAGTTTCTTTTGACTTATTATTATTAATCCATGATTTATGTTCTGGCCGGTTTATGTCAACTTGACACAAGCTAGAGTCATCTAAGAGGAGGAAACCCCAACTGAGAAAACGCCTCCATAAGATCAGGCTACTGGCACACTTGTAAGAATTTTCTTAATTAGTGACTGATGTGGGAGGGCCCAGCCCACAATGGGTAGGGCCACCCCTGGGTACTGAGCCAAGAAGCAGTACTCTTCCATGGCCTCTGCATCAGCTCCTGACTCCAGGTTCCTGCCCTGTTTTGAGTTCCTGTCCTGACTTCCTTCAAATGAACCTTTTCCTCCCCAACTTGCTTTTGGTCATGGTGTGTCACCCCAGAAATAGTAACCCTAACTAAGACAATTTCTATGCCCATTTTATATATGTATATATCTGAGGTCATATAAAAATTTCTCACAAGAATAGGAGATGACAATGGAAAATTTAAACCTGCTCTAACATACCATTGTGTCATATGCTTGCCAGAACTGTTTTATAGAAAACAGAATAATTATGAAGACTACATTCAAATTTCATAAGAAAATATGCTTAAGTATAATAAATCAACCCCAGTTAAATATTTGACAAAATATTTCTGAAATATTTTCATATATTCTACTAGGTTCACAACAAACCTACAAGCTTCATGTTTTAAAACTGCACACTAAACTCACCAGCCATCTCTGCCCAATAAGTGAGGCTCTAGACCCTAATCAAAGCTGCTCTTTTCAGCAGATGGGGACCATCATGGAAAATAACTGATTATTGGTTTACAGCCCCAACAGATGTACAAATGATGAAAAGTAAGAAAAAAAATTTTTTCCATAGCAGCTTTTTTTTAATTAATTACACTTTATTCACTTTGTATCTCCCCATAAACCCCTCCCTCCTCCCCTCCTAATCCTACCCTCCCTCCCCAAGTCCGACACTGATAGGGGAGGTCCTCCTCTCCTTCCTTCTGATCTTAGTCTATCAGATCTCATCAGGAGTGGCTGCACTGTCATCTTCTGTGGCCTGGTAAGGCTGCTCCCCCCTCAGGAGGAGGTGATCAAAGAGCAGGCCAATCAGATTATGTCAGAGGCAGTCCCTCTTCCCATTACTATGGAACCCACTTGGACACTGAACTGCCATGGACTACATCTGTGCAGGGGTTCTAGATTATTTCCATGCATGGTACTTGGTTGGAGTATGAGTCTCTGGGAAGACCCCTGTGTTCAAATTTTCTGGTTCTGTTGCTCTCCTTGTGGAGTCCCTGTCCTCTCCAGATCTTACTATTTCCCACTTCTTACATAAGATTCCATGCACACTGCCCAACAGTTGGCCATAAGTCTTAGTGTCTGCTTTGATAGTCTTCAGGGCAGAGCCTTTCAGAGGCCCTTTGTGGCAGGTTCCTAGCTTGTTTCCTGTTTTCTTCTTCTTCTGATGTCCATCCTCTTTGCCTTTCGGGATGGGGATTAAGCATTTTAATCAGGGTCCTCTCTCTTGATTAGTTTCTTTAGATGTACAGATTTTAGTAGGTTTATCCTATATTACATGTCTATATGAGTGAGTATATACCTTGTGTGTTTTTCTGCTTCTGGGACAGCTCACTCAGGATGATCCTTTCCAGGTCCCACCATTTACCTGCAAATTTCATGATTTCCTTAAGAAAAATTTAAAAATTAAAACAAAACAAGAATGGCTTAGGCAGACACGATTGTGCAAGCCTATAAGCCCAGCACTTTGAGACAAGCAGGTCTCTTGAGAGTTCAACACCAGCATGGTCTATGTACAGAGTTCCAGGCAAGGCAGGTTTACATGATGAGACCATCTCAAAGGAAAAAAGAGGGAAGAGAGGAGCTTAATTAGTATTTGAGTAAAAAGGGATTCTCATTTTATATGGTGGATGCACAAGTAAATACACACACTAATCAGCAAGGCAAAATACTCATCAGAATTCAATCTCCTACAGCAGAGAAGGAATTTTAATTAGTGCTTAGTGCAAAACTTTGATCTTAAGAGTACATTTTTGGCAGTGTGTTTGTGTATGTTCATGCATATGAATGCAGAGACCAACGCCAATGGTCTTCCCCATTTGCCCTTAATCTCTTTTTTGTTATTGTTGTTACATTTATTTGGGGTAGGGTTGTTTTTAGAGACAAGGTTTCTCTGGTAGCTCTGGCTGTCCTGGTACTCAACTCTGTCAACAGGCTGGCCTCAGAGATCTGCCTGCCTCTGGGGTCTAAAGGTGCATGCTAGCACACCTGGCTTACATTTAATTAATGTAGAGATGGGGTGAAGATTAGGGTTCCAGTATGCCTGTGGAAGTCAGAAGACAACTTAGCAAGTTGGTTCTCCCCTTCCACCATGTGGGTCCTGGGACTGAACTTGGGTCATCGGGCTTGGTGACAACCACCTTTGCTGGGCCTTCAGATCCTCTACCTTACCTTCTATGACAAGGTCTTTCAGTGAATCTGGAACTTATGCATCAATTCTGCTAGGCACAGGATGCTTCACCAGTGTTGGTGTTACAAGTGCACTGGTGTGTTTTTGCATTAAAAAACAAACAAACAAACAAAAAAAAAAAAAAAACCTCAAGTGATGTGTTTGCTCCGAAAGCACTTTACGAACTAAACCATCTCCCTAGCCTTCAGTCTTTCGTTTTTCTTTGGTATGATGTATTCCCAATCGGCCTTGTACATATTATGCAACCAAAGAAGGATGACTATGAACTCAACTTCTTCACCTCCCAAGTGCTGGGAGTACAGATGTGGGCCACCATACCAGCTAAGAAAACAAATTTTAAATAAACTGAAAGTTGTTTCAACAGGATGAGAAATCCTGGGTACATGGAAAGTATCTGAATGACCACAGTGGCAAAGCACTTTCTTAGCATGTGATGAAGTCCTGGGTTCAACTCCTAGCATGTAGGATGGGGGGGGGCACTATAAATACTTCATTAATAACAACAATAATAATAATAATAATAATTACAACTATCCAAACTCAAAATTACAAATATATGAACTTCTATACTTAAAATGTAAAATGTTTTGGCACTTAATTACAGTAGTCATGAGTATGACACTCTTATAACTCACAATCAGTCTACAGGCTGAGAATATTTCTAGCCTCTTCTATATTGTGTACTAATTGGTCAGTAATATCCATAAAACACCCTTAATATTTCAACTAAAGAGTACCTCAAAGGGATCAACTTAAGTGAAAGCTTGCTTCATTCAGAAGACTCGATGCCAGAGAAGATTAAACAAGTATCTTGGTTACTGCTGATATAGTCTGGATCTTGAATGTCCCAAAGAAGGCCTAGTTCCCCACCATGACTCTAATTAAGTGATGAAAACTTCAGGAGGTAGAACATATAAGAAGGAAGTTAGGTTGTTAAATGTGTGTCCTTTAAGATCACAACCTCTTCCTGTCTCTCTTTCATGCTTCCCAACTATTACTGTCTTAGGTTTCTATTGTTGTGATAAGCACTTGATTAAAATGGGTTTCCTTGGCTTACACTTACTGACCACAATCCACCACGAAAGAAAGTCGGGACAGGAACTCAAGGCAGGAACCTAGAGACAGACACTGAAGCAGAGGCCATGAAAGAACACTGCTTACAGTCTTGTTCTCTTTGTCTTGCTCAGGTTCTTTTTCTATACAACAGAGAACCACCCACCAAGGGTTGGTACTGCCCACAGTGGGCTAAACCCTCTCATAGTAATCATTAATCAAGAAAATGCACCGCTGGCTTGATTATAAGCAATGTGATGAAGGCATTTCTCGACTGAGGTTTTTCTCTTCCCAGATGGCCCTAAGCTGTGTCAAATCGACCATAATAATAATAATCACAGTCGTGAAGACAACAGACTTCTTGCACTACATGCTCCCACAACAATGTTACCAGTCCTAAAGCAACAGTCAAGAGACTGTAAGCCATAAACTGAAATTTGGTATTGTGAGCTAAAATAAACCTTTTCTCCTTTTAAGTTGATTATCTCAGGTATTTTTACCACAGCATCAGAAAAAATCACACCTGTCAAGTACTTCATCAGTGATCAAACTAGTGAGATGAATGCTACTTCCTTCAAATTCAAAACCTCTCACTAGTCCTTCTGTTTCTCATCACATTTTAACATTTCTTACACTAGAACACGTCCTTATGCCCTTAAAGCACCACCTTCCCTGGTCTGGCTTTCTAACGAAGCCTACCTTGTTTCATTCCTAATGTCACATTCTATTTCTAGCACAACACCAACAAGCCATACAACAGGTTTATAACATTAGAACAACAGGAAGAGACAGGAACATTAGCATCAGAATCCAGGATTATGATGTATGCTGTTTGTTTGTTTGTTTAAGAAAACAATACTTCTTAACTAATCTTTCAACAGCAGCTCCTTTCCTTGATATGACTTTGTTTTAATATCTTTCTCTTATGAGTAAACAAATTCCCAGTCCACCAAAACTAGGAGAGTGCTTTAATGCTGAATACATTTCCTTCCCCCACACCTTTCTTGTAAGTTAGTGGTAACTGTGTGTTACTGTAATGAAACTTCAGAGTACTTTTATACTTGAAATCCCAAGTGATTAAACTGGTCCAGTCACTCCCTTGGAACACAAATTACCTGGACACTGAATTATCTTGCATAACTTAAAATATACCCGATGCGGTATATGGCACATTCAGACACCTAGAGTCCAGAAGTTTGAGGTCATCCTAGGAAACATATAGGACCCAGTCTCCAAAGGGAGGTAGATAGGGGGTGGAAAGCATGGCTGTCAAATCACTAAGACCAATTAAGACAATGCTAGACTGGGACCAAAGAATACTCTCAAACACTTTGATCAGTAGAGGATCACTTTAAAACTCAAAGCTATTCATGATCACTACACTCACACATTAAACCACCACTGTTGACTATACAACACATGCAGTTTAAGATCCACAGCAGAGGCTCCAGCATCTTATCAGATGTACTTCTGGACTCATCTAAAACAATCTCAGTCAGTAATCAGGTTCCTGCTCAATAAAAGAAAGAAAGAAAAAGAAAAAAAAAAGGAAGGAAGGAAGGGGAAAGGAAGGAAGGAAGGAAGGAAGGAAGGAAGGAAGGGGAAAGGAAAAAAGGAAGGAATAAAAGAAACAAAGAAAAAACCTACTCTGTATTTATCTCAGAAAAATACTGGACCTTGTCTTACTTCATTCATTTCCCTGAGATCTTTGAGTTCTCCTGCCAAACCCCATTTCCTCTCATTTCCCCAAGGATGCCAGTCTGAACTTCTACCTAGTACCAGCCATTAAGCACCACCTCACTCCCACACCAATCTGACCTGCTCCACCTATGTCTCTACACATTACATTCTGCCACACATAAATGGCTCACCTGCTGACTGTAGGCACATGCGAACCTCCACCAAATTTATGTTCTGCTCCCTACCTCACCTAGAAAGACTTCCTGCCTGGCTATTTAATTGAGCTAAACCTATACAGTGGATATCAATTTTACAGAATTAAAGGTTTTCAAACTTTAAAATGTTTTTAAAAATCAAATCTGATCATCAACACAATGTATTCTAATTAAGGAGTAGAATTAAACTGTTGTGATTCATCCGTGAAAGAAAATTTTTCTTTTTCATGCTCTGAAACTGCTTGGTAAATCCCAAGATATCTACTTACAAGAAATTACTACTTAAAGAAATATCTACTTAAAGAAATTACTCATTACAGAAGTACATGTGCCAGGTGGTTACCTTTTCAAAAATAAACTTCAAATATATATATATATATTTCAAAAATGTATATATACATATGTACATATGTACATTGCCATTTTGTCTAACTTCACTCCAAAAATGCATATCTGTATTTCAGAAGAGAAAAAAGTATTGAGGGCTGAAAAGATGAACCAGTGGTTAAGGGAAGGGTACTGGCTGCTCTATCAGATGTCCTGAATTCAAATCCCAGCACCCACATGGTGGCTCACAACAGGTCTATAACCGTAGTGACATGGGATCCAATGCCCTCTTCTGTTATGTATGTGTACATTCAAACAAAACACCCAAATGCCTAAGATACATAAATAAATCAATCCTTTTTTTTAAAAGTATTGCCTTTCTTAATTCTCTGATGTCTTTCCTCATTCTTTCACACAGATACCTTAAAAGTTTGACAGGCATTTTTCCCTAACAATTGATGTAGAAACTAAAAACATGAACGCAATATAAAACTTAAATATATCTCTAGCAGTATAAATTCTTAAGTTTTTCCCAAGCATACATTTTAAATGAATAATACTTTCTCACAGTATATCTAATATTGAAAAACAATGTATACAACTTTTGCAAGTTAAACTCTACAGAAAAATCACTTTCTGTGGTAACACAAAATCATCTTACTGGTCCTTGAAAGACACTATTTTGCTTTCAGTAATGATCAAAAATTCACTCACAAATTAGTAGAACTGCAGAAATCTTTTTAAAATACAATATATCCTAAGCATTGTTAGCTCATTCGTCTAATTACCTGAGATTGGCACTTCTCACCAACTTATAGATCAATACATTGAAGCAGAGAGAAACTAATTAACTTTCTACGTTGCAAAGCTTGTAGGTATGATCTCAGGAGGTCCCTGTCCACAGCCTTTATTTTTCCCCCCTTTTTAGATAGTTTCATGTAGCCCAGGAAAGCCCTGAATGTGCTTCCTAAAGAAAGCTGGCCCTGAATTCTTCAACTCCTGCTCCTACTTCCAAAGTAGTACAAGTCTAGACTACAGAAACTCATAACTAGCCAGGTTTGTCCCTAAGTGTAGGAACTTTCACCTTATAAGTATCCACATTCATCTCAAAAACAACAAAAAAAAGCAAGATTTACTTTTATTGACAAATTAGATAAAACATTTAAGTATTTTTGGCTACATCTTTTTTAAAATTTGTGTGTGTGTGTGTGTGTGTGTGTGTGTGTGTGTGTGTAGGTGTCCTCAGAAACTAGATGAGGGTATGAGATCCCTTGGATGCTAGAGGTAATTGTAAGCCACCCAATATGAAGGCTGAGAACTAAATTAGAGTCTTTTGAGAGAGCATTAAGAGCTCAGCCATCCAGAGCTGCAACATGAGTTATAAGAACTGAAGACAAAGTGACAACTAAAGCCTGTAATCCCAGCAGCCAAGAGGCTGAGGCAGGAGGATCACTCTGAATTCAAAGCCAGCAGGGGCACAGAAGGAAACGGTGTGATCTTGTCTTAAAAATGCAAGAAAAAGAACAATGGTAGGTAACAAAGTCAACAAAGTATATATGAGAGGAAACTCTCTTACATGAGCTTGAGAATTTTATTGTTAACACAACCAATAATGTTAAGTACACATTCATCTGCAAATGTTTCACAAGTACTTTCCAAAAAGTAACCACAAACACCCAGACCTTCAAAGCACATCTTGTTTAGTATGCTAAACACTGAACTTTCCCAAGATACTCAAGCAACTCTAAATAGACCAAAGAAAGGGCTTGTGGCCAATAAATACAGGTATTAAAATGCAAAATACTTTTCATTTACTTCTTAAGACCTTAGCTAGTGGCCCACGCCTTTAATCCCAGCAGTTGGGAGGCAGAGGCAGGTGAATCTCTCTAAATTCATGGGCAGACTGGTCTACAAAGTGCCTTCCAGGATGGCCAGAACTTCACTGTAAAAACCTATCTTGGAAAAAAAAAGAGAGAAGACCTTACACTGAAGTAGGGGCCTACTAATCTTCCTCTATGAGGATCACAAATTTAAGTGATTTTCACGGTTAAAGAAAGTGAGAAAGGGGAAGATGAAAGTAGACACTAACCAGTTTCAAGCCCATCTAAAGACAAATAGGAGAAAAAGTACTCAAAATGACTGCAAGAAATAAGTTTGCTGCTTAGCACCTGGCCCAACAGTCTATACAAGATCCAGGGTAGTTAAAACGGCTCACAGCAACTCAAAAGTCACAAAATGGTGACTCAAGACCATCAAAAGACGTTTAATTACGTTCTGCATCCTGACTTAAGACAGATAAGAACTGTATACCTAATTTCAGCTTTTCATTCAAATCAGTTAAGCTAGCTTTTGATGCTTAGAGTAAGCCTGCAATTACCCCGTAAACTCAACTAATCAAGTGGAAAGGAATTCATTTGAAAGTCCCTAACAGCGAAATGTTCGACTCCTGAGGTGAGGAACCCTTGGTGTGGAAAAGGTACACAAAGGCGAGGGGGAGCCGGGGGAGTATAAAATTAGAAACTCTAAGAAAACAGAATAGGCAGTGTCTGTAAACACCAGCTAAATTCGTCTCCCACGAAACAAAGTGTGGGCACAGGGCGCCACATCAGCAGAACTGCTGTTTTTATCCGGCTTCTAAATCATCCGTTAGTTTCATGAATTTTTAATTCAGTAATGGTTGAAGCTGCATCAACACTCAACTGAGAACGTGATAATGTCTTTCTGATTTATACCACAAAACCAAATTCGGGTTTTACAACTTACTGAGCACTCTTGCCTTGCAGCTGCCTAAGTTTAGTTTTTTGTTTTTTTGTTTTTTTTTTTTAAGGGGGGGAATCTATTCTTTTACACTATTTTTAATTTGTAAACATTTGAGGGAGTTAGCGCCTCGCCAAGAAGCAACTTTGTTATCAAAAGAACTGTTAACACCACTTAACCAAAACTCCTTTTTTAAAAGGACTCTGCAACCCACTCTCGCCTTCTCGAACTCCGAACGAAAAACCTGAAGAACGCAACAGAAAACAACCTTGTGGCCCAGCACTTTTTCTCCCCTCCAAGAAGGAAGTCTCCTTCCAAACAGGAAACTGCTCCTCCAGAGGTTCAAGCCGGGAATCCTAGAACACCGAACCCCAACCCAGTCCTCAGGGGACAGCCGATGCGCTGCTAAGTGCCAGCACACCTGACAAGGGAGACGGCGAGTACCAGGAAAACGACTTCACAACCCACGAAAAGGGGGAAGGAGAGAGCAGGCACAAATCACTGCCGAGCCCAGCCGATCGCAAACACAAGCATTTTCTGTGCTTCGAATCGTCTATGACAAAATGTCTGAGTGTGCACGGCGGGTGTGGGGGTGTGAGCGGGTTTGTTTGTGTGTCTGTTTGCTGTTTGTTTGTATTTTAAACCCAGTCCGTACCAAGCCTCGGAGAAGCGGAGCTGCCAAGCGCCACTTTGTCAAGTTCGCGATCGCCCTCCCCCATCGAAGCCGAAGGCTCCCGGAGGGCGCGGGGCTGCCGGTCACGGGTTCGAGCCCCACTGCCTCCCAAAGGACCGACCCGCGTGCGAGGAGCCCAGAGGCCGGCGGTGCTTACCCATGCTGCGGCGCTGGCGGGGAGAGCGCGGCCCCTTCGGTGCACCGGCTCAGGAGCGGCGGGGAGGCGCCTCCATCCGCCCGCGGCGCGCTCGGCTCGCTCCTCAGCCGCGGCCCCGGAGGGCGGGGGTGCGGGCGCTCGGCGTCCGCGCCTGCGCACTCCGGGCACGCCGCCACCTTCCCGGGCCGCTTCCGCTCGCCGCCGAGGCCGCCGGCGGGGTCTCGCACGGGCGGCCCGCCCAGCACCCGCTCCCTCCGAGGCCGAGCGCGCCACGCTCGACGGTGGAACCCGCCGGCCGGTGGGGAGCGACTCGGGACCCGGCTGGGGCGAAGTCTCGCGAGAGTGGTCTGGGCATCCCGGTCACGCCCCCGGCGGCCCCCGCGCGCCGCCCGGGCTCCCGCAGCTGGTGCCAGGTGCGGTGACGTCACGGCGGGGGCGCGCGCCCGCCGCCTCCAGGTGCGGTGAGCCGCGGCCGCTCGCTCTCGCCCGGGGTGCCCGGCAGCTGGCGTCCTCCGGGGCTCTGCCAAGCCAGCCCAGGTTGCCCCACTTTCTTTCCTGCTGGGGTGTAGCTTGCGGGAGATCTGAGAGAGGAACACTGGGGGGGGGGGGGGGCGAGCACTTTGACTTCCAAGTTCAAAGCAGGCCCAGCCAATGCGGGGACCCCACCGCTCACCTGCCAAGTTCCCCACGGGCCAAAGGCAACGCTGGTCTTTGGGGTGGGGGAGGCACGAAATAAATTGTTTCGTAGGACTACATGACTGTATTCCTTGAGCCTCTTGTTGGCCAAAGACGGCTTCCTACTCCCACTTTTGAAATAGAAATTGTTTCTAAATTCGGCATCCTGGTTTGAGATACTGCCAGACGTTTTTTTGTTTGTTTGGTTGGTTGGTTTGGTTTTTGTTGTTGTTGCTTTCCTAGAGTCCATATGAAGGCAGGCATGGGGTTGTGGTCGTCAGACAGGACCTTTCTTGGAATTACAGACGAATGTAATTAATTCAACCTAATTTTATTTTATTATACTCCCCTCTTATTTGAAAAAGTGAACTTCAAGTCCTGAGCAAATATGTGGAAGCAACATGTGTTGTCTGCCAACTATTGTTCCTAGTGCTTTTTCAAGAAATTATGTCACGGAATTCTCACAGCTACCGGACACTTCAACTACCTTGCCCTTTGGAACCAAGCAGACTTGGGTCTCTAAAACTCAAACCTGCCATTTACTTTTTGTAGGTCCTTCGACGAATGAACCTGATTGCATCTTCAGCTCTGCAAAGAAATCGTTACAGTGTAAAACATAGTATCTGACTCAAGAGTGGTAACTTTGTAAATCACAGTTCCCACTATCTCCTATAGACCTGCTTTGGGCATCTTTCACGACTTCCGCCCTGGTGGTTTTGAAACAGGACTTGCAAGATTCCCGGTGTATAAAACATTTACAATTCTGTCCAAAAAGAAACAGGGAAAACATTTGATTTGCACAGGTAAACAAGATGTCAGCTGCATAGCATTGAAAGCAAAGAACACTGCCTTGTTTGGCTCATCGAGTATTTATTGAGCAATATATCTTTGTTGTCTCCTACGAAGCAAAACAGGAGTAAAAAATTCGTAGCCCTTATCCTCAGTGACTTTGCATTCCAGCCCAAAGGCAAGACATATAACCACATAAACTTAATAAACAGCCTCCAGTAGACAGAGTGTAAGAGCTTAAAGGAAAGTAAGTTACGAGCAGCAAGGTAGGTCCCAGGGAGAGCGCCTGAGCAGCAGAGAGGTAAATCCTAAAGTTAGCAGTGTCTTCCAAAGATAAAGACCATGAAATCCAGAAATGTATTTCTTTTTACTTGTATGTGGTCTGTGTACCTCCTGCTTGCCAGTTCCTGTGGAGGTTGGAGAAGGTCTGTAAATCCCCCTGGAGCTGGAGTTCCAGGCAGGTTTGAGCTGCTAGATGTGAGTGGTGAGAATCAAACCCAGGTTCTCTGCCAGAGCAGCAAGTGCCTTTAACATCTGAGCCTATTTGTTTTTTAATTTTAGAAATCGATTGTAAAAGTACTTCCAGCAAGATGGTTCTCTGGGTAAAAGCACCTGCCTAAGCTGATGACCTGACCTGAGTCCCATCCTTAGGATGCACGCATTCCTAGTTGATTTTTTTTTTTTTTTTAAAGTCCTTTCTGCAGAGTTCTGTGTAAATGTTGGGCCATCAGTTCTCAACCCTTTGTTTTCCAGGGCAATGGATTCGTTCCACTCTCAACATTTACCTTTTTTTTTTTCCTTTTGTATAGTGAACATGTTAATCTGCCTTCACAAGATGTTACGAACTCTGTGATTGACTCAATTTCAAACCAATCTAGTTCACGCCTATCTTCCAAAAATGTTTTCCTGACCTTTTCTTAAGACTTACTCAGAAAATAACTCCATTGAAATGTTTTCCTGTTGGTAAAAACTACTTTACAAGGACCAACATAGTAAAGAAAGAAAATCAAATGTTAACTACATCGGGTTGTTTTTGAAGTACCTCTTGAGCTCAAAAGTTGCCAGCAACTAAGTTTTCTTTGTTTCTTTGTTCTTAGTTTCAAAATACTAGGTTTCCTGAACAGTGTTTTAATTGTTATCTTGTTTGGCTTGGCTAATTTCTGCTGCAGTTACGTTTCTATCACCTCAATCTTTTTTTCAAAAATCCCTCTTTAGAAAACAATTGCAGGAAATTATAATCTTAATCACAAAGCCTATACTGTGAGTTCATGAAAAAAAAAAAGAGATTCCAGCCTCCCCCTACTTTCCCCTCCCCGACCCTCTGCCCAAACTGGTGTCCCATCCATCAGCCTGTGACAGGATCCTGTTATTCCACTAGCAACCTGGGGGATGTGCTCAGACATGTGACCACTCTAAGCATTCTCACTGTGTCTTTTAAAAGTTTTACATCTAGGGCTAATGGGGAGGCTCATTGGTAGAGCACTTAACCAGTGTGTACAAACCGTGGGTTCATGCCCAACTCTGAAAACCTGTGTTTAATTAATTTTTAATGATGATAAAGTAAAAGAAAAGAAAGATAAGAACGAAAATATGACAGTCCCATTCAAAGGAATCAGCAGTCTGCCTACCTACTGCAGGGATCTTTCCATTTACACTTGATTGGCTTCTGGTGTCATAGGCAAATCATAGGAGCCTCTTTGAAGTGTTAGTGCTGCAAAGTGTTAAAGCTGTTTGTTGGTGACAGTTTCTCACTTTTGTAGCCCAGGTTGGTCTCCACAACTTGTAATCTTCCTGCCTCTTTTCCCAAAAGCTGGAACTTCAAGTTTGTGCTACCTTTCTATGCTTTCTTGTTTGTTTGTTTGTTTCTTTGTTTGTTTGTTGTTATTGTATTTGAGACAGGGTCTTACCTGACCTGAAACTCACAAAGATCCTCCTGTCTCTGCCTCTCCAGTGCTGAGATTACAGGTATGGCTACCATGCCTGGCTTTCCATGACAGACTTAAAACTGGCCCCTTTTGATTGTGAAATACTTTTTTTTAAAAGAGTTATTTATTTTTGTGTGTATGAGTGTTTTGCCTGTGTGTATAATTAATTCACTGTTGTTTACATGAAAAAAAAAGCAATATTCAATTGATCATTGCACAGACCAGTAAATTGTGAATTTTCCCATCCCCCTCAACTTGTTTGGTTTTGTTTCTTGTTTGTTTGCTTGATTAGTTTAGTTTGGTGTGGTTGTTTGAGACAGTGGCTCACTATGTAGCCATGGATAGCCTAGAACTCACTATGTAGACCAGGCTATGTAGAAATCTCGCAGCTTCTGCCTCCTGAGTACTGATTGTTTTGTTTTGTAGTTTTATTTGTGCACATTTATTCTATGTGGTGCTACATTACATTAGGGCGTTTTCAGATGAGTATAGAGTATACTTTGATCTTATTTCCCCCATACACCATTCCTCCCTCTCCCCCTCCTCCTATTTCCTCTCCCCTTAATTCCTTTTGTTCCTCTCCACAGTTTCAATTTTACCTTCATTCATAATTTCACATATCTATATAAAATCTAGGAATCACAAATGAGTGAAAACATACAATGTCTGTATTTCTGAGACTGACTTTGTTTGCCTAATAATGTATCCAGTTGCATCTATTTTCCTGTAAACAACATAAATTTTTCATTTATCACTAAAAAATCCATTGTATATGTATATAGGTGTCTAGATATATATGTATCTATATAAATATCACTTTTTATCCATTTCTCTGCTGTTGGACTCTTTGCTTTGTTCCATCACTTAACTATTGTGATTAATGCTACAACAAACATTGATGTGCAAGTGTCTTACAGTCTGTGACATGCTGGCTTAGAGTCTTGTGGGAAATACCCTGGTGGTACAGCTCAGTCATATGCTATATATCTGTCTTTAAAACTTTGAGGAACCTCCACACTGATTTCCATAGTAGATACACTGCTTGATTCCCACCACCATTGTATGGGGATTTCCCCCACTTTTTTTTGTCTTGTTTTGTTTCCCTTTCTTTTCCACAGTCTCGCTGGATAGTCCTGGCTGGCCTGGAATAGACTGTCTAGACCAGGCTGCCCTGAAATTCATAGAGATCCACCTGCCTCTGCCTTCCTCCTGAGTGCTGAGGAAGTGTACCACCAGACCCAGAAAGGCTTTCTTTTCTTACTGCCACTTGTTTTGTTTTGTTTCTGAGCCAGGTTCCCTTACATCCCAGACTGGCTTCCTACTCGCTCAGTAGGTAAAGATGACACTGAACTTTTCTGATCCTCCCACCTCTGTCTCCTGAGCCCTAGGATTACAGACACAGGTGCCTTATTATTTGTTTTCTTACTGGCTGCCATTCTGACTGGGTTTCGATGGAATCTTGATGTGATTTTAATTTGCACTCTCTGATGACTAGTGGGATTAAAATTTTTTATACATTTATTAGCCATTGTGCTTTAGGCTATTGAGAGTTATCTTTCTATTTCATTAGCCCATAGATTGGTTGAGTTGTTTGCAATAAACATTATTGTGTTGAATTGTCCAAATGTTGGATAATAGTTGCATTATCACAAATCATTCTACTACAGGAAAGCTTTTTAAAAATTTACAAATTTATAAACTTGTGTTTCTATTACTGGGGAACGTTTATAAAGTACACAGAGAGCCAGGTGTGGAAGCTCATGTCTGAATCCCAACACTTGAGAAAGGGATAGAGGTGACAGAGGCAGATCAGGAGTCCCAGGTCATCATCAACTACATACTGAGTTCCAGGCCATCCTGGGCTACATAAACCCATGTCTAAAATGTCAGAAAAGGAAGATTAGGGATGGAGCTCAGTTAATAGTGTGCTTGCCTGGCATACATAAAGTCCTGGGCTTGATTCCCAGCACAAACACAAACTAGAGATGGTAGTCCACCTTTGTGATCCCAACTCTCATGGACCCTGTCTCAAAAAATAGCAATTAGATGATAGGGCTTCTGCTTAGAATAGGAACCTAGGGGACTCTGAGAAGAAGGTCACGTACATGCTCATTTTCTACTGGCCACCATCTGGCCTTAAATGGTACTAAAAGGCACTCACTAAATTATTATATGGATGTGTTTCTGCCCAGATAGCCATCATCTGTTTCTAAAACAAGAAGTAGAAATTTTATTTTAGATCCCCACTTAGCTTCCCCAACTATGCAGAAGGACAGAAAAAGTTTGGGGTTTTTGTTTTGTTTTATTTTGTTTTGGTCTCATCTGACACTGGAGCTTTGAGTCTCTCTCTCTCACTGTGTAGTTTTTGTGTGTGTGGGTATGTGTGGTGTGTGTGTGTGGTGGTGGGCGTTGGAAGGATGTGATGCTGGGGATTGAATGAGTGTACTTGTGTAATGCTGGAGATTTAGTGTATGTGGATAGTGCTGGGAAATGAGTGTATGCGTGTGTGTGTGTGTGTGTGTGTGTGTGTGTGTGTGTGTGTGTGTGGTGCTGGGCACTGAATGACATTATTTTGATGCCAAGAATTAAATGCCTGCCAAAGCAGAAAAAGCTCATAAACCAAGACATTACTCTCCGCTCATTCCTGAGAACTCACATTCCATTCTGCTGGTTTCCGGCCACATCTTGCCACTCCCACAGCTGCAACACATTCTATATGTGGCTCATAAGCAAGACTCTCCAGGCAGCTGGCCCACGCCTCCTCACCCTGCACTGTCTTTCCTCTGGTCTAGTTATCTATGGAAAGTCGAGCTGCTTTGCCTGCAACACTTCAAGGACACTCCAACCCCCTTACCCTTTAGGCTTGTACCTGTACTTTCACCTTATAACCAGGGAGACTGAGTCATCCTGAATGACCCCCTATACCTCTGTCTGCTTTCCTACAGAACAACTCTCCTTGGACCAGGACTGTGCCTTCTGTTCTACTTTGCTTTCTGCTCTTAGGCTAAAGCACTCACCAAAAACAACTTGGGAAGGAAAGGGTTAGTTTGGCCTACAGGTTCCAGCCATCATCAAGGGAAGCCAGGGCCAGAGCTCAAAACCAGAACCTGGAAGCAGGAACTGAAACAGAACATCATTTACTGGCTCAGGTCCCATGGTTTGCTCAGCCTGCTCTCCCATACAACCCGGGGGTGGCACTACTCACAGAGGGCTGGGCCCTCTTAATATCAATCATTAATCAAGAAGATAGTTGGGCATGGTGGCACACACCTTTATTCCCAACTCGTGACAGACAGAAGTAGGCAGATCTCTGCGAGTTTGAGGCTTAGCCTACACATTGAGATCCAGGCCAGCCAGAGCTCCAAAATGGGTGAGACTCTGTTCCAGAAACCAAAAGAGGAGGATGAGAAGGGGGAGGACAGATGGATAGATGTGATGGATGGATGGATAGATAGATAGATAGATAGATAGATAGATAGATAGATAGATGGGATAGAGAGAAACTAAGAAAGGAAGGAAGAAGGAAGAAAAGAAATGTTCCGCAGACATGCCCACAAGCCAATCTGATGGAGACAGTGGCTCAATTGAGCTCTCTTCTTCCCAGGTGACTATAGTCCTGGTCTAGCTGATGGCACTCACAGCACACCTCTCTCTCCAGAGACATAAAAGTATGTCTCTGGTGTGAACTTATCATTTACTTGAACTACATTTCCCCCAACAACTATAATTCCTAGGCCTTATCTTTTCCCCTTTTCCTTTCTTCCATTTTCATCCTTTCTCCCTAAAATTTTTTGTTAGTACTCTTTAGATTGCCAATCCAGTTTTCCCACCATAGTAAACCCTACCTAAGTGTTTTTTATCTTCTAACCCTCCCCAACTACCAAATACATTGCCACAAAATACCCTCCGTCCCAGTTAGCCAAGCAGCTGTCTTTTTTAATAGAATAAGCATGGACTCAACTGCACCCACTATAAGTCACCAGCCTTCTGCATGATAACAGTTTATAATCTGGATGTGTACCTTGAATCAGTCACTGAAGGAGGACACATCATTTCTACTTTGAGAATAGGAGCAATGATGACATTGATAACAGCAGCCATCCTCTGACCAGTCAAAGTCTCAGAAATCATCGGATATGCTTTATAGACTGCCTCAGACATGCCTCTCATAGCAAAACTCTGAGCAAGCAGTAAGACTGACTGGAGGGAACTCAACTGGTGTTTAAGTTGCCTGAGATCACATGACCTTGAAGTGCTAGAGCCTGTGCAAACAATACAGGGCTGTCTAAAGCTGATACTCTAGCCTGCTCTAAGTCTTCCTTTATTAAAAGAAGGGTAGAGAAATTTTAATTCAGAACATGGCTGTTCTGGCAAGAGATCACATCCAAAGGTCTCCTAGGTCTTTGGATCCAGCTGGAGAACAAGCACGCCTTTAATCCAGGAGACAGAGGCAAGGCCAGCTTCGTATAGACCAAGTTGCAGGTTAAAAAACAACAAAACAAACAAACAAAAAACTTGGGTCCAGGCATGGTAGTAACTGCTTTTAATCCCAAACAATGAAGGTAAAGTTAGTTTGTAGAAGGAAGCATCCATGTTTGAAAGTGATGTTTAAATGAGTGGCAGAAAAAGTGACAAATCAGACAAAGATTTGAGAGACTAGGATACACCCAACGCTCATAAGAACAGATATGTATGAAAGGGAAGCTACTTAAGGGGCAATGAGAGAGAGAGGAGGCAGTTTTACCAGGACAGTAAAAGAGAAACAGGTTGCAGAGAGAGAACTCAGGTGAAGATTGAATAAGCCAGAGAATGAGAAGGAGCCAGAAGATTAGAAAAGATTGTTGGAGTTGATTTGAGGTCAAGCAGAGCAACTCAGAGGACTGAGAGAAAAGCCAGATTGAATAAGTTGGCTGGGAGAGGAGATTGAGCCAGAACAGCTGAGTTGAACCATCCAGCCCAGAGCTCAGTAAGAAGAAAGAGTGAGCTTACGAAGTCCCAGATGATAAAAACATTCCAGGCCTAGGTTAGATTGAATAGCAGCTAAAAGCTTCCAGGGCTAGGTCTAGGTTAGCAAACAGAAGCACTAATCTTCCAAGACAACAATTCAATCAGTAGAATAAAGTACTTTTATAATTGAGGGAATGGCCAGCCAAAAACTGGCCCTACTTGAGATCTATCCCATGGGAGAGAACCAATCCCTGACACCATTAAGGTTCCTCTCCTATGCTTGCACACAGGAGCCTAGCATAACTCCTCTGAGAGGCTTCACCCAGCAGCTGATGGAAACGATGCAGAGACCCACAGCCAAACATTAGACAGAGCTCAGGGAGTCACATGGGAGTTTGGGGAAATGACTAAGGGAGCCAGAGGTGTCAAGGACTCCATAAGAAGACCTACAGAGCAAACTAACCTGGACCCATGGGGGCCCACGGAGACCGAAGCACGAAACAAAGAGCATGCCTGGACTGGTCCTAGGCCCCCTGCACATGTGGAGCAGATGTGCAGCTTGGTCTTCGTGTGGATCCCCCAACAACTGGAGCAGGGGCCCTCTTTGACTCTGATGCCTCCCTTTGGATCCTATTCTCTTACTGGGCTGCCATGTCTGGCCTCAGTGGGCAATATGTACCTGGTCCTGCAGCAACTTAATGTGCCAATGTGGGATGGTACCCATGGGGAACCTTCCCTCTTTCTGAGGAGAAGGAGAGGAGAGAATAGAACAGAGGGGTGAGTGAGGGTCCATGACGGCGGGGGGGACTGGGAGGAGAGAAGGGAGGCTGCAATCAGGATGTAAAGTGAATAACTAAATTGGGTAGTCACTGATAAATTAGAATTAAGAGTGTACAAAATAGAGAACCTAAACTGAATTGCTGGAAATAAGCAAGGCCATGATTATATTTTTATTGATTAATTAATAATTAATTTTACATTCTGATTGCAGTTTCTCCTCCCTCCTCTCTTCCCAGTCCCTCCCTCTCACCTCAGAAAGGGCTCAGAAAAGGGGAAGCCTCCCATGGGTATCAACTCATCTTGGCATAGCAAGAAATGGTAGGACCAGGCACGTCTTCTATTGTGACTAGGCAAGGCAGCCAAGTTAGGGGAAAGGGATCCCAAGGCCCAAGTCAGAGAGAGCTCCTGCTGTTAGGAGTCCCACATGGAGACCAAGCTGCACTACTGTTACATATGAGCATAGGGCCTAGGTCTGTATATATTATATTATACATATGTATGCATATATGTACACACACACACAAATATCTATCAAATGTTTTCTTAGTTCAAGAGGGAAAAATCAGGACACAGTCACAGTCAAATCAAAGCAAAATCAAACTCCAGCCATTCAGTGTCTGGGATCACTCACGACATTCTGGACTCCTCCAAGAAGCGTGGGTCACTTCTCTAGCTCTGCCCTCTTAGCACACACAGCTGGTCCTTTGTCCAGCTGGTTACTACTGCTGTTCTTGGTGATTAGCCCATGGTACTAGCATACCCCAAATCCTGGGGGCTTCTGCTGCAACTGGGCTGCACTTTCACCAACAGCCTTTCATAGGCTCTTGTGTTAAATGCATTCTTTATTTTTTTAACTTTTATTAATTATACTTTATTCACTTTGTATCCCCCCCATAAATTCCTCCCTCCTACCCTCCTAATCCCACCTTCCCTCCCCCTTCTTCACGAATGCCCCTTCCCAAGTCCACTGATCGAGGTCCACCTCTCCTTCCTTAGTCTATCAGATCTCATCAGGAGTGGCTGCTTTGTCATCTTCTGTGGCCTGGTAAGGCTGCTCCCCCCTCAGGGAAAGGTGATCAAAGAGCAGACCAATCCGTTTATGTCTTCACTGCTAATTTCTTAGCTCCAGCTACCAGCATCAGCTGTCCCAGCAGCATAAAGGTTTCACTTCCGTAGTTCTGGTATCTTGTTAATCACAGCTGATTCTTCAGACCCAGCTCACCGGAAGCACAGAATCTTAAACCGAAATAGCAAATGGTCTTGACAGAGTCTTTAAACTTTCCTGGCTTGTGAGATTTCACAAGCCAGGCCTCCATCCTCTGCACTGCTCTCAACATTCTCATCTTCCAAGCTCCTACGAAACATCCCACTGAAGTCTCAACACTCAATGGTGTTAGCCCAAAGCTCCAAAGTCCTTCCCCAGTCTTTCCAAAAAACAGGGCCAGGTCTGTCACAGCCACATCCCACTATGCTGGTACCAATTTGTCTTAATTAGGGTTTCTGTTGCTGCAGTGAAACACCATGACCAAACAGCAATCAGGGGAGGAAAGGGTTTATTCAGCTTACACTTCCAGGTCATATTCCATCACTGGAAGAAGTCAGGACAGGAACTCAAGGAGGGCTGAAACCTGGAGACAGGAGCTGATGCAGAGGCAATAGAGGGGTGCCTCTTACTGGCCTACTTCACATGGCTTGCTCAGCCTGCTTACTTATAGAACACAGAACCACCAGCCCAGGGATGGTACCACCCACAGTGGGCTTGGCCCTTCCCCGTTGATAACTAGTTGAGTAAATGTCTTACAGCTGAATATCATGGAGGTATTTTTTTTTCTCTTTCTTTTGAGACAGGGTTTCTCTGTGTAACCTTGGCTGTCCTGGACTCCCTCTGTAGACCAGGAAGGCCTCGAACTCACAAAGATCCACCTGCCTCTGTCTTCCTGAGTGCTGGGGCTAAAGGCATGCATCACCATGCCCAGCTGAGGCATTTTTTTCCAACTGAGGCTTCTTCTTCTCTGATGACTCTGGCTTGTGTCAAGTTGACACCAAACCAGCTAGTACACAGACTGACACATACTTATGTTCACAGTCATGTGTGTGTTCACCATAGAACCACCACCCTTCCCAAACCTTACCTCTCATCTGTTAAAAAAAAATAAAAAATAAAATGCAAAAGAATAAAGAAATCCAACCCATTACAACATGAAAACTTTGTACCCAAAAATGTATAGAAGAGTCATGACCTGCTGGTTAGAAAAGGAAGCAGTCACTGCTTATGTGGTTGAATCTAAAACCAGATGTAAAATAAATGCCTCAATGTTCAGAGACACAGTGAATGTTTCCAAACCCAAGAGGGCAAAGAAATGAAAAGTCTGCAGAATGCAGAGGTCTTCTAGTTGCCACAGGTCAGCACTTTTCCAAGGGCCCAGGAAATGACACGGTGCGTGAGAAATCGCTGGCAAGGACTTCCCTTGTCTAACCAGAGTCTCTTCCCCAAATGAAAGTGTCCAAAAGCATGCTTCTCAAATCAAAATGAAAGGGAAAGGAATTTCCTTGCTGACTCTTTGAAGAGACAGGAATTGAAAGTCCAAAAGGACAGCTTTATTTTGAGGGAAAGAACCTTGAGAAAGAAGAACTTGAGTTTAGGCAAATTTAGTGTGAAAGGGAAAAATGTCAACTACAGGCCTGAGGGAAAGATCAGTTCTAATCATTCATTCATTCATTCATTCATTCGGGGAGGTTTTTTTTTTTTCCTTGAGAAGTCTTGGATCAAGACTAGAACCTTATGCATGCTGAAGCACTCAGCTATGCACCCACAGCCCTATAGCTGAGTTTCATACTCTTCTGATAGCGCAAAAACTGCATCTTGAGAGTCTAGAGACATACCCCAGCAGTAAAGAGTGCTCCTTGCTCTTCCAGAGGACCAGAATTTAATAACCAGCACCCACACCAGGAGCCCACAAAGGCTCACAACACCAGCTACTAGAGATCCAATGCCCTCTTCTGGCCAGGCATATACACACATGTACATACCTTCACACAGACATGCAAATATTTACACATAAGGAAAAATAAAAATAAGATCTTAAAAAGAATTTGCTTGTTGAACAAACTCAAACACATGCCAGAAACAGGTAAAGAAGGAAAAGACAGTATTTCAAATATACCAAAGAACTCGTTTCTTTTTCCTTTTTTTTTTTTTAACATTTACACATGTATGTGTGTATGTATGTATGTTCGTGTGTGTTTGTGTGTGTGTGTGTGTGTGTGTGCATCCGTGTGCCTATGGAGATCAGTAAATGGCATCGGAGCTCCTAGAGTTGGAATTACAGGCAATCGTGAGATGCCCAGCACAAGAGGTGGGAACTTAACTTAGGTACTATGAAAGAGCAGTAAGCACTCTTAACTGTTTGGCCATCTCTTCTGTTCTCCTTTCGAAAATTATGTGCACGTATGTATATCTATGTGTGGCACTTGCATATGAGTACACGTGCCTCAGAGACCAAAAGAGGGTGCCAGATCCCCTGGAACTGGCCATACAGTTCTGTTTGTTTTTGTTTGTTTGTTTGTTTGTTTGTTTGTTTGTGACAGCCCTGGTCATCACGGAACTCTGTAGCACAGGCTGGAGATAACTCAGAGATTCACCTGCCTCTGCCTTCTGAGTGCTGAGATTAAAGTCGTGTGCAACCACTGCCCAGCATAGTTCATTATTTTTTGTAGGTAATGTTGTGATATATATGGATTTGATTTGAGAGTGCAGGGATTAAGATCATATTAAGGTTGGTTTATTTTCTTCTCGGTGACTAGTGCTTCTTAAGGTTTGAGAAGACACACACACACACACACACACACACACACACACACAAAATGAGCCCATGGAGCTGGCGAGATGGCTCAGTGGTTTAAGACCCCTCCTCGTTCCTCTTGCAGAGGAACTGGTTTCAGTTCCCAGCAACCGCATGGTGCTCATAGGTATCTACAACTCCAGTTCCAGAGGATTTGACACCCTTTTCTGTCCTCTGAGGGAACCAGCATGTACAGTGCTCATGTATGTACAGACAAAACACTCACACACATGAAAGAATACCAAATTTTGCATGGAACTGATCAGTTTCTGGACTTTACCCATATCTTTCCCTACATTTAAGTTTCAATACATCTTGCTATGTGTCCCAGGCTGGCCTTGGATTCACAGCAAACCTCCTGCCTTCAGTTTCCAGAGTGCTAAAACTGCAGGCGTGAGCCACCACACCCAGCCTCCTTGTTTCTTAATGTTTAATGCACTTGTGTTGAACATATCCTCTTGCTGATTATTGGCCATCCAGGTGTAAACTGCTTTAAATGTTTAGAGTAACAAAAGTGACTTGCCCCTGCAGGAAAGAATGAGTCAAAACAGGAAAACAAGCTCCAGGCCAGAGGCCTGTTACACAGGCAGTCATGGTCCTGTATAACTGACTGACGTTTATCCTCCCATTGACAGCCTCACCAGGTCCCGACATATGCACAGAATCAGTAAAGACATAGCCTGGCTGAGCACTGTAAGACTGCTAAATGCATACCTGGCTAAATTCCAGACAGAGCATTAAAAAAAATCAAGTTGTAGCAGAAAATGATCATTGCTGGATGTCACTATCATAGATTAAAGTCCTGTCGCGTTAGAGTAAAGGCAAATTTGTGGTCAAAGTAATCATTCCCGTTTTATTATCTGAGCTTTAGGAAATGGATTGGTCCATAAGAAAAATGCCTGCCATATGGACTCATGTGGACTCTCGTCTGGGTCCTTGGCACCCACATTAAAACGATGCTTCAGCAGTTAAACTGTAAGGCCAGGGCCGAGGAGGGAGAGGCAGGAGGGAACCTTGGGTTTCATGGCCAGTTAGTACACCTGAGTCAGAGTATTCCCAACTTAGTGAGAGACCCCATCTCAGAAAACAGGGTACAGAAGTGACTGCGGAAGAAACCTCTGGCTTCCACGTGTCTTTGAATATTCATGTGCACATGCATACACACTCACACACGTGAAGAGAAGTGCACGCATGTGCAAGATAAACAAGTAGGGGTGGTGACCTGGCTTAACAGGTAAAGGCTCTTGCCATCGAGACTGACAATGTGAGTTTGAATTTTAGACCCTACATGGTAAAAGGAGAGAAGTGACACCACCAGCCCTTCCGCACACATGTGTGCTGTGGCAGACACGCGCCTACACTCATACACACACATGATCATGTGAATACACGTTGAACACAGCAATAATGATAGAGCAAAACACAGCTTCTCATCACTCTTGCCTGCTCCAGTGCTCCTATAGTCACTGTGATGTGTCCTCTACACTGTTGCTTATATGTTCATTTTAACAGTGGTCCATGAAGATCAGGACCCAGCTCTTCAATGTCCCTGCCTGGTTAGGATGCTCCGGTACATGGCCACCAATTTTATGAGCTTCCTTGTTTTCCCAGAGATAACTGACAAGAACCTGTCTTGCAGACCAAAGTATATAGCCTTGACTTCCCACAACACTTCCTTTTCCCTTTCTGAGATAAACTCTCTTGATTATGTATTCCAGAATTTTACACCTGCCTGCCTCTGCCTCCAAAGTAAAGTTCGGGCATGACAGGTATATGTCACCTAATTTTCTAAGCCATACCATGATTCCTAGAAATACACACACACACACACACACACCAAACAAACAAACAAACAAAAAATATATGAATAAGTGAAATGGAAAACCTTCACAGATATTTGTTGAATTGGAAAGGATAGGATGGTCTTCATAAACTCTTCAATTCTTCCTCAACACTCAGCTGTACTCCGAATGGAGTTCATTGCTCTGACTTTTGTTTGTTTGTTTTTGTTTTTGTTTTTTTGAGACAGGGTTTCTCTCTGTATCAAGCCCTGTCTGTCCTGAACTTGCCTTGTAGACCAGGCTGGCCTGTGTCTGCCTCCCAAGTGCTAGGATTAAAGGCGTGAGCCACACCATGCCCACCATCAGTGCACTTTCTAACCTATAGAGTCTTCCCATCTTCCTGGGGTTCTGTCCCCTTTTTGTGCCCTGGGAACCATCAACTTTGCCTCTGTCTTGTCAAGCTTCAATCTTCCTCTGACTGATACTCTGCTTTCCTTCTTCCACTTCTATGTATGAGGGTGGGGCAGGGTGTTCATGTGTGGGCATGTGGAGCGCAGAGGTCAGCACTAGACGTCACTCCTCAGGAGTCATCATCTTGGGTTTTGAGATAGGATGCTTTGGTGGCAGTCTCCTGAGTCTACCTCCCCTCTGTTGGAATTACAAGTGTGGACCACTATAGTGGCTTTTCATGTCAGTGGTGTGGATCAAATTCAGGTGCTTAGGCTTGTGTAAGCAAGTGCTGTACTGACCAGTCTACTCCCCAGCCCCTGGACAGCCTTGAACTTACATTCACCTACCTTAGCTTCCTGAGTAGTATTATGGGTACACATCATCACAGAAGCCTCCTCTTCCTGCTGTTTAAAGGCACTTGCGATTGTCCTAGGCGCACCAGAATAATCTAGGGTGCTCAAATTAGCAGCACTAACTCCATCTTAATTCTCACTGGCCATATAATGTGTCATATTCTAAGCTTCCAGAGATTAGGATATGGACACCACCAGGAAGCATTTCTCTGCCTGCCGTGCCACATATATTTGTGTATTTTTGTAGAACAAGATTATAAAGATTCAGTTGTAAAGAACATAATCTGCTCTGGGTTGAGCAGGGAAGTGATTTCAGCGGCCTTGGAACTGTTGGCTGACTAATTAACTCAGCTTACCTAAGCTCCCCACAGTCACTCCCAAAGAATGCAGAGCAGAACTAGGTGACCAGAGCTGACTCCTGTGCGATAATCTCCGGAATCTTGAGCTTGTGAGGCAAGCAACTGTGTGCAGCAGCCACAGCAGTCCCCTACTAGCCTCTGGCTGGCCCATGGGAGTTGCAGTTTTTGCTATGCAGGAGGCTGAGGCAGGAGGATGGGAAGGTGGAGGCCAACCCAGGCAACACAGGGAGTTCCTTCTCCAAAACTAGACGAAACAAAAAGATGCTGTTTCACCCTGTGTAACTCACACCAATAGAAATAATGCCTTCTCTCCTGACTCTCCTCTCTTAGCTCAGTTTCAAAAGCAAGTGTGAGTCAAAAGCATCCTAGTAGAGAAAAGTAAATCACACCAGAAATTTAGATGTTTTTTTCTTTATAGTGGCAGGGTGGGGAGGTGTCTCTGTGTAGCTCTGGCTGTTTGGAACTCTGTAGATCAGGCTGGCCTTGAACTAAAAAACCTGACTACCTCTGCCTCCCAGAAATTTGGATTCTAAATATTGCCTTGGGTTTGTATTTTTAGCTTGCTGGCCTCTGTGATGCACAAGGAGGCAGGGTCAGATGCTGAATACAGGAAACAAGGTACCTGCTAGAACTAGGTGCTTGGGAGCCCTGCTATATACTGCATCTTTGTGGAGGAACAACTAAGATACCAATACAGTGGACATAGCCAGGAGGAAGTGAGGGTGTGGAGACGGATATTGTGGGGAATGTCCCGATAAGCCTTCTGGAGGCCCATAGGGAATGGCGAGGGAAGCATCAGCAACTCCTAGGGCCCCTTGAGAAGTTCCGATCCACTGTACACAGTGTTTATCCACTAGGGACTCCTAGAACACTAGTGAAGTCTCAAAATGGATCTGAGGCTCGGGCGGTGACTGCTTCCCCCTTCCCTAAAGAGGTCTTCTAAGGACCCCCCCTCCATTTCCTTGTAGTTGCACCATCCTGATTGATTGCTACTGGTGCCTGAGGCTAGCATAGGGATGGTCTGATTGGCCTTTTAATCATTTAACGGCTTCTACACTGGACAATAAAGTTAGATCTGCACCTTGAGTCTGGTCTCCGGAGTCTGATTTCCTGGATTCTGCATGGGCTCTGTCACCACACACCCCCTTTCTCTGGATCCTGATCCACACAAGATATTTTATTTTTATCTTATAGCCTTTATAAGTATTGGAGTCTGTAACTGTGCATGTGTATTTATTATACATAACAAGAGCTTTTTGTTTGTTTGTTTGTTTGTTTGTTTGACACAGGGTTTGTCTGTGTAGCCTTGGCTGACCTGGAACTCACTCTGTAGACCAGGCTGGACTTGAAGTCACAAAGATCCAACTTTCTCTTCCTCCTGAGTACTGGGATTAAAGGTGTACAATACCACTGCCTGGCTTACAAGAGTATTTTAAAATAACATAGAGTAAAATAAAATCAAATAAACTAAAATCAAAACATCTTCTGTGATTTTTAATCTTTTGAGGATCATTGCATGGGTACGATGCATGTGTGTGGATATGTGTCTGCCTGTCGAATTCAGATGATAATACTGTGGAGTTAGTTCTCCCCTTTCACTTTTGTTTACTCGTTTTTATTGCCATCGTTATCTGTTTTGATTTTTAAACACAGGATTTCACTGTGTAGCTGTGGCTAGTCTGGGACTCACTATGTAGCCCAGGCTGGCCTCAAACTCACAGAGAATGAACTTCCTCTGCCCTCTGAATGCTAAGATGAAAGCTGTATCAACATTTTTTTCTTTTTAAAATTTTTATTTACTTACTTGATGTAAGTTCATCTGGTTTTGAACCACAGTGCCTGTGTAGTGGTCAAAGGAAAATCCTTGAGAGTCAGTCTTCTCCTGCCCTATGGGTCTGGGCAACCAAACATGGGTATTCTGCACAAGTAACAGTCTTTATCCAAAGAACTGTCTCCACAGTTACCTATTTTCCTTACCTTGCATTTTTTTTTCCTAATTTGTTGCTTTTTTTTTTGCTTATATTTTAGAATGTCTAGTTAACCAACATACATTCAAAAGGATGACTTATGTAATAAACCCTTTCTACCAATTATCTCTTTCTTGGCTAAGGCAAAAGCCACAATTTCACTGTGGACAGCTGCAAGGTTGCAAGGATGCAGCCAGTATGGGAACAGAACTATAGGGCCAGTCTGAAATAGTCAAACGTTTAAACTGTAAAAAAAAAAAAAAAACAAAAAAACAAAAACAAAAAAAAAAACCTCTGAGTGGTGAAATGAGTGTCATACTGAACCAAAGAGCCTGAGAAATGGGGATAAAATGGGAGTCAGGTAAAATGTTTCAACTGAGGAAAATAATGAGTTGATGTATGCAAAGACGGGGTTGCTGTTTGAAGGTTGTCTTAGTTTAGTTTGGTTCCTATTGCTGTGTTAAACACAAAAGACCAAAAGCAGCTTGGGGACCAGACCATTTATTTTATCTTGCAGTTTACAGTTCTTCCTGAATGGAAGTCCAGGCAGGAATCTGGAGACAGGGACTGAAGGGACTGAGGCCATGGAGGTAACACTGCTTACTAGCTTACCACATGGCTTTCTAACACAAGCTAGGCAAGTACTATGCCGCTTTCACTAGCCCAGGGCTGGCTTTGTCCCCGGTGGGCTGGGCCCTCCCTCGCTAATCATTCATCAAAAAATGCCCTACAGATTTGCCAATATGCTAGAGAGATATTTTCTTAATTGAAGTTCTCCCTGCCTAGGCAATTTGTGTTTGTTTGTGTCTAGTGGACTACAAAGCAACCAGCATAGAAATTTTAATTTGGGGGAGGCAGGCTCTCATGTTGCCCTGGCTGGTATCGCGTTGCAGAGGATGAGCCTGATTCTCCTGATTCTCCTGCTTCCGCCTACCAAATGTTGGCATTACAGGCATAGGTCAACTCATTCTGGAGATAGCCCCTCAGTGGAGATAGAAAAATCGTTTAAGGAACTAACATTTGGAGAGGACAAGAAAATGATATCATCCAGCACAGGCACAGCAACCACAGAGACCTACCAAACCTTCATTAGACAGCTCTTCACTGGGCAGGCTTGGCCATACGTCAAAGCACCTTCTGATGTCTTCAGTGGGACGTGAGTAAGAACAGCCATCTGGGGCTTTTCCCTCTGCAGTGTACTTGAAACTCCGCATCAGCTGTTGTCCCTTATAAGCATGTGTGACAGTATGACTCCCATAGGCTAAAAGAACCAAGGGGAAAAGTCTGCCCCACCCTAGGTGATCAGAGCACAGTACCTGAGCACACATCTGTGGATTTCCCTTCTCTGGCAAGGGAGAGATGTCTGAATGAGTGGGAACTGGGGACAACACTGTTTTTTTTTTCTTAGTGTGTCAATGAGAATGACCACCCTTTGTTACTGAGCCAGTGACTGCTCTGGAGATGGGGTATCACACACACACACACACACACACACACACACACACACACACACAGTAGAAAAGTCACCTGCTAAAGAGCTAATCATTGACTACAACGAGGAAGACAACCCTCCCTGTTCTCCACGCTACCCACAGGTGCCTGTGAAAGCCGGCATCTGCCCCTGGTTCCACCAAGAATTCACTGGGTGTGGAGGAAGAAAGTACTTAACTTCAAGCTGTGATCTGACCCATGACCAGAAACCCGAGTCCAAGAAAGGATGCTGCTGCAAGACTCTGTTATCAGATCCAGTCACACCAGAGACTGGGAGGAAAAGGCCAGAGTCAGGAGAAGGGTGATATGCCTGGGGCAGAAAGTCCAGGCCCTCAGTGACTCAGGCTTGCCTCACAGTGACTGCAGGAATGCTGGCTGCTGGTGATTTTCCTAACCTTGTGATGCCTGTGATAACCATTCCGCCTTGTCAAGACATCTTCCTTTAGGGGTGGCTAGATGGCCTAGTGTGTGAAGGTCCCTACGGCCAAGTTTGATGACCTGATGGCCTGCACTCAGTGCTCAGAATTCACATGGGAGGAGGAGAGAACTGATCTCTGCAAGTTGTCTTCCGACTTCCACTTACATACCAAGGCATGAATGCCCAGCCCTAACACAATAAGTAAGTAAGTAAGTAAATAAATAAGTAAGTAAGTAAATGTGAAAAATAAAATTTAAAAACAGAAGAAAGAAAACTCCCTTCATCCTTTTCGGTGACTCATACCTGCCTGTAATCCCAGCACCTGGGAGGTTGTTCCAGGAGATTCGGGAGGTTTAAAAGGTCAGTCACTGCAGGATATGGTGGTGCATGCCTTTACATCCCAGCACTCAGGAGGAAGAGGCAGGTAGATCTCTGTGAGTTCGAGGCCAGCCTGATCTACAAAATTAGTCTGGGACAGGTAGGGCTACACAGAGAAACCCTGTCTAAAAAATCAGAACAACAACAATAAAAGGTCAGTCACTGCTACAAAGCAAGTTCACAGTCAGAGATAAGTGAACCACTATTAAAAAAAAAAACATAATAGGGCTAGGGAGACAGCTCACTTGGTAAGAGTGTCTGCTGTGTAAGCTGAAGGACCTGAGTTTAAATCCCTAGCACCCACATAAAAATGTATTGTCTCAAACACAAAGATCAGGAAACTCAGCTCAGTTATATAGTACTTGCCTAGCATGGCCCTTGGTAAAATTCATAACACACACACACACACACACACACACACACACACACACACACGCAGAGTGAGAGAGAACTAACATTTCTGAGATGAGTCATACCAAAACCACCCGATTGATTTCTTTATTTATTTCAAGATAGTCCAACCCTAGCCAGCCTGGAACTTTCTTTGTAGTTTAGGCTGGCCTAAATTTAAATGGATCCTCCTGCTTCAAAAGTGATGGAATTACAGGCATCCACTACCTTTGCCCCGCTGAGAAGTTGAAATTCTGCATGGACCTGGGGGAAGGAGGCAGGATTCAGATTACTTATCTGGTTCCTGTGCTGCTGCTGCTGCTGCTGCTGCTGCTGCTGCTGCTGCTGCTGCTGCTGCTCCTGCTGGGATGGTAATGGTGATGATTGACGATGATGATGATGGTGGTAATGATGACAATGTCTATCAGAGGAAACTCCAGGATCCCTTCTGTACTGGCTGCTTTTGTGTGTCAACTTGACAAGCTAAGAGTCATCAGAGAGGAAGGAGCCTCAGTTGAGAAAATGCCTTCAAGAGATTAAAGTGTAAGGCAGAGATTAAAGTGTAAGGCGTTTTCTCAATTAGCAGTCAATGCTGGAGGACCCAACTCCTAGTGGTTGGTGGCATCCTGGCACTGGTAGTACTGGGTTCTCTAAAAAAGCAGGGGGCTAGAGAGATGGCTCAGTGGTTAAGTGCACTGGCTGCTCTTGCAGAGAACTCAGATTCAATTCTGAGCACCCACATGGCAGCTCAAAATCATCTGTGACTCCAGTTCTTAGATCTGACACCCTCTTCTGGCCTCTGTAGGCACTGCGCCCATGTGGTGCCTATACAAATATGCAGGTGACATTTATACACATAGAGCATTAAAAAAATGCCTTTAAAAAAAAAAAAAAACAGGCTGAGGAAGCCATGTGAAACAAGCCGATAAGTAGCACCCCTCCACAACCTTTCCTGCCTCGAGGTTCCTGCCCTGTTTGAGTTCCTGATCTGATTCCTTCGGTGATGAGCAGCAAAGTGGAAGTACGAGCTGAATAAGCCCTTTCCTCCCCAACTTGCCTTTTCAGTCATGGTGTTTTCTTGCAGCGATAGAAACCTAACTAAGACACATCCCAAAGCTGCAGGAGATTTTAAATAACAATGTTAAAAGGAGACCATAACAAAAAGAACAATCCCAAAGTTCCCCAACCCATGGCACACACTACAGACTACAACCTGCCTGTTTCCTTGTTTCATTTTGGATACCAGGTGGACACAAAACACCATCATTAACATCAGCGGAGACTTGTGATTACTCCAAAGGCACCCGTCTCCTACCTAAAAACAAGGTACCCACTGGTACACTATTGATGCTTTGTGAAGCGGTGAAAGAAAGCCTTGGTTATGGGTAAATAAATACCGAGGACTAAAAATTGGTGTGCAAATAGCAGGTGATAATGGAAAGCCGGGAGAAAGGAATTAGAGAGCACTGGCTGATGGGAAAGAATCATTTATCACATCTGTATTTCTCTTTCTGCTCAGACTAGTAGACTACTCCGGAAGTGTCCCTGTGCTTCCTACACTTGAAAAGGACATAAGCATGTGTTTGCATGAATAGTAAACAATATGAGGGAGTTCACTGTACTGTAAAGGATCTCACATTCTTTAGGGCTGGGAGGTGAGGCTGAAGCGCAGTGTGACTCAAAATCATTATTGGCTGGGAATAGTGTGGCACACCTTTAATCTCAGACAGAGTTCCAGGCCAGTCTAGTCTACAAAGAGAGTTTCAGGATGGCTGACCGAGGCTGTTACATAGAGAAAAAAACAAACAAACAAACAAACAAACAAAAACCAAAACCAAAACACAAAACAAAACAGAAAAAGAAAAGAAAGTATAATAAGTATGTTGCTTTAATGTGGAATTTAACCAGGAAATGACTCTGAGATCACAATAATCAGGAAGCACTTTTCCTCTCATAGAGGCAAATGCACCTATGAGATTAACTGCACCTCATTATGCCAGAACCCAGGAAAACCAAGGGAAACATTAGAACATTGCACACAGCTGATCAATGCCAAGTGGCACACTTTCAAAAATCCTGGCTAGCTGTACTTTCCAAGCACAGCACATTCTGGCTAGTTAGTTTCTTTTTCAGAGCTAACAGATTAGGGAAGGGGAAAGCGTGACTGCTGTGCAAAGGGAACTCGGTGCATGCAACTTGGAATGCATTTCCTTTTCCTTCTTTGACCAGATTGTTTTTACTGATTTGAGTCACAGCGTGCAAAAGGGTGACAAAGTTGATGGGTCTAGGGCTGGGAATGTAGCTCAGTCGGTAAAACACTCGCCTGGTGTGTCCAAAGCCCTGCATTTGATGCTTGCTCCCAGGGAAACCAGGTGGCACAGGTTTGTAATCCCAGCAGAGAGCCGAGGCAGGAGGATCAGAAAGCCAACAACTCTCAACTACATAGAGAGCCTAAGGCCTGGAATATAGGAAGCAATGAATGAAAACTGTAAAAGGGCAACTTAGATGAACTTAGATAACCTGTGTCACTACTCACTGTCTTCCTGCCTCTAAGAGGAAGAGAATATTTGCATCATGGAATCATTATTATTTTAAATTGTATTTATTGTATAATGGTATTTAAATTGTATTATTGGTGTGTGTGTGTGTGTGTGTGTGCGTGTGTGTGACATGTATGTGTGCACAAGAGAAAGGCAGAAAAAAAGCTTTCTGGAATTGCTTCTCTTCTACCTTTTTGTGGTGTCTTACTTTCCATTCTATTGGTGTGATACAAACAGTCTGGTCAAAAGCAAGTTGGGAAGATAAGGGTTTATTTGGCTTATGTGTCCAGGTCATAGTACATCATTGAGGGAAGTCAGGGCAGAAACTCAACACAGGAACCTGGTATAAAAACCAAGCAGGAAAGCTGCTTACTGGCTCCCCTCACCGGCTTATACTAAGCTAGCTTTCTTACAAAGCCGAGGTCCATCTGCCTAGGGATGGCACTGCCCTCAGTGGGCTGATCCTGCCCACATCTATCATCATTTAAGGCAATCTCTCACAGACATGGTCATAGGCCAGTCTGCTCCGAAAAATTTTCTCAACTGAGGTTCCCTCCTCCTAGATGACTGTAGGCTGTGCCAAGTCAACAATAAGAGTGTTTGAAGGCTCAAATTCAGGTGGCCTGGGTTGCATGGCAACTTGCTTTTACCCACCGAATCTTCTCATCCGGTCTGTATAAGAAGCTACACTCCTGGCAGAAGACCCAGGACGAGAACAAATACAGTGACTCCAACTCAGTCACTAACAAGCTAAGTGACAAAAATGCATGGACAGCATACCAGTGTGACAGCACAACTTGTCATTCCTATTATATATATATATAAAATTTGGAAAGATTCAATACACACACACCTATTTTCTTTTTTTTTGTTTAAAAGATTTATTTACTTTATTATTTTGTGTGTACGAGTGCTTTGCCTGCATGTACGTATGTGCACCACATGTGAACCTGAGGCACTTGGAGGTCAGAAGAGGGCATTGGATCCCTGAGAGTGGAGTCACAGAGGGCTGTCAGTGGCCATATGGGTGCTGGGAGTTAAACCCTGATGCTTCACAGGAGCAATGGTGCTCCTGACCGTTGAGTCAGCGCTCCAGATCTGCTTATTGTTTTCTGAGTGGGGTCCCAGTTCAGAACCTAGGCTGGTCTAGAACTTGCTGGGTTCAAAATCACAATCCCTGTGTGTTCAGGCTTCAAGTGTTAGAACTGGAGCCATGTACCACCATATCCAGACAGGGAAGATTCAGTATTAAACTGACCACAGAGGACATTCTATTTTGTTCTGTTTTGGTTTCGTGAGACAGTGTCTTGCTATGTAGCCCTTCTAGCCTGGAACAAACAATGTGGGCAAGGATAACCTCAAATTCAGAACTGCCTGCCTCTGCCTCCTGAGTGCTGGGATTAAAGTCATTTTCCACGATGCTCAGCCTGATAGATAGGTGACTACGTAGACCAGGCTGGCCTCAAACTCACAGAGATCCACCTGCCTCCACCTCCCAAGTGCTGGAATCAGAAGCATGCACCATCACACCTGGTACAACAGGATTTTTATTATCTATCTATCTATCTATCTATCTATCTATCTATCTATCCATCCATCCATCCATCCTCTACATAATTTATTATTTGGGAATTTCACATCATGCACCCTTTTAACACTCACTTCCTAGTCCTCCTAGCTTCACCCTCTATCCTGGTGACTTCACCGATTTGCATTGCGGTCTACACTGGAGCATGGTCAAACTCCCAGCAGCCAGACCCTTAAAGAAAACTGAGTCCTTACCCACCCACCCACCCACACAGCCTTCGCCAGAAGCCATCAATTGTGATGAGCTACACTTTAGCATCCTTGTGACAATTTTTAAGAGTTTTCGTCAATGGCTTTCTACCTAGGCTGTTACTTGTGGGGGAAGGAGGGTTATTGCAGAAGCTCTTCTATGCCCTGCCTTCTTAACTATGAGTCTGCAGTCATGCATACCACTGCAAAACTAGCTTCCTTGCCCTTCAAGTCAGTGGGAGCACAGATCACGGACTTCCACATGGTTTCTGGCAACAGCACAGCAAACCACATGGTCTCGGGTGTCAGCATGTGCCATGGAACTCAGCATGATCTCCTGCGGCAATACAGACCACAGACATCAACATGGCCCCCTCCGTGGACCACTGACAACAATATGGTCCCGAGTGACAGCACAGACCCTGGACAGCAACATGGATTCAGGAAGCAGCTTATCCACGGACATCCACTTGGTCTCATGTGACTGCATCAATAGGATATTTTTAAGCAAGAAAATTGACAATTGATTGATAATCTTTATATGTTAGTTACCTTGTCAAAGTATTAAAAGATAGAATTGTGTTCTGCAAGGCACAAAATGAGAGTCTGAATGTGAACTTTTCTACTTTGGGGAACAATATTAATATAAATTGCAACAAGGATTTAATGCTTGTCAAGAGGTCTAAAGCTGCAAACCATCATCAAAGTCCCATGTCTCCAAAGAGTAAACATGAATTTTCTATTTAAGGAGGAAACGGGGGCTACCTTCTCATAAAACATGTCCTCGGTGATTTAGGAATGCGGAAGCTCCCAGGAAGGGCAATAACAAATCACTGGCAACAGATGATTATAAATATCAGCACTCAGGCATTTAAAGCTGGACAGAGGTGCGTGGGAATGTGTGGAGCAGCCAGGAATTTTGAGGTTCACAAGCAGGAGGACAAAGGAAAAAAAATGGGGGGGGGCAGGTGAGATGGTTCAGTGGTTAAGTTGCTTGCTACTAAGCCCGATGCCCCGAGTTTAATCTCTGGAACGTTTGGAGCAGAAAGAGAGTACTGACTCCTACAAATTGTCCTCTGACATGCATGCCTACTCATATACATACTTTATATGTATATGCATATATAATTATATATAATTATTAATATATATTGATGTTTTAAAAAAAGAACAATTTAAGTTAAGCCTAGAAGGAAAGCCTGGAATATAAGTTACTGATACAAATGTTTAGTTTTCACATTTTTCCTCCTTTACCAATATCTAGTTCTCTTCACTTCAGCCTTTTGAGGGATCTTCCCTGACTTCCTACTTCCTTCCCGAAGGCCCCACCTCTATGTACCATCACATTGTGGTTGGGTTTTCAACATATGAATTTGGGGGCAAACATATATTTAGTCCATTTGATAAGAGAAAATAGAAGAGGTCCAAGAATATATCCTGTGGATTTCTAACAAGACACATCACAGTCACTGCTGCTGTGTTGGGCAAAGTGTTCAGAAGACCTTTAATAAGCCAGGGTGGTGGTACAAGCTTGTAATCCCAGCACTTGGTACTCAGGAGGATTGTTAAGTGAAAGACAAATGTGGGCTACAGGGTGAGACCATGTCTCAAAACAAAACACCCTCATTTAAAAGCTTTTGGTTTTACCTTGTTTTGCTTACATGTTCTCAACAACAATAACAAAAAACTACCGTTCTATTTATATAGCATCTGAGGAGCTTAATTTTCATAGATTTTTCTTTTGCACTATAATAAACATGTTAGTTGTAAACATTTTTGTTTTAACATCAGGGCTGTCGATGGCTAATTAAAACTGAGAGTGCATCCTCCTCCCTTCTTTTCCCTTAAGGCCATCTCTACAAAAATATAGGCCCAATATTTAATTACTTAGTATGGAGGTGCTTAATTATTTGTGTGGCTGTGGATGACGGAGGCACATTGCAAAAGCCATCCTTTTTCCTTCACGCAGACACAGCTGCTGCTCTGCAGGAGAGATCACTTGTGGGAGGTGTTTCTTTTGCAATTAAGGGAGAGTACGGAGAATGTCTGAAGTTATTACTTAGGTTCTTCCCACTACCTCAGTGTCCTCCCTTTTCTTTTGTCTCCAGTAGTCCAGGCTGCTCTCAGACCTAATAAGGAGTGGAGAATGACCTTAAACTCCTGATCCTCTTAAGCACTGCCATTACACTGTTATGCCATGAGCCCTGATTTGACTCAGTGCTGGAGATCAAACCCAGGGCTTTGAGCATGTCGGGCAAGGACTCCACCAACTGAATTACAACCCCAGCCTTCTTTTCTTAAAGATTATAAAAGTCAAAGCCGAGCCGAGCCGCGTGTGTTGTTGGTGCTCAACTTTAGTCCCAGCACCCTTGAGGCTTGAGGCAGAGGCAGAGGCAGGTGGATCTCTGGGAGTTTGAAGACATTTTGGTCTACAGGGTGAGTTCCAGACTATCCACGGCTACAAAATGAGACACTGTCGAGAGAGAGAGAGAGAGAGAGAGAGAGAGAGAGAGAGAGAGAGACTGAATATAGCTCAGTGATTAAGAATACTGAATGTGCTGGGTGTGGTGACACATGCCTGTAATCCCAGCACTCCAGGAGGCAGATTTCTGAGTTCAAGGCCTGGCCAGCTTGGTCTCCAAAGCAAGTCCAGGACAGCCAGGACTCTGTTACAGAGAAAACTCCATCTTGAAAAACCAAACAAACAAACAAACAAAAAACGAAAGAAAGAAGAAAGGAAAAGAAAAGAAGAGAAAAGATTAGAGTCTCACAACAGTGTGATGCAGCCATGATCATTCAGGCCTTTACAGCCATTGAAGCAGGACATTCTCCCCAAGCATGGTTGGATACCATAAAAAGCTAAAATGATACGCTCAGGATGCGAGGCTAAGCACTGCACTCAGGGTCAGCCGCTTTGGACCCAGAGAAGAGCATGTCTGATTGCATGCGGGTTGATGCCCCAGGTCCCGCCTCTGAGAAAAAGGTATCGGACGGGTCTGATGCTCTTTGGGTGGATGACACCTAAATGAACATCTGTACAAAGTCCCAATTTATTTCTAATATCAGAGATCAGACCTCTACTCTTGCCTGATGCGTCTAAAACAAAAAGGGGGAACTGTAGAGAGCTGCGGAATGCTATGCCTTAAAGATGGAGCTGGTTTCCGCCTTCTACCTTCCCGATGGTGAGTGCTCTCTGTCACGAACAACTCCACGTTTGGCTAAGGCCGAGGATCTGGCTTGCTTCCATGTATGTGGACCTATCTGCATTGCCCCTGTGGCACGCCTGGGTTGGCTACCCAGAGGCTATTTAAGCTGTGGGCTGGCTTTCCCCGGGGTCCGAGGATTGTTCAATGTTCCTGAATAAACTGCATTGAAAAAAAAAAAAAAGAAAAGAAGAGAAAAGAAAAAGAAAGCACTGAATGACATACTGGCTGCTCTTGCAGAGGACCCAAGGATTCCTAGCTCCCACACGGTGGGTAACTGCAGTTTCAGGGGATCCAACATTGTCTTCTGGCCTCAAAAGGCATCATGCATACACATGGTACACAGACATACACAGAGGCAAAATATTCATACTATAAAATTAGAAATAAAAAAGGCTAAACATGTTTTAAAACATTAATTACCAAAGTTCTTTTTTTCAGTAGTGCTACTGATAGGAGTATTTAATTAAAACAAGAGAATAATAATAAATTGTTCTAAGAAAAACCTAAAAAAAGTTTTAGTTAATTCTAAATTTTAGTCAAAATAACTTCTCCGTGTTCTGTGACCCGGTGAGGTCACACGTGTGCGGTATAACAGTATTCAAGCTTTCAGGAGCAATGTTGATCAAATGGTGTGCACAAAAAGACCAGTCTCAAGATGAGGAGGAGGAGGAGGAGGAGGAGGAGGAGGAGGAGGAGGAGGAGGAGGAGGAGGAGGAGGAGGAGAAGAAGAAGAAGAAGCTTAGCTGCCAGAATATTCTGTCCAAGCTTTGATCACATGGCCCAGGAGGAGGAGGAGGAGGAGGAGGAGGAGGAGGAGGAGGAGGAGGAGGAGGAGGAGGAGGAGGAGGAGGAGGAGGAGGAGAAGAAGAAGCTTAGCTGCCAGAATATTCTGTCCAAGCTTTGATCACATGGCCCCAGGTTGGTGGCACTGTCTGAGGAGGTTTACGAAGTGCCTTGGTAGCAGTGCCTTTAATCCCAGGACTCTGCAGGTAGAGGCAGGCAGATCTCTGAGTTGGAGGCCAGCTCTGTCCTACAGAACGAGTCCTAGGACAGCAGGGCTACAGAGAGAAACCCCGTTTCGAAAAACAAACAAACAGAAAAACAAAACAAAACAATACAGCGCCATCTTGCAGAAGGAAGTACTTCACTGGGCGCCAGCTTTGAGTTTGAGGTCTGTTTCTCACTTCCTGTTGTGATGGCTCAGCTTCCTGCTTCTGTCAACATGCTCCACAATTGCTGCGGTGCCTCCCTTGCCAGTGTGGACTTTGGAACTGTAAACTCAAAACTCTTTTTTTCTGAAGGTTGCCTTGGTCTCGCTGTGGTGTTTGATCAAACAACAGAAAAATGACTCATGCAGCGTGTTATGTTCAAAGGTCCTAAATCAGTGATAATCACAATCTCACGTTGGGTCTGGTCCCTGCATATTTCAGGCCACAACTTTGGCTTCATCTGCTTCCGGTCCCACAAGAAATTATGTGATGATAGTTGTTTCACTCAGCTCTTTGTTCAGTACATTTAATAGACTAGGCAATGTGCCAACAGTTTTGTCCAACGCGAGCTTCTGGTTTCTTGCTGGGACTGGCAACTACATGCCTGAGTGCCTGCAACATGGAAAGCAAATGGTAACATGAGAAGGGGCTCGTGAGCTCTCAGGGAGAAACCATTGCAACCAACGAAGAAAATGGCATTTGAATGGGGCCTTGAATGAGAAAGCAGCGAGGATTGGATATGCTGAGAATTGACACAGTGAACATCCCAGACAGGACCAACAAAGCTCACTCATTCTTAATTCATTTTCTTTTTCCGATAGGGTCTCTACATAACCCCGGGTGTCCTGAAACTCACTGTGTAGATCATACTGGCCTCAAACTCACAGATACCTGCCTGCCTCTGCTTCTCTGAGTGCTGGGATTAAAAGCATGTGCCATCAAGTCTGACCCATTTTTTTTTTTTATGTGTATGGATGTTTTGTCTGTGCGCCACATTTGTCGTTGGTGAAGTGGTCAGTTGTCTTTGTCTACTAAAACAGAGAAAAGGAGCAGTTAATCCATAGCCTCTTATCTCTGTTTCTTCTCTGCCTGCCGTGACTGTTGCATTTCTCTGTGCAAGCACACATCTAAACTGGGAAAGGATGCTCTCTGCCTTCATGGATGCACAAGCAATCAGCCAGGCAAAATACTCATACATGTGAAAAATTAAAATAAAACAACAGAAAAAGATAGAGAAATGTACGTTGCATAGACAAATTTTATCAGTGGTATGGGCATGTTGAGGTGGATCAGTTAGGAAAAAAAAGGGTCTAAGAAGGTGTAGAGGAATTTTGATTCAGAACATGGCTGCTCTGGCAAGAGATGGCATCCAAAGATCTTCTAGGTCTGTGTGATCTGGCTGGAATAGAGACAAACCTTTAATCCCAGCAGACAAAGGCAAGTAGATCTCTGAGTTCAAGGCTAGCCTGCCATGGAGCAAGTTTCAGTTAAAGAAAAGTTTAGGTCTAGGTGTGGTAATTCTTGCCTTTAATCACTGCACCTAGGAGTCTCTTCTGTTCTGGAGTTCAAGGTTGGGCATAGGAGATGGTTCAGTGAAGAAAACCACTTACCCTGTAAGCCTGACATTGTTAATTCTGTCACCAGGACCTACATGATGGAAGGAGAGAACTATAACTTGCCTGCAAGTTATAGTCTCTAAATGGCCTTCCACACATACCACGGTATGAATATATCAGCATACACACTTAAAAACTAAAAGTTTATGGTTATCATCAGCTACATAGAGTTTATGAAGTTTGAGATCAGCCAGGGCTGAGCATCCAGACAGTAGTGGAACACATACTTTATTTCCAGCACTGAGGAGGCAGAGGCAGGAGGATTTTGTGAGTTCCAGGCCAGCCTGGCTGATAGAGGGAGTTCCAGGGCTGCACAGAGAAACCCTGTCTCCAAAAACCAGAACCAAACCAAAACAAAATAAAACAAAAGCAAAACAACAAAACAAAACAGAAACAGAAACTAGAGTGGGGATGGTGTTCCATTGAGCAAGGAAAAAATTGAGGGACAAACTTTGCACTATGAGAGGAAAATGGAATTCAGGATACAGGAGGATTGTTAGCTTTTAAGAAGGGTCCACTTTTATTTGAGAACAGACAAGGTAGACAAGGGATACTCTGAGGTTAAGAATTAACTAGTTTTTATAATAGGCATTTTGTGATACAACCTGTCTCAAAAGGAATAATCCCAAGAATTCTAGTCTCAAGAAAACCATTTTAAACAAATAACTTCCTTTTGAGGTAGTGTCTCATTATGTAGCCCTGGCTAGTATGGAACTCAGCTCACATCCCAGGAGGAAAAAGCCCTTTCTTTCTTAAATATCCACTAACTCAATATCCTTCCTTTCCGTTTACTCCTTGTCAGCCGGTTTCTTGCTCTGCCTCTTGATCCAGGGTTAACTTTATTAAATCCTGTTTACAGAAAGCTCTTGGAATTAAAGGTGTGTGCTAGGGCTGATCCAAAACCATCAGTACTTATTTACAATAAACAGAAAGCTCTAGGATCAAAGATTGAGCCATACCACAATGAGAAACAGGTTTTTACAGTTCACAGTCTTGGGGTTCACAGTGTGATCAAATGTCCTGCAACACTCAGCCTCAAATAAGATGATAAAATAAATAAAAGTAAATAAGATAAATTTAAAAATAAGTTCCTGAGCACATAAGAACATTTAGGGGAGCTATAGCACTACCCTGCCATGTGTGTCCCATAGGGGCAACCAGAAAGGTTCCCTCAGAGGACAGAGATATGAGGTGAATCAGGGCAGGCTGGTTATTGGAGAAGACTGTGCTCTTTAACAGCCTTGCTTAAAGGAGAGTCACCCAAATGGCCTTACATGGGAAGGTGACTGAGGTCAACTTTAATGACAGCAGGAAGGAAAAACTGAGAACTGTGAACTAGGAAAGAATTTAAAGCAATCTTCATGGGAGATTCATGTGTATAAAAGGTGTCACTGCTGACTTTAGCAGTGGGAAGAAAGAGGAAGGGTATTCATTTGGGGTTTTTGTTGTTGTTGTTGTTTGTTTGTTTGTTTTTGAGACATAGTCTCACTGTGTAGTCTTGGCTGGCCTGGAACTCACTATGTAGACCTGTGTCATTCTCAACCTTCCTGACGCTGTGACCCCCAACCATAAAATTACTTTTGTTGCTACTTCATAAGTGCAATTTCACTACTGTTATAAATCATAATGTAATATCTGCTATGCAGAATATCTGATATTCAAAGTGGTCGTGAACCTCAGATAGAGAATCAGTGATGTAGACCAACGTGGCCAGGAACTCACAGAAATCTGCCTGGCTTTGTCCCCACCCTGCACCCATCTCAGTGCTGGGATTAAAGATGTGTGCAACGAGCATGAAGTGTTTTTATATGGAGGCTTTTGATGTAGAGAATTCAAATAATTAGAATCTTTAGTAACTTTAGTTTTTATTATCATTTATTAATTATGTTCAATAATTGGCTTCACTTGACATTTTTAAATATGCATATAATGTATTTTGATGACATTTATCCCCTATCACCCTTTTTTTGGAGGAAGGATAGGGCATTAATGTTTTTGTCTCCTCTCTCTTTCCCTCTCTTCCTCCCTTTCTTCCAAGTCAGGACCTTACTGTGTAACTTAGGCTAGCCTAGAACTCAACCTCTAGCTCAGGCTGGCTTCAAATTCATTGTGCAGCCCTGGGTAGCCTGGAACTCACCATGTAGTTCCTGCTGATCTGGAACTTACCATTTTAAATCCTTTTTTATCCTTTTTCCTCTTCCCGACTAGTCCCCCATGTCTGTTTTTATGCTCACAAAGTTTAATTAGGGATGCTTACTGGGGCATTAGTGAGGGGTCATTTACAAACACATAGCACATTATCAGTGGCTAAAGAAAATACTCTTCCCTCCTCTAGCATGCACCACCAATGCCTGGCTCAGATGATTATTTTTTAAATTTATTTTTATCTAATTTATTTTTCCCTTCAAGTGTGGTTGTTTTTATGAGAAATACCCCCTAGGGGGCTAACATATTTAAACATTTGGTCTCCATTTGGTGGTGGTGTTTGGGGAGATTCTATACCCTTTATAGCCTTTTTCTGGACTGCAAGGGCATCCCACACACATTTGGCATGTACACACACACACACAAAAACATAAAATCATTTTTTTTAAAAATCCTCAGTGGATAGCCCTGACTGGGCTGGAACTTGTTAGGTAGACCAGGCTGGCCTCATACAGAGATCTGCCTCTCTATGTCTCTCAAGTGCTAGGATTAAAGGTAGGTGCAAACACCCTTATTAAATATTGCTATTTTGTTTTAGAAAACAACCAATCTGGCCTAGGTCCTACCTGATTAATGTTTGTGAACTTGACACAAGCTACCCAAATTATAGTCATCTTAGGGGAGGGGACCGCAGTTGAGAAAATGCCACCATTAGATTGGGCTGTAGGCAAGTCTATAGGTGTCCTCTCTCTCTCTTTCTCCTTTCTTTCTCTCTCGCTCTTTCTTTCTCTCGACAGGGTCTGGGCTGGTCTTGAACTCAGAATCCCCCTGCTTCTGCCTCCTACATACTGGGATTAAAAGTATCTGCCACCATACCCAGTATGTAGGGTATTTTCTTGATTAATGTCTGATGTTGGAGGCCTAGCAAACACACTGCCACCCATAAGCAGGTGGTGCTGAGTAGTATTCAAACGCAAAACGAGCAAGCTGGGGGAGGCAAAGGTACCAGTAAACACCATTCCTCCGTGGCTTGTGCTTCAGCTGCTGCTTGAGTTCCTGCCCCAGCTTCACTCCATAGACGGTGACCTGGGATAAACCAAAGAGCCTTCTCTGCCCCAAGTTGCTTTTGGTCCCGGTCTTTATCCCAGAAACAGACAGCAAACTAAGGAAAATCCAGTTAATGATTTTCAGAGCACACTTGGTGCTGTCGTTCAGTAACAAGTCAGCACTCAAAGCCTTGGTAATGACTTGCCCTGTGTAACTACGCAGTGGCCAGCCTGATACTCGGGCCGCCAGTGTATCTGGTAAGTTCATAAAAAGAGATAGTACAGGAACCTGCCACAGCTTGTGCATTCACCTATTACCCACTGAAGGGCAGCTGGCCTGTTTCCACCTTGTGGCTATTATAAATAAAACTGCTATCAACCATTCTAGATAAGGCAAGATCATGTGTATACAATATTAAAGTGAACTCAGCATTTACAAATACCATTTTATTGTTGTCATTGTTTTGAGACAGGGTTTTTCTGTGTAACAGCCTGTCCTGGAACTCTTTTTGTAGATTCACCTGCCTCTTTCTCCCAAATGCTGGGATTAAAGGCATGTGCCACCACACCCAGCTTTATAAATAACATTTTATTTTATTTTTTTACAGTGTACTTACTTTATATCCCAATTGTAGCCCCCTCCCTCATCTCCTTCTGGTCCCACCCTACAAATAACATTTTTATACAGGCTCTCAATATACAATACAAGCTTGCTTTGAACTCATGATCCTTCTGTGCCAGCCTTTTTATCGCTGAGATCATGGGCATGTATGATCACTTTTTAAAGCTCTTCTTTCTCCAAGACCTCCTGGTATCTCTTTTTCTTAAATTATGTATGTGTGTGTGTATATAATATATACAAATATATAACACACATATATAATATTTATATAGACATATGTGTGTGTGAATATGAATACAATGCTTAAGGAATCCAGAAGAGGATATCAGATCCCCTGGAGCTAGTATTACAGGCAGCTATGAGCTGCCCCAACATGAGTTCCGGGAACTGAACTGCAAGAGCAGTACATGCTTTAACATATGTCCATCCCCTCTCTTCTTTCTTCCTTCCCTTCTTTCTTTCTTTCTTTCTTTCTTTCTTTCTTTCTTTCTTTCTTTCTTTCTTTCTTGTTTGTTTATTATGTGTACATAGCTGCATAAATGTGAGTAAGAACCTTCACTTTGTGGGAGGAATCAGTTTTCTCCTGTCACTATGTGGGGTCTTGGGACACAAATCAGATGGTCATCTTGGGCAGCAAGTACCCTTACCCATTGAGCCATGTCTCTGGGCTAATTTCTTTCTTTCTTTCTTTCTTTCTTTCTTTCTTTCTTTCTTTCTTTCTTTCATTGGCTTAAAACATTTGGTGTTTTTGTCAACTTAATATAAGTTACAGTTATCTGGGAAGAAAGATCCTCAACTGAGAAAATACCTCTACCATATTGAAGTTGGTGGGGCATTTTCTTGATTAATATGGGAGGGCTCAGCCCACCGTAGAGCCCACCTCTGGGCAAGTGGTGCTAGCGTGTATAAGCAAACGCAGTGAGCCATAAGGAACAAATCAGTAAACAGCATTCTTCTATGGCCTCTGCTTCAGTTCCTGCTTCCAGGTTCCTGTTCTGCTTGAGTTCTTTTTCCTGATTTCACTCAGCGATACAGTGTGATTGGGACATACAAGCCAAATAAGTCCTTTCCTCCCCAAGCTGCTTTTGGTTATGACCTTTATTACAGCCGCAGACAACCTAACTAGGACAGGGCTCTGTTTGTACTGCTGAACTACAAATCTCTGCAGGTGTATCCACCTTTCAGGCTCATGTCTTTCAATAACTAGAGAAAGCAAAACCGGAATCAATGAAACTGCAATTTCATGGGCCAGTGGCCCTTTAGATAAAGGGGTTTACCAGGACTAAAAGGGGGTTAAAGTTGGATATGTATGTGGGTATAGTGGTGCCCACTTTTAACCAGAGGCAGGTGGGTCTGCAGAGTGAGACCTTGTTTTCAAAACACAGAGCATCCAGGCATCGTAGTACACACCTGTAATGCCAGTACTCTGGGAGGCAGGGGCAGGTGGATCTCTGTGAGTTCGAGGCCAGCCTAGTCTACAAAGTGACAGAAATAGAGGCAGAGAAACGCTGTCTCAAACAAACAAACAAACAAACCCCAAAACAAAACAAAAAAGCTTCTGGGATTGGGGTGCATGATGGGAAGTTCTCAAAGAATCAATAAAAATAGGAAATAGAAAAAAAACTCACTTACTTTTGTAATTTAAATATTTTTAGAGGTGACATGTACGTAATGAAAAGGCTGAAAACACAAATGATCTCTTAAGCTTTTGTATGTGCCATTTATTTATGAAAGAAGACATACTGTTCTTACATTTTAATAAATTGAATTTCTCGAGCAGTTAAAAAGAAAAGTAGGAGTGTAACACACTCTTGGGAGGAGGTGTCCTTGGAAGTGAGTTGTTAAACAAAACAACCCGACATGGTGATTAGAGCCTGTATTCCCAAAATTCAGGATGCTGAGGCAATTCCTAAATTTGAGGCTCACCTGGGCTACACAGTAAGTTCTAGGACAGCCAGGGCAACATAATGAGATTTTTGTCTCAGAATAACAACAACAAATGTATTAAATCTGTTTTTTTTTTTTTAAAAAAAAAAAAAACAGCAAAAAATTAGAAAAAAAAAAAAAGACAGTAAAAATCTTGACAGGTTCTACACTGGTTTAATGACTAAGTATTCTTCAACTTTACAAAATCTGTTTCCACGAAATCATAGAGGATACATCACAGATGCCTTTACGCTGCAAAGAAAGCTCAAAACTCCAGTGAGCTAATCCATTAACAGAATAGTTAAAAACCTCTGTGGTGGAAGTCCTACAAATGTCCAACAGCATGTGGCTGGACACTTAAGTCAGTCGCCTGAGGAGGAGACAAGTTGAAGTGAATGGGTGAGAAGAATTCATCCTGTCTAGTAAGAAACAGAGAACCGGAAGTCTCTGAGCAGCGAATAAGAACGGGGGAGTTACGCAGAGAAAGAACCAAAGCAAGGGATGTGCACTTGAATGTCTGGTATTGATTTTAGCTAGATTGTGCAGTGAGTTGTCCCCTATAGGCTAAAGTATTTGATTACTTGGTCCCCAGTTGGCCACTCTTTGGGGAAGATATGGAATCTTCAGAACTTAGAGCCTTGATGAAGAAAGGGATGGTAAAGGGGATGGGCTTTGAGGCTTTATAGACTCACCCTACTTCCTGTTCATTCTCTTTGCTTCCTGTGTATGGATGAGATCTTTCTGCCTTCTGCTTCCTGCCTGTGCTGCTGAGTTTTCGCCGTCATCCCTCTGCAATAAACTGTTTCTTCCTTAAGTTGCTTTTGGTTATGCTATTTGATAACAGCAACAGGAAGATAACTAATACAGGCTATATGCCTGCTGATCTTCATCTCAGGACTAATCATAGACTTGTCAAGAAGAAAATCGCTGCAGCTGTGCAGGCCGGTTGAGGCGGGAAGATCGAGAAATCGGGGTTAGCATGGGCTACATAGTAAGATCGTGTCTTAAAAGTTGCCACCACTGCCAACAGCTCCAATGAAAACAACATGAAAGCCATTGCTGCCTGGGGTTAGTTTTGACTCTTGTCACAAGGGTCTCTTTTTATCAATCAAACCTGTTGCTGCTTACACTGCTGTTCCTTCAAAGTGACTGCAAGAGAGAAACAACTCAGGAGAGATAAATCTGAAAGGCAGCATGGAGTCAGGTAAGGTTTAGGACAGCAATTAGAGGCTCTAGACACCACCCCAGCAGACTGGAATTACACTGTAAAAGGTGGTGCTTGATAACCTGTTCATTATGATGCTGACATGAGAGAGGAAAGAAAGGCAAGAAAAAGCATGAGGACATGGGAAGGGAAAGGACCCATCCCTCCAGGGTCTGGTTTCCAGAGAGCTGAGAAGAAAGCATTGCAGCTTTGGGCAATTAATATTTTCTGTGAAGGTTGTCAATAGAGAGGTCATGTTCCTTTAATATATAGATATTTCAAGTCAAGATACCAATGACCCAGGCTTATAGCCTGATTGGATATAACTTTCGGATGTGCATATGACCTTAGGAGGTATGTCTGACTTTGGGAGGTGTGTATGACCTTGGAATGTGTTTATGACCTTGGGAGGGCTTCGTGGAAGACTATTGACTTTGTTTACAGCAAAGCTATCCTATCTCCCTGATCTTTCCAATTGTAGCCTTATCAGGGGCTCCCCAGAAACCACTCACTCTATGATCTTACATATACTCCTTAACAACCCTCTGAAGACAACAGCTTTCCTATATATGACCATTAGAGAGAAAACACAGCCTTCTCAGAGAATCTCACGTCTGTGCCCTGAAGTCTGTCTTACTTTCTTCCTCTTTCCCTTGATATGTGCTTAAATGTTAAAAAGCTTGTTTTGTTGTTGTTGTTTTGTTTTTCTTTTTGCTACATTTGTGTATGCATGTGTTTAGCATTTGGTGGTCTAAGGACAACTTATGAAAGTCAGTTTAATTCTTCTACCTCATGGGTCCTGGAGACCTAGCTCAAGCAGTTAAGCTTGGTAGCAAGCACCTCTACCTGCTAAGCCATCTTGCTAGTCCTTTATCAAAATATCTTTAACAAACTCCAACTCAGTTTCATACTTCAAGACTAATCTAAAAATTGCTTTCAGTGCTGAAGCCAAGACCCAATTTTACCTGAATCAAGGTCCCTTAAAGATCATGAAAATACCTCAGACTGCTACAGATGGCAGTGGAGCTGTGCCTCAGTCCCTGTCTGTGCCACTGACCTTGATGACGATTCCATAAACAATTAACATCTCTGTGCACAGTTGAGCAGGAACTGACCCAAAGCTTAAGCTAGGAAAGATGATATATGTGAACTGAATTTTGATGTGCCAGTCTCCTATTCTGCTCTGAGTTACCCATTGGAAGGTCCCTCCTTAGAACACCACATAGCGCTCAGTCTTGTACTTATCCACTGGACTTCTGCAAACTTAAATCATCAAGGCTTTTAACAAAATCAGCCCCAGAGTTACAGGTCACAGAACATCTAGCCAGAGAACGGTTTATGTTCCAGGGGTCTAAATATTAAACATGTTTCATGTATATGTGAATTAAAATATATTCATTCATTTTTTTATGTAGCGGTAGTGGAAATGAAACCCAGGATGTCTTAGTGTCATGTCTGATGCTGTGAAGGTGATACCCCAACAAACAGCAAAGCAATTTAGGGGAGAAAGGTTTATTTCAGTTCATTGGTCCAGGTTACAGTCCATTAAAGAAGAGAAGTCAAGGTGACTGGATCTTAGAAGAGCTAGTCACATCACAGCCGCAGTCAAGAGCAAAGCGAAAGCAATGCGTGCATGCTTACTCTTTCTCTAATACTTTACAACCAGCCTAGGGAATGCTGCTGCCCACAGTTGTCTGGGCCTTCCTACATCAAATAATGTAGCCAAGACTACGTTCCCCACACATGCCCACAGGTCAGCTTCATCGGTCCTTCATTTAGACTTGCTTCCCAGGTGATTCTAGAGTTGGCAGTTGCAACTAACCCTTTCATAGGGCCTCAGATGGGTTAGGCTCCTAATTTATGACTGAGATAGACATCTTAGCCATTTACTTATTTATTTATTCTCTGAAATGTGTGTGCATTTTAAAAAGGATCACATACTAACTGATTTTGGTGGGGGCTGGGGCAGGTCTATTCCTGGATGGATGTTGAGAACTCACTATGTCAAAACTCTTAGTGTCTTTCTACAATGTCAGAATTTGTTGAAGAAAATAAATTTACAATATATGGTGGCTTCTGTTAGTAGCAATTTGTCAGGCAGTTCCACTTCTCTTGATAACCCTGGCAGAGTCAAATATGGGTCCTTTTATTCCAGTCATCTTATGTATTTGAACTAGAGTATGACCTAACCTAGGTTAGCTTCTAACCCTCTATGTAGCTCCAGGATGATCCTGAGCGCTCTAACTCCCAAGTGCTTGGGTAACAAATGTGTGCCAACATGCTCACGCTCAGTTTGTATGGCATTGGTGACTGAACCCAGGGCTTCATGCATGGTAGGCAAGCATTCTACCAACTGAGCTACATCCCCAGCCCCCTTTATTCCCATTTTAATTACTATATCAACTCTCAACATATTACATACCACGTAGTTAATTAAATTCCCCCCCCCCCGTGTATATATACTCATCGAAGTATCAGGTGTCCAGCTCTTTATTGGGTCTAAGTAAAAACCCTTCCCTCAGTCTGGTGTGTCTGAAATTCTGGGATCTGGTTTTTCTGATTTAATTTCAGCACACTCAGGTACTCCTATACTTCCAATTCGCCCTGATATATATTGGGTGGTACCCTTTCTGCTTCTAGGAATGAGTCATTTATCGGTCTGCACTGTGTGGGTGTTGGTCAAATGGGGCCATTCACATGTCCACCAGGGTGCAGAGTCATCCATCCTCAAAATGGTGTAAATGATAAAACCTTCTTGTAAAATGGAGCCACTTACATCTGCAGCCAAGCAGACTCTGCCAGAGGTGACGGTGCTCTTGCACACCTGAACTTGGAGCAGCTGGGACCACACACACAAGACCTGTGTAAGATCAAGGCAGCCAGAAATGCCCACATGGGTGATGAAGGAGCTCATGAAGATCTGCCCCTGTCTGAGGAGCCATTGGCAGCTGATAGCTCCAGTGGGGAGTGGGAGTTGGATTTTTTTTTTCATTTTTAGGAATGTGGGTCCTGATAGATGGCCCATATGCCAGCAGGTGGTCCCACACCTATATACCTCCAGGCAGCATTAAGTGGGCTCAGTGGGTTTGAGAAGAAAGACAGGGACCAAGAGCGAGCGAACACATAATGTTGGGAGGAAAAAAAAAAGTAATGGAAAGACAGAGAAGGAATTAGAGCGGAGGGAATGAGGGAAGGATTTGTGAAAACACATTATGTCCATGTATGATTTTTTTTTTTTTGAGACAGGGTTTCTCTGTGTAGCCCTGGCTGTCCTGGAAGTTGCTCTGTAGGCCACACTGGCCTCAAACTCATAGAGATCTGCCTGCCTTTGCCTCCCAAGTATAGGGATTAAAGGTGTGTGCTACTTTGCATGGGTATGGGACCCTGTCTTTAAAGGGGATGGGGGTGAGGAACAGCTAACCCTGGGAGCAAGCTGGCTAGAGTAAAGGATGTCAGGGATGACTGCACATTTTAGGAAAATTAGATGAGGGCAGCATTTGGAGAGGGCAAAGAAGGACTTTAAAAAGGACAAGAAAAAGATAAGGAGTTAGGGTTTATGTGTGTTAAATTTTTAAAAAAATATTTATTTGTATGTGCGTGAGAGAGAAAGAGAGACAGAAAGAGAGAGAATGAGAACACGTGTGCATCGGATCCCCTAGGGCTGAAATTATAGGCAGTTGTGAGCTGCCCAGTGTTGGACGTTGGCAACTGAACTTGGGTCCTCTGCAAGAACTGCAAACACCCTGACCTACTGACTCACTTCTCCAGCTCTCTGCATTGTCCCTTCAGACTGGAAAGACAACAGATGGGTTTTCAGCATAATAAAGAACAGAAAAAAGCTCAGGGACTTCTCAGAATGGGTCTGACAGGTTCATAGGTAAGGCGGGGATCTTTTCCTAGGTGTCGTCTTTGGAGGTTAACAGTTTTGAGAAGCAGTTATTGGCAAAGCCAACTTAAGGCCAATTCATACCTATGAGAAAGGTGTCTATCAATGAGAACCTTTACAGAACACGATGGACTTACATCAGACAGACTTGCCTCTCAGGCAGCTCTGTTGCGGCTGAGTAATGGTATTGAGCAGGATGCCCATTAGGCGTCCATTATGAAGGCACAAGTGGAAAACTACAGAATGTACAAAGTGAATCAGACTGGGCTATCAAACACAGACACAATAGCACACAGTGTTACGAGGCTCTCGCTCTTGATTCCCCTAGGCTCCCCGGATCTTGTGACCTCAGTGGAAAGAATTCAGATAAGATACACAAAGCTCCGAGTACGAGACAAATAAGATTTATTACAGAGTAGTGTGAAGCACTCTTAAGGGTGACAGAGGATAGTGGCCCAAGGGACCGCTGGAGGATGCATTCTCAAGGGAGAAGATGAACAATGCCTAGAGAGACCACTGTGCTAAGCCATATGTTTAGCTACTGTCTGAAGTGTCTGGATTTCACAACCTTTCCTGGGGAGCCTTTTCCTATCCAGTTGATAGACAGGCTCATGGGATCACCTCCCAAAAGGACAGGATAATGGTATGTCTTTGTTCTTTACCAGGAAGCCTCATGCTTGATAGTAATCCCGAAATGTTCTTGGCAGTTCATAAAGTCATGTCTCCTCCCAGGGCCTGAGCTAACACTCGGATTTCATTCTTTTGATCAAAATCATGTAACAGAGGAGATTAAAGAGATGGGGCTGGATAAAAAGTGCAATGGTTTTTGGCAAAAATTAACAGAATTTCATGATAAAGAAAAATGAACTAGAAAGAAAAATGAAACTTTTTATTTATTTTTTGTCATTTATTAATTTTATTCACTTTATATCTTTGTAACCCCTTTCCTCCTCCCCTCCCAGTCCCACCAGCTTTCCCTCCTCCCTCTCCCTCCCCTTTTCCTCCAAAAAGGGAAGCTTCCTTTCCCATCTACACCAGCTCACCAAGTTGTGTCAGTTGAACACTCCTCTTCCTCTGTGGCCTGTCTGATTCAGTCCCCACTTCTCTTACTAGAGGACCCATTTGAAGCCTAAGCTGCCCATCTGCTACATCTTTATAGGGGGCCTAGGTTCAGTTCATGCATGGTCCTTGGTTGATGCTTCAGTCTCAGCAAGCTCCTCTGGTTAGTTGGCTCTGCTGTTTTGCTTGTGGAACTCCTGTCACTTCTGGGTCCTTTTCTCTTTCCTCCCACTATTCCCCAAGACTCCCTATGCATCTACCAGTGTTTGGCTGTGAGTCTCAACATGTGTTTCGAGACACTGCTGGGTAGAGCCTCTCAGAGGACAACTCTGACAGGATCCTGTCTGCAAGGTTAACAGAGTATCCTTCATAGTGTCAGGGGTTGGTACTCTCTGATTAGGTGGGTCTTCGGTTGGGCTAGGCATTGGTTGGGAGTTCCATCGATCTCTGCCCTATCTGCTCGATGTTTATCCCTGCACATCTTCATAAGCAGTGTAAATTTTGGGTTGAAGATTTTTGTGGGTAGTTTGGTGTTCCCTGCCCTTAACTAGTCTAGTTAGAGGGTGTCCTCTTCAGTCTCTGTGGACTCTACTACTCCCAGTCTCTGTTTGAATCCCCCTCATATCCTCCCAGGATGTAGCTCTCCAGCTTGCCACAGAGCTGTCCCCACCCCATTTCTCTTTTCTCTACAGGCCTTCTGTCTTCTCACCCTTGCCCTTCTCAGGTCGGATCTCCACCTCTTAACTCTTTGCGCCCCCTCTCCTACCCTGTTTCCTCTCTTCAGCCATTACCTCTGTCTATTCTATCTCTCCTTGGGATTTATGCATCCTCCCTTGGATCCTCATTATTTATCTTCTTTGCTTATCTTCTCTCTTATCTTATTACTTATCTTCTGTGCCTCATAGTCTGCTTATCTTGTACTATGTGGTTAAAATCTACTTAATAAGTGAGTACATACCATGCGTGTCTTTCTGAGTCTGGGTTACCTCACTCAGGATGATCATTTCTAGTTCCATCCATTTGCCTGCAAACTTCATGATTTCTTTGTTTTTAATAGCTGAGTAATATTCCATTGTGTAAATGTACCACAATTTCTGGATCCATTCTTTGACTGAGGGACATCTGGGTTGTTTCCAGATTCTGACTATTATGAATAAAGCTGCTATGACCATAGCTGAGCAAATGTCCTTGTTGTTTGGCAGAGCGTCTTTTGGGCATATACCTAGGAGGGTATCATTTGGTTTCTGGCCCTAATCTTATTAATATTGGTCGATTTTTTTATACCAAACCAAAGTCGAACTCCGGGAAAAAAAAAATCCCCACTTGGTCATTGTCTATTATATGTACTGATGCACTGAGATGTCATTATTTTGTTGGGGATTGTTGTATGTGTATTCAAAGGGATATTAATATGTATTGTCTTTTGTTGTAAGATGTTTTATGTATTTTACTAGCAAGGCAATGTTGGACTTACGGAATGAAGTTTAAACTGGACTTGGTGTGTTTTATGGTTTGGGATAATTTGTACTGGATATATGTTCATTGTTTTCTAAGTATTTTGTAGGATTGGACTATGTTTGATGAAAACATTGTTATTAATTCAACTACTTTGCTTGTTACATGTCAATTTGCATTTCTTTTATATTGGGGTCAGTTCTTATACTTTTCATTTATCATTGAATTTCTTTATTTGTTGACAGTTTTAGCATTATTCCCATCTAATTCTTTTTGTTCTTATAAATTCTATAGTAAAACCTTCTTGTTCCAATTTTAGTGATTTGGGAGATTAGATCAATATGTCTCCTATTTTTGGTTTCTCAAAAGAAACTGAGTTTTGTTGATTTAAATTATTTTTTTTATTCTTTCGAGCTGTATTTTTGCTTTCTAAATAAACATAAGTAAATTCTTGTGTTATTATCTGATGTTTAGATGACATTCTTTATAATCAGCTGCCCCTGTAAGCTGTATCGAGATTTATTTTCGTGGCTTAATCTATTATCTACCCTGTAGGAGGTACCTTATTGTCCAGGTCAGAAGTTTGGTTTAGCAAAAGCAGAGTTATCCTAGAAAAAGAACCTCAGTTGAAAAAATTCTTCCACGGCTTGTATGCAAGTCTGTGTGAGGACCCAGCTCATTGTGCAGGGTACCAAACCTGAGTAGGTGTCAGGCTGGACACGTCATGGGGAGCAAGTCCGTGAGTAGCATTCCTCCGAGGCCTCTGCTTCATTCCTGCCTCCAGGTTCCCGCCTTGAGTTTCTGCCTCTGCTTCTGATGAGTATGGCCTGTAATAGCAATACCAAATAAACCATGGTCTCCCCTCACCAAAATAAAAGCAAGCAAGTTCAATGGTTAAGAGTAGGTATTGCTCTTGCAGAGTACCTGAATTGGGTACCTATATTCACCATTGGACAGCTCAAAACTGCCTCTAACTCTAGATTCAGGGAATCTGACCACAACTTATGAGTACCTGCACTGTGCACACAGAAACACACACACACACACACACACATACATATAATTTCAAAAATAAAAAAATGTCTTAAAAAAAAAAAAAAGCTGACATGCTGGCACATAGCTCTACTCCCAGCATCTCAGAGGCAGAAGCAGGTGGGTCTCTGAGTTTCAGGCCAATCTGGTCGACATAAGAGATTTCTGGACAGCCAGGCCTGCATAGTGAGAGCCTGAAAAAAAGAAAGAAAGAAGAGAAGAGAAATAATAAAGACAGAAAAGAGAAAATAAATTAAAAATTATGATCTATAAAGGTAGCCTCGGGATACGAGGAGGAGATAGTTTTCCCTTAATGGGCCTCAACAAGGTCCCTTCAAGTCTCCTCCTTCTTGTCTAGCTGAGAGCTAACCTTTCACACAATAATTTTCAGCTCAAAGCAGGGACAATTGTAACACTTTTGCCATCCCCAGACTGAACATATTAACAGAAACATAGAAGGCAGCCTAACAGGTCTGGCAACATTAGGCCTCACAGCTGACCATGATAATGATCTCTGAGGCTGATAATTTCTTTTTTTTTTTTTTTTCAATGCAGTTTATTCAGGAACATCGAACAATCCCCGGACCCCGGGGAAAGCCAGCCCACAGCTCAAACAGCCTCTGGGTAGCCAACCCAGGCGTGCCACGGGGGCAACGCAGATAGGTCCACATACATGGAAGCAAGCCAGATCCTCGGCCTTAGCCAAATGTGGAGTTGTTCGTGACAGAGAGCACTCACCATCGGGAAGGTGGAAGGCGGAAACCAGCTCCATCTTTAAGGCACAGCATTCCGCAGCTCTCTACAGTTCCCCCCCTCTGCTTTAGACGCATCAGGCAAGAGTAGAGGTCCGATCTCTGATATTAGAAATAAATTGGGACTTTGTACAGGTGTTCATTTAGGTGTCATCCACCCAAAGAGCATCAGACCCGTCCAATACCTTTTTCTCAGAGGCGGGACCTGGGGCATCAACCCGCATGCAATCAGACATGCTCTTCTCTGGGTCCAAAGCGGCTGACCCTGAGTGCAGTGCTTAGCCTCATATCCTGAGCGTATCATTTTAGCTTTTTATGGTATCCAACCATGCTTGGGGAGAATGTCCTGCTTCAATGGCTGTAAAGGCCTGAATGATCATGGCTGCATCACACTGTTGTGAGACTCTAATCTTGCATATATACCACAGGCAAACCAAGGAGACCAACACCAGAAGGCCTGCTAACACTCCCATGCCCGCCCATTCCTTCAGATGATTCATGGCTGCAGCAATCCATGTTGATAATCCTGTGGCTAGTCCTGCGTCCACTCCGGTAGAATTTACTGTGACAATGGCCACTCTCAGCTGCTCCATCGTAGTATCGAATTCTCCAGTCCAATTACCTAAAATATAGCTCGACAATTGTTTAGACAGATTTGCAGCGCAGGAAAAATTCTCATGTTGTATGCTAGTGACACAAAGTCCAGCATACTTTCATTGACAGCCAGGTTGAGCGATTTGCCATAGGGTATCAATTTGCTCCTGCAAGAGGTCAATCCTCTGATTGAACACCATCAAGCTTCCTTTTAGTTGAGCATTAATTCTTTTATGTACAACTAAGGCATGAGCTACATTGGCTAAATGATTATTCAGGGTCTGAGCAGTCTGCCCAGTATGACTCATGGAGGCTGATAATTTCTAAGCAGCTACCTGACGTGGCAGAGGATGATACTGGGGGAAAATATTGTCCTAGTGCCGTTCTGTTGCTGTGACAAATGTCTTGACACAGAGCAGCGCAGGGGAGGAAAGAGTTTGTTTGGCTTATAACTCCCAAGTGTGTGATTTCTGGGAAGACAGGGTGTGTGCTCAAGCAGCTCACGACGTCCCATCCAGAGTCACAAGCGGAGAGAACCACAGTCATGCCCACAGCCTGCCCTGAGCCGGAAATCCTTCACTGAAACTCTCCTGCCAGGCAGTTCTAGGTTGTGTCAGGTTGATTATTAAAGCTGACCAGCAGGAACTGACCTTTGAGTAAAGCTTTTTTATTTTAAATAACAGAGTCTCTTAATTTGAGGCAAACCTGGGCAAGAATTTGTACTCCAATGCTAGTGATTCTGTTACTGTTTAACTCATTGTGCTTTGCAGGTAAGTTCAGTTATGTGGTCCAGGGTGGCCTTGAACTTCCACTTCTCCTGGCTTTACTTTCCCCAAATGTAACTGTCTAGACCTCCTGGAAGGGATTCTAAAGTGACAGCCTTTTACCCCTCCCCTTGGCCGTGGGACTGACTGTTGAGACCGTGGTCTTCAAGAAATTAGAATTCCCTTGGGGAATCCCACACTGGGTGAAGGAAAAGGCAGAGATTTCATAATCTGACACTCTTTCAGATGACCCCATGAGAAAGCCTACCTTGTTAGGCTTACCAGAGCGCAGGTTTGACAGGAAGGACCCAGCAACTTTAGTGGCTGGGATTACAGATACCGTTATGCCTGGCTTCCTCTCCTTCTTTTTTCCTTTCTTTCTTTCTTTCTTTCTTTCTTTCTTTCTTTCTTTCTTTCTTTTCCTTTTTCTTTCTTTTTTTTTTAGTGGCTTATTTATTTTTTATTTTATGAGCACTGATTGGTGTTCTGCCTGCATGTTTGTCTGTGTAAGGGTGTCAGCTACCCTGGAACTGGAGTAACAGACAGTTGCAAACGGCCATGTGGGTGCTGGGAATTGAACCTGGGTCTTCTGATAGAGCAGCCAATGATCTTAACCACTGAGGCATCTCTCCAGTCCCTTTTTTGTTTTCTTAAAAAATTTATTTTAGTTCTTGAGATTATAATATAATCACATCATTTCCTCCTTTTCTTTTCTCTTTCTAAAACCTCCCATTTATCTCTCCCTGTTCCCTTTCAAATTTCATGGCCTCTTTTTTTCATAAATTGTTATTACATGGATATATGTATAGTATGTAAATATGCATATATTTATATAATACCTAAATATATAAATACGACCTGTGATCTGTAGTCTGTATGTTACTTGTATGTACATGTTTTTCAGGGCTGTGTATTTGTTACTGGGTATCCAGTTGATGTATCCTTCCCTGGGGAAGACTATTTCTCCTGCCCTCAGCATCCCTTCATTGCCTGTAGTTCCCTGGGAACGGTTGTGGCCTAATGAGCTCTGCCCCCACCTCCCATAGCGTTTTTAAGCAGTCATGTTAGTGAGATTTTACGAGTGTGGCTCCTGACACTCCTGGGAGACACAGTCTCACAATTGACTCCCTGCCTCTCTGGCTCTTACAGTTTTCCCACCCCCTCTTCCATGCTGATACCCGAGACTTAGGTACAGGAGTTGTGTGGTAGATGTGTCAGTTGGGACTGTGCCCCACAACTCGGCCTTTTGTTTGGTTGTGGTAATGGTCGCCATCTGTTACAAAGAGCAGTTTCCTTGAAGAGGATGAGGATGACACTTTTCTGTGTGCAGAAAGACATTTAGAATGCAGTTAGGTATTATGCTGGGTTAGTAAAGCGGCAGTTTTAGGTTCTCCTCCAGGACCCATGACATCATTATCTCTGGGTAGTTGGCCAGGTTTCCACCACTAGACATGACTTTCCTCTAATCGAGTGGTTCTAAACTCCAATCAGAGAGCTGTTGGTTACGCTCAAGATAGGCATGGCGCTACTGCACCGTTAGGTGTTATTGTGCCGTGCTGGTTATTGTGGTTCAGAGGCATCACAGCTGGGGAGGATGGTTGGTTCTTTCTTCTTTTGGAAGCTTGCATGGTGCTCTCTAGGAATGTGACAGTCCTCGTGAAGAAAGCTTTCATGGGTCTCTGGGCTCTGTGTCTGAACTACACGCTTTCTTCAGCAATAGGGACTTACCTGCTACTCTAGGGAACATCCAAGGGCAATAGCAGTAATTTCTAACGATTTGGGAGTCTCTTAGACAACCCTGACCAACAACTTAAAAGAGAGCACCTCATGCCTGGTGTTGGGGTTTTTGTCAGACAGTCTTTGTCTTTTAGAGAAAATGTTGTCAGCTCAGACAGAGAATTTTCATTTAAGCTATAAGCTATAAGTGTAGATTTGTATAATATATATATAATATATATATTAGATGATAGTTCATTGTATTGTTCTTATGGCTTTTTCAGGTATTCTTACTGTCGTTTCATCTTCCTCCTTCTTCTGTATATCCCTCCCCACTCCTAATTAGAGCCCCCACCCAGCTTTTCCCAGTTCTCCCATCAGATCACGTGTAACCTGCCATTACCGTCTCTGTAGCTTTCTCCACCTCTCGCACCTGCCACAGTTGGGTTTTACTTTCCTGGTTTCTGCAGCTACCACATGTTACGTCTTCACATCTGAAGAGTTGGAGCCTCAGACGAGAGAGACCACGGGATGTTGGTCTTTCTGCGTCTGTTCTAGCTCACTTAATATGACGTTTCCTAGTCCCATCCATTTATCGGGCTAGACCCCGGGGAAGGATCCCTGGTGTGTGTGTGTGTGTGTGTGTATGTACACACATGTGTGTTTATGATGCACATGTATGAGCGCAGGCATGCTTGTGCTATGGTGTGTATGTGGAGGTCAGAGGACAACTTTAGGGGGTCAGTTTCTTTTACCTTGTTGAGTCGGGGTCTCTCTTGATTTTGCTATGCTGCATGCTCAAAGCTAGCTGGCTTGTGGGTTTCTGGGGGCGCCTCCTGCTCTACCTTCCACCCTGCCTTCCGAGTCTTGAAATTACGGATGCCCACCACCACTTCCATCTTTTAAGAACATCTAATTTTAACGTTGTATGAAAATTACTGTTATATTATTTTATGTGTACGGGTGTTTTGCCTGCGTGTGTGTCTGTGTACCACTTTTCTGCCCGGTGCCTGAGGAAGCCAGAAGATACCACGGGAACCCCAAGGACTGTAGTTACTGCCAGCTGTGAGTGCCATGTGTTTACTGGGAATCAAACCTGGGTCATCTGGAATAGTAGCTAGAGTTCTTAACCTCTAGGGTACCTGTCTAGTTTCCTATTTATTATTATTATTTTTAAAAAGTATGTGCGTGTTCCTGTGTGCGTATGTGCACATACGTGCAGGTCCCTTCAGAGGGCAGAGCAGATCCACTGGAGCTGGAGTCACGGGCTGTTGTGAGATGCCCCGTATGGATGCCAGAAACCAGACTCGGGTTATCTGAGAGAGCAGTATACACTCCTTTGTTTTGTTTTTAAAGACAGGGGTTTCTCTGTGTAGCCCTGGCTGTCCTGGAACTCTCTCTCTCTCTTTAGACCAGACTCACTGGGAACTCAAAAATCAGCCCGCCTCTGCCTTCCAAGTGCTGAAATGAATGGCCACCACTGCCCAGTGAAATATACACTCTCAACCAGCCCCAGATTTATCTCTCTTTTTTTGTTTGTTTGGTTTCTCTCTCTCTTTTTTTATTTGAGTTCTGGGAATTGAACTCTGGCCATCATGGAAGAAATCACTTTTTTACACTGAGCCATCTTGCTGATCTCAATTTATTTATTTTTATTAATATGTATTATTTTACACAATGGGCTTCATTTTGACATTTTGGTGCATGTATATTATATATGTTGATCACATTCTCCCTTTTGCTTCCCCGTCTTCTCTCCTCCCCTTCCTGATGACCTGCTTCATCTTCCCATGGCTTTTTCCGTTTTTCCTTCAACCTTTTCTTAGGAATATGGCAGTGAGGGTAAACTAAAAGTAGGAAGTAATAAGTCCATATACCTCACATATATGTGCATGTGTATTCATGCGTGTATATGTTTAAACAGACAATAAATTCGATTCAGGGAGCAATTTTAGAATAATGAGAAAAATGTAAATGCATTGACTTAAATGTATTGTAGTGATCATTATACTATTCACCCATAGTATTCACCTGAGCACATAGGAACTTAAACAACATTAGTCTACGAATAAAATGATGGGTGACTTGACACGGGCTGATTCTCTGAGGAAAGTTCAGGGTGGGTTTCAAGCAGAAATAATGGAGTGGTCGCTTTCAGTGCCAGCTGCCAGCATGGCAATTCCTCACTAAAGAAGTAGCACTCCCTTTTGTGATGCAGTTAAAGAGTGTAGCTATTTATTTATTTATTTATTTATTTTTTTTTTTTTTATGGGTGGACCAGAGAGGTTCAAACCATGCTTTAAAGGTTCTTGGTCAGTGGTTCTCAACCTACGAGTTTCGATCCCTTTGGGAATCGCATATCAGATATTTACATTATGATTCATAGCAGCGGCAAAATTACAATTATGAAGTAGCAATGAAATAATTTTACGGTTGGGGATCACCAGGACATGAGGAACTGTATTAAAGGGTAGCAGCATTACCAAGGTTGAGAACCGTGTAACGGTCTTGGTGGTTCAGGATTTTTAGCAAACACTCTTGATTCTTTTCCAAAGAAAACCTGTTTTCAGGAAGGCAAAGCCAGTGCAGTGAAATGCCCACTCACTTCAACATACTTTCCAGAAGTTGAGGTAAGTTAGGTGGGTGTGAACCTATATACACTCAATTCCATTCTGAAGAGGTGACTCAGAATTTCGAAGGTCCCTGAACCTGCCACCCACAGCTGCTTTCTGGACATGCTTTAATTCTGATGCTATGATTCATTGATTGCAAACCATGTTGCCTCCCAACTGTCCACCAGGGATGGGATTGGTGGAAGGGAGGGAGGGAGGAGTCTGGAACCTACCTGTTTGCTCTCATGACAGGATGGAAAACAGACTCCAGAGGAGGAAAGTAAGGGAGGGAGAAAAGATATATTGGTTGTTTTTTTTTTTTTGTTTTTGTTTTTTTTGCATTGACAAAATATTTGTCCAGATTAAAGCAGAAGATAATGAGGTCTAGCGACAGAGGTCATGTAATAGAGAATTTTGTCATCATGGCTAAACATTGAGATATATAATATATCTGACAAACAGACATCTCCAAACACATACTGGCTTGTCATCTTTTTGTCTTCCTGCCTTTCATCCAATTGCCAGTAACCTGCAGGAGATCTCTAAGATCGATCTATTTGTCTGTTTATCTATCTATCTATCTACCTATCTATCTGTGTGTATGTATGTGTGTATTTGTGTGTGAGAGAGAAATGTAAGTGTGGATGCCTGAAAATACAAGAAGAAGTGGTCGGATCCCCTGGAACTGGAGTTAAACTGGTTACAAGCTCTACATAGGAGCTGAGAATCAACATTGGGTCCTCTGGAAGAGCACGAAGCTCTCTTAACCGCTCCACCATCTCTCCAGCCCTGGAAGAGGCTCTCTGAAGAAAGTTTACTATATTTAAAAATAATTTAATATCTAATCATATAGTCAATTGGTCTATGTCTTGAGAAAAACTAGAAAAGAGGAAGTTGTCCTGTTTTAGAAAATCCGAAGAAATTAATTTTTTTAAATTACCCTCCCACCCCCATTTCTTCCTGTGAGTGGGGAAGGGTGAGTCCACATGATCTTGACTGTTAATGACTAAGGTTAGATATGCCTGTTAATATTTACCCAGAGCAAACAGGATTTTCCCGGTTTATTCAGACTCAAAGCATTTCTTGACTGGAAGCTGCAATCCAATAACCTTCAAAGGCAAGACCACGATACCCGGGGGATTCCCCCTTTCGTTTATTTATCTTTTGACACAAGGTCTCCCATACCACAGAGTAGCTGGGAATTCACTACGTGCCAACCTTGAACTTCTGAGTCTCCTGCTTCCTCCTTCTATACTGAGGTTACAGGTGTGTGCCACCATGCCGGCTCTTTTTTTCTTCAGCACTAGAGAAGTTAAACTCATTTCTAAAGCTCCTTTTCTCAAAGTTTTGAAAAATTAAACGGACTCTTATAAATTTCCTTCGCAATCTAGGAATGAGCTGGATGTGGTGGCATATGCCTTTAATCCCAGCAGAGGCAAGTAGATTGTGATGAGTTTGAGGCCAGCTTGGTCTACATAGTCTGTTCACAGGGGTGAGAGCTCGTCCAAACAAATAAACAGATCTTAAGAACGGGCTGGCGAGAGGCCTCCTTGGATAAAGGCGGCCTGCTCCCTGGTATGAAGACCCAAGTTTGATCAACGAGTCTCCTGCAAGCCTTCTGACTTTTGCATGTGTGCCCTGGCATCCTCCTCCAATAAATACATAAACAAACCTTGGGAATGGGCTATTGAGACAGCTGAGCAGGGAAATGCACTTCTGTCTGGCCAGAGGATTTGAGTTTTGATTCCTGAGCCACATTGGAGAAGGAAAGAAGAAAACCAAAAAACTGGAGTAAATCGACCTCTGAACTTCCTATGTGTCTTGGCACATGTGCACTCCCCTTGCCCAAATTAAATAAAATACAACAACAACAACTAAGAATGATTTGAAATCAAAATAGTTGGGCTGGGGAGATGGCCCCTTGATAGAACGCTTGCCTAACAAGGGACCCTGATGCTAGCAACTGGACACAGGGCAGCCGGAGGCCTTGTTTGCAGCGTCTGTCTGGACATATTTACACTCAACAGCAGCAGCAGCAGCAGCAGCACAGATTCAAGGTGGAACTGCATTACGCAATTTAAATTGGAAAGGTTTTCTTGAGCCCTTACACACCCGTCATTCCAGGATTTGGGAGGTGGAGGCAGGAGGATTAGGAGTGCAAAGTTTTTCTACCTGCTTAGTAAGTTACAGGCTGGACGCATGAGACCCTGTTCCAGAAACTAAACAAACCAAGCAACCAAAGGGGCTGAGAATGTGGCTTAGCACTGGCCCAACGTGAGCAACTCTGGTTTGGTCCTCAAGTGCTGAAGAAACAGTTTCCCGAGCAACACCTGTGAGACACCCCCCCACCCCCCATTGGCCCTTTCTGAGACTGCCTTCCCTTGAGACACCTTTGCTGCCAGCCAGGACCTGTCTCCACCTCCTAATGTACTAAGAAGAAGCAAGCAGCTAGGCAGGCATCGCACCAGTAAGCCTAGTAAGCCTAGGAGGTAGAAGTTGTAGGAACAGGCATTCCAGGCCATCCTCTGTGACGTAGCGGGTTCTAATCCAGCCCGGGCTATATGAGACCCTCTCTCAAAGCTCTCATTAACACCCCAGTGGACACTGGCAACAGCTCTCAGAGTGAAGCTGCTGTTTGAGAATTTGATGTCTTCTCTTTGATGTTTTCATTTTGCTCTCATCCCTCTTTTACTTTCTTATAGCTGGTGATATGGCCAAACTTAACTCAACGCCAGCCTCCATGTACTCTCCGGCACAGACCCTTCCCCATACATGATTCTAAAAATTAAAAAAATACATCTAAGGAAATAAAAGAAAAACAGAGACCAGGGTTTCTGGCAAAGGGGTAAGAGGAGATAAACAGCGTCGCTGGTCCAAGACATCTCCGTCCTTGCTGCCCTTTGGTCTATGCCACAGTAGACACGATATGCTAAGCTGAAAGTAACCCTGCCCTGGGGAAACATTTTTAAAATGTGATGGTTTACCAGACATGCTGGTTCATGCTTGTAATCTCAACACTAGGAAGGCCAAGTTAAGATGATCACTGGGAGACTGAAGCCAGCCTGGGGTACATATTGTGTTTAAGGCCAGCCTGGGCTACACAGAGAGATCCTGTCTCACAAAGCAAAACACCCTTTAGAAATGGTGGTTAATAGCGGTGTTTTCAAAGCAGATACAAAGACTCATAACCAAACCTTCGGCAGAGTACAGGGAATCATATGAAAGAAGGGGAGTTAGTATGATGGGGAAAGGATAGGAGCTCCACAAGGACCAAATATATCTGGGCACAGGGTCTTTTCTGAAACTGACATTCAACCAAGGACCATGTATGGATATAACCTAGAACCTCTGCTCGGATGTAGCCCGTGGTAGCTCAGTAACCAATTGGTTTCCCACAGTAAGGGGAACAGGGACTATTTCTGACATAAACTCCATGGCTGGCTCTTTGGCCTCCCCACCCCCCAAGGGAGGAACAGTCCTGTTAGGCCACAGAGGAGGACTTTGCAACCAGTCCTGAAGATACCTGATAAAACAGGATCAGATGAATGGGGAGGAGGTCCCCCCCCATCAGTGGACTTGGAAAGGGGCATGGTGGAGATGAGGGAGGGAGGATGGGATTGGGAGGGAATGAGGGGGCTGGATACAGCTGGGATACAGGGTTAATAAAATGTAACTGATAAAAAAATAAAATTTATAAAAAAAGAAAAAGAAATGGTGGTTAAGCATTGAAGCAAAATTGCATTTAAGTGTTACCATTTGTCAGTTTGGGGGTCAAAGTAATTAATATTTTAAATTATATGTTATTTATTTATTTATTGTAGTGTGTGTGTATATATATATATATATATATATGTTCACATGTCCTGTGATATACAAATGATGTGTACTAATAATATACAAAGATCAGAAAATTCATCATATGTAAGAACAAAATCAGGGCAGAGTCTCTCTGTCTCTGTGTCTGTCTCTGTCTCTCATGCTGGTTATCTCTATTCTGCCATGGCTAGATTGGAGCACGCTGTCTCTGAACTCTGTCTCCCTTGTGCTAGAACTTCAGACTTGGGTCACTAGACCTTAAAAGGATTTTTTTTTTCCTTTCTGTTTACCGCTCTGGCTTGAATCCTTTCAAATACTTACGACACTTACACGTGTATGAATTTGCACTCGCCATGGGTAAGAGTGCTTGACTTAAGAAAGTATGGTGCCTTGTCAAGCAGCAATTGAGCATTTCCCTGCCAGCTCTTGTCTTTCAAGGTCCTTCTTGGGTCAGCGTTGCCATCTAGTGGTCAACATGGAAAATGCAAGACTTTTCCATATTTACTTCAGCGCGTCAGAAGTTTCTCCCCTAGCTGAGGCTATTGGTAATTGGTAGCACAGGTAGAGGGAGAGTTAGTTGTCTTTATGTGACCTTGAGCTCTGGTGGTACTAACAAGCTCCAGTGGACACCCAAGAGTATATAAACAGCACTCACTGGACAAATGAGTTTCTTTGATTAAATGAATGAAGAGGCTGGTGAGATGGCTCAGCTAAGAGACCCAGATTCAGTTCCCACCGCAGTCCCAGTGATCCAACGCCCTCTTCCGGCCTCTGTAGTCACCAGGCACACACATGGGTACAGACGTACATAAAAATAAATGAAAGCATACAGAAATGAATGAAGACACAAAGTTGGACAGATATAGAACTGGGGTGGATCTGGAAGGACATTAAGAAGGGAGTAAAGAAGACCAAATATAATTTGGTGTACGTACAATGTATGAAAGTTTTAAAGTCTTAAAAAGTGTTCGAGATATTTTAAAACCTTCATTATTAAATTAAAACAATAAAAGAGAAAACGTCATAGTTTGAAACTTCTGTTTAAATAGTCAGTAAAGATAATTTCTTTCACAAATGGGATGTGCATTGGACATATGACAGGAGTCTACCGCAGAAGACATCTGAAAGACTCTACCTAGCAGTGATTCAAAACAGATACTAAGACTCATAACCAAACCTTTGGCAGAAGGGGAGTTAGTATGACATGGAAAGGATAGGAGCTCCACAAGAACCAAATATATCTGGGCACAGGGTCTTTTCTGAGACTGACACTCCACCAAGGACCATGTATGGCTATAACCTAGAACCTCTTCTGGGATGAAGCCCGTGGTAGCTCAGTAACCAATTGGTTTCCCATAGTAAGGGGAACAGGGACTATTTCTGACAGGAACTCAATGGCTGGCTCTTTGACCTCCCCACCCCTCCAAGGGAGGAGCAGTCCTGCTAGGCCACAGAGGAGCCAGTCCTGAAGATACCTGATAAAACGGCCAGATGAAAGGGGAGGAGGTCCTCCCCAGTCAGTGGACTTGGAAAGGGACAGGGAGGAGATGAGGGAGAGAGGGTGGGATCGGGAGGGAATGAGGGAGCAGGATACAGCTGGGATACAGAGTTAATAAAATGTAACTAATAATAAAAAAATAAAATTAGATTTTAAAAAAAGATAAAAAAGGATAATTTTTTCTTCCACGCGGAGGCCAATGCTGACAACACACACAGATGCGCACACATGTACACATATATTTACACACATGCACACATATATGCACATACATGCACACACGCATGTGCACACACATGTATGCTCACACAGGCCCCTCATCACTCTTTTCTACTGTTGATTGTCTGGTCCTCCACAAGCCAATTTTCCTTCTCCTTGATCTTCATTTGTGAATCCTGTTACTCAAACTAAGAACGGCATATGACTTTAGGAGAAACTGGACACGGCGAAGCCTGTGTTAGTCACTCTTTACTTTTGAGACAGAGTCTCACATGTGTCCAGGGCTGGCCTAGAACTTGCCATCCACTGCCTCTACCTCCTGAATGCTGGGATTACAGACATGGGCCATGGGACAGCCAGAGCATCCTTTCAGAATTCTATTCCGTTTAAAGGGGGTTTCTTGCCTCTCAAGCGAACCTGCTTTCTCTCAGCCACCAGTGTTTAAAGAAAATTAAAGTGATTTAATTTTACCGACATTACTTAATACATATGTATTTGCTTCTGTTTTTCTAAAGAAAAACTGGTGGGCTGAACTGAAGGACTTGAATACTGATATTCTGCTGTGTGGATGAGAAAGCATAGTGTTGAGTGTAGGGATGGAAAACTCCTCAGACTGGAGTTTCTGAGACAGGGTCTTGTGCAGCCCAGGCTGGTCTCAAATTTACCGTGTAACTGACGATGACCTTAACCTCTGGCTCTCCTGCCTTTACCCTCCTAGTGTTAGCTTTATAAATATGCCCCAGTTTATGGTGAGCTGGGGATCTGAGCAGGTCTTTGTACCTCTAGGCAAACGCCCTACCAAAGAACTACACCTTAACCCTAGCTTTGAAAAAAAAAAAAAATCCGCCTTTTTATCTTGTGAGAGGGTGTAAGAATGGAGAGATAATTCTAAGTGGTCTGATGTGTATACCGTTAGAATCTGAGGAGGAAGGAGGAAGAGGGAAAGAGCAGCAGAAGAGGGGAGTATCTGAAAACATTCCTGAGACCTTTCTGAAACTAAGGTGTGACATCAAACTCAGAGCCAAAAAGTTCAGATGGCCACAGCAGGATAAAGGTAAGATAAAAATTATAAGCAAGATGGGGCTGGAGAGACAGCTCAGGCGTTAAAAGTACAAGATGCTTTGGCAGAGGACCTGGGATCAGTTCCCATCACCTATACTGCAGCTCATAACCAACTGTGGTTCCCACTCCTGAGGACCCAATGCCCTCTTCTGGCCTCCAGGAAATGGCATGTACCTGGTACACATAGGTACATGTGGGCGGATGCTCCTACAACATAAACTTTAGTAAAATAAACAGTACATACAAAAATGAAAAATGACTGTGTCAAACTCACATCTCACTGAAGCCCAGTTATGACACTGAACACCAAAGAGCCTGAGCTCTCCTCCCCCACCTGTTCTTCCACTTGAGGAAGGGTCTCACTAGAAGCCCTGGCAGTCAGGCTTTGGACTGGCTTGAAGTCCTCCTGTCTCTGAGAGCTGAGAATACAAGTCAGCACCACCATACCCAGTAGAAAGAGAATCTTGAGGATAGTGTGAAGGTGATCCTCCCACCACACAGAATAACCGTGAGCCTTCCAACTGTCACTTCATCAGAAACTAAGCAAACCTGAAGATAATGGCAGAAGCAGAAGCCAAAAACTGGTACCCTGGCAAAATAAGGTCCTCCCAGGCAGACAAAAGTGGGAGAAAGAAGGACGGACTTCCTGTAACAACATAAAAGAACTTCCTGTGACAACATGAAAGCCATTTTTCCTTCCTATATTTAATCACTCTAAAAGATAATGACCCTAACTTGACTAAGCAAAGTCAGCACTGTTGTTTAGAGTTTAGAGTTTAGAGTGTATGTAAAAGTAAAATGTATGGGCAGGCAGGGCAGAAAACACTCAGAGGCCCAAGGGCCACTAAGATGAGCAAGTGAGTGGTGGAGAGACGGGAAAGAAAGAGAATTGGACCACTGTGTGCACAGTGAGGAGAAGTGGGTCTGGAGACTGGAGAGGAGCGAGGAACAGCCTGATGGGAGTAACCAGTGATGCAACCTGAGGCCATGATGAGATCCTGGCATGAGCTGCCACCAGATGCCATGTCTGGGTCTGTGGCCCTGCAGCAATGGGGTCTGATGTCCACGGCCCGTGTTACCACCAAAGATCATGTGGACATTTCTGGTCCGGGCTCCTACCGGTGGCCAAGTTGAATTAGAGTGCTGAGAAAAGCTGGTCCCACCTCTCTCCAGCTGGCCGAGTTGGCCCTTCTTGTCTGGGCAGCATACGAGAGCTGGGTCCCAGGGCATAAGAGGGGGTGAGATGGCCCAACCCTTTGCTGGCTGCAGGAACAGGACCCTGCACCTCGCCTGAGCAAGCCCTGGTAGAGGGCGGACATGGGTGAGGGAGAACCAGCCTGAAGGCGTGAGAACAGGAAAGCTGGTCCTGCCCCTCACCGGCTGTGGCACTGCGTGAGCTGGTCCTACCCCTCAAGGGGGCCAGTGCTGGAGAGCTGGTGGGCTGACCAACACAGCCACTACCCAGCCCAGATCAGGGCTTTGAGTCGGTTCACCCCAACATCTATCCCATCTATGAACTGCTGGAACATGTGAAAGGGAGGGTCCTGCAGAGCCAAAGCTGCCGCATCTCTGTGACCCAGGGCAACAGCAGGGCATCCCAAGGGACTCCAAGTGAGGACCCAGCTTTGGTAGTGTAGCAGAAGCCAGAGGCCTCGAACCAGACCAAGGACTCACTGCAATGAACCTTTGCAAGTAAAGCTGTTCGGGCAAAGGGGTGTACTGTGTGACGGTCCCCACAGCTCCCACGGCAAGATTTTTTTTTTAATTACTATTATTTTATTTTTCTTTCGTAGGTAGTTCTGCAAGGACAAAGGGCAAAGATGGAGTGACGGGGAGATGAGTGGGATTGGTGCATGATGTGAAATTCACAAAGAATAAAGTTTTTTTAAGTAAAATGTATAACAATGGGCTATTGAGATAACTCAGCAGACAAAAGGGCTTGCTGTTCAAGCCTGATGATCTGAATTTAATCCAGGGAATCAGCATAAAGGCAGAGGACAGAACCAACTTTACATCGCTATTCCCTGACATCCATATGCATGATCTGGCAGTCATATGCACACACACACACACACACACACACACACACACACACGCATGTGCATACACACAGGCACTAATAAATAAATTTCATTCAAGCAGAATGAAACAAAAAAAAAATAAAATGTATGAAAACAAGAGGATAAATGACAGGAAGAAGCAAGCAACTCATTGCAGATAAAGATTCCCTATACAAGAAGGGGTAATATATAGTTTGAAGGGACAAAGTGATGATGTTGGAAAGTACAGAGAAGAGCTGGTAAACGTTATCTTTCGGCTGGGTGTTGGTGGCACACCTTTAATCCTAGCAGTGAGAGGCAGAGGTAAGGCCGATCACTGTTGAACAGAGGAATCTTGTGTGGGGTGGGGGGTAGGGCGGAGAAAAGAAAGGAAAAGAAAAGAAATAAGCTGTTTCTCAGTCAGTACAGCTGTTGGGAGCCCAAACGTCCTTGTGCCCACAGATTGCTGGGAAACCAGGAATGTTAAACATGCAGGCTGTCTTTTCAAAGAAAAAGGTATCTAACCTGTTCTTCCACCCAGAAGGCTGGGAATTGGAGGTGATTAGTAGCCCAGTGATCTGCATTATCTGAAGGACCAGGCCATACAAAGCTCCCACAACCAGGACCAGAGGTGACTAACAGTTTAGGTAACCTTTGTGTACTGTCTTAAGGACCAGGCCATGTCAAGTTCCACACAAGGACTGAAGATACCTAATAGATGGCCTTATCTTATTTGTATGACCAGGGGCTCCCCCAAGCTCCCACAGTTAGGACCAGAGGTGGCAAATAGCTCAAATGACCTCTTCGATCTGTGTGACTGAAACCAGCTCGCATCCTTAAGCAACCATGCTGCCTATCTCTAGAACCCATCTTCTTGAAAGAAATCACATGTGCTTGGGTTGCGTTTCTGTTCAATTATGCCTCTTTGTGAGCTGGAAATTGTATTACACCAGGAAACATTTTTCGACCAAATTATACTGTGTTTAAATATGCTTATAATAACCCTCACGGTTAGACTACAGAAGTTTGAACCAGCCTGGCTAGGTCCTGCAGAGCCATTGCAACTTCTCTCCCCGCCCCCAGCCCCCACCCTCCGCAAGGTCTCACCGTGTATCCCTGTGTCTCCTTCTTGCTCTTGTGGTGCACTTTTCTGCTGACTGTAGCGTTTGCAGGGACCCCCACATATAGCTGACCCACCCAAGCAGATACAAGATGGAACCACTGTGAACTGATGGCTCTGACTCTTCCTCTCAAAGCCCATCACTCCAGTCTCTCCACAGAGTCTCTGTGGGCTATCTCCCTCCTCGGACTTTTGCCCTGGTGCAGGCGGCAGCCTATCTCCCTTCTGTGGGAGGGGCTTGAGCACGACTCTCCAACCGTCAATCAAAATGATGGGTTGTCCTTGGCTTCACCAGTGTTATTTACTTCTACCATTCCTGTGACAAAACGCCTGAGAAACACAGCTCGAGGAACGAAGGAATTATTGTGATTCGCGGTCTGAGAAAACAGCCTGTCATGGAGGGAAAGATGCGGTGGCATAAATGGTTTTGACTGTGAGGTGGGAGCATGAGGCAGTGGTTCACGATGCCTCTGCAGGCAAGAAGCAGAGAGACGGATGCTGGGGCTCAGCTCGCTTTACAGGGTTTCTCTTTGTAGCCTTGGCTGTCCTGGACTCACTTTGTAGACCAGGCAGGCCTCGAACTCACAGCAAAGCTGCCTCTGCCTCCTGGAGTGCTGGGATTATAGGTGTGCGCCATCATTCCCAGCTTTCTTTGTCTTTTTTTCTTTTTTAAGATCTGTCTGTCTGTCTGTCTGTCTGTCTATCTATCTGAGATAGGTTCTCACTGTGTAGCCCTGGCTGGCCTGAAACTCTGTAGACCAGACTGGACTTGAACACAACAGAGGTCTGCTTGCTTCTGCTTCTCTGAATGCTGAGGGGAAAGGCATGTGCTACCATACCCAGCGAAGATTTATTTTTGTGTGCCTGTATGAGTGTGTGTCTGTGCAAAGGTCTGTCACGTGTGCGGGTATCCATAGAAGGCAGAGCTGGTGTCAGATACCCTGGAGCTAGAGTTACAGGGGATTGTGAGGTGCTTGATTTGGGTGCTTGATTTGGAAGAGCAGTAGGCACTCTTAACCACTGCACCTCTCCTCACTTACAGGCCTCAACCCTGAGCTTTAGCATGACTGGGGATGCTACATATTAGCCCAAGACCATTTTGTAAGTGTTTTCTAACTTAAGCACAAATTCATCGTTTAACATTGCCTTTGTTCAGACTCAGGCGAGGCGCGGCTCTCTTGCCATCACTGCTCGTTACGTGTTTATGATATCTCAAGCACTTTCCACTTACCAGCCAGTTCTCATGACAACGCAGCACAGTGGACATTATCCACTCTTAGCCACATTGTTAGGAGGAGGAAGCTGAGACAGAGGGTGAACTAACCTGCTTAAGTTTAAATGAGCCGTAAGCACTAGTATTTAAAATTCAGTCCCAAAGCTAAGAGGAAGAAAGGCCTACTCAGAAAGGAAGTAATTACCAAGTGAATTAATGAACCCATCCACCTCGGTGACATCGACACAGACAGACAGATCACATGTGTGTGCCCCTCAGCTACGGAAGATGACTGAAGTGAGCGACGTTTTGTGAACATGATTTTGTGAGTGAAAAACAAAATTTTGAGGCCATAACGTCAAGGTTTGATTTTTGCTCTCATTGGAAAGAACAGGAACGAGGTGCAGAAAACAAAAAGGACAGATTCACTTACAGGAAGCAGGGGCCGGGCCTTGTGAGATGTGCTAGGCCTCTGCTGCTCTGCTCTCTGAACGGAGTAGGTGGTAGAAGTGTGGGGTTGAGAGGCAGGAGGAAGTCCAAAGAAAGTCAGCTCAGCCTCCCCCTCTCACCCAGGAGAGCAAGGTAGAGCTGCAGTGCTTCCCAAGAGTTATTCAACAACTGTGTAAACCATGTTTTCCCTTTACTCGCCCACGCTTTCCCCCACCTTCAATTAACGTGTTTCCAAAAAAGAAAGAAAGAAAGAAAGAAAAAGCTCTATTTCCGACACTGAGATCATAGCCAACCCACCTTTCCCCACTCAGCAAAGAAAGAGAAAAAGAATTCTATTGCCTAGGAAAGGAACATTTTTTTTTCTGTTAAAAATCTTGCTGCCATAATGTTGTAGGAAACAAACCTGCCTGCACCAATGGCTTGAAATGATCAGCAATTAAAATCATCAAGCGAGGTTAGCCGAGCATGGAAGGAATTGATTGTACAATCCTCCAACACAAATATCCCACTGGGCAGAAGCTGCTTTTTGGCAGAGATTGCTCGCAGTGGTGTTCATAAGAGAGGGTCTGTGTGGTGTATGCCTGCAAAATCCCAGCACGCGAGGGAGAAAAGCAAGAGGATCAGGAGTTCAAGGCCAGCCTAGGCCACCCGAGACCTCGTCGCAACCAACAACGAAAAGGACTGAACTCGGACCTTCAGAATATCTCAGTGAGGGAAAAGGTTTGCCGCACAGACCTGGAGCTCTAATTTGATCTCTGGAACTTAGGGAAAGGTAGAAGGGGAGAAATGACTCCACAGAGTTATCTTTGGGCCTCTACACACATGTTATGATACACACACCAATACACCCCCCAACACCCACACCTCCAAACACACACACACACACACACACACACACACACACACTTGCTCTCATACAACTAATACAGACATCTTTAAAAGATTAAAAAGTCATAGGTGTAGTTTCATATTTGTAATTCCAACATCTGGGAAGCTTCAGAGGCAGGAAGATGAAGCCACAGGTCAACATCAGGGGTCATTCCCAGGTCCCGGCCATCTTTGTTGCTCTAACGTCACAATTATTGTGTGAGACCCTGCATGTTTAGGCAGTAAGTGTGGTGTGAGGGAGTTTATGGAGAACTCAGAGGATAACTTAATGGAGTTGGTTCTCTCCTTCTACCTTTACACCACATGGGTCCTGGGGATTGAACTTTGGTCTTCAGACTTGCTTGACAAACACTTGTACACACTGACTCATCTCACCCCTCCCCCACACCTTGATTTTTTTTTTTTCGCTTCTTCGGTGCTGGGGACTTACAAGGCATGCAACCATGACCTGCTTCTTTTTCTTTTCTACAAGGGTTCTGGTGGTGGAACTCAGGCTTCATGCTTGCAGGGTGAACACTGTCTTCCCAGCCCTATAGGAAGACGCTTTAGTTGCCTCGTTTTACTATGGCAGTGGTGGCAGCGAGGGGTGGGGTGGGGTGGGGTGGAAGGAAGGTTGCACAGAGACTTATTTCACTCTCTCAGACCTCCCTGCTGGCCAGAACTAGAAGCCAGGTCCCCTGCAGAGGCTACATTCCTTCCTCACAGCCTCTCTCTCTAAGCTACACCCTTCCTCAGGCTTGTCACCATTCTGAGCATTTAGAGGGAACTCTCCCTCCTGTGATTACTCTATAAATACTTGTGGAATTGAGACACACCCCTGGGGTAGGCCTGCCCTCTGGATAAAGGGAATAGGCCTTCAGAAAAGTAGAGGGAGCAAGGCAAGCATCCAGCAGAGAGGGACCTGGACCAAAACGCTACACACTGCTTCCCTTGACACTTCCAGCCCAAAGGGAAAGGACTTCCAAACGAATCTGGGTTAATTCTCCAAAAAGCACACATTGCCAACTCACTTGAGAGCGACGGCTAGGAAAAGATTTGACTCCAGCTGAGCAGAAATTCAATGTTGGCATCCACCCAGTTGAGAAATAAGGTCAGTTATTTCAAATTGTGTCCCAAGGAAAGCCCGGATGTCACCAGCCATTAGCCTCAAAGTGCCCCAGCAAGCACTTTGAGGGTGGAGGGTTGGGGGTGGTAGTAAGAGCTCCCATCAGTGTGGATTTTCCTCTGCATTTGCTTTGAGCTTCCCTGCTTGGCTTCTATGCACAGGGTTAGTCCATGCCCCCTAACTGCCAGGATACCCCAAGTCACCTAAAATCCTCTTCTCTACGATCTAAATCTTTGTCTATATTGCTCTTATGTAGTGTATCCTTCTTGGGGAGGGCAAGGCATTGTTCTTGTTGTTCTTAAGGAGGCAGGAAATTATAGATTTTTCCAATTAGGATTCTGAAACATGCCATTTGAGCCGGGACTGCTCTCATCCAGAGATCCGTAGGGCTTACACTAGCTGCAGGCAAAAAGTACAATGGCACAGACTTTGCAGTGTGCCCTGGAGAAAGGCTCCATGTTGACAAGGGTCTTAGTGATAGACAGCTAGCTCCTGACCCAGCATTTTCTGAATACTGGAAGGTTTGGCGTGTCACAGGATGACAACAAAGGGATGAAAACATCAAAGGACTCCTCCCCCGGGGCCTAATTCTATACTGGCTATGTTAAACTCTGTCTTAGCCAGGGTTCCATCGCTATGAACAGTTGACCACGGCAGCTCTCATCAAGGAAAACATTTAATTGAGGCTGGCTTGTAGGTTCATAGGTTTAGTTCACTATTGTCATGGCAGGAAGCATGGTGGCACACAGGCAGATGTGGTACTTGAGGAGCTGAGAGTTCTATATCTGGATCAGGAAGAGAGAGGAACACTGGACCTGGCTTGAATATTTGAAACCCCAAAGCCCACCCCCAGGGACACACTTCCTCCAACAAAGCCACATCTACTGCAACAAGGTCTCACCTCCTGTCTCTATCTATTTATAAAGAGCTAGTTTTGCATGAGAATAAGCCAGTGAGCAGACTTCTTCCATGGCTCTGCTTTCATTCCTGCCTCATGGTTCTTGCCTGGACTTCCCTCAATGACCCTTTCCTCACCTGAGTTGCTTTTAGTCAGTGTTTCTATCACAGTATCAGGGCAGCAAATCAAAACCATTGTCAATTCTTTATTCATCAAACAAATATTATATAAAGCATACAATGCTGTCAGACACAGGCTCTGGTGAGTAGTGAACAAAGCACAAAGTCCTTGGAGTCATGAGCAGACACGAAAGGCAAATAAAGCTGCAGTATGCTACTTCTCTTGTTGCTGTGGTAAACACCTTGGCACATGCTACTTACGGGAGGAAGAGTTCATTGTGGCTCAAAGTTCAAGGGTACACCATCCATCATGGAGAGTCAGTCATGGCACCAGGAGCGTGAAGTAGCTGGCCACAGTGCATCCCCAGTCAGAAAGCAAAGAGAGATGAAGGCTGGTGCTGAGCTGCTCTTGTTTTTATTCTGTTCGGCAATTAGAATAGGTCTTTCTGTCTGAATCCACCCAATCTGGAAAAGGTCTCACAGGCATGACTAGAGGCTAATGCAGCATAGGTAATTTCTTACAGGCATGCCCCAAGGGTTGTCCCCTCGCTGTCAAGTCAACACCGAGCTGTGATAGTGTTGACCATCCGAGCACATCACATGGCATTAGGCTCTAAGTAGGAGAATGTCCTGGTAAAGGGATGAAGAACTAGTGAGGTGTGGTGGGTGGGTTGTAATTTTACAAAGGCAGAGAAGGACTCTGAGAAAGCAACTGAGTGAAGACAGATGAGCTGGAGGAGTGAGACACAGGCCATGTGAGCCCCAGTGAAGCGATTGTGTGGTCAGCACTTCTACCACATAAGTGATCTTTGTATTCTGTGTTTTAAATTGTGTAGTGTAGTGTAGTATAATAATGTGTGTGTGTGTGTGTGTGTGTGTGTGTGAAAACTCTCAACTTGAGTACCAGAGCATGTATTGTAGGTCAGAAGACAATTTGTGGGAGTTGGTTCTCTCCTTTCACAAAGTAGGGCCCAGAGGGGAGCTCTGGCTGTCAGGCTAGTCCACTGAACCATTGTGACAACCCAAGATTGTTTTTATTAAGAGTGCCCACAGAGTTCAATGGGTAAAAGTCACACTTTTATTGAGGTTATTATTATTATTACTATTATTATTATTTGGAATAGCAGAAGACAAGCTTGGCTGGAAGCAGGAAGAAGAAGAGCATGTGTAGAAATATAAAATGGAGAAAGAGAAAAGATTAAGAGATTGGGGGAAAGATATTTGTGTGTGTGTGTGCATGCATATGTGTGTGCATGTGTGTGCATGTGTAGTATGTATGTGTGTGCATTGTGTGGGTGCATGTGAGTACCTGTTCAGTGTGTGTGTATGTATGTGAGTGCATGTGAGTAATGAGAAAATCTAAGAACAAAATTAGATAAACATAAGAAGGAGAATGAAAATTTAAAAATAAAACCTTTTTTTTTCCTCTTTAGGAAACACAAGACACTAAAAACAATGTTGACTAGGCGTGATAGCACACCTGTAATCCTACCACTGAGGAGGCAGAGGCAGATGGGTCTCCCTGAGTCTGAGGCCAGCCTAGTCTACACAGAGAATTCTGGGCCAGCCAGAGCTACATAGTGAGATCTTGTCTCAAAAGAGCAAAAACAAAAACAAAAAACAAAAAAACCTAACAATAGCAACAAAACCCCAAATAAAAATATTACCTCCCCCAACACACACACACACACACACACACACACACACACACACACACACCACACCACACATGAGGGGCAAACAAGATAAAAAGGAAAATAAAAAAATATTGTTCAAAAATGGAAAAGGCATCTTAAAATTAGAATATATGAATAAAATAACAAATAACTGTAAAAGCTGTAAAATTATAATTAGAAAAATACTACTTGAAAAAATAATTTAAAAAAGAGAAAGGCCAGGAACAAAGGCAAAGAGGATAGCATCTGTTCTCAGCTGGAGATGCAGTTTGTATACATGGAACTGGGGAGGCCAGGTGAGCTCTGGCCTTCCTTCAGGTTTGTGTGTGAAGGTGTGTCTGTATATATTCAGTCGCTGATTTTGTACTGGCAGAGAATCAAACACTAGGGTGAGCTTGGCGTTATTTCTACGATCCATCACTCTTATTTTGAAAATATTTATTCTTTCCCACTTGCCTTTTGGCTCTAATAAAGAGCCGAATGGCCAGTAGCTGGGCAGGAAATGGAAGGCAGAACTTTATTTTGGATTATGTGTGTGTGTCTCTATTTTTGTGTGTGTGAGCACATGTGTGATTTAGCACAGTTGCTTGTGAGGAGCAGAGGCATTCAATCCCCTGTAGCTAGCTAGAGGTATAGGTGGTCGTGGGGTGCTGGGAACAGAACTCAGGCCCTTTGCAAGAGCCGTCTCTCCAACCACCCCACCCCTTTGAAAAATGTTTACTTTTATTATTTTTCCTATCAACTTTATTAACTGGTTGATTCATATAGGGTCTCACTATGTAGCCCAGGCTGGCTTGACACTTACAAAGATCTTCCTGCCCCTGCCCCTGAAGTGCTGGGATTAAAGGGTCTTTTCTATTGATTTGAAACAATAGACTTCCTCTCAGGACGGTGCCTAGAAGCTGCCTTCTGAGTCATATAGAGTGACAACATGGGACTCCTCTCCATGGGGACCCAGTCTCCCGAGGAATTACTGGGGGATTTGAGCACAGTCAAGGCTCCCTGGCTGCCTTCTGCCTCTCTCCCCTCACTGAGCTATGCTCAGCTTGCTTTGCCCCCTCCCCAACCTCCTCCACCACGTTACCCTTCTCTTCCCTGTGTACCTTCAGCTGTCCTGCTTCTGAAGCGTCCTCTCTTACTCTCTTTGGAATAATCTATTTATTCTTTAGAGTTTTCCATTGGCATATGTTGATTCTGCATAGAATTGGGTTTCATCACATCATTTTTCATACATAATGTGTTTCCCCCCCTTATCCTTTCTTATCTGCACTCCTGCTAATCCCCCTCCTTTTCCTGACTAGCCTCTCTCCTACATTCACAGTTGTTTTATTTTTAAATTAACTAATCTATTTTTTTAAAAAACATATTTATTTATTTATTTATTTATTTATTTATTTATTATGTGTACAATGTTCTGTCTGCATGTACACCTGTACACCAGAAGGGGGCACCAGATCTATTATAGATGGTTATGAGCCACCATGTGTTGCTGGGAATTGAATTCAGGACCTTTAGAAGAACAGCCAGTGCTCTTAACCTCTGAGCCATCTCTCCAGCCCTAATCAATCCATTTTTAATGGATTTTAATGACCCATTATGTTGCATTTATAGGAGCATGGGTATTTATTTACAAGAATGTGGGCATCTTGCTAGCAGTTATGCCACTGAAGAAAATACCTTTTCCTGCCCCATCAACTGTTAACTATTAATAGCTTCTTGGAGAGGAGGGGACCCCCCGAGTCCCTCCCTGTTGTGTGAGAGGGTGTTACACTGAGAGTACTAGCTGCTCTTGTAACTTCTTGTTCAGATGATTACTGCTGTTGTGGGTTCAAGAGTGAAATCACAGTGCCACGCCCAGGAGTCCTCATTCCACAGCACATCCCACCCTTCCTCTGTATCTTGCATTCTTTCTGTGATATTCACTCTCCTGTGAGACTCCCCAAGCCTTGGAGGGGGTGATACGGATGTCCCATTCATAGCTGAGCATTCAATAGTGATGTCATCTCAGGACTTGGACCAATTTTGATGCTTGCAACCACTGCAAAAGGCAGCCTCTGTAAGCAAAGCTGGCGGGCACCAGAATAGCCTACTTTTCATTTTTTATTTCTCACTTATTTTCATCAGATCAAATGAGAAGCTTCTAATCCACCATTCTTACCTGAAACTCTCCACATATCTTTTATTTCTTTATTTCTCCACACACCTTTTAGATATTACATAGATTATACAAACTGGGCATAGTGGCTTTTGAATATAATTCCAGCCTACAGGAAGCTGAAGCAGGAGAGTCACAGTTAGAAGCTAGCCTGGACTATGCAGTGAGACCCCATTTTATTTTTTCAATAATCTATTTATTTATTTGTTTGTTTGTTCATTCCTTTGAACAGGGTCTTACTGTGTCTCACTGTGTAGCTCCAGCAGGCCTGAAACTTTCTGTCCTTGAACTCACGTAGATCTGCCTGCCTCTGTGTCCTGAGTGCTGAGACACGGGTAATATATTACCGTGGAGGCTAGAAGACGGTATCTGATCCCTTAGAACTAAGACTGTAAAGTTATAGACAGTTGTTAAGTGCTGGAATCCAGGTCTTCTGGAAGAACAAACAGTTCACTTAACTGCTGAGACAGGGTTCTCTGTGCAGCCCTGGCTGTCCTGGACTTGTAGACCAGGCCGGCCTTGAACAATGGAGATCCACCTGCCTCTGCCTCCTGACTGCTGGGATCAAAGGTGTCCACCTCCACAGCCCGCAGCTTAAGGGAAGCAACAAACAAACAAACCTCAACAGTGACACCATTTCCTTCACATAATTCTTCACCTTCTTCTATGAAGGTATATGCCTGTGTGTAATGCACGTGTGCATACGTGCTCATATGTGTCCACATGTGTGTTGCATTTATGTGCAGTGATGTGTATAAACACATGTGCGCATGTGGAGGGAAGAGGTCAATGTCTGATGTCTTCTTCGTTTTTTTTAAAATGTCATTTATTTCTTCATTTTGTGAGTGTGTGTGTGTGTGTGTGTGTGCGTGCGTGTGTGCGCGCTCAGGCAGGCATGTGTGGAGGACAGAGGGCAACAAGGTCGCACCTTGCTGTGGCCTCTTGTTTCTGACGTGGGCTAGTCTCCTGTCTCTGTCCCCACTGTGTAGGCGTGCTGGGATTATAAAAGCATGCTGCTGCACCCGGCTTTCCCTTCCTTTCTCAGAGGCCTCTTACTGAACCTGGAGCTCGCTGGCTTAGGGACGCTTCCTGACAGCAAGCCCCGGGGATCTTCCTCTCTCCACGCCTCCAGTGCTGGTGGTGCAGCTCTGTGCTGCGGCTTTAAACGTGGGGCTGGCGATCTGATCTCAGGCTAGCATGCTAGCACAGTCAGTACTTTATTGATGGAGCCATCTTTCTAAAATTTTAATAAGTATGTTTTTCATATAAAGATAAAGACAGGGCTAGGTTTGTAGTTGTAAGGCACAGTTGGTAGAAGGCTACAAACTGTACCATGGACCTACTACGCACAGATTTCTGCGTTTGAGCTTCTACACTGCATACGTTGGGTGTGGTCTGTAGTTACAAGTCTTTAATCCTAGCACGCAGCAGGAGGAAAAGGTCGAGGTAGAAGTTTCAAAGTTATTCTGGACTATGAAGTGAGTTCAAGGTCAGCCTGGGAGACCTGAGTCTCATTAAACAAACAAACTACTGAAAGAAAAGGTAAATGAAGAATAGAAATAGAAACAGGTGACTAGGGTGACGGCTCAGTGGCTAAGAGTGGTTGCTATGCTAGCTTGAGGATCTGAGTTCAAATCTCAAGCGATCATATAAAAGGCCAGGTATGGCCTCCTGGCTGCCTGTAATCCCAGCATTGGAAAGGGGGGAGACAGCAGGATTTCTGGGGTTTTCCTGGCCATCACCCTGGTTTCAGACTCAGTGAGAGGGGACTCAATCAAGGGGAAAAGACAGATAGTGATAGAACAGGATGCCTGGTATTCTCTTCCGGCCTCCAAACACGTGTGTACTGGAGAATGTGGGCGTGTGTGCGCACACACACTGAAAACAAAAGCAGCAAACAAACCTGCATTTTAAAGACCGAGCTAGTCATGTTGTTATTTGGTTACTGATGCTGTCAGGGGCAGTCAGGTCACGTGATTAAATCACCTAAGCTCCACCCGAGGTTTTTCTGTCCGGAGCTGTCTTGTTTGTTGCCACTGAACCTAAAGAAGAAATAAGACTTCACCCAAAAGTTCTTGAGGCTTAGGTAAAATAAGCAAGCAGTCAATGCTGTTTTATAATGTCCAAGTTTTCTCCAAAGCTTTCTAAAGAGGTAGGCATGGTGACTGTCTTAGTTATTGGCCTCTGTTGCTACGAAGCAACACCATGACCAAAAGCAATTTAGGGAGGAAAATATTTATTTCAGCTTATAGTTTATGGTCCATCACAGTGAGACATCCGGGCAGGTGCCTGGGGGCAGGAGCTGAGGCAAAAGCCATGGAAGAATGCTGCTTACTGACTATCTCAGCCTGCTTTCTCGTACATCCCAGGACCACTTGCCCAATCACTGAGGTGAAAATGCCCCACAAGTTTGCCAACACACCAGTCTTAGGAAGGCATTTTCTTAGCTGAGAGTCCCTTTCCCCAGATGACTCCCAACTTGACAAAAAACTAACCACCATAGTGGTTTGTGCTTGCAATGCCAACACTTGGAAAGCAGATTCGGGAAGTTTACAAGTTAAATACCGGATTCTAAGCTGTCCAAAGACTACACAGCAAGACTCTGTCTTGAAAAAATGGAGGCAGGGATAGGGTATATTAAAAAAAAAAACCTACCTAAGAAATATATTTCTTAATCAAAATTCCAAGCAAATAGTTAACATGGACTGCGTAAGCCTCTGTAGCAAAATTTTAGGAACCTAGCACAAAAGACTGGTGTGGCTAGAGCATCTTAAGAACACCCAGCCTGTTATTTTTCTTCTCAGTTCCCCTGTCATTAACATTTCAGTAATAGAAGTTTCTTTCACTCTCCTATCTCTCTCTCTCTGTATTTTCCAAGTTCTCTCTTACTTATGATTTATTCATATCGGCTGTTGTGTTTTCCCAACACCATGAGGCTAATATCGATGCGTTGAAAACTTCCGGGACTCCACCATGCCAATTATTATTATTATTTCTTTTTTATTGCCTTCGCTATGTTTTGTCCCCTCAGCAATGCGTTTCTAGGAGACATTCCACGGCTCTCTTTGAGTCAGCACACTTTCCGGTAATTTTTATCTTGGAATGATGCAGGACTTGAAAGTAGTTGTTAAAAAAAGTAATAGAGGCTCTGGGAAGATGGCTCAGCGGGGAAGAGTAACCTCTGTGGGAGCTCATTTGACTGAGAGTTCCTGGCACTCAGGTAAAAGCTGGGCGTAGCCTGTGTGCCTGTAACCCCAACATTGGGGGATGGCTACAGGTAGATCCCGAAGGATCCCTGGCCAGCCAGCATAGCCAGGCGTTCTGGGTTCAGTGAGAGACCTGGTCTCAAAAATAAGGTGGACAGTGACAGAGGAAGACAATTAGTGTCATCCCTTGGCCTCTCACTCATCCAGTCCACCTTAGAGCAGATGAATGGTGGGGCCGGCTCTCCCATGCTCACACCCTTGGGGTGGATCACCAGCTCCCTCTCCCAGAGGGTCAGCTCTACTGTGCTGCTCAGGCAAGGGCTGGGGCCAGCTCTTCCACCATAAGTGAGGGGGCGGGACCAGTTCACAGTGTTTCTGGGAGCAGTCCAGGCCAGGGACTTCTGCATGGCCTTTGGTGGTAAATCAGGCCAAAGGCCCCAACTGCAGCAGGACCACGAACTCAGACACGACCCTAGAGTTGCAGCCCGGGCCAGGACGCCACCATGACTCAGGTGGTTGCACAGGTCCCTCATATCTGCCAGTTCCTCATTGCTGTTGAGTCTCCAGCTCCACCTTTCTCCACAGTGTATAAACCCCTTGGGCTTTACTTTCTTTACTCTCTCTCCCCCGTGTACTCCATCTTTCCCATCTCGCCATCACAAATTCGCCCATGATAGTGGCTCCCAAAGGTGAGCAATTGGGTGTCTTTCTTCTGGCCACCACAAAGCAGGTGGGGTAGGGTCAGGCTCTTGTGTGCAGATTTGTCTTTTAAAATAATTTTTAAAATATTTACTTATTTTATGTATATTTGTGTGTGCATTTTGTGAGTTTATGGACACCGTGAACATAAAACTGGAGTTGCAGACAGTTGTGAGACACCTTGTGGGTGCTGGGACTCAAACATAGGTCTTCTGCGAGAGCAGCCAATGCTGTTAACCACTGAGCCATCTCTCCAACACCAAAATCAGCTCTCTTGGTTCAAATGAATTGTAATAATGGTTGGGGTGATCAGCCTTTGAGGCCTTTCCCTAGAAATATTATGCTACCTCTTGTAGCTTCTAAACTGGTAGGTTTGATTTCAGTTTACAAGTTCCTCGAACATTTCATTTAAAAATGACTTCTCTTAAATTTTACTCTCCTTTACATGGAGATGAATTAAACCACTTACAAGTCTGTATGCGTGGTCCTTTCTCAAACTTGAAATTCAAGGATTGGTCACAGCAAAAACCAAGATGGTAAAAATGGGTAAAAGGTCAAGCTTTTGTATTCTGGCTTTCTGTAAATAGGGGGAAATTGAGGAAATCCAAAGCACCTGGTTGAATTTTATGCTGAAAGAGTGACCCTTGGGACTCATGGTGCACTAGCAGGAAAGGGCACAATGTCCATCTCCCAGTGAACTTTGAGTGGCCAATTAATTAACCAGGTCAAATTGATCAAGTCAGGGAGCAAAGTAGCTAGTGGATATCTGTCACTTCAAAGGTTAGCGTTGAGTGACTGAGTCTTAGCAGTAGGTTCTGTTCAGATACGACCTCCATCACTGGTTTGCACGGATGCTTATAGTCCTTCGTGTTTGTGGATTCTGTAAACGCAGGTTTGCCTACCTGATAACACTTACTTGTAACTCTCCGATCAACACTCACAGTGCTTCTGAAGTTATCTGCAAACACGCATGCAGTGGGGAAACCTGTGTGTCTGACACGTGTGCTGCCTTGCTGAGGATGAGCAGAGAGCGCTTTCCTTCTTGTGCTAGCTTGTATACGAGAAATAGATGCCAATTTCCACATCTATGTAATGCCACACTTTTCATAGATTTTTCCCCCTTTTTTTATTGGAACTTCTGCTCTCTAGGATGTTCCTACAGGTCCTGGAGAGATGGATTAGCAGCTAAGAATGCTTGTTGCACTTCTAGAAGACAGGATTCAGGTCTCAGCGCCCATGTTGGATGGCTCACAACCACCTGTAGCTTCAACTCCAGGGAATCTGATGCTCCCTCTGGCTTCCAAGGGTAGTGCACTCATGTACACATACCTATATGTATGAGCATGCATGCACACACACATACACATAATTTAAAATAAATCTTCTTAGCTGGGTATGGTAGTGCAGACATTTAATCCCAGCACTTGGGAGGCAGAGGCAGACAGATGTCTGTGAATTTAAGGCTAATCTGCTCTATGTATAGAGTTCCAGCCAGGGATGTGCAGTGAGACCCTGTCTTGTAAATAAATAAATCATTTATTTAAAATAATGATGTTTTAAAACACACAGATGTTGGGCTATGAATCTGAGAAAATATGTGTGTTAATTATCTTTATCCCTTTTGTGAGGATATAAAAGAAAGGTTAGAAGTGCTGAAAATAATGCGGGTAAGGTTCACGCAGCTACTGCATGCAATCTCAGTGAACAAGATTCTATTCCATTTGTTGATGTCTCATTGTTTACTTATCTGATATCATTTGTTTGTCTTTCTTTTGAAACACAATGCAGAACATGGCAGATGAAATAGAAAATCTTGTTCTATTACTTTTTTCCTCAGAGACAAATGACCATTACAATTTTGTGTGTGTATGTGCAGCCTTTATTCTATATTTAGTACATTTTTCACCTACACTTGTCATTTTAATCCTTTGCTTTGGGCATATAAGCAAACAGGTCCACCAAGTATGGTGCCACACACCTGCTAACCAAACACATGGAAAGCAGAGGCAGGAGGACCATGAAAGTTCAAGACCAACCTATTTTACATAGTGAAGTTCTAAGCTGGCCAGGGCTACAAGAGAAGCCTGTCTCAAAATGAATCCATCAATCAATCAATGTTGGTTTCATTTCTTTTAATGACTCTAATATCTCATCACATAAATAAAGCCATATGTGTTATTCATCCTCGTACTGATATTCACAATTACTTTATTGCTATTTCAAGCAGGTTTGGAATGAGCATCTTTGAAATTTTCTCCTTGTGTACACATGCAAAAAAAATTTTTTAAGCACATATGTCTAAAGCTCGAATTGCTAGATCAGGGAATGAACATATTTAGTTATATGAAATAGTTTCCAAATGGCTTTCAAATGCTTAGAGTTTATATTCTTGCACCCAGGCTGTGAGAACTCAGAAAAGGCCTGAAAATGTTTGTGTTAGGCTTTTTGGAGATGTCTATTTGAGTCCCTCGAGGCTGGGAAATGCCAGTCTCTGTGGAGATGAAGAATGAGACTTCTCTCCTGTCTTGTGGCTTCTAGTTTTTGCCACATGAACTAAGAGCAAAGTAGCCACTACAACTGTGACCCCCACCCAGTGTGTGTGTATGTGTGTGTGTGTGTGTGTGTGTGTGTGTTTGGTGATGGGGATACAGCTCACACATGCTAGGCAAGTACTCTTCTACTGAGTCACCTCCAGTGTTTAAATTGGCTGACTTAATTTTGGAGACAAAGACCTACTCTGTAGCTGTCTCAGAACTTGTTATGTGGCATGGGCTGGCCTTGAAACCACATGATCCCCTTGCTTCGGTTTCCCAAGTGTGGAAATTAGAGACATGGGTAGTCACATCTGGCTAAACTTTGTGTCCTCAATACTACTCCAGATGTGGAAAATGCTCATAGTATAATTAAATGTACAAGGACCAAGAGACCCCAGTTTTGATAGTGTATCCATAGCCAAGAAAGGGCAGAAGGAAGAGTAACAGTAACAATAAAGGCTTCTCTCTGTTTTACTCTTTCTTTCTTTGTTCTTGGGTTACCTAAACTTTCTCTGAAGATGATGTTTCTACAATCATAAAAAACCTGAATACTTGTTAAATAGAGATAAATAAATGACAAAGTCCTAGTCCTTTGTTATTTTAATGAGAGAAGGTCTCACTGTGTAGCCCAGGGGAGGTCTTGAACTTACAGAGATCCACCTGCCTCTGTTTCCTGAGTGATGTGTTAGGGTATGTATATACATGAGTGCAGAAGCCCTTGGAGGTCAGCAGAGAGTATTGGATCCTCTGGCACTGGAGTTATAGGCTATTGGAAGCCATCTGATGTGGGCGCTGGAATTACGTCCGATGCAAGAGCAGTGTGTGCTCTCAACTGCACAGCCACCTCCCCAGTTAATCCCAGTGACTGCCAATGCTATTGCTCAGTTCTAAAAGAACACAATCTCCGGAGATGACTCATTTACATACGTTATCTTGTTGTTCATCATTTCATCCTTTTGTTCTTTTCTTCCCATTGTTGAGTTACACAGGAGCCTCAAGGTCACACCTTAATTCTACATTACTCTTCAAGGTTGAGTACCATCCGGTAACCTCTGACTCATTTTCCAGTCTAGCGTGAGGAGGTGAGAACAAACTAATGGATGGTATCAGGGTTAAGGAGTGACCTATGAAATATCGTAGAGGAGCCACAGAACTGTTAGGACTCTGAGTGGCATTTGTGTAGGAACTGCTGTAGGGGCTAGCCATTCTGTAACCCATCAGTATAGACGGGAGCACGGTGGTAGAGAGAATTCACTTGTGATAACTGCCGAAATATCGGGCAAGGCTTGCTTATTTAGGCAAATTTAAGATTCAAAACAATTCATATAGATGATTTCTTGGCAATGAATGTGAGAAACGTTTGATATCTTACTCTATTTTATGAGTCATCTTGCCAAATTCTACTTTGAATTTCTTTTGAATTTGACTTTGGGGAACAAGTTCTCCACAGTAGTAAGGGCATCTGTGGATGTGGAAGGCAAGCTACTAGGAGCAGTCTCCTCAGAAGAGCAAGGCCGCACTTACAGGATGAATGACAGACCAGTGGGTTTAAATGAGATAAAGTATAGAAAGCATATGGTACGCCTATCACTTTGGATTCCACATGGCAGCTAACCTTTACCATACCATGGCAGCTAACCTTTACCATGAGCCTTTTCTTTTGGGGACAGGGTCCTATGTAACCTAACCTGGCCTTGAACTCTCTATGTAACCAAGAATAACCTTCAACTCTTGATCTTCGAGTTTTCACATCCTTATTTATGAGATCACAGACACACACCAGCACGACTGGTTTAGGACAAATTAAGAAAAGAATGCACCTGTAAACACAGGTGTGTGTGGTGGTGGTGTGTGTGTGTGTGTGTGTGTGTGTGTGTGTGTGGTTGCACATGTTTGAATTTTTGTAGGCACTCGTGCATGTGCTCACGTGAGTGGTATGAGTGTAAAGTACTGAGATTAACATAGAGATTCTTCCTCAGTAACTTTCCACTTCATTTGTCAAGGCAGGTTCTCTTAACTCTACGCAGAGCTTGGGGATACGGATAATCTAGAGAGCCTGCTTGTTCTGGGGATCCCCTACTTCCATTGCCTTTCCAGGATGCAACCATAGGTATACAGACACACCCATCTGTCATTTACATGGGTTGGGGGGTTCCAAATAGGAACTCTCATATTTGTGGGAGAGGGGCTCTATCCATTGAACTATCAACTCAAGACAAATGAACTGCTGGCCAGCCCGTAAGAATCTAGATCAAGAGAAGCCTTTCAAGTTGGCATTCTGCCATGGAATTTACCAGGAAGGAAGATAAACCATTCTATGTTCTGCTGTTCCATCAGAAGACCATGTTATGGCTGGCCCTTTAATATCTAGCATGTAAATAATACCAAGAAAAAAAAAAAGGCTGAGAGGGTAGCATGGGAGAGAAGGCAGTGCCTCTCTGTAAATCTGCTAGACAAGTAGACAAACCAGGCCCTGCTTCCTTTCCACCTGGCAACATCCGTCAGGTGACAGGAGGTGGGTGAACACACATAGGTGGACACTCATACACATTACAAGAGCGGAAGAAGCAGTGCTGTGCAGTACCACTGGCATCCTATGCTCCATAGGGCTCCCTGCCCCACCTGGAAGCATGCCAGGCCAAGCAGGGTTATGTCACAGTCAGAATTGATGTTAGCTGCAGTGGCCTCAGATACCCATTTTCTCAGAGCATGACTTACGGCAAAGCCGGCCACCATGGTGTTAACTGCCTAAGGTTTCCTGAGGCCTGCAGTCTGTTAGTGGGGAGGAAGGTGAATGCTACTACATATTTTCTTCTGTGTTGGTGAAGATTTTGTGAATGAATTCTTTGATCTTATGCTCTTTGATTTGTCCCATTAAGCTATCAGAAGAAACCTGGCACCCAGTAGATTAGTCTACAAGCACAGGGAAGTTCATGAGGGGATATCAGGTCATAAATTTCACCACATCATCATGCAGCATGGAGAAGGACCCAGCTCTGCAGTTACTGCTAGCATAAACAGTGTATGTAAAATTCCTACCTAATTAACGACTTAGGACAGTCATATTGGCCTAAAACATGTTAGCTGCCCACCAGAAATAGTCTGCCAGGGCTAGGGAGCTGGTTTAGTGGTTAAGAGCACTAATTCTAATAGAGAAATGTACAGTCTTTGTGTTGTCTCGGAAGTTGCAGGCACGGTGTGTGTGGCATGCTGGGTAGCAGCAAAGGTGTCAAAGTCTTTAAGTGAGAGGTTTAAAAAAATATCAAGGTCTGCCTCATAACCAGTCGTCGGTCTGGAGGCAAAAGCAAAAAGAACAACATGAAACCCCTCCCCACAATGCTGAATGACCAACAGGCAAGAGCCCGAGAATTGAGATCCACCTGCCTCTGCCTCCCTAAGTGGTGGGATTACAGGTGTGTGAGCCACCATGTACACCTGGCTTGACCAACCATGCTTTGCTAGAGTTACGACTGGACGGTGGTGTCGCACAACTATAATCCAGAGGGTTAGAGGCAGAGGCAAGCGGATCTCTGAGTTTGAGATCAGCCTAGTCTACAGAGTGTTGTGTTGGCTTTTCCTCCTGGCCCCAACCTCCTGAACTAAGACTCTGACTCAAAATGTACTTATAAATACCTAGGCCATACAGCTAGACTCATTCTGTGATTAGCTTGCAACCTTAGCCCATTTATTCTAGTCTAAGTTCTGCCGTGTGGCTGGGCTCTTCTGCTCAGGTAGTGTGTCTTCCTTCATGTTCCTGGTTGAATCCTCCCATGACTGGCACTATCCCAGAATCCTCTGTGCTTACCAAATGTCCCACCTTCTATTCTACCTTTTCCTGTAGGCTAAGGTTATTATTATCATTCTTCTTCTTATTATTATTAACAGGCCATGTATCCATACAATACATAAGATAGCCCTTCTACAACAGAGCAAGTTCCAGAACAACCAGGCATACAACAGAGAAACCTTGTCTTGAAAAACAACAACAACAATTTTTTTATTAGAATTTCTGCGATGGGCATGAGCAACTTAACAGTGGCTACACTACTGAAGAAAACACCCTCTCCTACCCCAGCAACCATCAACTGCCAGGGAGGGTGGAGCTTCATGAGCCCTTCCCCCAACAGTGATGAAATGTTGGGTAGCTTGGTAACCACAGAAGCTGTAAATCCATGAGTGCAATCACTGGTCACAGCATGTCCAGCAGACAGCGCTTCACGGCACGTCTGCCATCTCATTGCTCTACATTCTTTCTGCCCGCTCTTCTGATGTGTTCCTTGGCAACGCACTATCTCTTTTTTAAGACTGTGTATATGATATATGTGCATGTATGGGTGGGTAAGCAGGCATGTGGCAGCCAGGGGAGGGGGTCAGGTGTCTTCCCATCACTCTGCCTTGTTCCTTTGAAACATAGCCTCCTGGTGAACCCAGAGCTTGAATACATATATTCATTTGCCTAAGGTAGCAGCCAGCAAACCCAGTAATCCTCCTGTCTCCATTTCCCTCAGTGCTGGGGGTACAGGCATGTATGAGACCATATCTGGCTTTTATGTGTTTTGGGGGATCCAAACTCAGACCTTCATGCTTGCATAATAATCACTGTTGACTGCTGAACCATCTCTCCATCTCTCACTTTTCTTTCTTTTTGGAAAAAAAAAAACTTAGCATTTTTGTACATTATGATCATATTCTTTCCCTTCCCCAACTCCTTCCAGATCCCCACCTCTGCACTGACCCAACTTCATGTTCTTTGGCACTCAAAAAAAAAAAAAAAAAAAAAAGAAAAGAAAAAAAGAAAAAAGAAATCAATAAGATAAACAACAACAACAAAAAACCAAACCCCCAAACCCCCAAACCAAGTAAAATACTTCACTAGAGAAAACTGACTTTCCTTTTCCAGGCAGGTATAAATTGCAAATAGTTTCTTGCTAAGGGACAGGACTTTGTGCTCTTTCTTATGCTGGTCTCACATTTAAGTATTTATGCAAAGATGTTTATGTCTTAGGCTATATTTTCTGAGGTAAAACTCTGAGGAAGGAATTAATAAGCAAGGAATTCACCGGAGAATGTCTGGGGGATCATCAACCGTGAAAGGGAAAGGAGAGAAGAAATATTAAACCAAGGGATAAACTGACCTGCGGTGTAGTTTGCTGGCCCTGGGGTGCTGTCCCAAGTTGAGGCAAGCGAGCAGACCTTCGTTTTCTTCGGCAATCACCTCACTGGTGTAAACTGCTCAGGCATGTGGTGTGACCTGGCATGAGGCAGTTCTCTTTAGCAGAGGGCATCCACCCACTGAGTAGAGTGGATAGGGCTCTGGAGCAAACTTTTCAGTCAAAGCAGAATGTTGGATGGGGACTGTCAGCCTGCACCCCTCCCCCCTCCCATCTGCTGCTTTGTGCACACAGTACACTCTAACCCACAGAGAAGTCTCGTTTTGTTTTTTTTGTTTTTTGTTTTTTGTTTTTAAGATGTTGGCCTTAAACTTGCTATGTAGTCAGGGAGGACCTTGAACTTCTGATCCTCCTGCCCTTGCATCTAGAGTGATTGGATAACAGGCATGGCCACTATTCCTGGTTTATGTGGTACTTGGGCTCAAACCCAGGGCTTCATGAATGATAGACCAAAATTCTTCCAAATTGAGAAACACAGTAATTTTTTTTTTTTTAAGTTATGCATGTGTGCCCTGAGGATCAAACTCAAGCTATGAGGCTTGGTGACAAGGGCCTTTAACCTGCTGAGGCATCTTGTCTTCTCTTAGTTTGGTGTTTTGGGAGGTCCAAACTTGAACTTTGGATCATTTTGCCTCTACCTCCCAAGTGTTGAGATGGCAGATGTGGGCCTCCAAGACCCGATTATGTATAGCCGTCTTGGCATTGATAACTGATACGCTTTCTTTTATTTCCGGTAAGTCAAGGCTGAAGTTTGTTAAGTTTACTGTACGTCTTTAGCAGCTACTTCTGGAGGTTATTCATTCCTCTGCTACTCTCTGTTTCACCGATTTGAATCTTAAATTGATTATGTATTTCCTTCTTTGTTTGTTTTGAGGGGGCAGCGTTTATTCCCCTTTCTGTAGTTTCTTGGTCCGAGTCTTTTCTTGTAACTTTTTTTAAGATTGTAGAAGAGGTATTTGTTACTAGGCACTGAGTACATTCACCCTCACCCTCAAAGCCAACCTCCTTCCCATACCCAAGCATGGTAGGCAGTGAAGATCTCTGAGAAAGAAAAGAAGCCAATTAATACATTCTCCATAAGAAGGAATGGGAGGGCCACCTGTCCCACACATTCAAACATTCTGCTTTGTGACATTTTGAAGAATATCCAGGCAGGTAAGAGGCCCTGGCTAGAATAAAGTTCTTCTCCTTAGCTTCCTTCCCTCTATGGACTTGAGTGTCACTTTGCAGCCACCATTTTAAATGTGAATGATCTCTGGGGACGGCAACCATCAGTAGAGGTAGCCATTGTGCGCTGTCCTTGTCACCAGTGAAGGGCGGTAAGGACAAGGTACACGTTTCAGCTGTTCCTCACAGATCTCAATTTCCTAACAGTTCTCCTTCTCCACTTCCATCATTGCTGACCAAACTAATGCCAGAGGCCAGGTTCACCACTAACCACTTCTCTGTGAATGCCACAAACAGACATCAGTAGTCGGGCAGAGCCCTGAACCTCTGAAAGACTCTATCCAGCAGGGTATTAAAGCAGATGCTGAGACTCATAGCCAAACTTTGGGCAGAGTGCAGGGAATCTTATGAAAGAAGGGGGAGACAGACTTGGAGGGAACAGGAGCTCCACAAGGAGAGCAACAGAACCAAAAAATCTGGGCCCAGGGGTCTTTTCTGATATTGATACTCCAACCAAGGACCATTCATGGAGATAACCTAGAACCCCTGCACAGATGTAGCCCATGGCAGCTCAGTCTCCAAATGGGCTCCCTAGTAAGGGGAACAGGGGCTGTCTCTGACATGAACTCAGTGGTTGTCTCTTTGATCACCTCCCCGTGAAGGAGGGGGCAGCCTTACCAGGCCACAATGCAGACAATGCAGACAGTACTGATGAGACCTGATAGGCTAGGGTCAGAGGGAAGGGGAGGAGGACCTCCCTTATCAGTGGACTAGGGAAGAGGCATGGGAGGAGAAGAGGGAGGGAGGACAGGATTGGGAAGGGATGAGGAGGGGGATACAAAGTGAATAAATTGTAATAAATAAATAAAAATTTTAAGATTAATAAAAAAGAAAAAAGAGAGAAAGAGTGAGTGACTCAGAGACAGAAAGAGAGAGAGTAAGAATGAGCTGGTCTGGTAAGGGAATCACTCACTAGTTCTACTAGTTCTACCATGGTGGCCTGCTGCCTCTTGTCATCCTGTGAAGTTTCAGTCCGAGGACAGCCACTATCAGCATCATGGAATAAGGAAGCAATGGTAAAAATGAGACTCTACTTAATTGTTGAAGGAACTGGAATAGCAAAGTCTTGATGAGGAGCAGAGGATATTTTAGCTCCTTTCCATGGTCGATGGCCAAGGACTTTTCTTCTAGTTTTGAAAAGGTTTGTCTTATTTTTGTTGATGTGTGTGTCTGTACATCTGTGTGTGGAGGTCAGAGGAGGGTGGTAGGGAATCTGGGCCTAGAGTAACAGGTGAGCCTCCTGAGTGCTGGGAACTGAGCCGAGAGGGATCATCCTCACAAACACTGTCCCTTCTTTGGGGACAGGATCTCTCATTAGCCCAGATTTCATCAATGATTCATGTCTGGATGGCCAGCAAAACCTGGGATCTTGTCTCTGCCTCTGTAGTGCTGGGATTACAACTGTGCACCACCATGTTCAGCGGCTTTAGATAGGTTCTTGGGCTTGCCAAGGACCAGTCATCCATTTTACAGACTGAACTGCTTTCCCAGACCCTTTCTTTTCTCTCAGTCCCCCCTTTTCCATCCAAATACAAACCTTTAATGATAGAATGTTTCCTCTAAATGCTATTTTAACTGCATCTCACAAATTTTGACATGCAGTGTTTTGCTCTTTCCGTTTCTCCTACCTTCCCTCCCTCCTCTTTATTTCTTCCATTTTTCTTTTTACTTTTGGAAAGAAGGTGGCTTTGAAATTCTCTGTATAGCTGAGAATGAGCTTAGCCTTTTTAAAATGTGTTGGTTGGTTGGTTGGTTGGTTGGTTTGAAACAGGGTCTCACTATGTAGCTCTAGCTGTCCTGGAACTCACTATGTAGATGAAGCTGGCCTTGAACTCACAGCGATCTGCTTGCCTCTTCCTCTCAAGTGCTGAGATTAAAGGCAGGCACCACCAAAATATTTTTAACTCATTCTTTTAAAACTTTACACATGTTTACAAAGTGTTTTGGTCATATCCAACACAAAACCCTCCTCCCACTTCCCCTGAGCCCTCAATACATCCTCTTTCTACCTCTGTTTCTTCTTCCTCTTCTCCCAGCTCTTCTTTTTATATTCTAAATAAGCCACCAAGTCCAGTTAGCCCTGACTGCAGGTGCATGGATGTAGAGCCATTAGCTGAAGCCCTCACAGTCTACTAGTGGCTGCTGATCCCACCACATGAGAGTAAAGACTCTTACCCAAATTCTTTGGTCAAATGAAGCAAGATTTATTTGTCTGTCAGACAGGGTTAGCTCCCTAAAGTGAGGTTTAATAATATAGCATGAAACATAGAAGAAAGTGGGGTTCATATACACCCCCTAAAAAAACATCCTACAAGGCAAGGGGGGTTTTCAAGGGTTGGGAGATTTCTGGAGCAATTTTAGTTACATGGGACCTTGGCTGAACATTTTAAAAATTATTTGGCAGGACGTCTTATCAGAATACATTCAAGGCATGAGTCAAACGCCATAGGGAGGTGGGGAGCATGTCAAAATCCAGAAATTGTGTGTTAAAGCACAGTCAACTTGAGTTCTTGAAACCCTGTCTCAGAAAAAAAAAATTTGCAACACATGTTTTTAAGTGATTACAACCTATCAGCATATCATTAATATTTCACTTCTTTAAGAGTAGTATAGGAATCTTTGCATTATGTGTTTATAAAATGGGTTTAGGGGCTGGCGAAATAGATCGATGGATAAAGGAGCTTGCTACCAAGCTTGACCAGCTGAGTTCAACCCCTAGGACCCACAGAGTAAAGGGAGGAAGTGGGCTCTTTCAAGTTGTCTTCTGACCTCCACATGCACACCGTGTGTAGCACATGTGTTCAACATACAAACAAAAACATAGAAGAAAAAGGGGACCAGGGAGATGGCTTAGTTGGTAAAAAGCCTGCTGCAAGGGCTTAGGGACCAGGATTTGAACCCCAGCCTCACCTCTAATAGTTATCCCACGTGTCTGGAATCCCAGCACTGGGGAGATACAGGAGGATCTGTGGAGCTTGCTGGCCTGCCAGTCAAGCCAAATCAGTTAGCTCCAGGGTAGGGGATGGGGAGGAGCCTGTCTCAATAGTGGGCAACGATGGATAAAGACACTGAGGGTTGACTCGTGGCCTCTCGTAAGTGAAAGCACAGCCTCCTGCATGTGTAGTCAGTCCATTTAGCTTCAGCCTTCAGCTTGTCACATAGTCACCTGAGGGAGTTCGCACCATTCATAGGCTAGGGTGTGGACTATACAGGAAAGCTAGCTGAATATGAGCCAGAAAACATTCCTGCAAGGTTTCTGCTCCAGGTTCCTGCCTGGAGTTCCTAACTTGACTTCCCTAGGTGATACAGTGTTACCTGGAAGTGTGAGCCAAATCAACCTTCTCCTTCCCAGTTGCTTTCTGTTGGAATGTAGGACATTTGCATGAACCTCAGGACTGATCCTGCCTGAGGGATCCTGGCTGAAGCTTCTGGTTTAGTCAAGGCAGCCCGGCAGCGTGGTCTACACCATTTCCCAGAAGCCTCAGGTGGGTATGAGCTCCAGTTGCCATTCCGAGGAACTCATTCTTTGATGCCTCCCACGTTTGCTTTCTTCTTTTCTACATATTATTTGCTCGTTTAGCTCAGACCTTCAATGAATTGCCTTTTATGTAAATTCTTCCCATCCCGAAAGAAAGATATGTCTTTTGGGGTCTCCATCTTTAAAAAAAAAAAAAAACACCCCAAGTCACTGAGACCAAGTATGTACATGGGTGAAATCTGGGAAAGAATGCAGCAAGAAAAGGCAACTTTAAAATATTTAGTTAATCTTGATAACAGGAATATAAACAAACAGTGTGTGTGCTGAATATTCTCTGGTAGTGTCTATTAGCTGGTGAAGAGCTTAAGATAGCCTGAATATAACTCCATTTTGAAATAAAGATCTTGACTGGGAACTGAATTCAGGTACCAGGAAATATCACAGAATGTACACCTGGCAGAAAACAAAGTTAACTCTCCTAGCAACAGCCTGCAGGAAATATAACAGAATAAATGCTTCATAGAAAATAGAGACAAACTCCCTGGCAATAATCAATGGGAATCGGTTGAGAATCGGGTGGGAAAATTCTCCCCAATGTTTCAGATATGGTTTAGAAAAATAGCCATTGTGATTATATGCCTTAGCCATTGTGATTATGTGGCTCAGAAAAGGTCACCCCGCCCTGCTAAACTTCACCCAATTCTGTAACGCCAAGGCTTGTGCCCCCATGCTTGCTGCCATGGAAACCCCCTGCTCACAGACTTTCCCTTTAAAAATCCTGTTCACTCAGAGCTCGGGGTCCCACTTCTCTACTGCTGCGCCAGTGAGACTTGGGTCCCGAGTTCGATCGCTCTCGTAATAAAGCTCTCTTGCAATTGCATCGAGTCATCTCCTGGTGGTCTCTGAGGGTCCCGTGAACCTGGCATAACACTGGCAACATGCAGTTCGGCGAAGCTGACTTTGACTCATAATTTGTTGCATGAATAGCTCATAACAATGGAGTCATGAGGCTGGAGAGATGGTTCAAAGGTTAAGAGCACTGGCTGTTCTTAAAAGTCCTGAGTTCAATTCCCAGCAACCACGTGGTGACTCATAACCATCTATGGTGAGATCTGGTGCCCTCTTCTGGTGCCCTCTTCCAGCCACACATGCAGGCATATAAATAATAAATTAATTAAATCTTAAAAAACAAACAAACAAACAAACAAAACCCCAATGTAATCACTACAACTGCCATGACCATGATGCACTTCATCCGTAAATATTGGCTCCTCTTCTTTGAGCATAATATTTGAAATCTTATTTCTCATATTTCATGATCAGCTTCATTCTTTTTCCCAAGTTTCTGGATCTGAAAAACGGTGCCTTAATTTTGTTTTTCTCTAGTGATCTTTCCAGCTTGCTGCTGGCTCCCCTTCCTCTCTCCTGGAGACCCAGCGAACCAGACCATCCTTCTAGGTCTCCGAAGAGGCTGAATTTCATGTGCTGACCATGGCTTCCTTCTTTAAAACTCTTTCTCTCATCCTCAGAATCTATGAACCTGAAAGGGGTTTCTTTCTTTGTTTTTTGTGTGGTGGATGTTTTGCCTGCATTCATGTCTGCCCACCACATGCATGCAGCGCCTGCAGAGGCCAGTAGAGGATGAAGGATCCCTGGCCCTGGAGTTACCAGGATTGTGAGCCCCCATATAGGTGCTAGGACCCCAACCGAGGTCCCCTGGAAAATCAGTCAGTGCTGTTAACCCCTGAGCCCTTACCTTTTCTTTCTTTATTCCTCATCTCAACTCTTTCGCAATACTTTTTTGCTATCTCTTCTTAAAGGTAGATATTTTCTGCCATTCTTGACTTAACTGCTCTACCTTTTTTCCTCCAAGGAACAGGGGTGGGGAGGGGAGTGGTGATGAGCGGAGAGTGGTCTAAACAATGCTGCAAGGCTGCTAAGGGGGCGGTCCACTGCAGAACTGCCAGCCCTGCCCAGCCTTTCTCTTTATCTATTTCCTTCTTTTCCTGGGAACTTTCACATTTTAAATGAATACGGTTTTGTTTGTTTGTTTGTTTTTTTCCTTCTGATCTAAATACAGAGCTGAGTGTTTGTCAGATGTACCAAAACCAGCAGAATCCTTATAGTATTGTCAAACATTTCCCCAACACTATCTCTAGAAAAATCCTTACTGGAGTTTAATGATTTACTTTAGTGTTTTATCAAGTACATATTATATTAAACTCCTTGACCCCACTGTACTCATTGTTTAACAAAAGCTCCCTCACCTGTTCTAACAAAAAATGTCCCCACTTCCTCCCATCTCTCCCTTCTTTCTCTAACTCAACAAATATTTGCTTTGCATTTCTGTTTTCCAAGGTCAGTCCTGAGGGCTGGAGTGAACTCAGTGAACTCAGCAGCTCTCCATGCCCTGTGCTTGTGGAGCCTCTGTTGAAGAGAGGCTAGTGTAGACACCGGTGATAACAGATGAGTGCATTAGTGCATTAAAAGGTAATGGAGTACGTGCAAAAATAAGATATACAGGAGAGCAAAAGGATTATGGTGTCCAGCATAAGCGTGTGTGCAGGAGTGGGTAGGAAAAGAAACAGAAGCTGCTTGGGAGTGTGTACAGCAGAGGTGAGGGCCTCACAGAGAGGACCCACCAACACAAAGTTCCTGATGCTCAAAGTATCAGAGGACAAATTAACCTCAGCACAGTTCCCCTTCCCTGACAAATTCTCCAGTTCCACCAAGCCCTGAGAACAGCAGCCTGCAAGTCACTCATAAGAATCTTTTATGGAGAGAGCAGGGTCTGGATACTGTATTTAAACATAGTCCTTGGGGTCAGCAAGATGGCTGGCTCAGTGAGCAAGGGTGCTTGCTGCCCAGCCTAGTGACCTGAGTTCAGTCCTTAGGATCCTCAGTGTGGAAGGAGAGAATCAACTCCTGAATGTTGTCCTCTGACCTCCACATGAGCGTTGTCATAAACACACAGAGAGACAGTAAACACGTGCAAATTTTAAAAGGAAAAATACTTCTGGCTAACATCTAATAATTTGTTATTATTTTAGGTGACTGGATTTCTAATAACACCAGCACGGACGGAGTGAATACACCAGGTAACCTACAGCAGCAAAGTGATTTACATCAGAATACATTAAATATTTAAAATACGGAAACAGGAAAAGGCAACATTTTATCCAATATGATATACAGGGAAGTAAAAATAGACATCTGAAAGCCCCACACAAGCTAACTTATGTTGCCTTTAATCTATAGATCCACTTATTTCTAGATGTATTTATTTTAAGTGTATGAAAGTTTTGCCTGCATGTGTGCCTTTGAAACACTTGCATGCAGTGGTGGCCAAGAAGGCCAGAAGAGGTCATCAGATTCCCCCTGGGACTGAAGTTACAGATGGTCTTGAGCCACTATGTGGGTGCTGAAAATCTGACCCAAATCTTCTAGAAGAGCAGCCCGTGCTCTGAACTTCTGAGCCATCTCTCCAGCCTTATATGTCCACTCTTTTGCTTGTTTGGTTTGGTTTGGTTTTTGGTTTTTTGAGACAGGGTCTCTCTGCATAGCCTTGGCTGCCCTGGACTTGCCTTGTAGACCAGGCTGGCCTCAAACTCACAAAATATATCCCTTTTTGAAGTAGAGGTTTACTGGGCTTTTCATTTTCATAGAGGTGACTTAAAGCATAGTCAGCGCTGTTTTTAAACAACACAATATTGTTCATCGTAATTCAAAAAAATATATATTTAAACGCTTTTAAGCAATATTTTTTTTTATTTGTTAAGACAAATTCTTTTAAGAGGTTCATCTTGGAGAAACTCAGTAGCTCCAATTTAAAACAAATATTTTATTAGGGCTCTAAGAACAGCTTAGAGGTTAATGGTGTATACCACTCTTGCAGAGGATTTGAATTTGGATCCTAGCACCGAGTCAGGGGGCTTACAACACAATTTTCTCTAACTTCAACTCCAGGGGATCCAGCACCCTCCTCTGGGCCTCTCAGGCACCAACACACATAAGGCAGACAGACAAATGCACCTATCGGTGACTAGATCCCAAGATAAAATCATTTTAAAAGCCCAATGAAATGTCCCGACAATGCTCCTATAATTGACTCATCTGTGGTAGGTAGTGACTTGCCTGACTGTGACTTCTCTTCTCAAAGCAGCATTCTGTGTGTGTGTGTGTGTGTATGTGTGTGTGTGTGTGTGTGTGTGTGTGTGTGTGCATATGTGCACAAATCAATACCTTCTGAGAGACCTGAGAGGGAACAAAAAATGGAACCTTGAAGCTTTTGGAGTTTGATGGCCTCTAGATAATTCCCATGATCACCTAACACTCACCACAGGGCCAGCAAGTTGGCTCAGCAGGCAAAGGCATTTGCTGTCAGACCCGATGAACCTCATTCAATCCCCAGGACGCACACAGTGGAAACTTCTGAAAGTTGTCCTCCGCTCCACATATGTGCAGAATGGTACATGTGAACCTCTTTTCCCAGACACTCATAAATAATAGATATAATACTGATAATTAAAAAAAAAATAACCATGACAGAATCTGGCCTCCATCTCTGCCCATCACTCCTTCCTGTCCTCACTGTTTGTATTCTGGTCCTTGAGATGCCAGGCAAACTGTATGGCCTCTAGCTCCTGTTAGACACTGTCAACATGGCTACCACACCGGGTTGCTGAGCACAGCATCCTTTACCTTTGTCTTGTCACCTAATAACACATTGTTCTTCTGGTATGTAAATCCGAGTCATAATCAGCCCAAGGAGGTGTCTCAGGGATGTTATTGTGTGTGAAAGCATGAAGTACCTGCTAAGCAACCCCTGCTGTCTTTTCTCTTGTGAAGCTGCCTTTTGCCAGCCCAGTCTGTAAGCCTCAACAGGAGACCCCGGAGGATAGTAACGAACAAAACAAAACACCCCCCCACACACACCCAATTCCTTCTCTATATCATAATGCCAATGCTGGTTACTGTTGTATAGATTCCCAGGTGAAGCGGATCTTGTGTTTTATGTATTTGGGTTTTTGTTCATGTGTATATGTGTATGCCTGCTTACCTGTATGTGCACCACATGCATGCAGGATCCCAGGGAAGTCAGAAGCGGTCATTGAATCCTCTGGAACCAAAGTTCCAGGCAGTTCTGGGTGAGCAGTGTGGGTGCCGGGAACCAAACTTGGGTCCTCTGGAAGAGCAGCAGTGCTCTTAACAGGTGAGCTGTCTCTCTGGTCCCCAGGATTTTGTCTTGCTCCGCTTGCCATCTCCAAGTCTCAGAAAAGTGCTTAATGAGTAAGCAGGGGCACAAAAGATGCTTTTAAAAGAAAGAGAAGGAGCTCTGGGAAGAGACGCAGATGACAGTTCTCGAGTGTGCTCTGGTCTTTCTTGCTTTTGTCATTCCTAGGATGGTTCTGGCATCTTCATAGCACACTGAGAAAAGACCATGAAGTCAGGCAACCAGGCCAGACGTTGTTGTCTGAGCCTCTTTCTGTGCTGGCTGCTCTCGGTCCGTTGCTCTAAAGCTCCAATCAATCCGATTATGTCGATCCAGCCTCGGCAGTTCACTCCAGAGATGGAACTGACGCCCAGGAAGCAGGCCGGGCAGGAGGTACCATCCTGTATTCTCACTGTGTTTACTCGTCTCATTCAGGGTGCCTGGAGGATGGCAGAGAAATGCCACTCACTTACCTCACCAGATAGGAAGTGAGGGAAACAAAAACATGGTTTTGATCTGCAGCAGCTGAGTGGCTAGCCCTGTGTCTGCCACCTCCACACGTTGGCTGTGGTCTGACACTCTGGGCAGGCCTTGCTTTCATCTTATTGTTTACCCTTTTGGTCTTGCTTGCCTCCAGTCTATCAGTTAAGGGGATGCAAACCGAACTGGATGTCCCCATGTTTGGACACAGCACTACATGCGGGAATTGGATATCTGAGTCACATCTAGGTCAGTCACGTCTTCTAAATTTGTGAGTCTAGGTTTTCCTGGTGTCTTGTTTTTCTATCTCTAAAACGATGGCACTCACCTCTGCCCCAGATGCCTTGGTTATGGTTATTTGTAGCAGACTCAACACTCTTGTAGTTGAGTAATACTGTTCTTTGCGTCTGGACCAAAGTGTTCACAAAGGGAAAGACGGCCCATCTCTCCATCTGCTGAGTCTTCAGTTTGGCACGTGGCATGCTATATTACGCACAGGCTCAGCAAATACCTGTTGAGTCAGTCAATACATGATACATGCATTGCTTTGTGCATATACCTTTAAATGTCTGTAGGTGTTTGGCACTTGCATGCAGGTGCCTAGGGAAGCCAGTAGAGGGCATCAGATCTCCTGGAACTGGAGTTCCAGAGGGTTGTGTGTCACCGTATGGGTGCTGGGAACCAGACAGGGATTCCCGGGAAGAGCAGATGGTGCTCTTAACCACTGAGTCATCACTCTAGCCCCTACCCCACATTATGAAGGGGACTGAACTCCAGATAATTCAGCCTCACTGCAGACAAGTATAAACATGTCTTTGAACTCCTTAACCAAGACGTGGGGAGTGTCTCTTGACACAGAAGTCAGAGAGCAGCCCACGCTGATTTGATGTCGCTCCTATGTCACAGGTTGTATCATTGCTCCATTTTCCAAATGCCACTGTGCACCCATCCCTGAAGATCCCTGGGTGTGTGTGTGTGAAAGGAAACTTCACCTGGGTTTTAAAGTGCAGTGCTACTGTATTTCTTTGTAAAGAATACATATCAAAGTCCCCATTCAGGGTGAAGAATTCATTGTTGTCTTGCTGGCAGGATGGCACAGCAGTTTCAAGTATTTCCTGCCAAGTCTGATGACCGGAGTTTAGTCCCTGGAATCCATATGGTAGAAGGGAAAAGCTGTCTCCCGCACGTCTTCTTAACCTCCACACATGCAAGCAGATATGCATGTACATACACACACACACACACACACACACTAAATAAACATAGTCTACATTTTTTTTAAAAAAGTATGCATTGTTTACTATGTAAGAGAACACCAAACGAGCTTGAGAAATACAGTATGGGAGAAAGCACACTTAGCCCTTCTGATAACTTGCCCTTCAAGAAAAATACTGAGGTGGCCCTTTCCCCATGAAGCGGTAGAATGCAAACATGATCTTAGATGTCATCTAGGTGAGCAGGCATTTGCAGCTCAGTGGAACGAGGTGCTGGGTTTTCCTTCCTCTTCTGTTTGGAATAGTTCTGCTCCTCTGGCCTCTGCTTGCCCAGCTGATCCGTGAAATGGGTGTGTGAGTACCGTACCTTCCCTTCCCTCAGGACCGTGTCTGACGTCATCGAGCTTCATTAGCAGCTGTTTGTCTAAGCAAAGGGAACAGGGGTGTAGAAAGTATCTTAATTGTCTGTCTTCCCACATGCCAGGTGCCGACTGCCCCAGGTGCACCCTGAGATTGCATCAGCTGACTGGGCAAACAAGGAAATGTGGAAATGGGAGGCAGAGAAAGAGCCCAAGCGCTGAGTACTCACTGCTCCATTCCAAGGGAGTGTGACAGAGACACTTGTGCACGGAAGCCAAGCCAACTCAGGTTCACATCTGTGCTTTGCTGCGCAGTGACTGAGGGTCTAATTACTTAAACGAGCTAATCCTGTTTCCAAGATTAAAACAGGGGTAATGATAGAACCTTGGGGAAAAGGAGAGACGTGGATGTAAATTACACACCACATCGAACCACTGGATAATTGGCGGGAGGGACTGTCTCTGAGTTTACAGAGGAGAGAAGGGAAATGTAATGACTGGTCATGTGTGTGCAGCTGGCAGAGAGCAGCTAAATATGACTTTATATTCAAAAAGAAAACAGGGTCGTTGTGCGTTTTAAAGGCTGAACTCTGCTTAAAAAAAATGCCTCTTGCTTTCCTTACCCACTGATTTTGCTTTCTTTCTTTCTTTTTCTCCTGAAGTGTCTTCCGGATAGAAGTTGGGGGGGGAGGGGAGGAAGGGGAGTAGAGAGGGGAGGAGAGTGGGGAGGGGAGGGGGGAGGAGAAGAAAGTGAAATGCAAGGTGTGTTGTGCAGATGCTCTCTCATCTCTCCCAACACCATTTCATTGCTATTCTCACATCTTGTGTACCATGGGCCCAGTAGGCAGAGCAATGCCCCAGAACCACAGCAACCATGAAAACAACTGAAGCCCCATGCATAGTTTCTCTGAAGTAGGATGATAAATGCACCCAGTTCTTAGGGAGCAGGAAGCAAAGGGGTAGGAACTTTGGGGGAGGAGCCAAGTGCTTACATCTTTGGGGCAGCTTGTTGAGGAAGACAGCACAGAACTCCACTCTATGTTGGGGGCGGGAGGGGAAGACTTGCTAAGACCACATACAGATAAGTCAAGACACAAGGAGAGAGTTGAAGAGTGAAGGAGAGAAAGGAAGGGTTGGCCATTAATTTAGCCAAGGTATAATTCGATGTATTAGCAAGTAACCTTAGTTATACTATCTGCCCACAGTATTATTTTTCACAGCTGAAAAAAGCTCACAGTACTTTTCCAAACATTTATCATCATGATGGGTTAACATGGCATTGCTGAAATAACTTGAAAGTTACCTAGACTCCCTGTCAAATGCCGTCTGCTTTGGCAAACCATCTGTGCTGGAGCTGATTCATGCCAGAACTACCTTCAGCTGCCCAAATCTCTTCTCCATGTCAGCAACTGATATCATGCAGGTGGCTTAAGGTTCAAGTAATGGGAAAGTTAAAACCATGGAGATTGGCAAATGAAACAAGTCACGATGTCCTCAGAAAGAACAATATTTTTTTAAACATTTACAGTATGTACTCTTAGCTGATAAGCCACCTCTCTGGCCTCATAAATACTCTGGAAAAAATGCAAATGACTGAGAATAGCAATAATTAATACTACAGATGACTCCAGTGACAGCCCCTTCTGGGAAGGACACTCAGGCATTTTTCTTAGCACTCTAGGCAGATAGCAGCCACAAGGCAAACATCACAAAGTGAAAACTAAGGTCCGCATTCTTGCCTTCTAAGCAAATACGCTCAATACGCTGGTAGTCTGAACTTCGGTGCTGAGTGTTTGGAACATATCAGCGACAAAGACTCTGTCCAGTCTCTGCTTTTAGGGGGCTTATCGCTAAAGGGGAGCAGGCTATCAAACCAGAATAACTCCCCTGGGAAAGTACTGTGGGTATTGGTGTTTTAACCCCATAGAAGTATTGAAGTCTCTGTTTGTACACCACACACACGTGTGTGTGTGTGTGTGTGTGTGTGTGTGTGTGTGTGTGTGTGTGTGTGTAAGTCAGAGGACAACTTTTGGGAGTCAGATCTGTCTTTCTACCATGTGGGTCCTGGGAATCAAACTCAGGACAAACTCCTTCAGTCTTCCTGGAAGGAGCCTTTGTCCACTGAGCCATCTTTCCAGCACAGTTGGGTATTAAGAACCTGAAATTTTGCTATGTGCAGAACAAGTAAAACAAATACTAGAATTTGAAAATTTAGTGCTAAAAAAATAAATTTGGCAATCTCACCAATAGTTTTGCCACATTAACTATAGGTTGAACTGTTAGTGTTGTGGGTACGTTGTATTCTTTTGGGAAATGTATATTCAGATCTTTTGCCTATTCTTAAATTCTTTTTTTCCCCCCCAAAACAGGGTTTCTCTGTGTAGTCTTGGCTGACCTAGAGCTTGCTTTGTAGACCAGGCTGGCACTGAAAAGACAGAGATAAACCTGCCGCAGCATCCTGTGTGTTGGGATTAAAGGCATGGCCGCCACTGCCTCACTCAACACCCTCTTTTTTTTTTTAATTTTTCATCAATTACACTTTATTCATTCTGCATCCCCCCATAAGCCCCTCCTTCCTCCCCTCCCAGTCCCACCCTCCCTCCTCCCTCTGCTTGCATGCCACTCCCCAAGTCCACTAATAGGGGAGGTTCTCCTCTCCTTTCTGATCTTAGTCTGTCAGTTCACATCAAAAGTGGCTGAGCCTGATGGGCAACTGTTGGGCAGGTGAACGGAATTTTAGGTAAGAACTGGGAAATAGTAAGAGCTGGAGAGGACAGGGTCTCCACAAGGAGAGCAACAGAACAAGAAAATTTGAACACAGGGAACTTCCCAGAGACTCATACTCCAACCAAGGACTATTCATGGAGATAACCCAGAACCCCTGCACACATGTAGCCCAGGGCAGTTCAGAGTCCAATTGGGTTACATAGTAATGTGAAGAGGGACTGCCTCTGACATAATCTGATTGGCCTGCTCTTTAGTCACCTCCCTCTGGAGGAGAGCAGCCTTACCAGGCCATAGTAAAGGACAATGCAGCCACTTTTGATGTGAACTGACAGACTAAGATCAACACCCTCTTTTTAACTTCCATTGGCATTGTACAAACATGGTACATAGACATATGTTCACACTTACACATAAAATAAAAACTAAATAAATACTAAAAAGAAAAAAAAACTGTTGTAAATGGAATCGTCAAACTGGAATGATGGAGATTTTATCAGAACTGGCTTTGTTCTTTTTCTCCATCTCTGTCATACCATCTGCTCTACTGGTGTCAAGGTCTAATCCTACCTGGGCTGCTGATTCCATTGGCTCAGATCCTTGCTCTACAGTCTAATCCAATTAAATCCAGACTCTTCACAAAGGTAGTTTTAGTGAGACGTCTTTGGGGCTTGTTCTGTTCTCTGTTCAGCTCCGTCTTTCCCTAGTGCATTTGGTAAAGCAGATGGCAACTGGTTCAACTTCTCACTGCAGTGTAGCACCAGCCTCTTCTTCCATGCTTTCCACCAAGGTCTCACTGTTTTCCAAAGTGGCCTTAGGTCTAACCTTCCCCAGACTCTCTTTCAAATAAAACCAGATCCTTTGAGAAGAGTACTGTGACTTCCAGTCTTCAGAGACTGCCTGTTCATCTGTACGGTATATCTGAGCTATAGAAGGCAGAGTGGGACAATGCTTGCACCTAACAAGTTGGATGGGTGTGATAACCTCCGATCTTCTCAGCTTGCCTCTACTGGCATGGGATCTCAGTCCCATGAGAAATGTGGACTAACAGGAGTAAGGGAGACATTATTTGAAGCTTGATACCCCTGGGGTCAAATCTTGAGCCCCTAAAAGTGGGAGGTGGCTGAACACAGGTGCCCCATACCTTTAGCTACAGGTGCTAAGAATTCAGCCTCAGTAGCTTGGAGGGCAGGATAGACACGACTGGGCTTCCCTGGTTGGCCGGCCAGCCCATCGCTTGGCTGCAGGGAAGGGAGCTTGCTTTCTCAGCCACATGCTGTAGTTGTAGCTCCATGACTGAGATGTGGACAAAGAAGAGGAGTGATGTTGGCTTTAGCTGCACCTGAGGCATAGGAAATTTCTCGAACAAATGTTTCTTCACTCGATGTATGTCCTGAAAACAATTTCCATGGTCTAGGGTGGGTTCAAGTTATGGAGCCTGCATCAATGAATAAGGTGGAGGGTGACAAGCAGCGACTCCTGGTGTCAACCAAAGGATTCTACATGTATGCTGCTTAGTTTTATTTGACACAGCTAGAGTCATGTGAGAAGAGGAAATCCCCAATTATGAAATTTCCCCCACCAGATTGACCGTGAGCAAGCCTGTGGAGCATTTTCTTAGTGATTGATGTGAGAAGGCCCAGCACACTGTGGGTGACAACACCCTTGGGCAGGTTATCCTGGGCGCTATAACAAAGCAGGCTGAGGCTGAGTACAGTTGGTGCACACCTATAATCCCAGCACTCGGGGAGGCAGAGGCAGAGGCAGGCAGATCTCTGTGAGTTCAAGACCAGCCTGGTCTATAAAGTGAGTCCAGGACAGCCTAGGCTACACAGAGAAACTGTATCTCAGAAACCCCTAGATGGGGAAGGTGGGGTGGCTGAGTAAGCTGTGGAAAGGAACCAGTAAGTAGAATTCCTCAGTGGCCTCTGCTTCCATGCCCCTCAGTAATGGAGTGTGACCTGAGAGTTGCAGGCTGAAATAAACCCTTTCCTTCCCCAGCAGACAGGAAGCTAGAGAGATAGCCCTGCGCGTAAGAGCAGGTGTGATACAGGCAGGAAGACCTGCACTCCCGTCCCAACATTTGCATGGAAATCTGGGCGTAGCCACACTTAGACCCATGAGCTGCACTGTGGGAACAGTGATCATGAGGCATGCTGACCCGGCCGCCAGTCTAGTCTCAGGTTCAGTGGAAGACCCTGACTCAGGGAAATAAGAGCGTGATAGAGTGTGGAGCTCCTTCTCTGACATTCACATACAGGCGTGGACACCTCCCCACATGTTTATACAATACATACATATACCCCACTTGCATGCCTACATACACACACATACACACACACACCAAAAATAAGTTGGAGAAAAACTAAACAAACAAACAAAAACACTCCATGTTGACTGCTGGCCTTTACATGCATACATACATAGGTGCAGGTGCACCTAAATACACTTGCACATATGTACAACATACACACACACACAGAGGAAGAGCTTACATAGGTGGTGTTGTCAGTAATGTGCCACAGACAAGGAGTCTGGTTAGTCTTTCCAACATGCAACAGAGCTGGGCAGTGCAGCCAGCTGCTGCTACATCTCCTTTCATTTTGGATTAGTTTATTACGTAGCACCAGAACCAGGAAGAAAAATAGTCCAGGCAGACTTTGAAAATTCACACACACACACACACACACACACACACACACACACAATGGTTTGAATTACTTTTGTAAAAACCTGGTCTGAGTTGTTATTTTGAAAGGCACTATTTACTTGTTTAGACTGGCCAGTAACTCAGTCAGGTAAAAAAAGATACCGAACGGGAGGGCAGAGTTTAAAAAAGAGAATCTTTCAACAAGGCAAGCTGTCACAGCCTGTGTGAATTATACATTGAAAGTGAAAATAAAATAAAAGATGCTGGACCAAGAGCTGTAGTTCTGAAACATGGTCTAAACGGTACCATCTGCTTATGAAAGCATGAAGAGGCGTCTGGAACTTTGCAGTACTTGGTTGGATTGTCTCCACAAAGCTGCCCGGACAAGACCGTATGGCTCTGGTTCGTCACTGGAATCGATCGGTAAGGGAAGAAAATAATAGCAGGCATCCTCTTTAGCTCTGATTTTCTGCGGCAGTCCCCAAAGCACGGAACAAGATGGCTTACACTGCTAAGTCAGCAGGCCAAATTGTATTGTCTCTTATCCCACTGTAATCAGGGATGCCTCCAACTTTAGTGCTACCACACACCTACTCATAACAATTCTCCAGATCTCTTTTCAAACTTGAGAGAGGATAGACTGAGCGAGGGTTCAAGAGACACGCACATCTGGTGGCAAGTTAGATTCAATTAACAAGCTGTGTTTGAGTTTGCATGTGTCTTTAATTCCACTGTGCAGCAATTTCCTGAGTAAAACAGAGAGATTAGATCTGGTTTTTGAGTCATTGTAAGAATTAAAAAAAAAAAAACTAAGCTCTCAATATTTGCACATCATTGTTCCTTATGGCCCTTGCTTTCTCTAGTCCCTGACCATCTGTCCCCTCTTGGAAGTCCCCACTCTTGGGGTTGCAGCCCCATAATTTACTGTCCTGATTGCAATCTCTCTTCATGGCACGAATAAAGTCTTATCTTACCAGGAAGGGCTTTTTTTCTCTCCTGACTCCCCTTCCTCCTCCTCTTCTCTCCATTTCTGTTCAGGGAAAGAGGTTTTTGGCAAATCCTCAGACACCCCGGCTAGTGGGCTCCAGGCAAGTCCCAATCAAAGTGGGACTGCAAAAGGCACTGCCAGAAAATGAAGCAAAGTGTTCTGGCCAGGCTGAGAGCGGGAGACCGTGTATAGTATTTCCACAAATCCAGGGGGTTGCCCCTGGGTTCTGACAGTGCCTGCCTCACTCAGGCAATGGAAAACCTTTCAGAGATGGACTTTCCTTTCTCGTCCTCTCATGATTGTTTCTGTCTAGGGCACCTGGGCAGTACTTTCTGGCATTCATGGTGGTCTCAGCGCTTCCCCGTGTACAGCTGAAAATGGCTTTAGCTCTTCCAGAATATTCTGGGGGGGGGGGGAGAATCTGAGTCAAATGCAACATTGCCTTTCCTAAGAGAGAATCCTGCTCAGCTGACAAGGCCCTTGCTTCCATGTTAAAGGATAAGAGCAATGGCCTCTGTTTATTGACCTCATACCTAGTTCTGTGAGGCATGCATATCATAGTTTATCTCCCCTCCTTAGCAACTGAAAAAAACAAAAGACACAAAGAGTTTGACTGCTAGCAAGGTCCCTATCTATTGCTTAATCAAAAGCTGCATGGCTACTAATCCATAGTTTAATAATGATCAAGGAAAAGGAATGCCCATCCTTCATCCCATGAAACACCGTGGAAGTAGATCCTCTGAAGGTCCCCCAGACTTCTCGGTGAATAAGTAGATGGCATAGGAATCTTATTTTTCTGGTTCCCTAAAGATGGGTAGAATTAGGCCTCAGCAAGAACATGTCTTCTTATGTGGCCATTGGAGAGCCCAGGAATCTTGGGTTTTTCTATAAGGATGCCTTCAGGAGGCATCTTAACCAGGTGATCTGGTTATTACCAAGGTAAGACGAAAGAATCATATGACATGAAATATGAAAAAAAGCCTTCTGTGTTGGGGAGACGGCTCAGTGGTTAAAGTGCTTGCTGAGCAAGGATGAGGATCTGAGGACAGATTTTTCAGAGCCCACAGGAAGCTGGGTGCAGTGGTGTGTGTATCTGTGATTCTGGTGCTCCTGCGGGAAGAGAGGAGGTTGGGAGAGGAGAGTCTCTGGAGGCTTCCCAGCAAGCTAATAGGCATATGAAGTGGAGGAACAAGAGGCCCTGCCTCATGCAAGGTGAAAGGTGCAGACATCTAAGGCTATGCTCTGGCCTTTGTTCATTCGTCAAGACACGAGCATACCTAAATTTACATACACAAGTGAGAAGAGAGCGAAGACGGGGAAGGAGAGGAAGAGACATGAATGTCTACATGACTACATGTCCACAGATGTAGACATGATATCTACATGACATCTGTCCTCTGGGGAGGGGATAGTCCTGGGTTGAGAACCACTGATCAGAAAGTTCTCAAAAACAAACAAAAAAAAAAAACATTTAAAAGATTTTAGGGCTGGAGAGACAGCTCAATTGGTAAAGTTCCTGCCTTGCAACCTTGAAACCCTGAGTCTGGAGCCCCAGAATCTATATAAAAGCCAGTTGTGGTGTGTGCTTACAATCTCAGCACTGGAAACAGCAGCCTGGTTGTCTATGGCCAAAGGGCTGCCAGCCAGTAAGGACAGAGGAAGCCCTGCGTCTTCACATAAAATATCTCACAGGCAGAAGAACAAGCAAAGAATGCAGTCTTCAGAAAAGGGGAGAGAATCTTCTTTCATCCCACTGTTCTCAATCTGGAAATTGTTCGTTTTAATGATGAAGGGGTGATACTACACTTAGAGCCAAACCATGGAGCCACGTCGATGAATTTACAGTCACATCACCCGAAAGGTTTCCTAGAACACACTAGGAAATTATATTAAATTTCAGTAAATCTACAAAATGTTCAAAACATTTTTAATCCAATTCTGGAACATTTTTATTACCAAAAAAGCTGAAGGAGAAGGAGGAGAGAAGGAAAAGGAAAGGAAGGAAGAAAACAAACAGACAAATGAATCCAGTTTCCCTTCAGACCGATTAAGTTAGAGGTATGCTTTGTTTTCTTTTGCTTTGTTTTGTTTTGTTTTGTTTTGTTTTGTTGAGGAGTTCATGTCTTCCAGGCTTGCTTCAAATTCTCTATGTAATGGAGGCTGGCCTTTAACTTCTGGTCCCTCTCCCTCCACCTCTTGAATGCTGCGGTTACAGCTGAGTGTCAACACATTTGGTTAAGTTAGAGATTTGTATTTTTGTTCGGTGGGGTGGTGGTAGTGGATGATCCTAGCTGCTTCCCAAGAGGTTCAGCCTTGCAGGTAGGGCCTGGAAAGAAGACAATAGAGGGTGTCGCAGGAGGAGTGGCTAGCACCTGCTCTTAGCCTATTTCTCTAGGTAAGGTTTGGCCACATTAGTTAATTCGTTGTCATAGGAAGTTGTCTTGTACACTATGGAATGATTACAGGCATCCTTAGCCTCTTCCCTCTGGTTGCCAGAAACATCTGTAGACATGAACAAATGTCCTCTGGGGAAGTGATAGTCTTGGATTGAGAACCACGGATCTCTATCGTGACGGCAAACAAATCAAAAACTTGACCAATGTTAATACTACAACTCAGGAAACAGCTTGACAGTCTTTTCTTTGAGACAGGGTCTCATGAAACCCAGGGGGGCCTTAAACTCCCTATGTAGGCAAGAGTGGTGTTGAACATCAGATTCTCCTACCTCCACCTTCTGAGTACTGGGATTACGTGAATGAGATATCACACTCAGTTTAGACAATGCTGGGACCAAACCAAAGGCTTCCCACTTGCGAGGCAAGCACTCTCTCAACAAAGCTACCGCCTGGATTTCAGCCACCTAAAGAAGAGGAGATGGAGGAGGGAAGAGATTACATATATTCTAAGGTGCCAGAGTGGTGAGATGTTGGCCTTTGAAGGAACAGGAGGCAGACTGCCGAGCTGGTCCTTTGGGTTTATGATCTTGAACACCGTGGCTGCGTTTGGTGAGTCTCTTTTCCCAGTAATTGATGACTACGTCTTAGCCCAGTGCTATCTATAGAATGATGATGGCGTCTCTCTCAGTGCACCGCTGGCAAGGGAAGACAGTGTCTGCCCAGTATCGTCGCTTGAATTGACTGGGCATTTACCCTGTGTCAAGTCCTGTGGTAAATGTGTCAGCTCTTATTGCATCCCCTTGGGAACCCACCAAATGGTAAAAATTATTATCCTCCATTTGTAGGTAAGGAAGCTGAGACTTTGGCGCACTAAATGACTTATTAAGATAAGAGCTTGGTAAAATATGCAATTTATGAAGTAGACTTGAAAACTGGCGTTTTTGGCAGCTCTGCCTAATAACAATCCCTGTGAAGCTAAAAATACTGGTTTGGAAGTATATTAATTCATTTTTTTTTTTTTATTGCTGTGACAAACTACTGTGGCCAAGGCAACAACTGATGAAAGATTTATTTGGGCTTATGATTCCAGAGAGATAAGAGTCTTCCATGACAGGGAGGCAGAGCAGCAGGAAGACATGGTGCCGGCATAGGAAGAAGAAAGAGTAAACCGGAAGTGGGGCCTGCACGATGACTAACCCCTTCAAAGCCTGTCCTTAGCGTTGTATGTGGCAGCATGGTCTGGTCCTTTGTCTTTAATTAATTTCTTGTCCCCTGAGGTCTTCACTGTTCTACAAGCAGACACTCACATCTACCAAGTGATGCTGTGCTACCTTGCCTCCAAATTATCCCTGATTGGCCAATAAAAAAGTACATAAACCTGGGGAGGGCAGAAGTGAGGTAGGCAGAGCTAAGGTTCATGAGCTTGGAGGACACAGAATCATGGGAGGAAGAAAAGAAGGAAGGATAGAGGGCAGAAGAGAAAGTAGAAAGGAGAGTCATCACGGGTTAGCATAAAGAAGAAACACATGGTGGGGTGCAGCCGAGCTCTGAGGCTCGGTAATGAAAAGAAACAGAGCAGATAAAAAGAATGTGCAAGCATTTATGGAATTATGGATGGGAAGTAGCCAGATAGGAATATTTAAAGCAAATGGCATGGGTTGTGGGGCTGGGAAGTGAATGATAGCTGAGGGGGATCAGTTTCTGTCCAGTCTAGTGTATAGGTGTATTAAAAATCTAACACGTACCTGTGTCTTTTATTGATATGATAGTGGGTTAAATAATAACTTCGGTAATAATTATATGAATTATTATGTGTGCCACATCCCCAGCTGGGAGCACCACTAGGAATGACCAAATGTTCAAACCTATGCACCTCTGGAGGCTCTTCTCATTAAAACTGCCACATGCCACGCCCTGGCCCCACAGACTTTTGGCCATATCGTAATGCCACATGCGTTAGCCCAACTTCAAAAGCCTCCGTAGTTCATCACAGTCTCAACACTGATGAAAACTCTGAAGTTCCTTTTGAGATTCACAGGGATTTCTTAACTCTTCCTGCTTGAAAAATAAAAAAGGAAATTGCATACTTCTGACATATAATGGCACAGAATATACATTCCTGTTAAGTCTCAAACCCTGGGACAAATGGCCAATGTGCCTATTTAACATATCAAAGCAGACCAGGCCTTTAGGCATGCATCCCCCAGTCCCTCTCTGTTACAGGGTATGGCTTTACTCCTGTATGCAAACTCTCCAGCCCAGAGGTTGGGCTGCCCTTCCCCCACAGGCTTTTCCCTATATAATCTCACCATTTTGCTTACTGATCCTTTTTGTACCTTTGCTCTCTTGGCTGTTACACCTGGTTCCCTCTTTGCCCTCTTTCCTCCTCTGCCCCTTCCCACACATGGCCCAGCCCAGTCTGGTCATGGTCACTCTGAACTCTCCCAGATGTTCCTACCTCTGGCTGTGCTTGCCCACATCTCTGTAATAAACTTTCTCTTCCATCATACCTAGGAATGGCCATGTCCTTTCCTTTTTTATTGCTTTGTTCCATTCCGTTCCCATATCAAAATGGGAGTGGAGCCACAGAGAAGAAATCCCGGACCAAAGCAAGACCAGAGCTCAGTAGGGCAAATATCAGTCTAAGAGCTAGCTCCATGCCTGGTATGGAGCTATATGGCTCTGCCCTTCCAGATTTGGTGACTGCAGCACACACCTCTTATCAGCCGATTCCACTCCTGTGTGCAGTTCTCCTTGGCTCTGGCATTTCCAACATCTTAGGGTCTGCACTGCAACCTAGCCTCTACTTTGACAGCTTTAGGTAGTGTACTCACAGGGACTCCTCTGAAACAGGTTCATGGCCTCAGTGGCCCTCTGAAACAGAGGAGGAAAAATCGAAGACCTCTTTACCCTGGCACCCTTCATGACCCTAAAGCTAACTTTTTGTGGACAACACTGCCAAATTGGGGTGTCAGTTTGGGATGAACCCCTTTCACTACATTAGTGCCATCTTTTGTACACTGAAGCAATGTTTTCTAGGAGTCAGAAACTCCTTTTTCTTTTCATGAGTTAGAAACTCCTTTTTCTTTTCATGGGTAGTCTTCTCTTCAGGAACCTTTCCCTTTGCTCTACTGTGGAGCAGAAGACCTCTGCTGAAGTGGGCTAATCTTAACAATGACAGCTCCTCTGTACACAAAAGGACCAGCAGCAACACTCAAGTGCCTGGGCTTCTTTTTCTCTCCACACTTCATTTTGTGTTTCCTTCAGCCCCAGTTGCTCATTTTTATTGTAGTCCTACATAGGGAAAATCAGAAACAAAATTAGGCTCAATGCTATGGTTTCTTGAAAACTAGTCCATTTTAAAATTTAACTCCAGGGCTAGAGAGATGGCTCAGAGGTTAAGAGCATTGGCTGTTCTTCTAAAGGTCCTGAGTTCAATTCCCAGTGACCACATGGTGGCTAACAACCATCTATAGTGAGATCTGGTGCCCTCTTCTGGTACACAGGCACACATGTAGGCAGAATGCTGTACAGATAATAAATAAATAGTTAAATTTAATAAATAAATAGTTAAAATTTAACTCCAGGCAAGTTCTCAGGACACTGATTGAAAATAGCCAGACTTTTGCTAAAATGCCATGCAAATGGCCGTTGGTCCAGTTGCTAGTATTGGTCTCCTCTCACACCACTTGGGCTGGGCCTGCAAAGTGCTTACTTCTCGGAACTCTACTGTCTTCCAGGATTCTACCAGAATGACCCTTTAGGTTCTGCTAACAGCATTCAACTGCTTTTCTAGTACAAAGTTCCAAGGTCTTCCATTTCTTCCACATAGCAACACAAAACCATCAGGTTCTTCTCAGCAACAACCATGCTTTGGCATCAGCATCTGTATTACTTATTTTTCCGTTCTGTGAAAAACTACCATGACTAAGGCAATTTACAGAAGGAAGAGTTTATTCAGGCTTACGGTTACAAAGGGATGAGGGACTGTCATGGTGGTAAGATACATGACAGTCAGGCGTGCTGACCAGAGCAGGAAGCAGAGAGATCATATCCTCACCCATGAACAGGAAGCAGAGACAGCAAACAGAAAGTAGGGTCAGGCTAAAAAAATGCTAAGGTCTGGAATACACTGAAAGAACAACCCCAGACTCAAGCAGCAGGCAAGCAACAAACGGCGTTTATCCTGCAGAAATCTAGCATGCTGGGGCTACCACCTTCTCAACATGGGGGCGGCTCCAAAGAGAGTTGATGGCCCCTTTTAAAGGGAGAGAGGGGAAATCCTACTGTGACTACATAACCTCAATTGGGATTGGCTGGTGCCCGTGGAGGCTACCTGACTCTAGTCGGGACTTAGGTGCTTTTCAAACCGTCAGTTAAGCAAGTGAAAGGAAGAAGTTAACTTTACAGGTTTCTTTATGAATTCTATACTCCACATTAAACTAAATTCTCCCAGTACTTTTCCAGAAAGCAGAAGGGCGAAAGGAGAAGAGGGTGAATTGAAACAAGACCCACTCTGTTGCAAAGGAATGTCAAGGGTCTCCACCCTGATGCGGAGGAATGTCCAGATCTGCAGTATGAGACAGAGTATAGCTCCCCAACCCAGATCGGGGCAGGACTAGATGGACATGGTGCCTAAAATAGACTAATCATTTTAAACATCAACCACCCTATAGCCTCTTCACCCAATCCTGTACTGTCAAGCTTGCAACCCCCGAGCTTCCCTGAGCTTTTTTTTTAAAAAACCCCAGGCTTTTGTCTCTTGGTGCTGTTCCCACTGGTTTGGAGAGCAGCCACATTGTGCCCCCAATGGCTTGAATAAACCTCTTGCGTTTGCATCGATTTGGTCTCCTGAGTTCCCTCATCTGTCTCCCCAGGAATTGGGCTCCTGCTGGGCCTAACACAACCTTATCTTCACCCCCCCCTCCCACCACCACCTATCTTGGCTGTCTGAATGGTTGCTCTTTTTCTATGGGCAACTCGTAGGCCTGCTCTTTCCAGCAAGAAAATGCAGCCTGTCGCGGAGTTGGTCAGTCTTATTTATCCAGGCTCTCTCAAAAAGAATTCTCTAATCCCACCACCAGTGGTGTGCTTCCTTTAGCAAAGCCACACAGCTCTCCAAACAGCACACCACTACCTGGGAACAAGCATTAAAACACACCTCGTAAGAGGAATATGCTCATTTGAGCCGTCTAACAGAGTTAGGAAAATGTATAGAATCCTGTGCAGAGCTGGAAGGGCGTAAGGACTGACAGGTCGCAAAATGTCTCTGCTTTTCTTTTTAAAGAGTTTCTAAAATTTTATATAACAGACTCATCTTTTCCTAGGTGTTCCAATCATACCCTTATCATCAGTCACTTTGTTTTTTGTTTATTTGTTTGTCTTAGATTTTACTTTTAGTTAAGTGTGTGCTTCTGTGTGGCTTTGGTCACATGAGTGTAGTGCCCACAGGGGCCAGAAGAGGGCATATCAGATCACCTAGACCTGGAGTTGAAGGCATTTGTGAAATCTCCTGAGGTTTGGGAACCTAATCCCATCCCTCTGCAAGAGCAACAAGCCCTCTTATGCCTGAGCCATCTTGCCAGCCTATTTTGTTTTTGTGACAGGGTCTTATTTAGCCCGGGCTGGCCTCAACCTCGCCATGTAGCTGCAGATGCTGTTGAACTTCTGGTCTTCTTGCTCTACTTTCCCAGGGTTGGCATTTCAGAGGTCCATCACCACACCCAGTTTTATGCGATGCTGGGGGAATAAATCCAGGGCTTTATACATACCAGGCAAGCACCCAACCCATGGATCTAGGCTTCTACACCCCACATATCGATGCTAAAGTAAAATTAATTATTTACATTTGGGGTGCATTGAGATCATTCGATACACAAATACAGTGTGCAAAAATCAAGTCAGGGCGAGTGGCATTTGCAGCTCTCTAAACTATTTAATACTTGCACATATCGGGAGCCTTTGTCTCCCCCCTTCCCACCATTTTACTGCTTTATAAATACATAGCAAATTGTTCTGGGCGTGTGCATTCTTTAATCCTGGTACTCAGGAGACAGAAGCAGGCAACTCTCTGTGAGTTCCAGGCCAGGCCAGCTAGGGTAAACAGTAAGACTTTCTCAGGAAAAAAAAAAAAAAAAGTCAGTAGCTGTCACCCACATAAGCAGCTTATTCCTCCTCCCTGCTCTCTTCCTTTTCTGCAGGTGTTGCCTCTCCTACACTGGTCAACATATGACTCTGTGGAGATGGGATCATTAGTTGATTTGTGTCAGAATCACATGTCAGCTAGACTCATAGCATACAGACAGCTAACACCGTTAGGACCAATTTGGGAGCAGCAGACCCCTGGCTTCCTAATTCAGTCCTGACTGTGTCAGGACTCTCTACATTGTCCTTGTAGCTTCCCTGTCTCCCCACCATCACCCCTTCCCCAACATAAACACACATACACACACACACACACACACACTCACACACGGGGGTTGGGGGAGCTGTCTCTCCTTTGTTTTGTAACTTTTAGGACAAGTTACAGTATCTAGAGGTTTCCATGCAGAAGAGATAAATTCTTGGACCGCCCCCCCAACTCCTTGATGTGGGGGAAATTTTACTATAATATGAAATTGGACCCAACCCTGATTCCTTCCCATCATTATTAAATTCATGGAGTCCTAAAAGCCAGAGCCTCTAGAGCCTGTCTTATGAAATTCAACTTTCATTTTAGAAACACATCAGTCTCAGAGAAATTTATTTGAAAAAGGCTGTGGAGTTGAAAGCAATTGAGGGTTATTCTGGTTCTCTTACTTTGTGTGTGTGTGTGTGTGTGTGTGTGTGGTGTGGTGTGCATGTGTGTATGTGTGATGTGGTGTGTGTGTGTACACATTCAGACAGAGTGTGTGCTGGGAGCTCCTGGGTTACTAAAGCAAGCGAAGAAGGTTAGAGAAGGTCAATTCAGTGTATTCCCACTGTGGGCAAACTCACTCTCACATCTAGTCTCCAAGTCCTCTGAGAGAGAGAGCGGGACTGTCTGATTCATCCAGTTTTCATAATTAGTTCTTCAGGAAGATAGTTTTTCTTTCTTTTTTTTAAATTTAATTTGTTTTAAGGATTTCTTCATCTCACTTTACGTGTGTCCCTGGTTTTGGCTGTATCCATGTCTGTTCACCTTGTGTGTGCCTGGTGCCCACAGAGGTCAGGACAGAGTATTAGATACCCTGCAGCTGGAGTTATGGACCTACCTCCTCCCGCAGACATCAACCACCAATGGATCCACAGCTGCGGGGTAGGATCTTCTGAGCCCCTTCCCCCCCCGACCCATGCTGTAATGTTGAGTGGCTTGATTTTGTAAACGTCTCATGCAGGCAACCACAGCTGTTGAGTGAGACCTCATGCGTGCAGTCGTTCTCCCCAACTCAGGCTCTTAGCATCTTTCTGCCCAGTCTTCTGTGATGTTCTCTGGGTCTTGCAGGTGAGGGTATGGTGGAGATACCGAGTTGTATTAATGACAGTGGTCACTATGGTAGCAGCGTTACTGATCCTGGGATAGCTGCTGCCAAGTCAATGACAATGGCTTATTAAGTTAAACCTGGGGTTCAGGTAGCAATAGATCACTCATATACAACACCAAGGCTTACCTCTATCTTATTATTTTAGAAAAAATTGTGTGTATATGAGCATGTTGTATGCAGGCATGGAGTGTCACATGTTTTTATGTGGTTTTATGATCTTGCATCAGAAGGAATTGCTATCCACATTATTCCTTTGGGCAGGGTATCTTCGTGAACCTGGGCTTTATTTCTTTTTGCCAGGCGGTCAGTAAGCCCCAGGGATCCTCCTGTCTCTTCTTCACTCATTTCTGGTGTTCTATAGGCATGTGCAGAACCTTGGCTGGCTTTTTAGGTGGACACTGCGATCTGAGCCCTGGTTCTCATGATTGCACATGTGTTCTTAACTTCTGAGTTCCTCAATTATTTTGTTATATTATATATTATATTATGTTATGTTGTGTTATGTTGTGTTGTGTTGTATTATATTATATTATATTATATTATATTATATTATATTAATTTGGTGTGTGTGTGTGTGTGTGTGTGTGTGTGTGTGGTGTAGACTCCCTCACACCATGGAGCATGTGTCATAGTCAGAAGATTCCTTTTGGGAGTCAATGTGTTTTACATATTGAACCATTTTCCTGCCCGTCACAAAGTCTTTAAATCACAAATAATGAGGTTTTTTTGCTTAACAAAACAAGAATTTTGTCCCTCATATTTAAGGTATAAGAGAATATTTTAAATGTCAAAAATCAGTCCCTTGAGTTAACATCAGAATACTTGCTTCTTCGCATCTTTCTTTTTTTTTTTTTTTGGTGTAAGCACTTACTGATCTAAACTAGCTTCTTGTAAATGTCTTGAAGTGTCTCACAGGCTTTGGTGTGCTGTGTTTCTACTTCCATTTGCCTCAAGATAATTTTTAACTTCTCTTTTTCTTCCATTAGCCTATTGATTATTGAGGAGCACTTCAAGTTTCCTGGATTTTGTATTTTTTTTCAAAGATTTCAAAAGTAACATATATGCCACAAACTGACAATAAAGTCACTTGAGAGTATGTTAATTTCTTTTTATGTATATACATTTTTGTGAATTTTGACTTTGTTTTTGTTTTTTTTTTTTTTGGTCAATGTTTGTCATTGTTCTAGTTTCCTTTCTGTTTCTATGATAAAAACCCTCCTACAAAAAGCAACTTTGGGGAGAAAAGGAAATTTAGCTTGCACTTCTGGGTCACAACCCATTACTGAAAGAAGTCAAGGTGAGAACTCCAAGTAGGAACCAGGACACAGGAACCTTGAGGGAATGTTGCTTTCTGGCTAACTCTCTGGCTTGCTCAATTAGCTTTTTCAGCCCCTTTGTATCGGTTATTTTTCTATTGCTGTGTTAGGAGAAAGAGAAGGGACGCCATATACAGACAGATGACTTCCTCCAGGTGTAGGTATTAGCAGAAAGTAGAGAGAGAAAGTGGGAGTAGCAAAGAGAGGATATCAAAGATGGTTCTGGAAATTTGGCTTATGGGCGGGAAAGAAACGTAGTGTGTCATAAACAAACCAGCAGCAGTAACACTGAGCTGTTGATTCAGTAAGAAGAGGTAGGACCTGCTTTCTGAAGAGGGGGAGGACACTTCTCTGTTGAGGAAGAAGCATTTAGCAAACTGCTGGCTGGTTGTGAGTGAAGGGTTAGGCCAGGAGGGAAGAGCTGAGGATTTAACAAGATGGAGCTGGGTTGGAGAAAGTATACCAAGGACGGAGATTCCTTGAGGAAAGTCAATACTCTGCTCTCAGGAAAGAAGCCATACTCAGCCCCACAGGTCATGAGGAGTCTGGGGATCGGCAGCACAAAACAGCAGATTGTCGAGATGGCAGTTTAATGAGAGGGAAAACCAAAGAGACACGAATGCGGCTATGGGGAAAAAAATTTAAGTTTGTTGGTTGAAGAGAAAACGATCAAGCTTCCATTTAAAAAAAAAAAAAAGATGAAGGTGTACGTAGCAGGCTAGCAAGGCAAGGTTTGGTTTAATCACTTAAGTGGCTTTGTTTATTTATGTACACAGAGGTGATAGCATCTGGGTATCCTGTGTGTGGTGATGACCAGAAAAGAGAGATACTTTAAGATGCAGGGAGAAAAGAAGTTAGAAAGTTGGAGGCAGGAGCTGCAAAAGCAAGCTCCTTAGAAGCCTTGACAACAAGGACAGTGACTCATCCACAGAGCAGCATTAAGCAATGTCAGAAAGTGAGAGTGCTGTACCACAGGGCGTGACCTTGGGGCGAGTCATGAGACCACAGGGAGAGGGACAGCAGTTCAGGAGAGCTGGGAGAGACAGATGCAGTGGGTGAACATCCACATGGAGCTCAGTAGGGCTGGAGGATGGAGGGGAGAAAAGGCCTTTGGTCTGAAAGGGGGGGATTTGAGGCTTCCAATGATGTGTCATGTCTCTCTTGAGTTCTGAGGCTCAGCAATTCAACCAGTTTATTTCAGTACAAATGTCCCCATTCAGTGAGCAACTCAGCCTTTTCCAAGGATGGCAACCCTCCACAGTTTTCCTCCGACCCGAGAGTCATAAGACTTTGGACTCCACGCTGAAGACAGTGCTCACGGAAGAAACTGCTTTAGAGTAAGTCATCCATATTGTTGGATATTGGTTAAGCTTCCATTACACCTTGAAAAAAAAAAAAAAGCAACAAAAGAAAGAAAGGAAAAAGAAGGAAAGGAAGAAAGAATGAAAGAAAGTAAGAAAGTTAGAGAGATGGCTCAGCTGTTTAGAGTGCCTGCAGTCAGGATGTATGTATGGTGTGGGGGGGGGGGGGCAGGTGTGAGGGAGACCTTACAACCAGCTACAGGGAATTGGATACTCTCTTCTGGCCTCTGATACTACCTGCACACAGAAGCCATATACTTACAGATACACACACACACACACACACACACACACACACACACAGAAACACATACACATACACAAATACACATAAATAAAAGTAAATCTTCTTGGTCTGTCGGTGCACACCTGTTGGGAGACAGACAGATCTCTGTGAGTTCAAGGCCAGCCTAGTCTAAAAATTGAGTTTTAAGTCAGCAAAGGCTGCATTGTGAGACCCTGTCTCAGTAAAACAAAACAAATAGCAACAACAACATCCCCCCCTCTTAAAATGCAAAGTTAGAGGTAGGACTCGGAAGAGCACATAGGGTGGGTGTTTCTAGGCAAGCATCTTTATGCACAGTGTTATAGCTATTATTGACCAGCATTCTTTCAGGAAATGGTGGGTATTCAATCGCTCTACGTTCTAGGGAGCAAAACAGAGGTTTCACACCTTCTGATTAGACTGGCCATTTTGCTTTTCAAACCATCCCTTCCTTATCATCTAAGAAAGAAGGAAGCTTCTGGAACAATGCCCGCTCTGCAATTCTATCTCCACTTGATCTTATCCAAGGGTGCTGCCTTTGTTACAGTCACTATGGAGACTCACGCATGGGCACTTGATCTTGCCATCCACCAGTGAATGGTGGACGTTCCTTCTGAGACCAAGGAACAGGGAGTTCTTAAGAGAGTTATTGTAAGGAATCAGAACTGGAGAGAAGTTGTTTGGTCTGAGTCGAGGACTGAGCAGGACGTTGGTAATCACTAAGGTTAAAGCTTTTCCCTCCGGACACAGCTTGGAATGTTTAAGTTTTTGGAAGAGCAAGGTGTGTTTCCTGTGTCAACTACTCCATTGCTGCCAATCTTTCCAAACTGTTTCGCTTAACAAATGTTTATTGATTGAGGTCATTTCTTCTAATTTTGGCAATGGATATTTGAAGATCAAGACATGCACTTTTCCCCCAAGGACCTCGAAGGCACACAGAGGTAAGCTGGCCATAGAATCACAGCACACTTCACACAGGCCACCACGGAGCCATGTGAGCGGAAGCTAGAAAAGGCCCCATCTCGACTACAGAAAATGGAGAGAAAGGTGTTTTAGGTAAAGTACCATATGATATGGCTCTTGAAAGCCCCCAAAGCGTTCTCTCTCTCTCGAAGAATAGATTTATCGAAGGGCTGAAGAGACCACAGAAAACTAGCAGGAGGGATAACAACCATCCAGAAAAGAGGCTGAGCAGAAGAGTTAAGCCACACACACACACACACACAATTATACAGACACATACACAGAGATGCACAGACATACAAACAGATATACATGCACACACACAGATACACAGCCACACATACAGACGCACATACAGGCACATGCATCTCACGTAAACACACACAACTTTTGCAGAGGTTGTCACTGAACCCGGGACCTTGCACCTGGTAGACAGGCGCTGGACCACTGAGCTACATCCCCTGGAGCTATGCTGCACTCTTCAGCTTATTCTGATTGTACCTATGGTATCCAACAGTGCGCTGAACACACGACCTACACAGAGTCACAGGACATGTGGGAACAGAACAATTTCGCTCCCACTTCGACAACTCTTCATGCTCTCTCTCCTTGAACTTAGCTCCTTACACTTTTGGGTGTTCAAAGTTATTCTTGTTAAATTCCTGCCCTCTGTCCTGGCTCGGCCTAGTTGTAGGCCTCTGAATGGGCCTACAAAACTAGACACAAATTTCCTCCTGTGGATCAGACTTGAGTCCCTTCAGAAAACAGTTTGTTACCCTAAATAGCCATGTGGACTTCTACTCTAAAGACAGACATACTTGTTTTATGTGTAAGAGTGTTTTGCTTGTCCGTATACATGTATACCGTGAGCATGCCTGGTACCCACAGAGGCTGGAGTCGGGTGTTGGATCTCATGGATGACTGTGAGCTGCTGGAACCAAATCCAAGTTGCTGGAAAGAACAACAAGTGGTTTGTTTTTTTTTTGGTTTTGTTTTTCCTTGAGTTTAATATGTTAAGCTGAGCAGTGGTCCCACACGCTTTAATCCCAGCCCTCTGAGAGGCAGAGAGGCAGAGAGGCAGGCGATGTCTGTATCCGAGGCCAGCCTGGTCTACAGAGTGAGTTCCAGGACAGCCAGGCTACACAGAGAAACCCTGTCTCAAAAAAAAAAAAAAAAAAAAAAACAAGAAAAAAATTAATGTTTTCAAGAATTGTACACATGAATATTGTATTTACATCATTTCCACCCCTCCCATCCCGACTACGCTCTTGTCCCCCAACTCATGGCTTCCAAGTTTATGACCCCCTTCTTTTCTTTTTTGAGATTTTTTATTTATTTCATATGTGTAGGTGTTTGGCCTGCTTGTGTATCTGTGTGCCACATGGACGTCTCGTGTCCGAAGAGGCCAGCAGAGGGCATCATATTCTCTGGAACTGCAGTTACACAGTCGCCTGTGGCTTTTCTCCCATCATACTAGGAGACCTCGTCCTCACAGAGGCTTCCTTGTCGGGTTCAGTTTGATTCCTTCAAGTCCTGTGTCCAAAGTGAGTGTTGTCTTCAGCCATATGGTTTTACCTTCAAGTTCTAGGAAGCAACGAAGGGATGCAGCAGAAGTCTCTTGGACTTCTCTGACCAGCAGCTCTGAGGTTTTTCCTGCCTCATACTAGGTTTTTTTGTTAGCTTGTCTATGGCTCTGGCAGGGAGTGTTATAGCCCAAATTGGTGTGACTCTGTTTAAACCACACATATGTCATGTATTACGTGTGCAATACATGACTGCGCTCAGGCTTCTATTTATATCCATTATGCCCGCATTCTTTTGAAAGATTTATTATGTGTGTGTGAATGTTTTGCCTGCATGCACGTGCGTGCAGTACATGAGTGTCTGCTGCCTGAGGTAGTTGAAAGAGGGCATCAGGTGCCCTGGAAATGAAGTTCCAGACAGTCGTGAGCAGCCATGTGAGGGAAGGGGATGGAACCTTGATCCTCTACAAGAGCGGTTAGTGCTTTTAACCACTCAACCATGCCTCTCATGTCCCATTATGTGTATATTTTTAAGTAAAAATGAAATAACATTTCCCTATGGCCTTTTCAAACACACTTAGTCTTACTTACCCCTCTTTCCTCCTCTCCCTCAATTTTACCCTCCTCCTCCCCATGAAAGTCCTGGCGCTGTTTTCCCCACACACCCCCCAAAAAAAAACCACCACAGCAAGTGCTCTTAACTGCAGAGCTGTCTCTCCACCACCCCCACACTTACATTTTTTATAACTGAAAAATTGCTACAGCTTCCAAAGGGAAGCAGGATAGAGTTCAGAAACATGACACACACACACACACACACACACACACACACACACACAGAAAGAGAGAAAGAGAAGATGGCAAAACTGGTGCTCCCTTCAATGCATGAGGTTTTTAACTAGAAAGTGAAAAAAAAATAGAACCATTGAAAAATGCATTGATTAGGAATACACTTAAGGAAACGGAAAATTCTTGTGATGATGAGGTTGGGCCATAAAACCAGATTTGTACCGTCTTGGAAGAAGTATGAAAAGTTCAGATTAAGCTGGAGGTCAGAGGCAGTGATTTTATGGTGAAGATAAGATTGGTTGTATCCATTTTGGCCTCATTTATACCTTTCCATTTTAGCTACAGTCATGCTTTATTAATAGTTAGGTTCTCTTTCTTTCTTTGGAGCCTAGGCAGAAAATCCATTATTTATGGTTGAATATTCACCATTTATAAGTAAGTAAAGACATCTGCCTGGCCATATTGAATACGTGGCTGTGAAGTAATCAGTGATTAAAGCATTTTACAATATAAAATGAAAGACTTTTTTTTAAAGTACAATAGAGAAATGGTATTTTATATTCTAACTAGATTTAATTGATTATTATTATTTTATATATATTTTTTTGGCTTATCACTGATACCAAAGAGCTTTTACTTAATTAGCAGTAAGCAGAATCAACTAAATTTTTTCATCAGGAGGCATAGGGGTTGCATGCCCGTAATTCAGATGGCAGACTGAAGCAGGACAGCACTGGAGGCTAGCCTGAGCTACACAGCAAGAACTAGTCTAAAGCAAAAACAAAAACCAACCAACCAACCAACCAACCAACCAAACCTAACCCAACCCAAAAGGTATGTTAAAATTTGAGTTCAGGTGATTAATGTCCCCTAAGAACCCAATGGAATGTGAAAGCAGTGAAGAGAACAGAGAGAGAGAAGGAACAGGTCAGAAATGCAGTTCCCCAAATTAAACTCTCCCAGCTCAGAGCAAGAAATCGTACATTGCCTCAAGTAACTCAGATTTGTTTGTAAGGTGTTAACTGACTCTCTCTCTCTCTTTTTTTAATATCTCACTTCATTTTCTTTTAAACAAAACGACCTATAATAGTGGCAACAATTTGAATTTTTGAGGACTCCCTATCATACATGGGGACCTAGTAACCACCTCCCCTCACATTTGGAAGCCTTGGGGATACCTTGAGAATTTCAAATTGAAATAATCCCATCTTTCCTCCCCAAATTCTGTATGTAATGATTGTATTTTTTTTTTTTCAGAACTGTTTTGAATTTTACTAGAGAATTTTCCCTTCAGGGTTTAATGGTCAATCCTTTTTTGAAAGATGAGATTGGAATTACTCCTTATATTAATTCTTAAGTACCTTTCTTTCTTCCAAAGAATGCTAAGAAAAAGAGCCAACACTCATCGTACTAATCTCCAAGTAAGGAAATGGGACCCCCTACCATAGCAGATTCCTTTCAGGCCTTAGTGTTGTCTCTCTGTGCTAGTTTTTCACTGCTGAGATCAAACACCCAACAAGAGCAACTTGCAAGAGCAGAAGTTTATTTTGGCTTACAGTTTCAGGGAGCACAGCTGTTGTGGGAGGGGAGGGAAGGGGAGGGGAGGGGAAGGGAGGGGAGGGGAGGGGAGGGGAAAGGAAGGGAGGGGAAGGCAGACACAGTCGGTCACACTGTGTCTGCAGCCAGAAAGCTCAGCGAGCCATGGATAAATGCTGAGAGCTAATCGCTTTTTCCTTCGGATCCAATGTGAGACCCCGGAACACACCAAAACACACAAGTCTCTTTGGTTGATATAAGCACCATGGTTGTTTTTGTTTGTTTGTTTGTTTTGTTTTTGCTTGCTAAATTAATTAATTTTTGAGACAGGGGTTTGCTCTGTAATGCAGGCTTCATGTCTTAGCCTACGGAGTACTCAATGGCGCCATTATGCTCGGGTCATTCATGCATTCCTTCAGTCATGCATGTATGTATGCATGCATGTGTGTATGTATGTACATATTCATGAGACAGGAAGTCTCTGTGTAGCTCAGACTTTCCTCCACCTCCAAATCCTACCTCAGCTTTCCTAGCAATGAAAATGCAGGCGACCGCCATCATGCTCAGGTCAAATTGGCTTGTTAATACTTATGCTAGAAAAAAAAATAGTCTCTGCCTTAATATAATATAATTGTAATAATTTCACAAAAAAATAAATAATAAATAAAAGTTAGGTCGGGGTGTGGGATGTGTACAGGACTTCCTGTACACAGGCTGAGAAGCAATCGCAATTCCTCCAGCTAACGCCAAGGGGCACCCTCTCCTTCCCCTCGGTTTCTGGAAGGCCTTGCGCTCTCTTCATCTGCACAAAGAGCCCGGCCTCCTCCCGGATGACATCACAAAGGGTCGGTTCTCCGCCCCTTCGGCGCCACCACGTGTGTCCCCGAGCTGAGTGGCTACCCGTCTCAGTCCCTCGCCGGCCGGTTTGAGCAGCGGAGGAGGCGAGTAGTTGTTAGAGGCTGGAGGCTTCGCTATGGGAAGTCGCTCCTTTGCACTGTCGCGGCCGGCCCTGCTCCCTGGTTCTCCGCAGCCGCTGTCGCTGGAGAGCACCGGGAGGCGCGGGCTGCGAGCGCGCCAGCTTCTCCGCGCCCGGGCGCCAGCGCCCCTGGGCAGGTGCTGAGCGCCTTCCCGAGCCTCCCCTGCTGCCTGCCTCTTCCGCCTGGCCGCCCGGCTGCTGCAGTGCACATGGGCTGCTGGAGGTAGATGGGCTCACCGCCCCGGAGGCGGCGGTGGATGCGGCGCTGGGCAGAAACAGCCACCGATTCCAGCAGCCGTGGGGCCGCGCGCTCCGGGCGCCCCTGCGAGCCCCAGGCTCGGCCATGGGGACCTCGGCAAGCAGCATCACCACCCTCGCCTCTTGCAGCCGCGTCGCCGGCCAAGTCGGAGCCACTATGTTCGCCGGCTGCCTTCTCCTGGTGAGCGGTCGGAAGGGACGGTGGGGTGGCGGCTGCGTTCGAGCCTATGTCCGGGAGCGGGGCGGGTCCTCGGGCCCGGAGTGCCGGCGGCGCGCGGTGGAAGCAGCTAGCTTGGAAGGATCGCTTACGAGGCAATAAATAGCCACACCGAGGAGGGCTTCTACTAGATAATTTCTTCTGGGAGATGAGCTAAGTCCGAGGAGTGCTAGAGATTTGTTTTTCTTACAATCTGGCTGCTTGGAGGAGGTGCGAGAGGTGGCCGCCCCGGCGTCCTGCGCATTTCAGGGCTTTTGCCCCCGGACTCGGCCTACCTCGCACCCCAACACCTAGCCTCACCCCGATATCATCCGCCGCCAGCCCCTCGGCGTGGTGCGAAGTCCCAGCAGTCCTGTCAGTTGCCAGCAGCCGGTCGTGGCCGCTGCTTTGTCGCTGCTGCAATGTCATGTCCGGATGCTACCGCAGTGGAGGCAGCGGGACCGGTGCGCCCCGGACCGCTGCATGCTTCCGCGCACGGGGCATTCCGGAGTAGGGGGCCAGGCCACCCCTTGCTTCAGCCTCCTTGTTTCTCTCCTCCCTCTTGGCTCGGATGGGTCCTGATTTCTGCACGTCAAAAGAAGACGACGAAGAAGAGTGGGGGGAAAAAAGGACCCAGAGACCCTTTCTCAGGCGCCTCCAAAGCACCGGCTCGGAGCCAACCGGCGCTCTGGCTCTCAATAGAGGGGGAGGGGAAAGAGCTACATAAAGGAGGATTAATATTTTCCATCCTTTTATTTCTCCTTTTCTGTGTTTATACATGTCACCACTCAAGATGATGCAGGCTCCCTCAGCACCCAAATCTGGGGCGTGCCCCGAGCGCAGTCCTCCATCACTTTATCCGATCAAAGCCTGACATCATCCCTTATCCAAACTTCCTTCATCCTGTCCCTTTATTTCCAGTAATCGGGGCCAAGTGGGGAATTAGGTGGAAGAAAATCTGAATTCAAACCCTTGAGCCGCCATAAACCAGCCATGTCTTTTATTCCTGCAGGGAGGATGAAGATTGTTAACTAAAAACCAAACAAAAACAAAAAAGAGTCTGTTTTCATGGTTGGGCTGTGTAAGGGAAGGCAGGCCTCTTGTCTCCTTCTCCTAAAGGGCTTTCTGCCTGACCAGCCAAGATCTACTGCCTCCATCTCAAGGCAATGCAGTTGCTATGGCCTGGGAATTCATTCTACAGACACTCTGGTGTTTTCTCTCTCTCTCTGTCTCTCTCTCTGTGTCTGTTTATGAGGAAGACAGGGAGGGACTAAAGAAAGTTTGTTGTTAGCATTTATAATGAGGCAAATCTCAATATCCCTTGGGAGACTCTTTTCTGTCCTTTTATAATAACAGCAAAGTCCAAGTTTGTACTCTTTAAACAAGCGTGGATAGTCAGCAGTCAGGGAGTTCTTGGGGGCAGTGAACTTGAATTGAGTGTCTTAAATTAGAGACTTTCTGGGATCAGTGATCCTAATGACAGGAGTTAGATCCCCGGAAGGCCTGAAAGTGGCTACTCTGATCAGCACGCTTTGTCTGAGCCCCTGCCCCACCCAAATACAATCCTTGTAGATTAGTCCGCTGACATTCAGTATAAAGTTACTGCTCAATGTGTAGTACTTCATATATATATATTTACCTTTTAGCGTGAAATAGGTACTTGAAGTTCTCAGTACAACAAGAATATATGCTTTAACTAACCAAAGAAAGGGCCCAGCTCCCTTTATTAAATTATCAAACCCAATTTACCCACAAGTTGCACACCAGATTTGCAACTGCTGACCTGACAATGTAAATTTGACAGTTAAATGGCATTTACTAAGGGGTTTTAGGAACAAACTCAAGCTCCCTTGATCTTATGGTAACTATAGCAGAGAGAGAGAGAGGCTTTACTTAAATTGATGGACTAGGAGAAGGGTGACCCGATCATCCCAGAGCGTGACGGAGGGGTCCTGGGCACCATTGTGAACTGTGCGACAACCTCTTCATCCCCACTTTGCATGCTCCGGTCACCCGGACAGGCTGTGCTAGTGTGTACTACAGTGATGGGGTGACGTTGCTCTCAGGAGGGTTTGCCCCATTGGTGATCTTGGTTGCATCCATGGCAGACACCAGGTGGGACAGCTCAGGTAAACACGCTGTGAGGTACTTGGAAGACTAGTGGGGGATATAGGGAGATCACTGCTGTATGTATATAGCACGGTTAGATAAAGAAAATAAGGATGCCAGTCTCGATGGCTCTCAATTGCCTGTCTCCTGTTTTTTTCAAAGCAGTCTTTTTTTTATCATGACATGCTAGCTACATGAAAGCTCAGTATAGGCTCTGGCATAGGTATATATTGTCTGACATATAAGATGGTATGTTTGTAGGGCAACCATATGGACTTGTTGAGAGAGCAGCAAGGTACTTTTTCTACAGTATCTCACTCATTCCCACCATCCCTGAAAAACAGGGGTTGCCTCCGTTCTACGGATGAGAAAGTGGTCTCCAGGAATTTTCCTGGTCTGTTGTAGGTCACACCACATGTGCATGGTGGCTCTGGACTAGAGCTCCTTTTGGCTCCTACTCCCCCCCCACCCATGTACCACACCGCGTGTCTCACAACTTCAAATTGCTCGATGATAGAGCGTAAGGGCAGAGAAGGGTCACCAGAAGAAAGCCGAGATGGCGGCTTGGTTGGTGGCAGAACGTAAGTGAGAACTATACAAGACCGTTGGGATGTGTCCTTCTGGTTGTCTGAACTTCTGTTGTTGAGTCGAGGTGACTATGTCGTGTTTGGAAGTTACACACGAACTGAAAGACAGCATACATGTTGCAGGCTAAAATTCTGTAAATGAGGCATTAAGATTTGTGGTAGTCTAGGGACTGTCCCAGAAGGACTTGCACAAGACAATGCTCAATGCGGTCAGAGGTGCCTCTTGCCTTTAAGGATCTTTGTTTTGACTGTAGTGATGGACCGAATGGATTGCTAGTGCCAGTCAGGGGAGAAAAGAGACCTCCTTGATAAAGACATTGGGTCTGAAGCTTGGCAAACTACTCTTATTCATGGACTAAGAATTCCTGTATTAAAGGCGCAGGGAACACAGCAGAAAAGGGAGTGGAAAGAGGCTTAAAGCCAGAGGAACAGAAGCCTGCCCTGATACTATGTCTCCTAGAAATGTCAGGAATGCTTCACCCAAGTAGTCTCAACAACATGGCTGCCTAAACAGGACTTGAACAGGAACTGTACCAGAAGACACGCAAACGTGGAAGGGGACGACCTCACGAGACTCCAACCCTAGACAAAAAATTAGAATTGTGGGCAACTAAGGAGTGTATGTGTGTGTGTGGTGTAATATGTAGTCACACAATATTCATACATATGTATACTACATATACATATGTATTGCACACATGTGTGTGTGATCTATGTAACAGCAATTGAAAAAGAGGCCATGAATTTGAGAAAGTGCAAGGTTGGTAAGGGGGAGAAGGTTCGGAGGGAGGAAATGGAAGGGAGAAAAGGAATTTCAGGCACAGGACCATTTATTTACTTAGTAGCTTGTCCATCCGTCCTTTTGCTGGGCAGTTGACATCTCACCATTTCTGGTCACCAAGAGAAAAAAAAATAACCTTACTGATTAATTTTCTTTTGGTAGTGGGAAATGGTGAGACACGTCATCAGACCATCTTTCTGCCTAGAGAGTGTCCACAGTTGGCCACCGCTACTGAGTTCTACCTTCTGACTTCCATCTCTCACAATAAGTGGCTATCTGCCTAGGCAGGTGTGTGTGAGAGGTCATCTGCTGGGCTCTCGGCGACAAGCCCAAGCAGAACATTAAGTCAGAGCTGGAGCTATGCGCAGAGGGCGTTTAACTGTAGCACTGTAGCGTCTTAGACTGTGGAGGCTGGAAAGGAACCTAACACTGCCGATCGAACACTCCACGCAGCTTGGCTGAGAGAACCATCAGCCTACGCTGAGGAAGTGACTGTTTTCCCATGTTGCCAGATCTACCCGGTGCACTCCTGCGTGAGGCGTCCTCCTAGCAGTGGAAGCCCAGTGATGATGTGGGACTAGAACTTTGACATGAACCTAGTTTCAATGGCTCATAAAACAAACGTGGCCATGGTCAATAGAACTGATTGAGTGTCACTCCAGTTGGATCAATGGATGAGCATGCTAGGCCCCGAGACATACACGAATGTGATGTTCACATCTTTAAAATATGAAATCTTTAAAATATGAAAGGCAGAAAAGGAAAACATGTCTATTTTGGGAAACTTTGCAATCTTGGTCTCTCCATCTCAGTAAGGAAATTGACTTATGGGAAATTGGTAGTGAGGAGGAATAGCAGATCTTGTACTGGATTGAACAGTTCCTGATTTTACTCCAGGAGTTATCCTAAAATCAGACTGTAGAATAAGGATCAGGCTTTCTCATTTAGACTAAAGGCTCTCTCTCAGATCCTGTCCAAACAGATAGGCAGACAGATAGAGCCTTTAGCACAATTAAGCAATTGAGCTAAATCTACCAAAAAAAGGTGGTGGTGGCACACACCTTTAATCCCAGCACTTCAGAGTCAGAGATAGTCGGATCTCTGTGAGTTCAAGGCCAGCTGGTCTACAAAGTGAGTTCCAGGACAGCTAAAGAGGCCCTGTCTCAAAAAGAAAACAAAACCAAAAACCCTTTGCATCTTCGTGGGCACAGATCCACCAACTGCCTCCCTGATCCATTTGGACAATGTCTATCAAGTTAGATAGAACAAGCATCATTAATGCCACTTTTTTTTTTTTTTTTTTGGAGGGGTAGTTTGCAGGCTACTGCCTTCCCTAATGGTTAGGACTAGGTTTGGCTTTTGGGCTGGGTCTGGTGAGAAGCTGGCGTCTCCTCTCTGTTGGAGGTTGGAATTTGGAGACAACACACCTTGACTTTGCACTTGACTCCATTTCGAGGAGAGGCAAAGCCTCTTGGAAAGCTTGGTAGAGAAGTTGCAAGTTGGTTTTCGGCTTCCTCAGCCAGCATGTAAACTATTATTATTTTTTTCTTTTCTTTTGGTGACGGGAAATGGTGAGACACATCATCAGACTATTCACGGGCTGGGATGAATCGAGTGACTCCTTACATAAACAGCTCTGCCTATTTTCCAGAAAGCGCTAATGGTCTGCTGGCCTCCTTCCCCCACACAGGCCTGGCAAACTGCGGTGAGGCCAGGTCACCACCAGCAACTTCTTGGCAAACTGAAGTACTTCTCCTCTGTGACAAGAGGAGCCCAGATTATCTCAGAGCTTTGGTGGGTATCCAGTGGTCATTTGGAGTCAAATCTCTTTGGACCATGACATTTGGCTATATTTGATGGACCAAAATGACAACTGAAGCCATCAATAGGAGCAGCTTGGTCCCAGTTTTCAAGCAATTTTGAAAACTGGACTTTGTTGCTTACTGCATCAGGGGCCGCCAAGCTTGTGTTCTTTAGGAATAGGGGTGAGATCGTGAATAAACACTGGCTTTCCTCGGTGTTTATATTTGTCAAATACCTAAAAGTCAACAGGATCTTAAGTTGGCTTGAATGCTGCCACCTGGTTGGGCAGTGTTTATTAACCTGGAGGAAGCTGGCAGAGGTCCAGAAGTGTGGGTCTGGCCTTTGCTGATGGCAGACTCGCAGTCATCGTCGTGCTGAAGTCGGGCCCGGGAAGGCATAGGGGGCAGCAGGACCTGGGTGAGATGGCAGGATGCTGTCACACCATGTGCTTTCATGTTCTCTTCAGAATATTTGAACACGATGCATGACACTTCTTTGGAGTGAAACAAATTAAAAGAATGGAGAAGCACATGGCTATCCCAGTTAGAGCAAGGCTAATTATCATAAATGTGATATATATACATATATATGTATTTATTTATATATATTTACTTTTCCATTTGTTCTTCTGCAACCAGAACCATGTGGTGGCTCTGTACCTTGGCACCATTTGCAAATTCTGTTTGGCAGGGGAAAAGGAACACTTGCTTACTGGATTTAAAAGAGAACATAGAGGCTGTCCGTGTGCCCTGGACTCAGGAGAGAGCAGCTGTGAAATCAGCAGAGCTCCAGCCCTACCAGTCTTCGGAGGAGGGCCAAGCAAATGGCTGGTAACCTTCATATCGGGATATTATTTCAGTTATATAATATATCAAGTGTTACATAAAGTATATGTATTAATTTATATATTATGTAAATGGTCCTCATTTATTGAGTACTTAACCACTGCATTAAATATCATCTATAAAGCATTACACCATACTTCTGTGACATCCCAGAGGTCATAGCCTTACCCCCATTTTACAGATTCCAGAATGCAGTTGGATAGATTTTTTTTTTTTTTTTTTTTTACTCTTTCACCAATTGTTAGGTTCTAGAGAGAGGAAATGAAATCTAGGTCGGCAGAGGTCACTTAGCTCTTTCTGCCAAGTCATGGGTACAGGATGGGTCACTTCAGTTCCCCATACATTCGTTTCCTCTAAAGAGCATGCTCTTTTTGTTTTCTGGATTTCGTGGTGGTGCCGGGATGCTTTGCCAAAACTGGTAAGAGCATGGTGTGTTGGAGTTGAGAGGGGAGGATGTGGGGACACGGGCGAGCATTTTCCTATGGTGTGACTCTGACGGGCCGTGGTACCACGGTTGAGATGGAAAGACACTCCTACAAATTGAAATGTTATAAATAGGGAATGGGCGTGTAGCTCTCCTGCAGCCTGGGTCACTTTGAAAAATATTTGCTTAGTGAGTAACAGTGCAGTGATGGTTCTGCTTTGCCGTGTAGTTTCTGCTCACTTATTCTGAGCACCTGAGACCCAGTTAGGGTCTTTCTTTGCTGCCAGCCTGATTGTTTGCAGAGGATAAGTTAACAGCATGTATCGGCTGTAGCTAGTATTTGTTCACTTTTATTTCAGTTCTTTGGGAAGTGGATTTAACTCCAGGATTTGAGTGTCTCACCCACACTCTGAAAGTGACATGTAGGTTGCCACAGTTACTGGAAGCACCTTCATAAGCAAGCTGTTAGAAAAAAAAAATGAGAGCTTCATACATGCACATGATATGTTTCCATCAAATCTGCAGCCCTCCACTCCCCTTCCAACTTCTCCCAACACCTCCATCACTTCACCCTTCCGACTTTATGTGTTCTTTTTCTGAACCCACTGAGTCCATGCTACCTGTATGTGCATGAGTGGAGGACCGTCTACCTGGGGATGGACAGCCTGCCCGGAGCCCCAGCCCTGAAGAAAATGGAATCTCCCTCCCCAAACAGCCATCAATTCCCCATGGCTCCTCATCTAAGGGCAAGACTTTATGGCTCCCTCTCTCATCCATGTGAGCTTTTGGCTGGCTTGGTCTTGCACAGATCTTATGCGTGCTGTCTCAACCACTGTGAGTTCAAGTGTGGAGCGGCCCGACATTTCTAGCAAATACTGTTTCACTATGGTCATACGAATCCTTCTGGATCTTACAGTTTTTCTCCTTCCCTCTTCTGTGATATGCTGAAGCCTGTGGGGTGGGGGTGTGACTCGGAGGTCCCATCTAGAGCTGAGCATGGCACAGTCTCCTATTCTCTGTCCACTGACCAGTTGTGGGTCTCTTTATTGATCCTCATCTACTGTACGAAGCATTGACTCTGAGGAGGGTTGGGAGCTGTACTGATTAAACGAGCTTTAACTGTATCTGTTTGTAGACTGTAGCCTTATTAGACCAGAGGAAGACAAAAGCTGGGAGGAAATTACTTGATTACTAGTCCTGGGAAAGATTGGAATCTTGTCTCTCAAAAACCTTTGTGACAAGACCACGGTCTAATTTCAGTATAGACATGCTGGCTCTGCTCTGCAAGGAATGGGAGAGGAAGAGGCAAGAAAACTCGCAGGCAAAGGTGACAAAAGTTTGGAGAACAGTCTAACTAGTGTGGTCAAGATTATTTATGGTCCACTTTTCTTTCTGTACTTATTTTTATTTCCCTTACAGAGGTTTTCATCAGTTTACTAAAATGTAAGGAACATCTGATTGGGTTACAGGCGTGATTAGATCGTGGGTGTGTAGAAGGGAAACACTTTCTCTGGTCTCCCCTTTCAGGTCATAGAAAGGGGGATGTTTTATGGTGATCATCATCAAGCAGAAGGGAAAGAATCTCCGTGGAAGGGAACACTGTGGAAAAGCCCAAGTATAAGGCGGAGTCTGTGTCCTGTGACCTCTGGCCACCATGGCTGGGGCTCTGTGAAACAGAAGCTTGGTGGGAAAAGGGAGCAGCAGAGTTTCATGTGGGGCCCTTGAAGGTGTGACGGTATCACTCAGTGCAGGCCGTGAAACAACATGGCCTGAAAGATTTTTTTTTTTTTAAAGCCACATATATTTGTTTATTTGTGTGTATGTGTGGATGTGTTGTGTTTGTGATATGCACTTGTGTGCAGGTGACCTCAGAGGCCAGAAAAGGGTGTCGTATCCCCAGGAACTCAAGTTAGTGGCAGTTTTGAGACTGGGTGCTGGGAACCAAATTCCAGTCCTCTGCAAAGTGCTCTTAACCACTGGGCATCTCTTCCACCTGCAAATATTAAAACAAACAAGCAAACAAACAAAAAAAAGTTTTAATTAATTAATTTAAGAATTTCATTTAGTGTGTTTTGGTTCTTATCACTCCTCCCAGGCTCCTTCCAGATCCAACCCCTTTCTTATCCAACTTTCTCACCGTCTCCCACCTCCCTTTGTTGAGTCCAGTCCGTGTGGGCATCAGGCCACGGACAATAAGAAAAAAAAAACAACTCAAATCAAACCCCGTTTTCTCATGTTGATGATGGGACGGGCCTTGAACATGCTGAACAATATTCTATCACTGAGTTCCACTCCCAGCTCTCAGGTCGCTCTGGAAGCCTGGTCTGGGTTAGAGAAAGGAATCCTGGAAGCAGGAGGCCAGATGTTTTCACGGGGTGGAGATCACGGTCCTGGGGTCGTGTCAGTGAAGATGACAGCGTCAGGATTTTCGGGAATTTACCGGTGGTGAGATGGAAGGGTGCAGGTGGTGTCCTGGGTTCCTAAATCGAAGTCTGTTGATGGGAAGGACAGGCCGGGGGAGGGGCGGGCTGAGGCTCGGATGTTTATTGAGAAAGTTCGTGGCGTCTGTGACGTGTCCACGGGCCCAGGTCTTTATCTTGCCATTTAAAAAAAACAGCTGACGCTCTGCAGTTTCCAAGTGTGCTGAGCCATCGCGACCGTCACCAGGTGTTAGAGGTGCCTTCCTTCCTGCCCAGCATTCGGCGGCACAGACATCTCCCTATTCTCCATAGCTCTGCCCCCTGTCAGGTTGCTTCCCCTGGGGTGCATTCCCCAAAGTGGCATTGCCAGGTCAGAGGAAGCGAATGAGTGGTTTTATGGCCCTCGCTGAAGATTGCCAGATTGTTTTTAGGAAGACAATCAATTCAGAATGCCACCAGCCACCTATGAATGTGCTTTCTAGCCCATGAACCTGCCAGCCCAGGATTTTATCATTGCAGATTACTTACACTCTTCAATTCAGATATGTAAGGACCTTTGGCTGTCTCAGTGACGTTTTTTGGCATTTCTAGGGACACAAGCGTGATGCTTGCCTTTTAATGACTTGTGTCTTACCATTAAGTAGACGTTATGGGAACCTTATTTTTATTAATTCTATTTATCTTTTCTGGTTATAAGTTCTTATTAGCTATATGTGACATTGTTTTACATTCTATTCAATAGGATCTTCTACATTCTATTCATTTATCTGTTTGTATTGTGTGTGCGCGGTGTGTGAGACCCAACTGGGGAAAATTACTCTGAACAACCCTTACTTAACTGTGCTCTGGGCATCTAAAGTGAGCTTATTAATTGTAAATTATTTCTCTTTTGTGTTTTTTAATTTGTTGTAAACCAAGATTTATTTCATTTTAATTAATTAACTAACTTACTCTGAGATAGAATCTCGGTTGTCTAGGCTGACCGAAGGCTGACCTTGAAGCGCCTCCGTGTGGAGTGCCGGGATGACAGTGTGCTGGTGGTGGAACTCAGGGTTTTGTGTAAGCACTCTAAGTTGACCATCAACCCCAGAGCCTCAAGAATTGGCTTTTTTTGTTTGTTTGTTTAAATATATTTAGAAAAATAGCCTTTGTTTGTTTTTCTCGTCTTTCTCTTGACATATGCTTTAAAAGCAAACCACTATGGTATGTTCTGTGCCCAGAGAAGTATGTCTTGTGATTATAACCTTTTATTAAATTAAGTAAAATAAATAAGCACATTTTTGGTTTTTGAGAAAGAATCTCCCTATGCAAATCAGCCCGAATAGGAGCTCAGTGTCTGACCTGAGCCAAAGCTGACCTTGAATTTGTGATCCTCCTGCCTTTACACCCTAACTTCCGGGGTCATAGGTGTGAACTACCATGCAAGTAGGCATCTACCACCACATACATAGACACGCACCTAGCTGCCCGTTTTTGTTTCCTTTGTTTTGATCTGGTTACGCTGTGGATCCCTGCCTGAACTTGAATACACTCTGTATACCAGGTTGGCCTTGAACTCACTAAGTATATCAAGCTGGCTTTGAACTCATTATGTACATCAAGCTGGTCTTGAACTCACTATGCAGATAGACCAAGTACGCCTTGAACTTGTGATGTCCCTCCTGCCTCTGTCCCCTGAGTGCTAGAACTACAGGTGTGTGGCATTCTGTTAAAATCTAGAATTTGAAAAATCTAGAATTTAGGGGCTGGAAATGTAACCTGCCTAGCACATACACAGCCATGATTTAATTCCAGCACAACAAATAAAACACAAATAAAATAAAAGGAAAAAAATCTCAAATTTTTGTTATGTATCTCAGGAGTCATATATTTGAGATATAATTGAAATTTTTTTTAAAAAGATTGTCTAATCTCAAGGAAATGAACTTAAAGTATAGTAAAATAATAAATTGGCAGGGTGATAACTTCCCAAACTAACATTAACTCGGCAATGTTCTCTGTGCTCTTTTCGTGTGAACCATTAATTATCCAAACAACTTTGAACAGTGGTTATTATTGCTGTGTCCAGTTTACAAGTGAAGAGGTAGAGGCTCGGAGGATTGAGCCACTTCCAGGATAGAAGGATTGGAGAAATTTAAAGTGATTTGCCTACTCTCAGACTAGAAACAGGATTGTCCAGCTGACACTAACAAGATAGCCTCAATTCACTTCTGACCCCTGTTTGCTTGGAGGTAGTATTTGATGCTTCAGGTTGGAAGGCATGCTTCCGTAAGACTCATCCTGACTTCAAACATCAATAGCAAAAACCCAGCTTGTAATCTGTGCTTCATGTTGAACACAAATCAGAGTTTCCATGGCCCTCTAGGGTTCAGTTAACTTGTGAGCATGGACTCGCATATCTCAGGGAAAATACTTTCTGAATAGCACTAGTTTCTAGAGAAAGATTATAAGGGATACAGAAGAACGCATGCATAGGACAGCCATGTAGGAGGCACTGTGAACTCACCGCTGTGGACACACTACCCTCCAGATATTTGCACCTGGTCAGTTAGCTGTGAGCTCTCTGAGCCTTGTCCTTTTGGGGTTTTATGGAGGACTCGTTATGTAGGCATGATTGACTACATCATTAGCCATTGGGGAGTAACTTAACGTTCAGCCCCTCTCCCCATCCCAGAGATTGGGTGGAGCTGGAATGGCAAGCTGTCTCTAAAAGCCTTATGTTTTCTGACCATGAGACTCCATCTTGGTGGAGCTATCTCAGAGACCTCAGCCTCGGTCATCTCATTTAACATACAGAATGTCCTAAAAACACCTACTTTGAGGTGACAGGAACCATGGAGAGAGAGACCAAGTCTGTGTTTCTTACTATCATGGCATCACATCCAGCTAATACCCGAAAGAGCAGGGTCTTTGTGGTACAGTCTAGGCTCAGATAGGCTTTCCTTATACTCAGAAGCCTCAGTTGCTGCATTGGCAGGAAAAGTGGCTTTTGCCTGGGTTTATATGCTCTTCCAGACATGCCCAGTCAGCATGAAGCAACTTCCTTCCATCTTCTCCTATGTCGTCTATGTAATAATACTTCATTTATTACCCTATTGACACCTCTCAGTAAGCACAGGGCAGAGAGATAGCTACTGTGATGGAGGGAGACGGTTCTGTGTTCAAATGACTGAATGCTGTATGCATACTGTCTCCTGCATTGCAGGTTCCAGAGAAAACAGCTCCTGGGCAAAATCTACCCTGTTTTTTTCCTCTCCAGTGTCCCCTGAGCTTGCTTCATTCTGTTCCTCCAGTCAGCACATTCTGGCTTTGGCATTCTCTATAGCAAAAGAAAATAGTTGCTGTTTCTTTTGCTTTGGCTCTTCCTTCCCTTCATCCTTCCCTCTATCCCCCTCTCTTTCTCTATCCTTCTCTCCCTCCTTCCCTTCTTCCTTTTTGCTTTCCTTTTTTCCTCATCAGAGAGGGCAGTAGGAAATAAGAGAGCCAACTAAGTTTATATAACATAACTGGAAATATTCTGTCTGTCTGTGGTTTGTGGAAATTTTATTCCTGAAGTGTTCCTTTTTATGCATGCCCTCCCCCCGACCTTGCTTCCAATCTGGGGAATTCTAGCCATACAGTGTTTTAATATGATAAATTAAAAATGATGCCCCAGATAAAGTGGTCAACAATTCTAAGGATTGCCCAGTTCTCCATGACTGTTCCCCTTTGTCATCTGTTAGCATATTTCATAGTCATCCTCATAGAGAAACTTGATTACCTTGCAATCTCTACAGTAACTAGGTTTTTTATTTAAAAAATTATATATATACAACATTGAAAAAAAAACATCAAACTCCAGAACAATTTTCTTGCTTCTTAATAAGGAAAAGCAGGTCTATCTCTGTGTTGAGTTTGCTTGTTTCACATTGAAGTGTTATTAGAACTTGAGAGGGAATGAAAGTGACATAAATCTGGGGCAGGGGTGATGGCTCAGTGGGTAAGATGCTGGCTGTGCAAGCATGAAGACCTGAGTTTGAATCCTTATCACTCATGTCAAAACCTGGATGTGGCCTATGTGCACCTGTAACCCCAGCATTGTGGAGGCTAGAGACAGGAGGATTGCTGGGACTTACTGGCTGCCAACCTAGATGAAATAGGAAGTTTCAGGTTCAATGAGAGAACCTTGTCTTAAGGCAAGAAAGTCGAGGGCAAAGGAACAGGACACTCTTCAACCTCCTTCTGCCTCCCCATGGGCATGTTCACCTGGACACAGATGTTCACCACACACACACAAACACACAAACACACATGCACATGCTTACACACACACATACACACACTCACACACAAACAGAGAGAGAGACAGACAGACACCACACACACAAACACACAAACACACACACACACACACAAAGAGAGACAGACAACAATGTGAATGACATGAACCTGTTGTAACCCTTGAACTACAAGGGATCTCTTGTTTGTTTGAAGGATGAGGTCACGGAAGGAGAATTGCTGAAGAACAAGTAGATGTCAACGTTCTGACGTGTGTTCACACATCTGGGTGCTTCTTGTCTTCAGTCAGGCCCATCTCTGTGCTGTAAAATGCAGGTGACACATTATAGGTGTGTTTCTAGGCCACCAGGATGAGACCGTGGACGCCTTCACAGAGAGTCGTGTAACCCAAGCTTTCCACTTGACATTTCTTTCTTTTTTTTTTTTAAGCTTCAAATGATTCAATAAACACTTGTAGTGTTTTTACCAAATATGCAATTTGAGACAGCATGCTGATATTTACCTCATCTATCCATTGTTGTTGGTGAAGTGAGTTTGTTCTTGGATAAATGGAATTTTCATAATGACTTCAGTTTAAACACAGAGAGAATCTAAGTTCCTTATGCTGCTTATAATCTTGAGCACAAAGTGTAATTTTCTTTCTTTTTTAAATTAGAGGGGAATATTTGAACCCTTTAGCATATTAGCTTTTTATTTTGAATATCATGAAGAAACCAATTCTTATAATCCAACTGTAGTTCTGTTAAGAGAGAGTAAAATGCTCCCAGCTCTTTGGAGGTGAATGGACTCTTTGCTTTCATGCTGAAGGGAACCAGGGTGCTTTATTTAGATTTTTAGTTAATATTATGGCACCATTGTGGAAGTCTGGGGATTTCTCACTGCCAGCAAACTCCTCCAACCCTGTCCTCTAACTTGCTCATTCTTATTATTTGTGGTCTGCAAATTTATCCTTTTAGTCAGCAAGTCCTTGCTGGGTAGTCCACGAACTGGGTCCTTGAGAATTTGGATAGTATCAGTGGGCCACATCAACCCATCCCTTCTCTTCACAAAGGGAAATGAGGTCGTGTGGTCCAGTGAGTGGGCACTGAGTCTATGTGCTCTCCTTCACTGTGGGTTCCAGGGAAGACACATAAGTAGATAAATGTGCAAGCAGAAAAGGATGGCAACCCTATAGAGAAAAGAACAGAGGAGGGCTTTTCGGTTGGGAATGGGAGGCAGGGATAGCACCCAGGAGGAAGTCTTGTCTCTCTGGAAGATTTTTTCACCGGATGTCAGGTGGGAAGTGAGAGTTTTAAGCTGGGTGTGAAAGGATCAGATTGAGCCTTGAGTTAGAGTGGGTGTGGAAAGTGGGAGAGAACTCGATGCTCACCAAGATCGTGGGGGAGCCCTGGGGTTTTCTCTGAGCTTCTGCTCTCTGTATATTTGTATTTCTTTGGATGCTAATACTGGGAGTTGGCACAGTGTGTATTTAAAAGACCGAATGATACAGTAGGCCACTGAGATTTCTGTCCTAGGCATGCAGCTTTTCCACAGCAGCATGGAAGTAGCCGTGAGTGCTGCCTACACCAGTGTCTGGATTCTAGGAAGCTTGTTTATAAGAACAGCTGGCATGTTGGGTTGAAGGATGCTTTGCTTATTATTTTCCTAGTCTTCATTTAGGTAGTTGAGCAAGTGAGGAAATGTAGTCAGTGTGGCAGTCCCTGGCCTTGAGGTGCTTGTAACCATTAAGGGAAGATAAGTATATACACTTACGAGGCCGCCAACCAACATTAGGAGACACTATGTAATTATGCCCTAATATGATGGACAGAAACAGGAAATGTGATAGGCCGCTTGCTCATCTGCTTGGCCTCCGGGTGTCTAGGAAGAGTTTTAAAGGCTACATGGATGGTGAGACCCGACAAAGTCAACAACACACAGCTAACAGTTGGTTGAGTACTACGAGTCCAACCGGCTTGCGTCCATCCTGTTGACTTTGCGACAGGTTGGGTAGGAATATATATGCCTCCTGTCTTCAGAATCTTTGTCCAAGCCTTCCTTTGACTCTAGACTGGTCCAGCCATGGGTGCATGTATGTAAAGATACATATTTATGGATGCATGTTCATTTTATATTGTTAGGAGTGAGAGAATGGAGTGGCTTCAGGTTATTGATTACATTTTGGATTTCAAAAGACTGAGCAGCCGTATGGTTGTGTCTGCTACTTGGATTAAGGAGGAAAGAGAAGAGGAGCTCTGTGGTTGATTCAGAGGCGAAGGAGTTATGCAAGACAGAAAAATGTACACTGACCTACACGCAAGAAAGCGGTCAACACGGCCTTGGAGGGGAGACCCTCTAAAGTAAGACGTACCCATTCTGTCGGTTGCGAGACTAGCCTTTAACAGCTGAGCCAGCTCTCTAGCGTGTACTCGTTCTGTTGAAGAAAGCTTAGCGGTTAGAACGAGGCAGTGCACGTGTTCACCCAGACAGATCTTGGTGATATAGTAACAGAAGTTAGTCAAAGAGAAATCACACACCGGCATGGTTGGCTTTTTCCTTTAGACGCAGAAAACCAAACCTAAATAAGAGAACGGAGAAGTTGACTCAAGGGACTGTGTATTATGTGTATATGCTCGGCGAAGGGCCTGGGAATGTGGTCGCTGGCGTCTACGGTGACACTGGGGATGAATCAATTTGCACAGAGAATCTGTAGTTCCAAATTGGTGGGATTATTACAAGGATTTTTTTGGGGGGAGGGGGGAGGGGTGGTAGAATGTTAATAGAGAACAATATTGAAGTAATTACAAGTGCCGGGTTCGGTAGAGATAGGGGAGGTGATTCTGATAATGGGATTGGGGGCCATTTCCACTCAGCTCAAAGGCAAGAAAACTCACAGCCAAATGAAAGAATTTCCTTACCCTGTTGTAAACTCACAAGGATCTCAGAGATAAGACGGGGTCTAGGAAAGCGGTTTCCAAAATTATGCTGGGTAGTATTATTATTTTTTTGTGGGGGGGGTGGGGAGGGTGTGCACGCAGAGGCCTGGGGTTGATGATGAGTACCATCCTTGATTCAGCACTTCCACCCTCCTCAGGGAGGCAGGGGCGCCCAGTCAAACCGAGCTCACTCGCGTGGTAGGGATCCCCTGATTTCTGTGCTGTAATTACAGGTATACTGCTGTTACCCTCTTGCTATTTACATGGGTTCGAGGACTGTTTCCCTGTTGTGTGGCAAATGCTTTAACTTCTGAGCCACCTTCCTACTCTTCCTAGGGCTGTATCCAAGGCCTTAGACTGTGATAGACCTCTCTGACCTGTCTTTTCCATCTCTACACAGATGGGGGAATCAAGGGTCTTGATTAAACGGATCCAGCATCAGCTTTCTTGCTTTCACTGTCTCGCACCTATCTCCCTGTTCCAGTGTTTTGTTTTGTTTTTTAACTAGTGTTAAATTTCACTAATTTTGTGTGTGTGTGTGTGTGTGTGCGCGCGCGCGCGCACGTGTAGCAGCTATCTTTACATATTGTTTTTAAGTTGAGCCATATCATCTCTGCCCAGAGCCACGGGGTTAGAGGGAAAAGCTAGTGTGTCTGTGTGTGATGTGGGTTTGTGCATGCACTTGCATGTATGGGTGAATGCATGTTTATAGTCGTGCTCTCAGGTAGCTCAGGCTAATCTCAAACTGGCCATGTAGCCAAGGATAGCCTTGAACTGCTGATCCTCCTATTCCAGCCTCTCAAGTGTTGGTTTTATAAGCATGTGCCATCACATGGGGATACTGTTTTGTTTTGTGTAGCCCAGACTGGTCTGGATCCCCGTGTTACTCTCTCCTGAGTCTCCCCAGTACTGGAATTACAGGCAACTGCTTTAACACCTGGTGGAAAAGTTCTAGTTTAGATAGAGACTTCTCAGTTGACTGAAAGGTCTTAGGAGAACAGCTTTTCTTGGGTGTTCTTTGCCTCCTTGTCCATCGAACTCTCTGGGAGGAAGTGGCAACCAGTAAGATGCTTTCTGTAGGTTGTTGGTTTTTGTTTTTGTTTTTTGTTTTTTTTCACAGTGGGATTAGCCATTGACTCTGGAATCAGAAGAGACTTGAGGGCCCCTGTAGTTCTTGCTTGAGTAACAATAAGCTGTGCTTTAAACAGACCTTCACTCAGAAGCCTGATTAGGCTTTGCAAAGCAGAGCTGCTCAATTTGAGACAGAAACACGGGGCCTGGAGCCTACCTCCCATTGCTCCTTGGCTAAGAGGCAGCCTTGTGATCTTGGTCCAGTTCACTGCTTGCTTCTGTTTCGTTGGTTTCTTCCTCCTTCCACTTCACCAAACACAGTTAATTCACACTCTGCTTTCTTCTGTTTGTTGGAGATAGAACTGCTGACTGCAGCATGAGGTAATTTATAGGTCAATATTACAGTCTTTTAAGAACTGATAAATCAGCCAAGCATGGTTGTGCATGCCTGTAATCCTAGCCTTCGGGAGTGCAAGGCAGGAGGACTGCAAGTTTGACATCAGCCTAGGCGGCATATTGAGACCCTGTATCAACAAAACAAACTGGTGTGTGTATGTGTGTGTGGGGGGGGGACGGACAAATTAGCCCAGCTCAGTGGCTCATCCCTGGAATCCCAGCAACTGGGGAGTCTGAGTCACGATTGGGTTTGAGGCCATAAAGTATAAAGTGAGACCCTATCTCAAAACAAATTATCTACAAAACGAACTAAAACATAGCAACCTCCTTTTACTCCAAGAAATCAAGAAGTCCCAAAAGAGAAAGTGTGGTATAGAGTACAGGGGATATGGGATTGGCGATTGGCGGGGGGGGGGGGGGGGGTTGTTGTACACTGCTATGTGACCCCTGACAAGTCAGACATCAAGGGACTGGCACAGTACCTACCATCCGGCTCAGAATGCAAGCCTGGATCTTCGCCTGGGGTGACGGGCAGTCAGCCACATGTACGCTCAGGCTGGCTCCGGGGGTCTGAGCCCTGGGTGGGGGAGCCTGGTGTTGAGGTTCCGTGTCTCCCCAGATGCACAAGCCCGAGTCTGAGATGGAGGAGAGGAGGCACTACTCTAATCTTATGCTTGGGTTCCATCGGACAGATGGCTTCCTCCACCCAGTGAGTGCATCCGCTGGCTCAGAAGAGGGTGTCTGAGGCTCCCTGTGCCCATGAAAGGAGCAGGGACAGGAAGCACAAAGCCAGACCCTGAAAGACGCAGAACTTATCACCAAGTAGCAGGCTCTCTTCTTTCTCAGTTTCTTAGATGAAATTAAGTTTCTCAAGGAGAAAATCAACCACTATCCACCCCATGACCGCCTCCGCGCCCCCCCCCCCCTTTTCAGGCTCAGACGAAGGAAAAACCAAGTATATCTAGTAAGCTGTAAGGAGGAGCACTCAGGGGTGGTAAGGAGGAAGTGCCTTGGCCTCACTTGATCGTGGGGGTTGGGAAGGAAGAGACCTGAGTTAGTTTCATGCTAAGAAGACAGAAACTCTTTATCGCTTTGTACAAGTTCTTGCTTTGTTCTTTTAGGTGTCCCCATAGTTGTAAATCTAGAAGAAGTTTGTTCTGTAGCTGGTAGCTCAAGGCAGCCATTATTTTCCTATAAACTTCTCCATCTCACTGAGGATGGTTAGGTCCCCTCCATTTTCCTGGCCACAGGAAAGCTGTCACACTGGTCTTCGCTTTCTGCTCCTTTCCACCACCTTTTTCAGCATCCCAGGACTTACAGTCCCTTAAGCTCTTTGTGGCTGTTGGTTTTTGTAGCAAGGTTTCTCTGTGTAGCCCTTGCTGTCCTAGAACTCAGGCTGGCCTCTAACTCAGAGATCCGCCTGCTCTTGCCTTTCAAGCGCTGGGATTAAAGGCATATGCCACCACCGCTGACAGGTCCAAGTTTTATTCAGGAAACTGGTGTAACTCTGACCTACTGGTCAAAGTTTTTATTTGATGCATGATGTGGTCACTGCGTTGTTCTTGCTGGACCCCAGCACAAGGCATAGACCCCTCAGTGGCAACCTGCAGGAATGTGCACCTATCAGTTGTGGCCTTCAGAGACTGGACAGACAGGATGTGACTCTAAGAGCATCGGTTCTATAGTATAATGAACATACCAGGAATGCCGGAAGTATGCCTGGTTTATCATCGCATGCGCAGGTGCTGTAGAACTGACAGCTTTGGCATACGCCTCCCTGCTTCTGATGTCAAGCTGGTGTGGTACCAGCCAGATCTTGAACGGCGATGATGACAGTTTTTGCTGCCACTGCTGGTGCTTTGCTCTCTCCTCCGTTCCTATCTGACAGCCTCTCTTATTTCTTTCAGCTTGGATTCCTCAGCACCACCACAGCTCAGACAGAACAAAAGACCCTGAGTCTCACTGGCACCTACCGCCACGTCGACCGGACCACTGGCCAGGTGCTAACCTGTGACAAGTGTCCTGCAGGAACGTATGTCTCCGAGCACTGTACCAACACGAGCCTGCGGGTCTGCAGCAGTTGCCCCGCGGGGACCTTTACCAGGCACGAGAACGGCATAGAGAGATGCCATGACTGTAGCCAGCCATGCCCATGGCCGATGATTGAGAGATTACCTTGTGCGGCCTTGACTGACCGAGAATGCACTTGCCCGCCTGGAATGTATCAGTCTAATGGGACCTGCGCCCCCCATACGGTGTGCCCCGTGGGCTGGGGTGTGCGGAAGAAAGGGACGGAGAATGAGGATGTGCGGTGCAAGCAGTGTGCTCGGGGAACCTTCTCGGATGTGCCTTCCAGTGTGATGAAATGCAAAGCCCACACAGACTGTCTCGGTCAGAACCTGGCGGTGGTCAAGCCGGGGACCAAGGAGACAGACAATGTCTGTGGCACACGCCTGTCCTTCTCCAGCACAATCTCACCTTCCCCTGGAACAGCTATCTTTTCTCACCCTGAGCACGTGGACTCCCACGATGTCCCTCCCTCCACCTATGAGTCCCAAGGTAACTTAACCTCATGAATTACTCGCTTGAGGAAGGCTTTGAGCCCAGTACAGTGGGCTTATAACCAAACATGTTTTCTCTACTTTGCAAAATCTAAAGTCATCTCTTGGAGGAGAGAGCCTTCATTTTTGTGGCTAATTAAATTTGGCTTCTTTGGACTTAATAGAAATATTTAAACTCAGAAGGTTTCTATTAGGAGGAGACAGATACCTAAAAACTAGGTTACATCAAACTGGCAAATAAGAACAGAGAGAAATAAGGACAGCTTGTGACCTTATGTAAATCACTTAACCCCTTCAGCTCTCGGCTTCAAACTTGCCGGAGTGAGTGATTTTTAAGTGTTTAAGGCTTCAGATTAAAAAGCTATGCAACATGGAGTTAATCCCGAGTAAGCAAAAACAGAAGGAGAGAGTGTGCCATTATATCTAGAAACAAGCACATTTAAACCTGAGCGAATGTGACCAGCCCTCACACCTGGGAAAAAAAAAATTTGGCAATGTTTTTCCAGTGGTCTTGACTTAATTCATTTATCTGGTACCCCTGTTTGCCTAGTGATGCAGTCAACACTCAGGCAGAAGTTCAGATTTTGCCATATCCTTTTTCATTGCATTTAATTTCGATGAGACAGTAGCCACCTTAAATTGTGCCTCATAGCACACTTTCTTGATGTCTGGCCTTCAATGGCAGGGAGCCCTTTCTCACACCCACCATTTTGAAACGAAGAAACGGGTTTGTAGAACTCCGGGGACTGACTCAGGCCAGGTTCTGTCCCCGGAGACTCTCAGTTCCCATCCCCCACACTCTTTTATGAGGACGAATTGTGGAAATGTCTCAGAAAGAAGTTCACAAAGCCAGCCCCAACCCTGTGTAATCTTGGATAGAGCTGCTAGGAGCCAGGAAAGTCCAGCCCTACTTTATTTATCGGCCTGCTGTACAGAGTTGGATTTGAGTCTGAGCTTGTTTCTTTATCTTAGTCATAGGCTCTGTTTCACCACTGAGTCATGAAATAAACTAAAGGTGAGGGAGGAGGAGGAGAATGAGCAAAGGATTTGAATGGAAACAAATTCCCTGCGTAATCCAATCGGTGGAGGCTTGACTAGAGGCAGATGCACACTTGTCCATTTAGAACTTGAAGTCTAGAAAGGATGTCTAGGAGAGTCTAGGAGAGCTCAAATATTGGTTCCTTGAAGATGCCAGTGTTCTGGGTACAGAAAGTGAGTTTAGCTATTCAGATCTTATTTTTTGATATAAAGATGCTTTTAGGACCTTTATGAAAATGTGCAAAACAATATTTGATCTTCAGCGCCAATAGCCATCTCTTCTTTGATCATCTGCCCTCATTTGGAGATGACAAGGGACAGGAGAGAATGGGTAGACACCCAAATATGGAAAAGCTCTTCCCCCCTCCTTACTCTTTTTTTCTAGGCATGAACTCAACAGAAACCAACTCTACTGCCTCTGTTAGACCAAAGGTACCAAGTGGCATCCAGGAAGGGACAGTTCCCGACAACACAAGCTCAACAAGTGGGAAGGAAGGCATGAACAAGACCCTCCCAAGCCCACCCCAAGTTACCCACCAGCAAGGCCCCCACCACAGACACATCCTGAAGCTGCTACCATCGTCCATGGAGGCCACTGGCGAGAAGTCTAGCACGGCCATCAAGGCTCCCAAGAGGGGCCACCCCAGACAGAACCCACACAAGCATTTCGACATCAATGAGCACTTGCCTTGGATGATTGTGCTCTTCCTCCTGCTGGTGCTGGTGCTGATAGTGGTCTGTAGTATCCGAAAGAGCTCCAGGACTCTCAAGAAGGGGCCTCGGCAGGACCCCAGTGCCATCGTGGAGAAGGCAGGGCTCAAGAAGTCCTTGACTCCAACCCAGAACCGGGAGAAGTGGATCTACTATTGCAATGGCCATGGTGAGCTGCTTCTGTCTGCTTCGCGCCTTTAGAGTTCTCAGCCTGTTTTTTCTCTTTCTTTCTTTCTTTGGTTTGGTTTTTCGAGACAGGTTTCTCTGCGTAGCCTTGGCTGTTTTGGAACTCAGTCTGTAGACCAGGCTGGCCTTGAACACAGAGATCCGCCTGCCTCTGCCTCCCAAGTGTGCTGGGATTAAAGGCATGTGCCACCACTGCCCAGTTCACTCCTGTTTTCTAAAGGAGTGGAAGATCCATAGTTTGTGTAGTCCTGTTCCTTCACCAAGTGCTTCTGGATCCAGGGTGTTCTAGAAAACGATTCTGACTGTCTATTACAAATAATGCATTCAGAGGCAATCCCCTCTTTCCATTTCCTTCCCTGGCACTATTGAAACTGGAAAATGTTGTAGAATCAGAGACCTGCAAGTCACTTTGAGGGACTTTGTATTTAACTGTGTCGTTTAGCAAAAGAAGGAATTTAATTCAGAGAGGTTTCGCCCAAACAAGGGGCTAATTGTTCAGATACATGGCACTCTTACTATTGGATCCCTTTTTTTTCTGTTAAAACTTTTTAAACATATTATTTGTATGTGGGGGTTGCGCGTGTGTGTCTGTGACATGACATGCTATCAGTGGAACACATGTGGAGGTCAGAGGACAACTTTCAGGAGTCACTTCTTTCCTTCAGGCTTGTGTAGCAAGAGCTTTTAATACACAGAGCCATCTTACCAACCCACACTTCCCTTTTCTATGCCACAGGGCAGAGGGAAAAAAAGGGGGGTGGGGAGAGTCTAAAACTAAATTGCTGGAAGCTAGTTGGGCTGAAAAGTTTAGATGTGAGCCTTGCTTTTTCATCTGTATCTTCATATATACACATTCCTTACACACACACACACACACACACACATACACCCCACACCCTTCCTACCTAAATGTTTAGGAGCTCACTCAATCCAGGGAGCCTTTTAGGTGATAGACACCTAAAGCCTTTTAGGTTTATCTTTGTGTGAGGCTGCTATCCTTCATCCCTCACTTAGAGACTCTGTGTGTTGATAAAGGCTGGAATATTTTGGTCTTTTCTCTTTTAAGAGCAAAAATAGCTTACAGTACTTATTTGTCTCTGCGCTCAGTTTGACTTGAAGGCAGCAATTTTGTTCCCCCGCTGTGGTCGCAACTTCCTTTCCTGAGTGAAGGCTCTGGAAATCCCATTCAGATGTTTCCTTTTCCATCTACAGATAAAGGTGTGTGCTCACCTTCCTACAACCTGCTTTCAGTCTTTTCTATTGAGTGCTGAACATGCTTATACTGTTTGGTCTGGCATTCTATTTTTGGGACTCTATCACAGAGGTATAAACAGATTTTTATCTAAGTAAGCACAGTGAGCATAAATGTACTTTTGTGGGGAGAGGAGGGTAGCTTTAAACAGGCTCCTACTCTGTAGCCAGGCAGGCCTTGAACTTGTGATTCTCTGGTGACAGCCTCTTTAGTGTTGGGATTATAATACGGGACACCATGCCAGGCTAACCTCATAACCATTTAACTTAGCCTTGTGGACCATAAACAGTGCAAACAAATAAAGTACCAATTCTAGGGAAATAACTAGGTAAATGGTAAAGTATGCATGTACAGTGGACTGTTTTGATCCAGTTCAAAGAGACGTTTATATTAGGTAAAAGGAACAGACAGGCTGCGTAGTTTATAACAGTCTCAGCTCTTTTAAGCCTTCAGAGGCTGGAAGGAAAGATGCCAGAGTGGAGAAAGGTTCCAGTGTGGTAGGATTTTGTGTGCCTTCCCCTCTATTTATTAGTAACCCACACTTTCCCTAGTTTTTGTAAAAAAAAAAAAAAATACAGAAAGTAGAGGGGAAACATTAAAACTCAATTTATTTTGCTTCCCTTAGTGACTCGGGAGAATGGTCAGTGGCGTGCTGTGGCAGCACTGTACTTGGCACACACTGGCAGGGCTGTCCAACCTTCTGACACTGCCGCCCGGATTTGTCACCTGTGAGTGTGCCGAGCTGTCTTCATAGCTAACCCAGGATGCCTTTGACTGGACAGGTCTGGCTGAGAGCCTGCGTAAGCCCTACTAAGGCAATCCTCTGAAAACCTGGTGCCTAGAGAAGCTTCACTCTCCGGGCACCGTGCATCTTTCTAACAAAAACATCTAAAAAGCTTCCTATGTATGCCTAATTCTAACTTGAGAGAAGTTGTGTGGAGAGAGTAAGGAATACCTATATCCCTGTGAATTCCTATATTCCAGGCTGATCTTATGCTTATTATTGCTTTTGTTGTTTTGAGACAGTGTCTTACCTAGCCCAGGCTGCCCTCAAACTCACCATGTAGCCAGAGCTGCTCTTGAACTCCTTATCCTCCTTCCTCAGACTCTGTAATGCTAGAATTACACACATGTGACACTACATCCAGCTTAACATTTTACTCATTGTCATTTGTTCTTTGCTTCTGAAGCCATACACTGATTTTACATGATAGCATATGGATTATAGATTAGCTTGTTATATTTAGTAACGTATAATACATGTCACATGTATATACACATATACCCAATAAGCAAAATAAACTTTGCAAATTGCTTCATGAACCGCCCCTCAATAAATGAGTGCATTTCCTAACAATGAAGATATTCTCTTCATAAAATATTTTTGTAGTTTCCAACCAGGGTAAACTGAACATCGGAACAGTACTTTGTATACACGCCATTGTCTTTCGTGTTGGCACAGCGCTTAGTTTTCTTTCTGTTGCTATGACAAACAAAAGAAACTTGGGGAGGAAAGGGTTTGTTTGGCTCGCACTTCCATGTCACAGTTATTGTAGAGGGTAGTTGGGGCAGGAACTCAAGTGGGAACCTAGAGGCAGGAACTGAATCAGAAGGCATGGAGGAACACTACTTATAGGCTTGCTCTCTCTCCATGGCTCTCTCAGCTTGATTTTTTCATATGATTTGCCCAGAGGGCACACCATCCACAATCATCAATCACATCATATCAACCAGTAAGCAAGAAAGTGCCTCCCAGACTTTTCTACAGGCCTATTCAATACAGACATTTTTTCTTCTGTTATAGTTTTTATTTATTTTTCAGACATTTATTTTATGTTATGAGTGCTCTATCTTGCATGTACACGTGCGTGCCAGAAGAGGGCATCAGCTCCCAGTATAGATGGTTGTGAGCCACCATGTGGTTGCCGGAAATTGAACTCAGGACCTCTGGAAGAGCAGACAGTGCTCTTACCCACTGAGCCATCTCTCCAGCCCGGAGATATTTTTCTTGATTTAGCTTCCCTCCTCCCAAGTGCCTCTAGCTTTTATCAAATTGAGAAACAAAACAAAAACACCAAAATATCCTCAACAAACAAACAATTAACCAGCATATCCATAAGGCTTGTGATAGAAAGAACTTTATTTTATGTGGTATGTGTGTATGTTGTTTGTGTGTGTATATTCTTGTATTTATATTTAGGTGGGTACTTTTGTGGCCGTGTGTATGAACATGTGTGCACATAGATGTGGAGGCCAGATGTTGACATCAGGAGTCATTCTCCACCTCTCTCCACCTTCTTTAATGAGCAGGGTCTCTTAATGAGCCCCGAGCATTTGCTCCGCTGTCTTCCATCTCCACCAACTAAGTGCTGGGATTGCACATGGGCCTTGTACCAGCTGCCTTTTCCATAGGTGCTGGGGATAGCAACTCCAATCCTCAAGCACTCCATCCATTGAGCCCCCTTCTTACCTTAGGATGGAAACCTTCCCTCTTGAGTAGAAGAGCTAGACTAGGATCAAATTTTGTTTTGAGTTGTCCCTGTAGTTAACTGTAATGTGACTGACCTTTCAAGGTTATGTACATCTAGAACTATCATTCTGTGATCATTTTATCCATCAATAGTTGTTGTTATAGTTTGTGATTAGATACATTTATAAACTATGCTTTGGAGGCATAGTTTTAAAGTGGTAGAGAACACAGGAAGCTGTAGAAATAAAGGCTGGTTCAGGAGCAGAAAGCAACATATTGTTACTATGATCTTAAACATTCTTTTTTAAGAAATGTATTACTTACTTACTTTATTTATTTAGTGTGTTGGGATACAGGCAGGCCATAGGGCACATGAGAAGATTAGAGGACAATTTCCAGAGGTTAGTTCTTTTTTCCTACGTCTATGTGCACCCCAGGAATGGAACCTTGGGTCTAAAGGCTTAATGCTCGGGGCCTTTACCCTCTGAGCCATCTCACCAGCCTGAGCTTCAAAATCCTTACAGCTCTTTTTAACCTCATGACATGCCTTGTGTCCTTACAACTATATCCTATTATATATATATATATATATATATATATATATATATATATATATATATATAAAAGAGGAATGGAGGCGTAAAATCAAACCCAACCCAGTTACACCCTTCTGTCACTTCAACATGGTGTCTTTCACTTGTGTTTGTCAGGTGTAGGTAGCCCTTCCCATAGTTTAGCCTTCCTGGGGTTTCTACATTGAGATCTTTATGTATGAGGTGTCTCTCTAAGGAAGGCCTTTTCTTTCCAAATTGCTAGTTTCAAGGGTGCAAGCAGGTAAAATCCTATTACAAAGAGAGATTCTGTTCAGGAAGAGCCTCTGCAGGTGCACCGAGTTCTCCGCGAACAATGCCTTGTTGAGCTGACGGCATTGTGCTCCGGCAGCTGATTATCGCAGTTCGTAAGATCTCTTCCTGGTTCACACTGAATGGCTTATGAGAATGAGGACTGAATGTCCTGAAGTTTTCTGTCAGAGGTCCTGTGAGACCTCCTTTACCCCTACCCACTGTGAGACGGATAGGCTGGACTCTTCTTTACAAAATTATTGTTATTACTTGACAGTTTCATAATACATATAATGCTTTGTGATTATATTCCACCCACCATTAACCCTGGAATCAGTCTTCCATTCTCTCGGTACGCTCTCTGCTATCTAACTAGCCTCCTAGCTGCTTTCCCATTAAAGAAAATGATACCCCCTCCCGCAGCATCCATTACTGGTCAATAAACAGATCTTTAGGAAGGGAGTAGGGCTCACGTCACTTCCTATTTCTGAGATGTAACCATAAAGAGCTCAGTCTTGAGCAGGTACTATTACTGCTGTGTGCTTATGGTTGCAATGGCTGTGTTGCATCTCAATGACCCGTGGGGTCTTGTGTGCCTTGTCGGATCTCAGCACTCTGAAAGTCGGCCTTTGGTTCTTGTGTTCACGCTGTAAAGATCGCTTTCTACCTCTCTGTCTTCCATTGAAACACGCTTTCTAAAGTCGATGTTTCCAGTCCTGCCGTCCTGTTGTTGTGGAGTCCTATGGTTGGAGCCGGGAGCTATACCTTCTGAGGCTAGGTACGCTGTAGCCTCCTTCCTTTCCAAAGTCGGAAAAGATTAGTGGCTGCCAGGCTGAAGGGGCTGTGGTTTCTTGCAGTGTATTCACTTTAGCACTTGGGATTGTAAGTAAGTCCCTGAAGAATTTTTTTGTCTATGAAACCTACTTAAGATTTTATTATTAGGTTAAGCTGTCATAACAACATGAGTCTATTGTTTGGGCTCTAATTATCATTCTTTTGTCATTTTGTGGAAATAGATTTCTTTTTGTATTATAACCCCAAGATAGTGAGGTCAGTGTGGGTGGGAGTACAAAAGTTCCATTTGATTTAAAATAAAAAGGAAGGGGCTGGAGAGGTGGCTCGGTGGTTAAAGGCTTGCACTGTTCTTCTAGAGAATCCGGAATGGCTTGTAATAGCCATATATAACTCCAACTCCAAGGGCTCTAACATCTCTGGTCTCTGTGAGCACCTGCTCTCACATGCACATGTCTCTGTATACAAATAATTTAAACAAATAAACATTTTCTAAAAATGATCAGTATAAAGCCAGGCCTATAGGCTCATGTCTGTAATCCCAGCACTTGAGAGGCTAAGGTAGCGGCATTACTATAAGTTCTAGGCCATCAAGATGAGTTGCAGGTTAGCCTGGCAACACAGTGAGTCAACAAACAAATAAAATAAAGTGAAACAAATGTGTGATACACGGAAAATAATATTTTTCATTTGATGTTTTTTTTTTTCCTCATTCACAAGTGTATGAGAAAAATATAGTAAAATGGAAAAGACAGTAAAACAGTCTTCTCACCACTGGCTGCCCGCTGCGCTGAGAAAATGTGGAAGGATCTCAGAAAAGTCACCTTATTCTCTTATGTCTGCATAAGCTCCCTTGGCAGTGGCGTAGCTGAGAATAGGAACCAACTGTGTGCTCTCGTAGTTGCGTCTAACTGGTGCCATTGCTGTTTCTTTTCCTTCTATCATTTCCCTTCTCTCATGTCTTTCTTCCCTATTCCTTGCATTTACAAAAGTGCCAGAAGTTGGAGGCCAGACAACCTGTTTTTCTAGAAACTTTAAGGGGGTGTTTGGAAATTGGGCTAGAGAATGTCAGTGTCCTCAAACTGCTGATGGAGGAAGTGCTGGAAAACGAGGAAGGGAACATGACTCGGCTGTGACTGTATTGGACCATGCTTCCTTTTGTGCTTAGATTTTAGGCTGTGAAGAAAAATGAGAAGTAGAAAAGGGAGTGAGAAAAGGGAATTGGATTTACCTAGTTTAAAGTGTGTTTAGTTTCTGACCAGCCTAGCTGATCAGTGTTCTCTGCCTTAGGCAGCTCATGTGCATTTGACAATGTATCCATGTCACAAGCATGACCTGTGAAGACAGTGTTTTCCTTAAGTACAGCAGCAAACATTGTGAGGGTTCTGGGGCTCTCTTACATGTGGACTGCTGTGCTTCAGTGGCCAAAAGGGAGAGATGTTATTCTCTGCTCTTGGCTTATTTTAATCTTTATGTTTTAAAAGGGTTTAATGTAGCCCAGGCTGGCTTTAAGCTTGTTGGGTAACAGGGGATGACCTTAGGCTTTTGATCATCCTGTTTCCAATTCTTGAGTCTGGGAACTGCTGGAATCACAGGCATGCCCTACCTGGTTTGTGATACTGAGAGCCGAACCCAGGGTTTTGTGTATACAAACAAACACTCTGCCAACTTAACTACATCTATAATAATCTATATAGTAATCTGTTCTAAGATACTATTTCTGAATTTCTAGTTCTCTCCATCTTCCACCCTAGCTATCATACTTCACCTCCTCCCATAGGCTGTAAATTCTTAGAGGAGAGACACCACGTTTTACCATGTGCCTCAGGACTCAAACAGTTTAGATCTGGTCCCTGTGGTAGCTACAAACCTTGAGTCATTTAAGCTAAAATTAATTAAAAAGCAAAATTCAGCTTCTCAGTTGCACCAGTCACAGCTGAAGTAAGTACCCAGTAGGCACTCATAACTTAGTATTTGCCCGACCATTTTGGGACAGACAGAACATTTATTTCATCATCTAGAACATTCTGCAGGATAGCAGTGGCCTAGAACATCCAGAGACTAATCTTATTCTTTCCAGGTTATAAGGTGAGATTGTTTAAATTTAAAGCTAGTGAGCCATTGAGTTTGTACCTGTTGACTTACAGTGATGCTGTGTTAGGGACTTAAATAAAGGCTCTTGTTTTCAAGATTTATTTCATTTTTAATTATGTGAATCTGTGTGGAATGTGTGCATATTCGTGCGGGCATATGCACATTAGGCCAGAAGAGGGTGTTGGGTCTCCCTCTTAGAGCTGAAGTTGAAGATGTTTGCGAACGACTCGCTATGGGTGCTGAGAACCAACCTCAAGTCCTCTGCAAGACCAGAATGTGTTCTTACCCTCCAGCCCTTAGGCAGAAGGCTCTTAAGGTGGGTTGGTTGGACCAATTGTTTGTGGATTCTAGGACAGATTACTTTTGAACACTATAATAAGCTATCATGGTTGCAGTGTGGAATTGTCTAATTTGTGTTGGAGCCATATAGCTGTTTCTGTAGCATGAAAAGAGCCCACAGTCAGTGTGTAAATCATCGGAGGGGCCATAGTCTAACAAAGCTGGATTCGTAAGACCAGCTGGCATGTGCGGGGCCAGGGCTGCTGGTGAACTCTTCTGCCATTCGGGCTCCCTCTCCCGGGTTGGCCCGCCATGGTGACCAGCAAATCCTGAGAGGAGAAGCAAGGCTGGAATGGCTGGGAGCAGAAGAGACCTCAGGTGGCTGTGAGCGCAAGGAGAACAGTCTCTCGGGAGACTGCTTCAGTGAGACAGCTTGTTTAATGAGGGGAACAAATGATGCTTAAGCCTTTGGGAGCCAGGTAGGGCTTTCAGGATGAGCGTACATGATTGGCCAGGGCCAGAGCACTGGGGATGCTTCGTTTGCATCAGGAGTAATTCCAGGTGCTGCCTTACATGATCTTACAAGGGGGGAGAAAGTTTAACCTGGGTTACGTAACCTCCTCTGGGGGCAGAGGTGGGGGTGCAAAGGTGAGGGCAGGTCTACACACCTGCAGGACATGCAAGCCTGGGGCAGGGGCGGGCAGGGATCCTACTCTGCCAATCTCAGGACAAGATTCTGGGGTTTGGACACATCTGAATCCTACTCCTTCTCTGGCCGGCTTCTCCGACTCCTGCACATACACACCCACACACCCCCGCCCCCGGTCCCACACTCTACCATAGGTTTGTCATTCTCCACAGCTTTGTCTCTCACCCTCTACTAACTGGAGCAGCTTAGATAAGTGGTTCCACCCTTGCTGGAGCCCTTCTTGAAGTTTAACTGTGCTCAATGTTACCTCTAGGGGTACCATTCCTTACTCTGCCCTAGGGATTCGTAACAAAGCAGAATGACTATAAAGTTTGTAATGTGTAACAACTATCCTTGTCCCATCAAAACAGTTCTCTAATCCCTCCATCTCCTCCCAGGATATCCTGGCTTTATCTGTGGGCCTACCTCACAAGTGCACCTGCATGGGCCCCCTCCAGATTGTCTCCTAGTCAAAGCAGAGACAGGTGGTTTGGGTTCTAACCTTGACTTCCAATGTACTTTGAGCAGGGGGCGGGTCTGAGAAAAATAGTGGACAAATGCCTTGAAGTTTGGACTGCAGACTGCACCCTGCTGCGTGCCTGAAGGGAGAAACAGAGAGGACTGGTTGACTGGAGTCAGTATTCATAGAGCGACTTATGGGCTGGGAGGAAAGGGCAGTGCAGGACGTGTATACAGGCAAAAGCCATCTGCAGTGCAGTTGCTTAAAAAGTAGGAGATGGCTGAGTGGAGGCATGGACTCATTTCTCAAAGGTTTGTTTGCAGTTGTGAAAAACAGCCGTAGGCTGCAGAAATGCCATGTAGCCAGGGCAGTTGATGCTTGGATCTGCCCACCCACTGCAAAAAAGCTGTGTATGATCCTGGGCCAGACATATACTCTCTTTGAGGTCAGGTTTTTGTTTGTTTGTTTGTTTGTTTTGCTTTTTGTTGTTTTATTAAAATGACGAGACCTACTCCCGTCACAGAGTTGAAGACGGTCAATGTGACAATGTATTTTTGCCTTAGCTGGGTTTGCTTCACGTCACCCTGATATTTGATAGGGGAAATTCAGGCTGTGTGGGTCCTGCAGTGTACGATAGTGTGGGAGCAGTGTGTGGCTAGTTAGAGAGAGGAAGCCAGGCTTAATCCCAAAGGCAGCTGATGACAGGGTGACAGTAGGGTAGTATGTGTTCCACCTGAGTGTATCAGATGTGGCTGGACAAGGCTGAGAGAAGGTACAGTGACTCTGTGCCTTTGGCAGGGGGTGGGGGGGCGTTGCAGGAGATCCTTTGGTATTGAGTAATAGTCAACGATTATTTCAGAACTGCTATTTGGACACAATCTTTTCAAGGATGTCACAATTGTCCAACATGCATGATGATAAAAAAGGAATGGGGTAGCCATGACCAAGGCTCTCACTTCTGAACCTGAATGCTTAAAGAGACCTTGATGTCATGGTGGAGCCCCAGCTGCAGATTATGAGCTTCTGGAAGCTTGCTCACCACCCATGCCAGCTGAGAAGAGATTGGCAGCTCCTGTGTATCTGTAAAGAACAGGACCAGGCCTTCAAATATCCTGCTTAACAATTATATCCGTCAGATGTACTGGGCGGGAAGATTGAAGATGATGCTCCAGTGTTATAGAGGGAGATTGGGTGAGTGACCAGGCAGTAAGCTGTCTCTGTCACCTCTCAGTTTTGGAAGCTCCTTTCCTGCTCTTCCTACTTAAGTAATAATTTTGTTCCTTCTCAAGCATCTGATGGGGTTGAAGACTCGATAGAGTTTCACAGTTAGGCTTAACTTGTTTAGGATTTAAGAAAAGATTTAAAGTCCAGAAAGATGTTTTGTTGTTGTTATTGTTGTTGTTTTTAAAATTGATAAATACAAGATACTGATTCAGGTACAAAACTTTAGACTCAACCTAGATAGGCTAGAATAGTATCTTCCTCGAGGTTGCCAAATACAAATGAGTTAAACATTTTTCATGCAGCTTTTACTTATGTCTTTCCTAATGGTTTGTTTCATAAGTGTTTTTACTGTAAGTAGTTTATTATAACTTTTTTAAAAAGCATGCTTAGAAGAGATAGAAAAAGAAAAAAAAAACAAAATATTCATGACTGAGGAAAAAAAATAAAAAAGAACAGTATTGGTGATAAACATGTCGAAACCCTTCCAGTTCCTTCTTGTTATTCACAAACAAGGTTTGGGTGCACCTGAAGCCTCTTTAATCTTATCTGTTCTAACTTTGGCCTATTAGTGTGGTTGTAGCTCTCTCTAGTAAAATGATTTATTTATTTTTGATTTTTCGAGACAGGATTTCCTCCATGTAACAGCCTCAGCTGTCTAGACTCGCTTTGTAGACCAAGCTGGCCTCAAACTCAAGAGATCCTCCTGCCTCTGCCTCCTGAGTTCTGGGATTAAAGTTGTGTGCCTTAATAGTAAGGGGATTCTTGAATTCCTTTAACATGGGCTAGTATCTGTTTGCCTGGTTTTGTCTGTGGGGTTAGTAGCTTAAAGAGGGAGACTCTTTGGGGATCCAGGCAAACCTCTTGTTTGTCAGGGACATCTTTAGCCATGACAACCATGGATTTCTTCAGGGACAAATGAAGCAAGAGATGTTAGGCTGGAGGGAGATTATTCTCTCTCTTAGCTATGCCCTCCTTCCTCTTTGCTCTGTTTCTTGCTGTAGTCCCTCTCATCTGGGAATTACTGTTAACTGTATGTCCCCTCAGGTTTCCAAGGGGAACCTGAATAGCCAGCCTGCTGGAGCTGAATTTTTTCTCTGGGCAATACAGGAAGCAGGTGTGCCCGTGTGCGTGATGCTGGCATATTCTCAGACAATAGGGGGAATGTGGGAGATGTTTGTAGCCAGCTTCACGTCTAAAGAATCCTAAGGTAAAGAAAACATTGGGATTTTTTTTTAAGATCGATTATTAAATTGTTTTTTTTTAAACTTTGTATTAGTTCTTTGTGAATTTCACATCATGTACCCCATTCCCACTTATCTCTCCCTTCCCTCATACCCACACTCCACCCTAACAATCTCCTCCCCAACAGAGAAAAAAAAAAATCTGTAGTGTGTCACAGTGTGTCCCATAGTATACCTGTTTGTCCACACTTCTTTGCTTGAAAATATTCATTGCAATAACTCGTTGGCCTGGTTCAAAGCCTTTTTTGCTTCTGCCTCTCTATTCATACTAGAACCTCACTGGGACCCCTCTCAGATATACTGTTGTTGCACTGTGTCATGGAGCTCCTATGGTTTTGGATCTGTAGAACTAGTCCCTTTAAATTGTTTTTCATGTGAGGTATTCATTTATTATGTGTGTTTGAACATTAGGATTGAGGCGCTGTCTAAATAGACTAGGGCTTTACAGGGCCTTGGTAACATGAAGAGTGTTTTTGTTTTGCCTTTGGAAAACCTAGAAGCTGGACAATGATGAGATCAGAGGGTCGGGGAGGAAGAGAGAGAGAGAGCTCCTGTGGTCTAATTTTCACATTTTACATATGGTGGAACTGGGCACAGGGAAGTGATTTGCTCATGGTGTTGTGCTATAGTCAGAGGAGAGTTAAGGCCTCTGAATCCTGATTTCTGGGATATTACTTTTTACATTGTTCATATTGCCTCTCTAGTCAATGAATGGGCCTGACTTTTTTCCCACTGGTATAGGAAACGCTGTGGTTTGAAAATCACATATGATTCTTGTGTAAGACAAGAGAGAGTTCATTTGCTTTTGAGGATCCTGGAGGTTGAGGTTGAAAGGAGGAAAGGCACTCATTGGTCTTCAGGAGTGGCCATCAAGTAGATGAGGATGAGGGAAAGAGATGGCCTGCCCCAGACTAGGAGCACTCTTTAACCTCTCCCAAGATTCCCTCAATGAGAATGGTCATGGCCTGTGGATAATAATTAGGCCAAGAAGGGAGTTGGTGGGGGTTTTTGTTTTGTTTTGCTTTTTTTTTTTTTTTTTTTTTCTGAATACATCAGCTGGATGATTCCAGATTGTGTAAGACGAAGACCAATAGCTTTGAAATGAATGTGGTGGCCTTGTTCCCAAGGGGAATTAACTTAAATTGTTAAACTCTTATAACACACACACAAAAACCTTCCCACCTTTGTCTTGAAGAGCAAAGGCAGTCCTCTGCAATTCTCCATTTCTTTCACGCCAACAGCCTGTCCCTCAGAGAATGGAGCACCTTTTAACTGTGCCTGACTCAGTTTCTCTTGAAAATTCTCTTGTCTAGGGAAAATCTATATGATTTTTTTCTTCCTTCCTTCCTTCCTTCCTTCCTTCCTTCCTTCCTTCCTTCCTATTTTACTTTCTTCTTTGCTTCTTTCCTTCCTTCCTTTTCCCCTCCATATCTTTCTTCTTTCCTTCCTCCCCCCTCTCTTTCTATATGTACACATATGTGTGAGTAGAGGTCAGAGGACCATCTCTGAGGTCAGTCCTCAGCTTCCACCTTGTTTGAACAGAGTCTCTTGTTCCTTGCTGCATATGCCTGCCAAGCTGATTTGCAAGCCTCTGGAGATAACTCCTTTCTCTGCCTCCCCTGTCTCCATAGAGCCCAGGGTCACAGGTGCTCACTGCTGCATCAGGCTTCTAAGGACTCAAACTCACACTTTCATCATGCATGTACAACAAACTCTTCACCCACTGAACCATTCCTCAGCCCAGTTCAGAAAAACACTGTTGTTGATGCTGGTTTGGGAAGAGGAAGAAAAATCATAGTTCATTTGTATCAAGATGCTTACTCTGCACTGTGAAATTTATCCGCAGGTTTTCAATTAATTCTCAGAAAAACTTTGTGAAGATTGTACCATTTTGCCTATCAAGAAGAGAGAGGCATAGGACGATCCAGTACCCTGAGTTCATACCCTCTTGGTAGCAGGCCTGGGTTGGTACTCAGGCACCTGCCCTGGGACTCCAGCTGGTAATGAGAAACATTGCTTCTCACTCCTCCCCTTTATGGAGAAGGAGAGTTGGGGAATGTGGACAGACAATTGGAAATTAGACCATCACAACTATACTGTTACACCAGTTTTTCCTACCTGTCTGCCTTTCTGTGGCCCTGTGGTGGGGAATGGGCAGTTGTGAGGAGTCACATTCACAGTTTTTATCTTAAAAGACACATCCAAGGTGCTGAAGGGATGGCTAGGACAGTACAGTGCTTGCCTTTTAAGACTGAAGACCTGAGTTTGATTCCTAGAACCCATGTAAAGATGACACACAGAGACACACAGAGACACATTCAAAACTTGTAAAGATGGAATAGGGAATCCTTGGTCCCCAGGAAGCAGCATGGTGCAGTGACAGAAAAGACCATGAGTCAGCCTTACTAAGGATTCAACATCTGTGGTATGCTCCTGGACCTCCCTTGGTTTCTCATCTGTGTTGTGGACATGGTTGCTCTTCTCATGTGCTTCCTCTTGTGGGCTGAATGAGATCATTCATAATGTTACTAGATCTACTAGCTTGGCTCCCTGTTCCTGACAAGGACAATGCTATGAGCTGTACTGGGGCATTCATGGAGAGCAGAGGTCAGGACAAAGACCCAATGTTTTTAACCCAATTAAAAATTCTTATGGGCCAAATTTAATGAGTCATGTGTAGCAAGAGACATGACTACGGGAAAGAAAAATATTTACCCGGGGAACTTTGGCCATAAAATGCCATAAGATCCGATTGTCCATTATAAAAGGAGCTGGAAAAGAAAGGGTGTTTGTCTGATTCTAATCCTTTTACAGGCTGGAGACAAGACCTTTGTTCTGGTTGCCGGTACTGAGAGTGAGAGTGCAGCTCTTGCTAGGGTGATGGCACAACCTAGGGATGTGGGAGAAGGGACCACCCTAGGCACAGGCAGGCATGGATACCTGTTCTTGTCAGAGGAGTGGAGGGGGCAACTGTAGCTTGGCTTCTGTGGGGAAGCGAAAGGAAGAACGCTGTGAGATTTCGTTCATTTAACCGTATCATGAAGGTCCAAATGACTGTGGCTGCCTCTTCCTTTCTTAAAGTCCCTCCTTGTTGATAATACAAAGCTGAAACAGGAGCTGGGGGTATGTTGGCTTGTGCCTATAATCCTAGCTTCTAGAAGCTGAGGCAGGGGAATCACTGTTAGTTTGGAGCCATCTTTGGCTGTATAGTAAGTTCTGTGTCGACCCTGGCTACAGAGGAGATCCTGTCTCAGAAAACAAAGAGCCGCAACTTAGACCCAAATTCCTTCCATATATAGTCGAAACTCAGAGACTAAAGTTAAAGTATAAACTGGCTGGCCTGGTGGCGGGTCCTCTTATTTGCATAATGCTTGCGCCCCTGTGGTATGTAAAATTGGCTTAGGGTAGCAGCAGTTGCCTAGGAAAAGGAACTTCATTTACTTAGGGTTCATATGTTAAAGGTTTAGACATTGCTGCTGAACCATGCCATGGTCTCAGTCTTGAAATTTTGAAGATAAAAGTTGTCATTTCTTCTGTTGTATTCCTTTGTCAAACCCACTGTCCAAGCAAATGAAACATAACATCATCCTGCCTTACCTGGTGTGCAAAGACAAATGTTTCTTTTCTTAGCCTCATTTGCTGGCCTAAAGGTTTTCTTTGGTCTCGAGGTGTGGTTCTTTCTTCAAGACTGCCCCATGGCGAGGACTGTGAAGGAAGCACACCTTCTGGATGGTTTCTTCCTCCTGCTATTCCTCCAATTGTGGAATTGGTTTACAAGGCAGTGGCCTTCTGGGCATGGAACCATGTTTATGTTTTACATGTCACTATTTCTCAGAGGTTGCAGTAGTTAGGTGACAGGTATACCCTAGGTATGTCGGGAAAATTATAAACCCAGGACTCAGGAGCACTTTAAGGAAACATTTCATCATCCAAGTTAATAAACCTACAATGTATGGTGCTCGGAAGTAAAGAGACTATCATGTGTTAGGAACTGGGCACTAAATTAGTGCTTCTCCACTCCAGCTTTGTTCAAAGTGAGGTTATGGGATGTTTGCCAATAGTGATCCAAAGGTGATTGCAGGATTCAGACTTAAAAGCTTTATCCACTAAAATAGATTTTTCTTTTCATTTTTTTTTTTAGTCTGTGGTGTGTGTGTGTGTGTGTGTTGGTATGGGTATGTTTCATGCACATATGAAGGTCACAGGATAACTAGCAAAGGTCAGTTTTCTCCTTCCACCATCTGGATCTCAGGGGTCAAATCAGATTATCAGTTGATGAATGACACCTTTACCCACACAGCTCACTTCCAGGTCCCTAAAAAATGAGCTCTTTAAAGCTTGTTGCTGTAACTAAATATCTGTCAGAAACAACATGAGAAAAGATGTTTGATTTGGCTCATAGTGTGAGGGATACAGTCCACCATGGCGCAGAGCAGCTGGTGACAGGAGTATGAGCTGGCCGGTCACACCTCGGTATACAGCCAGGAAACAGAGATTGGTGCTTTCCTGGGACCACAGCCTGTGGGATAATGCATTCATCTGTAAGGCGGGTCTGGTCTCCCCAGGTAACCCTCTCTGGAAACACCACACAGACACCTCCAGGTGCTTCCAAATCCTGACAAGCTCACGGTAAAGAGTTACTACCACATAGGGACTGTGCTACCATTAAACTTCCATTGCTTGCTTTGTTTTCTCTATATAGTCCCAGGATTGCCATAAACTCATGATAGAGGCCAAGGCTAGTCCTGAGGTCAAGATTCTCCTGAGTGTAGGGATACACAAGCATACACTCCCAGCTGTCATTACCTACTTTTCCTAACCCAAAGCACAGTGCTCTACCACTGAGCTAACCCTCCATCAAAGCCGTGTACCTAGAAAGTGGCAACGTTAGATTTTAAACTGAAGCCTCGGTGTCATTCTGGATAGTTCCACCTATTATCTGACATTTAGCGTTTCTAAGTTTTGGTAGTGATTATTATTAGCCATATTATTCTTGGTGCTGGGGATTAAAGGGTCTTGCCCATGCTAGCTAGGGAAGTATTCCGTCACTGAGCTGTGCCCCACAACTCCCTATAGTCGATATTTTGAAACATGCTCGCTCAAGGCGACTTTATTTTCCTTAGCAAAAAAAAAAAAAAAAAAAAAACGGTAGCAAAAAACACCGGTAGTTTATCATTAACAACGAGCTTTTCTTCTTAGAATTTGCTCCAATTTCCTGACTTTCCGTGAACTGACTGGAGTGGAAAACTTACAGAAAGAAGGAAAGAAAGAAAGAAAGAAAGAAAGAAAGAAAGAAAGAAAGAAAGAAAGAAAAGAGAGAGAGAGACAGCTAGTGGTTGATGGGTTTCCAGGACTGTTTGGGAAAATGAGACCTTTCTGTGGTGTTGGAGATGACAGCATCCCGCCAGTCAGCTCACGTGCCTGTGTGGCTTGACGCTGCCACGGTCAGCCAGCAGCCATGAGCATTCCTCGCCCTCCCTTGTAGGAGACTCCTTGACCCAGAATCCCAGCCGGTCATCCTGCCAGTCAGCCCAGATTTCCTCTGGGAAGTAGACTTGAAGTGTAAACACCAGGAGGCCTGGATGAAAGGGAGCGGATTATTCCATTTAAGAGGATGCTGTGTCCAGCCACTCCAGCCCCGGGCTGCTATCCCTGCAGTCATTATGCAGGGTGGGAATGGTTGGGCTGGTCTCTACCACAGACCCCTCCCTCGCCACCTGAGCCACACTTGGTCTCAGGAATGCCATTTCCCAGCAGACGGCACAGTCCTGTTTTAACACTGTCGGGTCTGTGCCCCACCCCGTCTGTCCCCCACCGTGTCCATCCCCCACCTCCTATCTTCTCTTTTTATTTACTGCTGTCCTGGACTTGCACATGTTAGTCAAGCACTCTGCCTCTGAGCTATAACCTCAGTAACCTCAGCTTCTTCTGTGCTTTTAACCTGCTAGGATATTAGATTTTATCACACATACTGTGTGTATGTGCGTGTACTCATGTACAAATACATGGGGAGTCCTGTACAGTGTGTCTGTGTGCACGTGGAGACCAGAGGACCACCTCAGATTTCATTCCTCAGGCATCATCCACCTTGCCACCCCTGCCCCACCCCCCACCCTCGTTTTTTGAGACAGGGTTCCTTGAACTCAGAGATCTGACTGCCTCTGCCTCAGTGCTGAGATGAAAGGCATACCATGCTTGGTTCCCACCTTGTTTCTGAGACAGGGTTTCTCCCCGTTGGCCTGGAGGGGGCTAGTAGGCTATCTGGCCAGTGAGCCCCAGGGATCTTCATCCTTCTGTTCCCCCAGGGCTGGTATCATAAGAGCACTGTTTTGGCAGCACACCTGGATCCTCCCACCACTACGTGTATTCTGGGGATCAAAATCACATCCTCATTGTTTGCAGTACAAACACTTTACCAACTGGGCCATCTCCGAGGATCCATCAAAAGACTTTGAAGTACTCGGAACTTACAGCCACAGTCTTGAGCGTTCATTAGCAAGTGTACAGAGTGGCCAAGTGGCCAGAGGACACCCCCTCCACTCCAGGAGCGGTGAATCTGAGGCAGCTGTGTTCTCTGAACTAGCCTGCCAGTCATGAGTTCTGCCTCTAGGCTTTAGGGGAAAGGAATTTCCTATTACAATATATTTTTGTAAGAGTTTACTCACAGTCCTTCAATGTAAGCTGTTTGACATAGTGGAAAACAAACTATCATTTTCCCTACAAAGGACCCAAAAACAAATACAGGAAGAAGGGGGAAAAATCCCTAATGTGAGCCTTTAAATCATCCTGGTCAGGTATGACATAAACACATTTTACAAAGGAGAAAAAGGCTTTCTGAAATTGTGCTGAAGGTTCTTCATAAACCATTGGTTTGGTAACTCTGCAAGCCAATGTATATAGAATTCAGTGTATCTGGTTTGTGGATTACATCAGACTTGGGCAGATGGGTAGGTTCAAGCTTGTAAGTTAAAAGCAAGTATCTCATGATATATTGACTAGTTGTATTTGATCTAATCTGAGACTATGGAGTGTGAGCCATACCAGTAAGAGGGAAAGCAATCCCATGAATGATACAAGCAAGCCTTGGAAAGATGTTGGTTTTCATATGCATTTGGGTAGCCAGAGTGATAAAACAGGGCGAATGTTTTAGCCACACGTTATGCAGTCTAACCACAGGATTCAGGAACTGTTCTACGTCTTTTTCCACTTGACCTGCAGCAGCTTTTGGCACTTGTGTGCCTTTTCCTTGAGACACTTTCTCTACAGACTCCCCGTTCTCCTGTATTTCCAGCTGTTTTTTCCTGGTCTCCTTGGTTGATTCTCCTTCCCCTCTCTGACCTCTCCATACTGGAGATTCCCAGGCTTCACCTTCGTAATTATTTTCATACGTGGACCCTCTCTTTGCCTTGGAGATCTGAGGTGGCTCTAGTTTGTATCAAGCCGACAAAGGCTAACCAGTACACCTAGCGAGCTGTGCCTGTCTGTCACAGCCAGCTTTTGTTTCTTCTGACTCACGACTCCTGTCTTTCTGACCCTTCTTCCAAGGAAGGTTTCCACCTAGGTTCTTCCTGGAGGCAATTCTTTCAGATGTTTATCTCCAAGGGCAAAAGAGCTTTACCCCTTCTTCCAATGGGAAAGGTCAGAGTTCAGGTGTTTATAAAGACAAAAGGAACCTTTGTTTTTCCCCACATTGAAGCTGACAAGACAACAGTAAGCCTCTAGAGCAGTGGTGCTCATTAGCCTTTCTGATGTTGTGATCCTTTAACACAGCCCCTCATGTTGTAGTGACCCCCACCCATAAAATTATTTCTATTGTTACTTCATAACTGTAATTTTGCTACTGTGTTATGAATCATAGTGTAAATATCTGATATGTAGGATATCTGATATTGACCTCTGTGAAAGGGTCATTCAACTTCCAAAGGGGTCACAACCTACAGGTTGAGAACCACCGTTCTAAAGAGTGGGACTTCTTAAGCTGGTCATGCGGGGTTCTAGTTTGCTCTCCTGCTGTGATAAAATGTCATCATTGAAAACAACTTGAAATTCTTCGTTGTCTTGTTTATATTCGTCACGAAAATACCTGTTAATATGTGTATGCTGTATGTATGTGTCTAGTTATCGACCCATGGCCATATTCACCTCACGACCTGTTTCTGTGAATCAAATTGTGTTAGAACCCCAGTGTACTCATTTGTACCAAGAGTGGTTGCTATCTTGTTGCAGTAGTGTTGAGGAGTCACATGACAGAGACTGAGTTCTCAAAGCCTCAAACTTCTGCTGGTATAGAGTTTGTAGAAATCCTCTTTTTATTTTGAAGAAAAGAAACAAACTGTATAGCCTCAGAGCAAACTGTTCTAACACCAGCCTGGTACATAGTCATAGTCCAGAAGGAAGCATCCATACCATGGCCAACCTGGAAAGAGCTCCGATCAACACCAGATGGCCATGCTCAATGATGAACAGTTCCAGGGATGGATCACATTCCTCTACTGTGTCACACTCCCAATTAGTGACAGCAGAAGCACTCTTAATTGGCTGAGTGGCCTTTTAGTTGTCCCAACCTGTCTACATGAGATTATTCACTAATATTATGAAATTGCTTTCAATACACGTTTCTAAAGCTTACATGCATCTGTGTGTCATAAGTACAGTGGTCTTCCTGTTTTGTCTGAGTTAGGTTTTCTAGTGCTGTGATAAAACACCGAACAAAACACCTTGGCAAGGAAGGGGTTTGTTCAGTTTATGGCTCTCAGGTCATGCTCCATCAGTGAGAGAAATAAGGGAAGGAACTCAGGCAGGGAAGAAACCTGGAGGCAGGAATTGAAGCAGAGCCACAGAGGAATGCTACTTACGGGCTTGCTCAGCCTGCTTCCTTAGAGCACCAGGGCCATTTGCCCAAGGGTATACTACTGCCCACAATGAGTTGGGCCTTTCCTACATCAGCCACCAAGACATCAAGAAAATACCCCATGGATTTGCCCATAGGCCAGTCTGTTGGAGGCACTTTCTCAATTCAAGTTCCCTCTTTCCAAATGACTCTAGATTGTGTCACGGTGACATAAAACTAGCCAGCACAGGTGTTCATAGTCACATATGTATTTTATGTTTCAGTGGTCTCTCACTGTCCACAAACACATTTATGTCAGCTGTATGGTGATCTTTCAGCATCCATATACATATGTAACACATATATCAAGTCTTTTGGCTTGTTTGTGAGACTGGTCTTGGGGCTGTTTTTGTCATATGTACTGTGTTCTCGTGGTATCCATGGGAGACTGTCCTGAGGACCTGTTTATGTGTGCCAAAGTCTGAAGCTACAGAAGTTCCTTATATAAAATGACATAGTACTTGCATATAATCTCCACACACCCTCCCGGATAACGTAAATCCTCTCTGGATTACTTATAATACATCACACAATGAGAATACTTTGCAAATAGTTTTCCTACTGTATTATTCAGAGTAGTCATCATCAAAAATGCGTGTACATGTCCAGTGCAGATGCAAATTTCAAACAAACATGTTGGAAATGGGTGTGGAGGTGCACACCTGTAATTTTTGGAGATAGACACAGGGCAACAATCACGAATTTAAGGCGACCGTCAGTCTTTTTTATTATCTTATTTTTGAAATTGTGTATGTGTGTGTGTTTAGGTGTGGGAACGTACATGTGAGTGCAGTTGATTGAGGAGGCCAGAAGAGTGGAGTCCCCGGAGCTGTAGCTCTAGGTGTGTGTGAGTGTGAGCTGGCTGACACCGTGCTGAGAATAAAAACTTCTGTCCTTGGTAAGAATAGTGAGGTCTTAGAATGGCTGAGCCAGCTCCCCAGCTCCCCAGCTCCCCAGCTCCCCAGCTCCAGGCTCATAGGCTTGGGCCGCATGAGTCCCTTTCTCAAGAAAACAAAGAAACTAAAATAACTGAATGAGGCCACATTTATTTATTCGTTCTTGACCTGCAGTTGTTTAAACTCACAGATACAGAACTTTAATTTATATAAAAGATGACTGTATATGTTTGTTGTTTATATACTGCAAATAGATAATTTTGTAAGGAATAATGAGATAAATATAAAACAATGAAGAAAGAGGAACCCGGATAACTGTCTTTGAACTCTTTTCTGAGCAATTTCACTTCCTTTCCAATTTAGTTGATCAGCCTAATGCTTTTCCCTGTGGCTGTGTTGCTTCCCTTTGATCCTTTCTCTCTGCATGTTTGTGTGCATGTGATGTCCTTACACATGCATGTGAGCATTCATATGTCTGCAGGCCACGGCTGATGTGAGGGTCTTCCTCTGTCCCTCTTCCCATTTACCCACCGAGGCAAGGTCTGTCAGTTGAACCCAGAACTCTCCGATTCAGCTAATCTGGCTGCCATCTTGCTCCAGCAATCCTCTCTCTTCGCATTCTAAGAGCTGGGATTACTGGAGGGCCACCAAGCCCTGGTCCCCAACACTTTTTTTTTTTTTTAATGTTCAGAGTCTGATTCGCTTTCTTGTTAATAAACATCTCTGCCTCCAGATTTCAGAAAGTGAGGGTCTCAAGAAGCAACCTGACCAAGTGGCTGCTCCTTAGATGTCTCTGAAGTATTCCATGAGTCTTCCTTTTACCCCCAGTGGTGAAGGAGTGGGGAGACCAGGCATTATCGCTGTTTTTCTCCCTGTGGTTTCGTGACAATGTGCTGAAAGGCTACTGTCTCCTGACAGAGCCGTTGTCTACTCTGTCTCTGAATTATCAACTCCAGAGTGGGGGGTGGCAGTGTTCAAGAACATTGCTGGCCCAGGTGAATTTGTAGAGTGGGCTCTACACATCTCACAATGAGAATGTCTCACTGGGGAGAGGGAGTCAAGACAAAACTCAACTTAGAGGTTTTAATTTAGTTTGAAGTTCATTTGAGTTGAAGGGAGATCTCACTGGACCCATTCTTTTGTGTTTTTCTTTTCATTTTTTCCCCCTATTTCCTTTCTCTTTATTTTTGTGACTCAAAAAGAAAATGCTGAGTGTTGGATGAGGGGCCATTCTTAAGGCTTTTAGACTCTGTAATTACTCTGCAAAGGGTATGTATTTGCATGTGACATGCCTTGAGGCTCAAGTTCCCATGCTCAGCATATATGAAGCATTGAAAATCATGTCGCTAATTTTTAGAATAAATTAACTCCACAGAAAATGTTGGCCTTCTCCTTGCCAGGGGTGACAGTGAGTCTCTCCATTGTAAGTTGAGGAAAAGGACATGACAGTTAGTGGTTTGCCCAAAGCCACACTGTCATGGGCATCGTGAGGGTGGAAACAGTGGTCCTACTTGTAAGCAAAAGCACTGGTGTTTTCATGTAAGACACTGTGGGCCTTAGTCAAATTGGCCTAAATTAAGATGCAGGGACTAACAAGCCTTTTGGTGTTTGGAAGCGCCTACCACATTAACCACAGAGAGCTGGCTTGTTTCTTCAAGTTACCTGCAGAGGTTTTAAATAGGCCTTGGGGTTGCCCCCCCCCCCCTTTTTTTTTCTTTTTTGGAGAAGACTTGTTTGCTTGAGATCAAAAGCTGCACATCTGGCAAAATATTGCTGGGAAAATGGAAAAGCAGCTGCCTGGGGCTCACCATGAGAAGGACAAGTGTCTCAATTTGCAGCAATCTCTCTCTCTCTCTCTCTCTCTCTCTCTCTCTCTCTCTCTGTATATATATATATTTCACTTGGAAACTTGACCTCATTTAAAAAGAAGTAAGTGACAAAGAGAGCTATTTTGAAGACGTCACTACCAAGAACAGTTCTTGTGTAGGGCATTACTCACACTCCTATTGACATAAAACACGATATGTAAATCCAAGCAAAACCAACTTGTAATTACAAAGAGAAGAAGCAGGAGACACCAGACACCTTTGCATGACAGTAGCTTCTGCCCGGTGCTTATCTGAGTTTGTGGATCTATTTCACACTAGATCCATCAGATTTAGAGGCTAACACACACGTTCTCAGAGTTGACAAGCGGCTGATAGTGTAATGACCACAGAATAGCCCTCCACCAACCCACAGTTGGCATTCTGTTCAGAGACACATGATAGCATGTCCTAGCACCTAGTTCACTTTGCCCAGAAGTTACATCCGTCTGCCCAGCGTGTTCACACTGCATGCTACCTGCTTGCTAATCACGGGGTGGCTAGCTGTCTTGGTTGACAGGTTAAGATCACTTAGCAGTGGTCTTGGAGTGCCGAAGAAACAAGGCCAGCCATTCAAATAAGTCAAAAGGAAGTCATGAAGTTACTTCTTTTAAGAGAAGAGATAGACTTCTCAAACCCAAAGAACTGAGGGTGCACCATACCCTGGCCTCTGCCTCCTGAGCACTAGAGTTGTAGGCATGATTGGGCGTGTCCTGCTAAGTTAGATGTTCTTAAGGAATGATTGTCTTGGACTGAAATGGTTGGGTGTGTGGTCTGTTGACACAGTAAAAATGAACACTCTATTCAATTGTGAAGAGAAAGGGAATACATGCTAGTTTTGTCTTGTACCTCAAACCGGAAGGAATGGACCACAGTCTGTGATAAGTGCCAGATGGGAAAGGCATCAGGTCACAAGGGTGGCCACTGTGTGTGTTTTTAAGCATCTATAGAGAGTCCTGGATTCTATCCTTTGGATGAGAGGGACTAGTGAACATTATGTCTCTGGGTAGAGAAAATATATACAATAACCAGCCTTGATTATTTACTCGAAAACATTGAGTCTCTGAAGGCAGTATGTACTTACATATTTAGTCGTGCTTGCATTTATGAGAGTTCTTATGTCCAACCTCGTAAGTGGGCTCAAGTCCCAACCACCTGCCTTTGCAATACTGGAGTGGCAGTAGCCTAACTTTTCTGATGATTTTTTTTTCTCTTCTTCTAAGTGTGTAGTTGGAATGTTAATGTCTTATGGAGATGCTCCATGAGCTAAATACCTTAACATAAAACCTGGAAGTTAATAACTGCTATTCGTATGATACTGTCATTTGGGCCATTGTCTGCACTGTAACTGTTCGTGTCAACATAGAAGACTGAATAATAGAGCCAAAAATTGCTCATAGAGCACAGAATCATTTGAGAAGATAGATGGTCTTTTTTTTTTTTCCTTTGTCTTCTTTTTGAGACAGGGTCTCACCACGTGTCTTAGGCTGTCTTCAAACGGATCCTTCTGCCTGTAGCTGCCTGGTTTGGGGATTGCAGACATGTGCTGCTATGTCATACTAAGTTACATATTCTTTTCAAATAAGTTGTTTTATTTTTAATTCTCTCTCGCTATCTCTCGTGTGTGTGTGTGTGTGTGTGTGTGTGTGTGTGTGTATGTGTGTGGTATGCACATGGGTGCAGTGCCCTCAAAGGACAGACGAAGGTGTCAGATCCCCTGGAGCTGGAGTTCAAGGTGGGCTACCGGATGTGGGTGCTGGAACTCAGGTCCTCTTCGAGAGCAGTCTGAACCCTTTACTGTGAAACCAGTTCTCCTAGTGAGAAGTCCTTAAACAATGACTCCATTGGACTGCAACAGCTGGCATAAAAGACACTGTTCCTAGAATCTGCAAATTATTTAGCTGGCTGTGTAAAGTCCACTAAATCTTCATTTGTGGTTTCTGCTTTTCTGAATTTCATGAAGTCATCACTTTGTGTGTGGGAGGGAGGGTTCTGGTTTATTTTATTGCCGTCATATTTAGTAGTAACAAATATAATTGTCTTGATCGGTTTGGCTTCCGGAAGCAGCATTTGGGAGATTATTTGTTGTACCATTAAGATCAGCCCATCTTTTGGCGTGCATTAGGAAGCTAACCTATTGTTAAAAGGCTCGTGTCTATCTGTCATCTATCTAGCTATCATCTATCTGTCCTCTGTGTGTGTGTGTGTGTGTGTGTGTTTTGCTGGGAGTCTAATCCATACCTTCATGCATGCTAGAAAAGTGCTCTGCCACTGATCTGTATCTCTTCTCCACAAAATAGTTTCTAACAGCATCCAGCTGTCTCCATGGTGGGCTGCGTATGCCAAGTACGTATGGAACATGACTCATTTATCTAACACAGCAAAATAGAAAAGATTTCTTCTAGAACATGCTTACATTAACTTTTATTTTCTCTCATCCCTGGCACAGGTATCGACATCTTGAAGCTTGTAGCTGCCCAAGTAGGAAGCCAGTGGAAGGACATCTATCAGTTTCTTTGCAACGCCAGTGAGAGGGAGGTGGCTGCCTTCTCCAACGGTTACACGGCAGACCACGAACGGGCCTATGCAGCTCTGCAGCACTGGACCATCCGTGGCCCCGAGGCCAGCCTCGCCCAGCTCATCAGCGCCCTGCGCCAGCACCGACGCAATGATGTTGTGGAGAAGATACGTGGGCTGATGGAAGATACCACGCAGGTAATATGAGCCCTCCCTCGGTGGTTGTGTACTTTGCCACTAATCTGTCTTTGAACTCCACACTTCATCAGGTATATTTGCAAGGGAAAGCAGCTGACATTAGATGTTTGGTTAAGCATGGGCGTTAGCTCTCGTGCACGCACATGCACGCCCCTCCCACCTCTATTTTTTAGGGCAAAATCTCCAGTCACCATGGGACTTGTGACGTTGTTTGATGCTTGGAACCCCACTGTGCACCCGTCAAACAGAACCTCTTGGTTATTCGGCCACCTTCATCAGCTGGGAAACCGAGGAAGTTCAAGGGGTGTATATTATTGGTGTCAGTGATCGCTAGTTCTGGAGCCAAACAACCCTGGATCTGAATCCTGGCTCTGACACTTGTTAGATGATCAGAGATAAGTTACATCCAGGTTTTCTGACAGCAGTATGAAATATGGAGGATCAGGTGCCTGAATTATTGCTGTTACTCTAGCATAATAATTACTATCATCATATAACTCATTTTCCTCAGCTGCTCTTTATCGAATAGTTCCCTGAAAAACATGAATTAAGTAGAGAATTTGGTACTGGATCATGTTACAAATAGACTTTGATGAAGGTTTGACGATATATTCTGCCATTAAGACTTGACAAAACCTACTTGAGGTTAAAAGCCGTTTTGCACGTGGTATGTGCTCTGAGGTCCAAATTCACTATTTATGTAAGAGATGGATGGAGATTAATTTGCTGCTTTGGCTCAATTAATGACCACACCGCACCAAATTCTGAACAAGAGAATTATCTCTTATATTTTTGCATGAACAGTACAATACCTCTTAATTGGTAATATAAGCATTGATCAAGGGAGTTTTATTTTTGGTAATGATGTTAGGATAAGAATATGTAGGTGTTGGCTGCCTTTGAAGGTGGCTATCAAAGTTCTTAGTATATTTTTTTGGCCTCTTTGAAATGTGGAATTTCAGAACACAAGTTTACTAATAAGCCAGTTATAAACATTAAAAGGCATACACTGATATGTTGCAATTTTTTTAAGGGAGTTTTCTAATGAGTGTGTATATTTTATCTGTTCGTATATCTGTGTACCATGTATGTGCCTGTTGCCCTCAGAGGAGGGCATAGGATCCCCTAGAACTGGAGTCACAGATAGTTGTGATGTTCTATGCGGGTGCTAGGAGCCAAACCCAGGTCCTTGGGAAGAGCAGCCAGTGCTCTTAACCATTGAGCCACCTCTCATGCCTTTGTGTTGTGATTTTTTTTTTTTAATTTATTTACTTACATCTTATCTTCATTGGTGTTTTGCCTGCGTGTATGTCTGTGTGAGGGTTTTGGATCCCTGAGAAAAGGAGTTACAGATATTTGTGAGTTACCATGTGGGGGTTGGGAGTTGAACCCAGGTCCTCTGGAAAAAACAGCCAGTGCTTTTAACTGCTGAGCCAACTCTCTAGCTCTATGCTGTGAATTTTTAAGAGACATGTTTAAGGAACATCATATACAACTGCAGCCAGGCTTTTAAATACTTGGGTTT